>NC_090378.1:9172076-9815624 GCF_036365525.1 Heterodontus francisci
AGTACTGTGAATTGTGAGACAGATCGTGATGGACAGGCTGGTGGCATGTGTAGACAAGTGGCAGATGGAAGTTAATACAGAAAAGTGTGAAGAGATTCATTTTTGTAGGAAGAATAAGGGAAGGCAATATAAAACCATGTTGAATTTTTCTAAGTGCCCTGCTATAACATCTTTCATAGTAGCTTCTAACATGTTCCCTATGACAGATGTTAAGGTAACTGGCCTGTTGTTTCCTGCTTTCCTGCTGATAAGTTGGAGAACCTGGGGTTGTTCTCTTCGGAGAAAAGAAGATTAAGAGGAAAGTAGGTAGAGGTCAGTTATCGGCTAGTTAGCTTGACGTCTGTCGTGAGAGGATGTTAGAATCGATCATGAAGGAGGTCGTGACTGGGCACTTAGAAAAACTCAAGGGAATCGGGAATAGTCAGCATGGTTTTCTGAAAGGGAAAATCATGTTTCATCAATTTATTGGAGTTCTTTGATGGAGTGACATGTGCTATGGATAAAGGGGAACCTGTTGACGTACTGTACTTGGATTTCCAGAAAGCATTTGACAAGGTGCCACATAGAGGTTATTGCACAAAGTAGGAGCTCAGGTGTAGGGGGTAACATATTAGCATGGATAGAAGATTGGCTGACTGGCAGAAAACAGAGTGTATGCAGAAATGAACCCTTTTCTGATTGGCAGGATGTGACGAGTGGTATCCCGCAAGGATCTATGTTGGGGCCACAACTTTTTATAATTTATATCAATGTCTTAGATGAAGGGAGCGACGGCATGGTAGCTAAATTTGCAGATGACACAAAGATAGGTAGGAAAGTTATGAAGAGGACATAAGGAGGCTGCAGACTGATATAGATGGGTAGAATGTGTGGGCAAAAATCTGGCAGCTGGAATATAATGTGGAAAAATGTAAAGTTGTTCAGCTTGGCAGGAAGAATTAAAAAGCTGAATGCTACTTAAATAGAGAATGACTGCAAAATTCCAAGATGCAGAGGGATCTAGGTGTTCTCATGCATGAGTCGCAAAAAGTTAGTATGCAGGTACAGCAGGTATTAAAGAAGGCTAATGGAATGCTCCCCTTTATTATGAGAGGAATTGAAAATAAAAGTAAGGATGTTCTGCTTCACTTATACAGGGCATTGGTGAGACCACATCTCGAATACTGTCTCCTTATTTAAGGAAGGATGTGAATATGTTGAAGTATGATCAGAGGAGGTTTACTAGATTGATACCTGGAATGAGCGGGTTGGCTTACAAGGAAAGGTTGGACAGACTAGGCTTGTTTTCACTGGAGTTTAGAAGAGTGATGGGAGACTTTATTGAAGTATATAAGATCCTGAACGGTCTTGACAAGGTGGATGTGGAGAGGATGTTTCCTCTTGTGGGGGAGTCCAGAACTAGGGGGCACTATTTTAAAATTAGGGGTCGCACTTTTAGGACAGAGATGAGGAGAAATTTTTTCTCTCAGAGGGTTGTGCAACTTTGGAACTCTCTGCGTCAGAAGGTGGTGGAGGCGGGGATATTAAATATCTTTAAGGCGGAGGTAGATAGATTCTTGTTAGGCAAGGGAATCAAAGGTTATCAGAAGTAGATGGGAGTGTGGAATTCGAAACACAAACAGATCAGCCATGAGTTTATTGAGTGGGGGAGCAGGATCAAGGGGCTGAATGGCCTACTTCTGCTCCTAATTTATATGTTCATATGCTTGTAAGTTCCTAGGTGTCCAAAATCATGAGGGACATGGACAGCGTAGATACAGAGAAACTGTTCCCATTGGTGGACGGATTGAGAACCAGAGGACATCAATTTAAGGGGATTGGAAAAAGAAGCAACAGCGACATGAGGGAAAACTTTTTCACACAGCGGGTTGTGAGGATCAGGAATGTACTGCTCGAGAGTGTGGTGGAGGCAGATTCAATCAAGGCCTTGTAAAGAGAATTGGATAATTAACTGAAGAGATAAAATTTGCAGAGCTATAGGGAATTGGCAGAGGAGTGGGACTAAGTGAGTTGCTCTTTTAGACAGCCAGCACAAACACGATGGGCCAAATGGACTCCTTCTGCGCTGTATCATTCTTCCACTTGTGTGATAATTACAGTTTGAAACATGCCGTCACTAGAATCTGGGCCTCAATACACTTGTATAATTCTGGGCTACATGTTCTGCATCACCAAGTCTGCTGCAGATTCAGATTCAGCTGATTCAAACTAAAATGTCTTTTCTCAGCTCTGGTCCAAACAGTCTCGTAACAAGTTGATGCTCTGATAAACAACAGCTGGAAATCTTCATTTCAATTTACTAATCCAGGAAACTATCCATGTTTCTTTATAATTAAGTGGAACTAAATTGCTTGTCCCAATTTTTAAAAAGATTGCTTTTACCTGAGATCCTGGTATTTTCTGGTGTAACATGTTTGTGGTTTCCCTGAGCAGCTGAGGTAGTGCACTATAATTTGAAGTAGTGCTCTGCAGATCCAAATTAATTCCATCCAGATACAGTAATTTTAAAAAATTCACAATATCTGTGATCCAATTTCCTTGTAGTGTACTGTCAGTCAAGTAGTTTTGTTCTATTAATTCTGGTGAAGCATGAAGAAATAACAACTAATGTTGATACAGCTTTTTTCACAGAACTGACAGTCCCAAGACACTTTACAAACAAAACTGGCAGCATCAAGTAGAAATTAGGAGAGGAAGATTTCGCTAGAACTTGCATTTACCTAGTGCCTTCCACATCCTCAGGATGTCCTTACATGCTTTATATTCATTTTGGAATGTCTGGAATTCTCTACTCCAGAAGTTGTGGAGGCTCAATCACTGAAAGTATTTAAAGAGGAGGTAGATAGATTTTTGAAATATCAGGGAGTTAAGGGCTATGAGGAGCTGGCATGAAAGAGGAGTTGAGGTCTGGGGCAGATCAGCCATGATCTTATTGAATGGTGGGGCAGGCTTGAGGGGCCGAATGGCCCACTCCTGCTCCTATTTCTTACATTCTTATGTTCTTATTAATTATTTTTGAAGTGTGTTCCAAGTTCTTTGGTTTTAAAAAGAAAACTTGGTGTTCTGTGTCTTGAAAGACTGAGAGAGAAAAAAAGTCTTTGAGAACATTGAATGCTGAACTGGGTGGGGCACAGACTGCAAGACAACTTGTTTCCAAACAACTCAACAGCAAGGGAATTGACAGGTCACATGACTTATTGTTAAGAGTTCAGTTTCACTTTTGCTTTGAGGAAGACCAGTGCTGGGCAGGCAGGAGGCAGAACAAACTGGCTGGGACCTGTGTTTTTTGCGAACAGAGAAAGACCTCTCCCTGAAAAGAAGGCTTGCATCTCTTGAGAAAAGAAAGTCTACATTTGAGTTGTGACTGTGTTCTGCCTGGAGGGAAAAAGATCACTGGAGAGGAAAAGACCCAGAGAAAGAGGAGTTGCTGCTCTCTGTGGAGAACAGCTCCTTTGCTGAGAGGGAGCACTACATTGTTAAATGTAACAAACACCTATTGCTTCCAGTGTCTAGGAAATCTCTGCCATAAGAGTGATTCCTGTGCTTTTGTTTTTGGGAGATCTTGAAATCTCAAGAAAGCTTCTATTGCTAGACTGCTACTTTAATATATAAGACCTGTTGCTATACCTTTTGCTGACAGATTTGTGTGACACCTGCTGCAGAAGAATTGCCTTGAATGTCAACCCATCACTGACTGTTCATCAAGCTTGCCTGGAAATACTTTGAGTGGCATCTGACTATTCATCTCTGGGACACCTCACCAATCTGGAAATATCCTATCAGACTGTGACCACCATCTATTTTATTATTGTTAAGAAACAGTTGCCAAAAAGTCTTTTTCCCCAGCTAACCAGTTTTCCAACATATGTGTGTCTGCATGAGGGTTAGGAAGAAGTAATAAATCGTTTGTATATATGTATAGATTTATCTCATTATTGTTTAACATTTAGTTTATTAATAAATAGTTAATTTTATTATTGTGTAAAGAAACCTGGTTTGATGTGCTTTATTCTGGAGGATAAATAAAGTGTTTAATTCAGCTAATTTCCAGTGGGTGAAAAACTTTACTAATATGCTGTGACCTGTGGAGCAGTGGGACTGAATTAACAGTGCATCACTCCCGCCTTGGTCATGACACATTCATTGGGGGCTCTTGACGGGATAGTTCCAACAATAATTATGTTGGTTGTGAGGGACAAATAATTGAAAGAGAAAAAAAGGGAACCAGGGTTTCTTGTCTAATCAGGTACAGGCTATACCATCAGAATGGCATTAGCAGTTGCCGCAGTTTTTCTGGGAAAGGTGAATATGCCCCTCAGTGACTTGAAAACTTTAACCAAGATTAAACTAAAAGAGTTGGCAGCACAATTGGGGTTTGAATTGAAATCAGGTGCCAAAAAAGCAGAGATAGTTGATGTAATAGCTCAACATTTAAAATTACAAGAAGAAGAAGATAAACAAGAAAATAGTAAGTCAGAGGGTGATGCAGTTGAATAGGCTAGAATTCAATAACAAATGAAACAACTTGAGGCTGAAAAAGAAATGAGAAAACTTCGACAGGAAAAAAAAAGCAATAAGAAAACCAGAACTTCAGAGAGAAAGTGAAAGAGAAGAGAGGGAATTTAGGTTAAAAGAGATGGAACGAAGACAAAGGGGTTGACTTGACTCCAGGAAAAATTCGGGTCAGGAAGAATCTGAATCCAACCCAAGACCCAGCAACAAGCTGTTTCCATTTATACAAGCTCTCCTGAAGTTTGAGGAAAGGAACGTAGAGCACTTTTAATTTCTTTTGAAAAATAGCCAAACAAATGAAATGGCCAAAGGAAAGCTGGACACTGCTTATGCAAAGCAGGTTGATAGGCAGAGATCATGAAGCTTATGCCATACTTCCTGAAGAGGCTTCTGCAGATTATGAGATGGGAAAAAAGGTTTTTCTCGGTGCGTTGGAGTTAGTCCCTGAAGCTTACCGACAAAAGTTTTGGAACTTATGTAGATTGGCTGGTTGGCCAGGCAGATTTATGCAGAATTTGAGAGGGTAAAGCAAATTAATTTTGATTGTTGGATACGGGCATTAAAGATGGAAACCACATGTGAGAACCTTCTAGAACTGATTCTCTTGGAACAGTTTATAAATTCAATTCCTCCAGTAGTGAGAACTCATGTGGAGAACCTAAAAGTTTCAAAAGTCAGACAAGCAGCGGAAATCACTGATGATTTTATGCTTGTGAATAAGCCAAAACCCTTTGTCCATCACCCCTACAACATGAGATGGATAGAAAGTGGGAGAGTGAAAGGAAGGCAAGTAGCTGGGGACAAGAAGGAGCAGCTGGGAACACCCCAGGATCCTCTCCTCAGGCCAGACAGAGAGGTGCTGAGGGTAGAAGTGAGGTCTGCAAACCAAAGTGTTATCATTGTCACAAGATGAAGCATCTTCGTTCAGAATGCTGGAAGTGGTTAGCTAAACCATGGGACTTGTTGGGGTACAGAAAGATAATGCAGAGAAAGGGACACTGACTGAGAGTACAGTAGACCAGGCTGTAGCTTTAACGGCAGCTGTAAAATCAGACACAAAAACCCAAGTGAGTGTAAAGGTTGAGAATAAGATACATGAGGAATTGCTGCTCTCTGTGAAGAAAGGCTCCTTTGCGGAGAGGAAGGCCTGCATTGTTAATGGTAGCAAACTTGTATTGCCTCCAATCTCTGGGAAATCTCTGCCTCAAGAATGATTCCTGTTACTCGTATTCTTCTGAGATCCTGAAATCTCAAGAAAGCTTTTATTGCTACTCCTTTTGGTGACAGATCTGTGTGAAGCCTGTTGCAGACGAACTGCCTTGAATGCCTCCCCATCACAGATGTTCATCAAACTCATGAGAGACTTCGAATAGCATCTGACTATTCGACTCTGGTCACCTCACTAATTCAGAAATATCCTACCAGACCATGATCACTAACTATTTTATTATTCCTAAGAAACAGTTTAACACCAAAAAGCCTTTTTCCCCAGTTAACCGATTTTCCAATGTATGTGTGTGTGCACAAGGGTTAGGAAGAATAAGAAGTTATAAAGCTTTTATATATATAAATAGATTTATCTCATTATTGTTTAAGGTTTAGTTTATGAATAAAGAGTTAATTTTGTTGTTGCTTCAAGAAATCTGGTTTGGTGTGCTTTATTCTCGGGGATATATAAAGAGTTTAATTTGGCTAATTTCTGGTAGGTGGGAAACTTTACGAATATTCTGTGACCTGTGGAGTAGTGGGACTGAATTAACAGTACATTACTCCCATCTTGGTTGTGACAAGACTTTATTCAAAAAGGGAGGGTAGCAGGAAACTACAGGCCAATTAGCTTAACATCTGCCATAGGGAAAATATTAGAAACTATTATTAAAGAGGGTATAGCAGGCCATTTCGAAAAATTCAAGTTAATCAGGCAGAGTCAACATGGTTTTGTGAAAGGGAAATCATCTTTAACTAATTTATTTCAGTTCTTTGAGGGAGTTACATGTGCTGTGGATAAAGGGGAACTGGTGGATGTATTGTACTTAGATTTCCAGAAGGCATTTGATAAGGTGCCACATCAAAGGTTATTGCAGAAAATAAAAGCTCATGGTGTAGGGAGTACAATATTGGTATGGATAGAAGATTGGCTAGCTAACAGAAAATGGAGAGGAGGCATAAATGGGCAATTTTCTGGTTGGCAAGATGTAACGAGTGGTGTGCCACAGGGATCTGTGCTGGAGTCCCAACTTTTTACAATTTATGTAACTGACTTAGATGAAGGGACCGAAGGAATGGTTGCTAAATTTGCTGATGACACAAAGATAGGTAGGAAGGTAGGTTGTGAAGAGGACATCAGGAGGCTACAAAGGGATATAGACAGGTTAAGTGAGTGGGCAAAGATCTGGCAAATGGAGTATAACGTGGGAAAGTGGGAAATTGTCCACTTTGGCAGGAAGAATAAAAAAGAGGCATATTATCTAAATGGTGAGAGATTGCAGAGCTCTGAGATGCATAGGGATCTGGGTGTCCTAGAGCATGAATTGCAAAAGATTCGTATGCAGATACAAGCATGTAATTAGCGAAGCTTAGAGAATGTTATTGTTTATCGTGAGGGGAATTGAATACAAAAGTAGGGAGGTTATGCTTCAGCTATACAGGGCATTGGTGAGACCAGATCTGGAGTACTGTGTACAGTACTGGTCTCCTTATTTAAGGAAGGATGTAAACGTATTGGAGGCAGTACAGAGCAGGTTTACTGGACTAATACCTAGAATGGGCGGGCTGTCTTATGAGGTAAGATTAGACAGGCTAGGTTAGTATCTGCCGGAATTTAGAAGAATAAAAGGTGATTTGATTGAAACATATCCTGAGGAGTCTTGACAGGGTGGATGTGGAAAGGATGTTTCCCCTTGTGGGACAATCTAGAACTAGGGGTCACTGTTTAAAAATAAGGGGTTGCCCATTTAAGACAGAGATGAGGAGAAATTATTTTCTCTCAGAGGGCCATGAGTCTTTGGAATTTTCTTCCTCAAGAGCTGGTGGAAGCAGAGTCTTTGAATATTTTTAAGGCAGAGGTAGATAGATTCTTGATAAGCAAGGGGTGGAATGTTATCGGGGGTAGGTGGAAATGTAGAGTAATCAGTTCAGCTATGAACTTATTGAATGGCGGAGCAGGCTCGAGGGGCCAAGTGGCCTAATTCTGCTCCTAATTCGTATGTTTGTATGTTCATATGTTTGTATTTATACAGGCCAGATCCCTCTTCAATTCACAGAAATTTTCCCTTCTCCAGTTAAGTATTTTTATTCTAGTCTGCTCCTTGTCTTTGTTCTAATCTAATTGGTCTGATTCTATGATCATTATTCTCCAGGTTCTCCCTGACTCTAATATTCCCTATTTGACCAACTTCATTCCCACCAATGCCTCCTTCCTCATTGGGCATGATAGATTCTGATCGGGAATGTTCCCTGAACACATTTAAGAAATTCCTTCACTTCTCTGCCCTTAACACAATCACTGCCCATGCAATGTTGAGGTAGTTAAAGTCTCCTGTTATCACTACTCGACAGTTCCTTATCTCTCTGTAATATCTTTGCAAATCTGCTCCTTCATCTCCTTCCCACTCTTTAATATGGTGTTAAATACAGCAGGTAGTATAACAGCTCATGTATTATTTCCGAATTCCAACCAAATTGATTCTGTGTTTGACCTCTCAATGACATTGTCTCTTTCTTTGTATTATTCCCTGAATTAAAATTGCTATCCTTCCTCTTTTTCCTTCCCTATCTTCCTTGAATATCTTGTACCCAGGAATATTAAGCATCCAATTCTCCCCATTTTTGATCCAGTTATCACGACTACATCATATTTCCACATGGCTGTTTGTGCGTGCAGCTCACCAACTTTATTAACCACACTTTGTATATTTACACGCACTCCCCACCCTGACAAAAGTTACACCTTGTTTCTACTTTTAATTCTACATCTTGGTGCCAACTCCTGCCAAATTAGTATAACATTTTCCCCACACCTGACAGCAAGGATCTTGTTCCCAGCTCTATTTAGGTGTAATCTGTCCATCTAGAAGAGGTCCCTCCTGCCACAGAATTCCCAATCTCTCAGGAATCTGAAGCCCTCTCTCCTGCACCATGTTTCTAGCCACACATTAATTGCCCTCTCCTCCTATGTCAATTTTCCTTCATGTGTGACAAAGGGAGTAATCCAGAGATTACTACTTTTGAGGTCTTGCTTTTTGACGTCCTCCCTAACTCCAGATGACAAGATATTTTGATTTTAATAACCAATAAATAGATAAGCAGAACATTTATTACATGTCACAACAGCAGTATGTCATTGAAGCCAGAATTAGAAAGCAGGATGCACTTTACTGAAAGTCCTACCCTATTGTGTACTGAGCCTCAGTCCAGCGCACACGCTCCACTCTTCTGACTCTGCCCTGATGAGATTTCTCCTCGTCTGCCATCAGTGGCAGATCCATCAGCTGTTACTGCCTTGAAAACAAGGATCTAGAATCTTCTACCTTTGTTGCTTTTCTATTTCTCTTACCTTCTCAAGCTGCCTCAAAACTGAACTGTTTGCCTGTGCTTATGGTCACTTTATCCTGTCAGCTTGACTCAGTGGGAACACGCTCTCTCTCTATCTCTCTATCTCGCTCCCCTCCGTGTTTGGAAGTTTTTGGGTTTACTCCAGCAATTGACACATAAGGGCAGTACTGAGGGAGTGCTGCATTGGTGAATCTGCTGTGTTTCAGATGAGATATAAATAAATGTTCCACCAGCCTGTTCAGGTGGGTACAGAAGACCACGTGGGCACAATGTGAAGAAGAGCAGGGAGTTCTCGTGGTGTCCTGGGTAACATTCATCCCTCACCCAACACCACCAAAATACCAAACTGGTCCATTATCTAATTTCCTAATTGTGGGATCTTGCTGGAGACAAAGTAGCCACAACATCTGCTTAGAAAACATTGTCTCTTATTCCTACTCTCTGTTTTCCATTCATTAATCAATTCTCAATCCATGCCATTATAATACCTCCAATCCCATGTGAATAAAGTTGTTACTTATGCTATTTTCCAATCTAACGGAACCTTCCCTGAATCTAGGGAATTTTGGAAAATTAAAATTAACACATCAACTATCTCACTAGCCACTTCTTTTATGACCCTAGGATGAAGTCCATCAGGGCGCGGGGACTTCAGCCCACAGCTCCAACAATTTGCTCTGTATCACTTCCCTGGTGATTGTAATTTTCTTGAGTTCCTTCCTCCCTCCCATTTCCTGACTTACAGTTAATACTGGGATGTTACCTGTATCCTCAATCGTGAAGACCGATGCAAAATATCTGTTCAATTCATCTGCCATCTCCTAATTATCAATTATTAATTCCCCAGACGCACTTTCTATAGTACCATCACACACTTTGTTGACTCTTTTTTAAATATCTATAGAAACTCATTTTCAAATTGGAGTCAAAGACTTGCAGGCAGAAATATAATGAAGAGGAGATGGTTCAGACACAGTTTAGGGACATTCCCACAAGGGGAAAGTGAGGGTAACAAATTCCAGAGCTCCCAGGATTAGAAAGGTGTTAGAGAGCAGGATGAATCTGAAAAAGGGGGCATATGACAAATGTTAGTTTGATAATACAGGGCAGAATCAGGCTGAATATAAAAAGTATAGAGTAGATGTGCCAAAGGAAATAAGCAGAGCAATGGTCACCTCAGAAATATTGTGAACTGTGAGGTGGATAGTAATAGACTTCAAGAGAAATACACAGGTTGGTGGAATAGGCGGATATGTGGCAGATGAAATTTAATGCAGAGAAGTATGACGTGTTCATTTTGGTAGGAAAAACGAGGAAAGGCAATACAAAATAAAGGGTGGAATTCTAAAGGAGCAGAGAAACCTGGGATATATGCGCACAAATTGTTGAAGGTGGCAGATTGTGAGTAGCTGGGGCCCAAGCACTGATCCTTGCGGTACCCCACTAGTCACAGTCTGCCACTGCTTATTCCTACTGTCTGTTTTTCATTCATTAATCAGTTCTCAATCCATGCCATTATAATACCTCCAATCCCATGTGAAGCGGAGATGGTAGAGGTGAAGGATAAGGTGAAAGTTGAAAGGCAGGATGTTCTGGAAAGCCTGGCTGGATCCGGTTGGCTTGCATCCCAGGTTGTGAAAAGCAGGGGAGTGGAAGATAGTGGAAGGGTTTGCCATAATCTTCCAATCTTCCCTAGATACAGGGGAGGTGCCAGAGGATTGGAGAATGGGAAATGTGACACCATTATTCCAGAAATGGTGTAAGGACATTCCTCGTAATTACAGGCCGGTCAGTTGAACATTTGTGGTGGGTGAGGTATTAGTAACAATAATCATGGAAAATATCAACAGGCACTGGGAGAAATTTGAATTAATTAAGGTAGAGTTCTGTAAGTACAGATATGAGAGCTTTCACCAATCTGACAGTGGGTCAGAAGGTTTCTAAAGCAGTACCTGAAGCTATTACTGTTTTAGTGTTCCATTTCTTTCAGTTTGTGGGCAGTGCCTAAGCCCAAAAGAGTGGGAAGACTAGACAGCACCATGGGAGGTCCAGCACTAGGTTCAAGACTGGTTGGGGCAGCTGCAAGTACTGCAAGCTCCCAGGCATCTTACAAAAGCTTTGTTTAAAAACCACAATGAACAGCTGTGTCAACAATCAGCCAGTCTGTGCAAACAATGAGAGCTATCGTCTGTCACTCTTAAAAGTGGCAATTATCCGAAACTGACTTAAAAAGGAAACACAAGAACTGTTCCTGCGATAAACACAACCTGTAAGAGTTCTTTATTTACAAAGTAAAAAGATCATTATTACAATGGCTTTCAGATATCCAGTTATGGACTGAAGGTTTTGGACTTGGTGTCTGCATTTAAACTATTCTGACAGTAGATGGAGCTGTGCGTCCTAGGCATGGCAATCACCGAATGAAAGAAACAAGCTATCAAAATTAAGCTCACACAGGCTAACAAAGGTTTGAAATGACTCAATACCTCAGGATTATTGGATGAGGATCTGAAGGACCCGAAAAAGAACTGGACATTCCTGGAGCAGCAACTGAAGGGAAAGCTAAATTTCTAAATACATAGATTTGAGCTTATGATCTACCGGCAAAGGCAAGATGAGTCCATTGACCAGTTTGTTGCAAGATGCTGAGACAAAGCTCAGGAATGTGACTTCGTAGATACAGAATTGTCAGAACAGGTTATAGAGCTAGTAGTCGCATCTACCCCAATAGAGGTCTTTCAAAAAGACCTGCTAGAAAAGAGAAAAGGGCACACCATAGACGCACTGCTCAATTTAAATTTGAAGCCATTATGGCTGGGCATGAACAGTTACAAGTGTTGGGGGTGGCTACAACAATCAGTATGATTACCAAGGCTGAGAAGTCTGCGAAGCCTTGTGGCAAACGTGGCCTGACTCACCCAATTCACAGCTGTCCAGCGTAACAGGTCCTGTGCAAAGTTTATGGCATGCAAGGACATTGGTCAAGGAAATGCAGAAGACCCAGCTCAGGCACTGCACATAGGAATGGTGACAGATCCCATGCAGAGAGAACGTCTGCAAGAAAGGATGGCAAACACAACAAGAGGTATGGCAACACACAACAGAAGCCCAAGCAGGTACATCAGGTCAGCAAAGAGACAGATTGCCAGGAGGACACTGATGAAGAGAGCACTCATGCGAACAGCAAGCAAACATTTCACATGGTCCATTTGGATCAACGTGTCTCTGCTATTGTGCAATCCAAGGCATTCACCATGATGAGGATTATCTGTCCGCAGAAGAGGAGCAAGCATAAGCTCCATGGAGAAAATGACACAGATGCAAGTGCAAATATTCTACCCATCGACATAGTGAAGGACATGTAATCCAAGAAATGGGAATCCATGGTGCAACCCATCACAGCTGGGCTGACGGCCTACAATGGTTCTCCAATTAAGTGCATTGGAATTATAACCTTACAGTGCAGCTATGGAAACTCTGAATGGCTCCCACAAACATTTTACATTGTAGACACAACTGGACCAGCTGTCGCAGGACTTCCAGTCTGCCAAGATTTACAAATTGTCACGATACATGACGTCAGTACTGCAGTGAAAGGTTCAGAAGGTTGTAACACAGAGTGCACTGAGTCAATTAGTGACCTGAAACTATTTTACCCAGACAGGTTTGATGCAATCGGCGATTTGAAGGGTGATATCATACTGTACATGAGGGAGGATGCAGTTCCTGTTATTGACATGCCAAGGAAGTGCAGCGTGCACATTCAAGAGAAGCTTAAAGTGGAGCTGGATGTGATGGAGTGAAATGGAGTCATCCTCCGAGTACACCAGCATTCCAATTGGTGCAGCTCCATTACCTGCGTGCTGAAAAAAGATGGCAATCTCAGGATGAGCTCAAATCCACGATGACTGAATTTAGCCCTTAAGAGAGGCCCACACAAAATCCTGACCCTGGAGGAACTGAATCCTCAGTTCACTGGTGCTAAGTACTTTTCAAAACTTGATGCAAAACATGGCTACTCGTCTGTCTACTTAGCCAAGCAGTCTTAGCCAGTCACAACTTTTAGAACACCTTTCGGTAGATACTGCTTCAGATGGTTACTGTTTGGTCTGTGCATCAGCCAGGACATATTCCAACAATACATAGACAGGATAATAGAAAATGTCCAGGCTGTATCTGTATAGGTGACGATACTGCGGAGATGGGGCAGACCAAGGCAGAGGTTGACTGAAACTTGCACTTGCTAATGCTGGTTGCTTGTTGTGAAGGCCTTGTATTTAACAGCAAGAAGTGCCAGGTCAACTTTCGACTTTCCAACTTCTTTGAGTCAATATATTCCGACACAGGAATACATCCAGACCCGGATAAGATTGAAGATGTCAGAGCTGTGCCAACTCCTCAGGACCTGGAAAACCTACAACTGTGCCTAAGGTTGTTCAACGTTTTGACCCCGTAAATTTCACTGAGCGAGCTGCAGCACTTATGGAACTGCTGCATAAAGATACCCATTTCTTGTGGCAGGAAGGCCACCATCAGGTGTTTGAGTCCTTAAAGTTTGCTCTGTCAAGACAGCACAGCGTGTTACAGTATTATGACCCAACCAAAGAGACCAAGCTTGAGATCGGTGCCTCCCGGAGGGATTAGGCACCTGCATCATGCAGGAATGGAAGTAATTGCCTTCACGTCGAAGGGTTTGTGGTAAACACAATTCATTTACTCTAATGTTGAACGTGAAACCTTAGCTCTAGTTTTTGGCATCGTTAGGTTTCACACCTACTTGTTCGGAAAACATTTCACCGTGGAGACTGACCACAAGCCGCTTGAAACCATACGGCCCAAACCGCTTATGGTGTCCTCCATGGCTGCAGAGACTTCTGATGAAGGTCCAGGGCTATGACTGTGATGTATGATCTAAACCAGGCAGCAAAATGGTCACCTCAGACACCCTGAGCAGGTTGTCAACCAAAATTAAAACACAGATGTCCCACTCGATTTGAATGTCCACGGTGAATGCTGAGATTGAGGATGTCCTTCAGAACAACGTCATGAGTTTTGAACCCCACAAATGGAGCAGCTGAGAAACGAGATGACACGTGACCCGACCCTACCATTGTTGTGGAAGGTGATTGTGGATAGATGGTCTGACACCATACAGGAAGTAACCGAACCTCTGTTACTGGCCATATCAAAGGCAAACAAATCCTAATACCCGAGGCTCTACATTCTGATATTCTAGTGCAATTGCATCAAGGGCATTTAGGAATAGAACGCAGCAGATGCCTTGCCAGAGAGATGGTATACTGGCCAGGAATCAACAGTGATGTTGAGATGCTGGTAAAATCCTACGAGGCATGTCAAATCTGTGAGCTGAATCAACACGAAGGAACCCTTGATTCCACATGAAACACCTTCACACCAATGGGTGAAATTGGCACAGATTTGTTCCACGTTCAGGATGATGATTTCCTCCTTGTTACAGACTACTTCATCAAGTTTCCAATCATCAGGCAGCTACAGGATTATCAAATATAGTTGTTGCGGATATGGTCAGTGCTCTCTTTCACCAGTTTGGCGTGTTGGATGAAATCATCTCTGATCATGGGCCACAATATCACAATATGCAGGAAGACCATTCCGAGACGTGTGTGCCAGGTGGGGAGTCCATCACGTGACATTGTTGCCGCATTATCCTAAGTCCAATGGCATGGCTGATCACATGGTGTGCACTATCAAAGCACTTATTTTAAAGTGTAAGCAGACAGGTGCAGACCTCAAGGTGACAATTCTGAACCTCCAGGCCACTCCATCGGACAGGGGATTATCGTCGCCTACAGAGTTAATGTTTGGAAGGCAGGGAAGAACTAACATGCCCAGTCATCATCTCTCTACGTTGTCCACAGGAAAGGATATCTTTCTGTTATGACTCGGTGAGAAAGAGGTCTAGGATTCCCTTTCAGCCTTCACCTAGTCTTACCGTAACAGGGTTTAATTATAAACACACCGTGTTTTTAGCTCCCCCTTGGTGAATCCTTGTTCACCACTTTTCAATTATAAGGCAAAGAAACCAGTACAAATAGGTTTTCTTAGGTTTAAAGAAGAAAAGTTGAAACTTATTAAACTTGAACTTAAACTCTAATTCGGTTCACGCCTACGGATATAAGACTTGCCCACGCGAGCATTCATATGCGATACACACATGCAAATAGAGACAGAAAAGATCGGAAGAAAAATAAAGTGAAAGGTTTGAGGCCATATCTGAAGAGTTATTGCCACAGTTCTTCGAACTCACTGTAGAGTTCTTAATTGCGGGTAGTTCTTGCTTTTCATTGGGACCCAGTATTCTTCTTAAACCTTGTTCGCTGGAGGAGACTTTTCTCTCTTGGGGTTCATGTGTCTTCAGTGGATTCAGAAGCTTGTGAGAAAGAGATGGGAGCAGACAGGAGGGATCTTCTCTGTCGAGAGGCAAATGGATACTCTCAGTTCAAACTGTTTGTATAATTCAGAATAACCCAGGTTGCCAAGTATGTTAGTCATGTGACTAACCTTCTGGTCACCTCTTGGATTATATCACCTTAGCAGTCTCTGTAATGGTCCTCTAACACACAATACCTGGTGATCAAGGTCCATTGTAGGTTGAATGTGTCAGGGAATGGTCCATTATCCTTCCAAACACTATCTGTTAATATGCGAATGCCTTTTCCAGCCACGGCTAATCTGTTTAACAAATCCTTTCTTCACATCAGTAATGGTTTAAAATCAATGTTCATGACAAAATTAATGTGCCTCATTCTTGGCAGGTGGGATCCTAGAATGACACTGTCCAAATAAGAGAAGATGAAGGCATCATATGACACGCAAGCCTAGCCAGAATCAGCTCGAATGCAGATGGAGCAGAAGGGCAGAGTCCTCACTCTTGCAAAGGGAAGTTGGTAACATAGAAACATAGAAAATAGGAGCAGCAGTAGGCCATTCGGCCCTTTGAGCCTGCTCTGCCATTCATTATGATCATGGCTGATCATCCAACTCAGTAACCTGTTCCCGCTTTCACCCCATACCCTTTGATTCCTTTAGACACAAGAGCTATATCTAACTCCTTCTTGAAAACATACAATGTTTTGGCCTCAACTGCTTTCTGTGGTAGCGAATTCCACAGGCTCACCACTCTCTGGGTGAAGATATTTCTCCTCATCACAGTCCTGAAAGGTTTACCCGGTATCCTAAAACTGTGAGCCCAGGTTCTGGACTCCCCCACCATCGGGAACATCCTTCCTGCATCTACCCTGTCAAGTCCTGTTAGAATTTTATAGGTTTCTATGAGAGTCCCCCCTCACTCTTCTGAACTCCAGTGAATATAATCCTAACCGACTCAAGCTCTGCTCATACATGAGTCCCACCATTCCAGGAATCAGTCTGGTAAACCTTCGCTGCACTCCCTCTATAGCAAGAACATCCTTCCTCAGGTAAGGAGATCAAAACTGCACACAATATTCCAGGTGTGGCCTCACCAAGGCCCTGTATAATTTCAGCAAGACATCCCTGCTCCTGTACTCAAATCCTCTCGCTATGAAGGCCAGCATACCATTTGCCTTTTTTACTGCCTGTTGCACCTGCATGTTTACCTTCAGCGACTGGTGTACGAGAACACCCAGGTCTCGCTGCATATTCCTCTCTCCCAGTTTACAGCCGTTCAGATAATAATCTGCCTTCCTGTTTTTGCTACCAAAGTGGTTAACCTCACATTTATCCACATTATACTGCATCTGCCATGCATTTGCCCACTCACTCAGCTTGTCCAAATCATCCTGAAGGCTCTCTGCATCCTTGTCACAACTCACCCTCCCACCCAGTTTTGAGTCATCTGCAAATTTGGAGATATTACATTTAGTTCCCTCATCCAACTCATTAATATATATTGTGAATAGCTGAAGTCCGAGCTCCGATCCCTGTGATACCCCACTAGTCCCAGCCTGCCATTAGGAAAAAGACCAATTTATCCCTACTCTTTGTTTCCTGTCAGGCAACCAATTTTCTCTCCATCGCAATACACTGCCAAAACATGTGGGTTGATAGGTAAATTGGCCATTGTAAAAAAAAATTGCCCTTCGTGTAGGTAGGTGGTAGGAGAATTGAGGGAAGGTGGGGATGTGAGAGGGAAAAATGGGATTAATGTAGGACTGGTATAAATGGGTGGTTGATGGTCAGCGTGGACTCGGTGGGCCGAAGGGCCTGTATTTCTCTATGACTCTATGACTACCCCCAATCCCATGCGCTTTAATTTTACACGCTAATCTCTTATGTGGGACTTTGTCAAAAGCCTTCTGAAAGTCCAAATAAACCATATCCACTGGCTCCCTTCATCAACTCTACTCGTTACATCCTCGAAGAATTTTAGTCGATTTGTCAAGCATGATTTCCCTTTCGTAAATCCATGCTGACTCTGCCCGATTCTACCACTGTTCTCTAAGTGCTCTGCTATAAAATCTTTGATAATGGCCTCTAGAATTTTCCCCACTACTGACATCAGGCTGACTGGTCTATAATTCCCTGCTTTCTCTCCACCTCCCTTTTTAAATAGTGGGGTTACATTCGCTACCCTCCAATCTGTAGGAACTGTTCCAGTCTATAGAATCTTGGAAGATGACCACCAATGCATCCGCATTTTCTAGGGCCACTTCCTTAAGTACTCTGGGATGCATACCATCAGGCCCTGGGGATTTATTGGCCTTCAAGCCCATCAATTTACCCAACACCATTTCTCTACTTATACTGATTTCCTTAAGTTCCTCTCTCTCACTAAGCCCTGTGTTCCTCAACATTTCTGGTGTGATATTTGTGTCCTCCTTTGTGAAGACAGAACCAAAGTATGCATTTAGTTGGTCAGCCATTTCTTTATTCCCCATAATAAATTCCCCTGTTTCTGACTGTGCAGGACCTACATTTGTCTTCACCAATCTTTTTCTCTACACATATCTACAAAAAACGTTTAGTCAGTTTTTATGTTGCCCACAAGCTTACTCTTGTACTCTATTTTCTCATTCTTAATCAATCCCTTGGTCCTCCTTTGCTGAATTCTAAACTGCTCCCAATCCTTAGGTCTGTTGTTTTTCCTGACAAATTTATATGCCTCTTCCTTGGATCTAATGCTATCTCTAATTTCCCTTGTAAGCCATGGTTTGGCTACCTTTCCTGATTTACTTTTGCGTCAGACAGGGATTAACAATTGTTGCAGTTCATCCATGCGTTCTTTAAATGTTTGCCATTGTCTATCCATCGTCATCCCTTTAAGTAACGTTTCCCAATCCGTCATGGCCAACTCGCACCTCATGCCTTCGTAGTTTCCTTTACTAAGATTCAGGACGCTTGTCTCAGAATCAACTACGTCACTCTCCATCTTGATAGAGCATTCTGTCATATTATGTTTGCTCGTCCCCAAGGGGTCTCGCACCACTAGATTTTCAATTATGCCTCTCTCATTACACAACACCCAGTCTCGGATGGCCTGTTCATTAGTTGGTTCCTCAACGGATTGTTCCAGAAAACCATCCTGTATACACTCCAAGAATTCCTCCTCTACGTTATTGTAACTAGTTTGATTTGTGCAATCAATTGCAGGTTAAAGGCACCTATAATTACAGATGTTCCTTTATCGCATGCATCTCTAATTTCCTGTTTCATGCCATTCCCAACATCACCACTACAGTTTGGGGGTCTATATAAAACCCCCACTAATGTTTTTTGCCCCTTAGTGTTTCTCAGCTCTACCCATATAGATTCCGCATCATCAGAGCTAATATCTTTCCTCACTATTGTGTTAATTTCCTCTTTAACCAGCAATGCAACTCCACCACCTTTTGCTTTTTGTCTGTCCTTCCTAAATACTGAATATCCCTGCATGTTCATTTCACATCCCTGGTCACCTTGCAGCCATGTCTCCGTAATCCCGACTATATCATACCCGTTTCCAACTATTTGCACGATTAATTCATCCACTTTATTGCGAATGCTCCACGCGTTTAGGCACAAAGCCGTAAGGCTTGTCTTTTTAACATTACTTGTCCCCTTCCCACTATTTTTCACTGTGGCCCTGTTTGATTCTGGCCCTTGATTTCTCTGCCTATCACTTTTCTTATTCCCCTTATTGTCTTTTATTCTTGTCTTTGATTCCCCCCTCCTATGACTCCTTGCAAAGGTTCCCATCTCCCTGCCATTTTAGTTCAAACCCTCCCCAACCACTCTCGCAAATACTCCCCCTGGGACATCAGTCCCGGTCCTGCCCAGGTGTAACCCGTCCAGTTTGTACTGGTCCCACCTCCACCAGAACCGGTCCCAATGCCCCAGGAATCTAAAACTCTCCCCCTCGCACCATCTCTTCAGCCACGTATTCATCCGATATATCCTGCTATTTCTACTCTGACAAGTACGTGGCACTGGTAGTAATCCTGAGATCGCTACCTTTGAGGTCCTACTTTTCAACTTACTTCCTAGCTCCCTATATTCTGCTTTTAGGATCTCATCCTTTTTTTTTACCTATGTCGTTTGTACCAATGTATACCACGACATATCCTGGTATTCTGCAGAGGTTGCTGGGATATGCCACCAACCCAGGTCATACAGGGTCCAGACACCCAGAAGAAACCGAAGTCAGCTCAGAGAGATGTATGACAACACTACATGTGACAACCCTGAGATAATGCAGCTGTATTCAAAAACAAAATTTGGAGATGAAAGCACGGAGACAACAAGCACTGAAGAGAACAATACGAACCAGAGTTCTGGGTCACCAGAATTTCAAGTGAGTCATCAAGACAAGCTCACCACTGGGAAGAGACTGACAAAAAGCAGATCTGGATGAATCAGCAAACTTCCTCTATGTTTTAGAGCGGGTTAAATTTGCTTATCTGTAAATAACATCTTGTTCAATCATGTCTAGTTAGTCTGGACCACAACATCATTATTTATTGTCCATATGCTTTTATCTCTGGAGCAAAGTGGGATGTTGTGGGATGACCTTAAGAAGGGACTACCTTAAGGACTGCAAGTGAAGAGCATCATAGGAAGTGATGTCACATCACACATGACTAGGGGGTTGTGGGTGGAGCCTGACATAGTAAGATGTGTTAATACGTGCTCATTCAGTTACTCTTTCCATAAAACCCATGTTTATTTTGTATATACTTGTAATCCTGTGAGTCTTAAAAACAGATCACACACCAAGGGACAAGTAATATTACATGAGCTGCTTTTAAAGAGATAGTTCAGGAATGGTGAAAGTACATTCCCATGAGGCGGAAAGATAGGGCAAACAGATTCAGAGCTCCCTGGATGTCAAAAGAGATAGAGAGTAAGGTGAAGCAGTCACACTGTTCTTCACAACTCTGCAGTTCTTCAGGTAGTTTTCCGGTCTTTTTTAAAGGATTTAGCTGCGGTTCTTCTTCCGACAGTAGTTTATCCTCAATCTGAACTCCACGGGTGCAGTGGTCACCACAAGGTGACCACTTCCAGACCCTTCTGGCTCATGGAATAGGAGGATCAGTGTCAGCATGGATAAAAAATTGGCTTAAGGACAGAAAACAGCGAGCATAGTAAATGGTTATTTTTCAGAATGGAGGATGGTGGACAATGGTGTTCCCCAAGGGTCAGTCCTGGGACCACTTCATTTTTTGCTATATGTAAATGCATTGGATCTTAGAATACAGAGTAGAATCTCAAAATTTGTCGATGACACAAAACTTGGAGGTGTGGCAAGCAGTGTGGATGATATGAAGCACTTGCAACAAGACATAGGTCAGCAGAATACACAGAGAGGTGGCAGATGGAATTTAGTACTGTCATGGAGGTGTTTCGTTTTCTGTTGTTTAAACTAAGGGGGCGGTCTGTGTGCCTTTAAGACACTGTGAAGCTTTGACCGACAGACTGCTACTTCAAAATCTAAACAGAACTGTTGTTATACTCATTGTTGAAAGATCAGTGTGATGCCTACTGCAGCTGAAGTGCCTTGAACACCGATCCATTCCAGACTGTTCATTAACTCACCTGGAGACTTTGAGTGGCATCTGACTATTCGACTCTGGCACACCTCATTGATCCAGGAAAGTAACCAACCAGGACTTACAACCCAGTTGTTTTATTATTTCTAAGAAACAGTTCTAATTTAAAAACATCATTTTAGACGCATTAACTGTTGGTTTTTGAATATATGTGTGTGTGCATGAGGGTTAGAAGGAAAAAGAAGTTATAAAGGCTTTTTAGACTTAGATTTATCTTCATATTGTTTAAGATTTTATTAATAAATAGCTAATTTGTTGTTGTTTAAAGATACCTGGTTTTGTGTGTTTTATTCTAGGGGTTAATAAACTGTTTAGTTTGGCTAATTTCTGTTCGGTGGGAAACTTTAATAATATGCTGTGACCTGTGGAGTAATGGGACTGAATTGACAGTGCATTACTCCCGCCTCAGTCATAACAATACTGACAAGTGTGAGGTGATGCATTTTGGCAGAAGGGGTAGGGAGAGGAAATGTGTACTTAATGGCACAGTTCGAAAGACAGTGCAGGAACAGAGGGGCCTGGGGTGCATGTTCATAGATATTTGAATCTGGCAGGACATATTGAGAGAATGGTTAGTAAAGCATATGGTATCTTGGACTTCATAAATAGAGGCTTTGAGTACAAAAGCAGGGAGGTTATGTTGAACTTTTATAAAACTCTGGTTAGGCCCCAACTGGAGTATTGCATCCATTTCTGGTCACCGTTCTTCAGGAAGGATGTGAGGGTCCTTGAGAGGGTGCAGAGGAGATTTACCAGAATGATTCCAGGGATGTAGGATTTTAGTTATAGGATTAGGTTGGAAAAACTGTGGTTGTCGTCCTTAGATCAAAGGAGATGGAGGGGAGATTTAATGGAAGTGTACAAGATTAGACAAGGAGAAACTGTTCCCATTAATTAATGGTACAAGGACTAGGGGACACAGATTGAAGGATTTAGGCAAGAGATACAGGGGGAATATGAGGAAGAACATTTTTACGCAGTGGGTGGTAATGAACTGTAACTCGCTGTCCACAAGGGTGGTGGAAGCGGAGACAATAAATGACTTCAAAAGGAATTTAAATGGGCACTGGAAGGAAATAAACTTGCAGGGCTATGGGTATCAACTAGGGGAGTGGGACTGACTGGATGGCTGCATGGAAAGCCGGCATGGACTCAATGGGCTGAATGGCCTCCTTCTGTCCCATAAATGATTCTATCATTCTATTACCTCCTCCGCTGTGCTCATGACATTCTTGATGGTGTGAATATACCAGTCTTCCCTTTATCTGAATCCTTCAGTGACAACCTGTGCACTGTCTGGCCGGGTCTGGTTAGTTTGTACTTTCCTGGATTGAGTCTTCACTTTCTTCTGCTTGTCTGAAAAAATGTGACATCTCCACTCATTCGTGGGAATCTCTTGCACAATACTGTCCAAAATGGAGAAGAAACATCCGTGAAGGTGCCAACCAATTCAAACGTCGACTTGCTCAGGCGGCGACCAAGTGCAAACAGCGGAAGGATTATTTGGAAATTCGAGCATCCCATTCAGTCACCTCACCAAACACCACCTGCCCCACTTGTGGCAGTGTGTCCGGATCCAAAATTAGACTATTCAGTCACCGAAGGACCCACAACCCTGGAGTGGAAAAAGGTCATCCTCATTCCTGAGTGACTGCCCAAGAAGGTAAGAAGAAGACTTGACTTTGAATATTAGTACCTGGAAATGTTTTTAAAAGGGGCACTGCGAGGTCTTGTGAGGAAAACAAGCCTTTCTGGAAACAACTGACTTCCAGCTCAATAAACAACAGAGAATTTTGGACACCTGGAGAAGCTGTTTACAAAGATGTGACAGGTCAACATTGATGGAGGCCAAAAGATTGACCTCCCGTTGTTGGTTTAGTTTTTGAATTGTTTTGAGTTGGGGTTGAACTGTATAAAAAGGGAGCAAACTTCCAAGGAGAGAAGAGAATTCCCAAGGAAAAAGAGAAGACCACAACCCAGTTCAGCTTTTCAGCACCTCTCTAAAAGACCCTGAGAAGTCCATTGTGTCAACTCATCTCGTCTTCTGTCTTGGAAGAAAAGCCAGTTCATTTAATTCTCAACGCCGCTTGAAAATAACTGTTCTAAAAGATCCCAGTGACCTGTCCATATGCATTCGGAGGCCAGACTGTGTGCTAGTTTTGGAACACAACATATCTCATTTGCTGTTTATTCAAGAATGAGTAAGTATTCGGCCCAAGTTTTTTTTGTTTGGAATAGAGCTCCAAAAACAAAAATCTTTTTATTATTCCGGTTAACCAGTGCAGGTGTGTGTGAGTGTGAGGGGCTCAGGTAAAAAGGGAACTTTTATATTTTGATCTGTGTGTTTATGCTTTCTTTTATTAGCGGTTTGGACATGTATTAAAATAAACTGATAATTTGTTGTTTATTAAAGAAACCTGGTTGGTCTTTTATTCTGGGATAAAAATGGAGTCTACAATTGACCGTATTGGTAATTGGGAAAAAATTTAAATATATGACCAGTGGAGAAGGGGAAGTAGAATAAACACTGCACTTCTCTCACCTCGTTCGTAACACTACCCCTACATCACTGGCATCAACAGCTACTTTGAATGGTTTGTTAAAGTATGGAGCTGCAAGAACTGGTTCTTTTATTAAAATGTCCTTTAACTTCACAGATGCTGTTTGGCATGACTCTAATCTTCAAACTTCACATTCTTCGTGAACAGATTAGTTAATAGGCTGACTACTCTGCTGAAATTAGGGACAAATTTACTGTAGAACCCACACATACCCAGAAACTGTAACACTTCTTCCTTTGTCTTGGGTACAGGAAAATCGATTATCGCCTGAACCTTGGCCTCTTGTGGAAACACTTGACTTTGACTCACAATATGTCCTACATAAAACCTTGGCCTTAACAAACTTGCACTTTGCCGGGTTTATGACAAGGTTAGCTTTGGCCAGCCTGTCAAACAGAGCCCTTAAACATCGGACATGATCACTTTATCAAAAGGTCATCGATGTACACAACACAATTACTCAACTCAGCAATCACTTGATTGGTCAATCTTTGAAATATGGCCGATGTATTTTTCATAACAGATGTCATGACTTTACACTGGAAGAGACCATCTGGTGTCACAAAAGCAGATATTTCTTTTGCTTGGTCAGACAAGAGGACTTGCCGGGATCCCTTAAGCAAATCAATACTGTTAACAAAGGTCGGGTTTCCCACCCTATCGATGCAATCCTCAAACCTTACAATCAGATAGCAGTCCATCTTAGTTACAGAGAAACATAGAAAATAGGAGCAGGAGTAGGCCATTCGGCCTTTTGGGCCTGCTCCACCATTCAAAAAAGACCATAGCTGACCGTTTAATTCAGTACCCTATTCCCACTTTCTCCCCATATCCCTTGATCCCTTTGGCATGAAGAAATATATCTATCTCCTTCTTGAATATATTTAATGACTTGGCCTCCATTGCCTTCTGCGGTCAAGAATTTCACAGGTTCACCACCCTCTGAGTGAAGAAATTTCTCCTCATTTCGGTTCTCCATGGCATACTCCGTATCCTGAGACTGTGACCCCTGGTTCTGGACTCCCCAGTCATCGGGAACATCCTCTCTGCATCTAGCTTGTCTAGCCCTGTTAGAACTTTATAGGTTTCTATGAGATCCCTCTCATTATTCTAAACTCTGGAAACCATCTGGTTTTGGTACTAAAACACCAGGAGAACTTTAACTACTTTGACTCCAAACACGGACGAAAGAGCTGAACTCCAGAGCTGAGGTGAAAGTGATTGCACTTGACATCAAGGCAGCATTTGACCGAGTGTGGCATCAAGGAGCCCTAGCAAAACGGGAGTCAATGGGAATGAGGGGGAAAACTTTCCGCTGGTTGAAGTCATACCGAGCACAAAGGAAGATGGTGGTGTTTGTTGGAGGTCAGTCATCTCTGTCCCAGGACACCAGTGCAGGGGTTTGTCAGGATAGTGTCCTCGGCCCAACCATCTTCAGCTGCTGCATCAATGACCTTCCCTCCAGTCAGAAGTGAGGATGTTCGCTGATAATTGCACAATGTTCAGCACCATTTGCAACTCCCCAGTTAATGAAGCCATACTGACCACAACCGCCGAACATTTCAGGAAAAATTTAAAGATAAAAAGGCCAGATTGTTTTGATGGAGCTTACTCCTTCAGCTGTTAAACATAAAAATTGTACATAAAGCAGGAAAAAAGTCTTATTGCCGATGTGCTATCCCGAATTTAAAATCACTATATTGCCAGAAACCTGCAAAGAAATCATGACTGGAAGCCTGAAGAGTGCAAGGGATGAATGTGTCCAGATATGTGTTATCTTATGTCTAACTTGCTTCCTTTCTTTCTGAAAACAAGAAACAAAAAATAAAATACCAAGGAATTTCATTTTTTCCTTTTGCAGGGAGGTGTTATGCTCACAAAAGAAGCAAGGATGAAAAATGAAGTGAATTGGAGCAATTAAGGACTATAAAAAATGAACTGGTGAGTTAAACTCCAAAATATGGACACATTGCTACAGACAAGATGGAGTCGGTGTCAGGTGACACCACTCCTGTACTGGAAAGTATATTTGGGCTGTTGAAGACCAAAACCCATCATCACGTCTGGTCTAGCCACGGGGAAATATTAAAATGGACAACAGGCAATTCAATGCGGCTCCTATCTTCAAAAATTGAATTAGCATAGACCCTGGCTGACAGAGAGACTGTGGATTCAAAAGCCAAAATAATAAGGTGAAGTAGCTCCATCGTAGCAGAATGGATCCCATCCAGAAGACATCAGATAGCATGATTTCCAATCCTGAACCATTGTATGGTGACAGCAGGGGAGAGGGGCCATTTTATCACCTAACAGAGACTCAAGTGTGATGAGTTTTTACCTTAACCTGTAGAGCGAGGCAGAGATCAACCAGAGACTACAGAAGGCCATATTTTCCAGCCAGAGAAGCCCTGAGGGCGACCATTTCAGCAAAGGAGCCCTGCCTCTAAAAAACCTCTTTAAAACATCTTTGAACAACCGAGGCAGAGAGAACTTGCCAAAGTGACTTTGGATCCCCCACCTGCAGAAGCAAGCAAGAAGTTTGCAACACCTCAGCAAGTTCAAGACTACAAACATCCAGGCCTCCACATTTGAAAAGACTTTCCTTCCAAGATAATTCAATAAGTTTCTACAAACCATAAAATTCTTGCATGGCTTGAGACTTTAATTACATCTTACCCTCTTCTTTCTATCCATCTATCCCTGTGTGTATGTGTGTGAATGTGTGCATGGGTGAAGATTGCAAACAATTCTCTTATTGTGTAAAAATGCATAGTTATCTTTCCTTTTAAAAAAACCTACGAGAAAACCTGTACTTGGTCTGTTGATTTGACTCTTAAAACTCTCAGGGGTTGAAACACTAGTTTAACGAAAACACTATCTACGGCCAAAAATGGAAGCCAGCCACCCCATTTCCCACCTGTCTGTAACACATTTGATAATGTGCCACATAACAGGCTTCTCAGAAAAGTTAGAGCCCATGGAATAAACAGGACAGTAGCAGCATAGATATGAAATTGGCTGAATGAGAGGAAACAGAGAGTAATTGTGAAGGGTTGTTTTTGGACTGGAGGAAAGTATATAGTGGGGTTCCCTAGGGGACAGTGTAGAATCCCTGCTTTTCTTGATATATATTAATGACCTAGACTTGGGTATATGGGACACAATTTCAAAATTGGCATATTGGCATTTTGAACTGTAAGGAAGATAATGATAAACTTTGAAGGGGTTAAGTAGAAACAAGCTAAGCCTTAGGAAAGCCTCTCAGCAGAATACAACAGTCAGATTGAGAAAAGAAACAAACATGCTGCTCGGGTAAAGGATTAGGGAGTGAAGGTTGGAGCCGAGACCTTGAGGCCACTGTTTCCGTGGAATGTTGGTGAAATGGGAAACAAAGGGATAATAATCTCAGCTTGGAGCCATTTGGTATGTGTACTGATAAGGCTGAGGATGTGTGTTCATTGGAATGTGTAATCAATCACAATTGTTTTGTGATCAATCATATCGATCATCTGTTGTTTGAACACATTGTATGATAAGAACGATATATAAGTTTGTCCTCCAGAATGTAAAGTTTGAGCATTACCTCGGAATATCCAAGGTGGTGTTTCTCCCTGCGTACACTTGAATAAATCAATTGAACCTGTGCCCGAGTCTCCTCATGTGGTGGTTGATTTGTCGCACAACAACTTCAAGAGGACATAGACAGGTTGGTGGAATGGGAAGATAAGTCGCAGATGAAATTTAATACAGAGAAGTGTGAAGTGATTCATTTTGGTAGGAAGAATGAGGAGAGGCCATAAAAAAGGGTACAATTCTAAAGTGGGTGCAGGAGCAGAGGCACCTGGAGGTATCCGTGCACAAATCATTGAAGGTGGCAGGGCAGGCTGAGAAAGCATTAATAAAGCGTATGGGATCCTGGGCTTTACAAATGGAGAATACGAACAAAGAAGCTGGGATAAACCTACATAAAAAACTGGCTCAGCCTCAACTGGAATATTGCATCCAGCCCTGGGGACTGCATTTTAGGAAGGTTGTGGAGGCTTCAGAGAGGGTGCAGAAATGATTCATGAAAATGGTTCCAGGAATGAGGAACATCGTTACATGGATATGTTGGAGAAGCTGGGACTGTTCTCCTTGGGGAAGATTAAGAGGAGTTTTGATTGAGCTGATCAAAACCATGAAGGTTCTGGTCAGAGTAGCTGGAAAGAAACTATTCCCATTGGCAGAAGGATTGAGAACCAGAGGACACCAATTTAAGGGAATTGGCAAAAGAAGCAACAGTGACATCAGGAAAATCTTTTTCACACAACGATTTGTTAGGATCTGGAATGCACTGCCTGAGTGTGTGGTGGGGACAGATTCAATAGAGGAGCTCAAAAGAAAATTGGATGATTATCTGAAGAGAAAGAATTTGCAGATCTATAGGAAAAAGGCGGGGGAGGGGGACTAGGTGAGTTACTCCAGCAGAGAGCTAGCACAAATAGGACAGGCTGAATGGCCTCCTTCTGTGCTGTAACCATTCCGTCATTCTATGAAGGTAGGAGGCGGGTGTTGATGTAAGATTTTTAATATATTATAAATGGAATATAGAATCATTAGCAGAATAATTAATGGTTGTATCGGAGCTGTCCAGGTATTTCCGCACTGTAACGTCAAGAACAGCAATTTCATAGAATGACAAAATATACAGCACACAAACAGGCCATTCGGCCCAACCAGTCCATTCCAGCGATTATGCTCGAGCCTCAAATCTGTACACTGCATGTTCCATTACGTGGTTCTCAATAATACAGCTTGCATTAGAAGACAGAAGGACATTTTCACTTTACTGTGATAAAATTAGTTACCTTTCAGGACAACTCGAGCTTTGTTTGCATGAGCATGACACACAAGATCACTGTCAACAGATTTCATGGTTACAGTCGTGACCTTAGACCAGTCATAATGTTTCCAATCCGCTCCTCCATGATAAAACACCATGACCTGTAACAAAAATAAAACTGTCAGCTGCAGTAATGAAGGATATAAAACTGACATTAAAAATATAGATTTTCCTGATCAATATAATTGTCCCCAGGGTACAGGATAAGGAAGGGATAATGAACACATCTAGTCTGCAGGTTATATTGATGGAGCTCCTGTTCCTGCCACACTGCCCACTTAGTAACATTACTCTGAAATAAATACTAACCTCATCAACTACACAGCAGTTACAGAGACATTTAACACCAACATTTGTTCAAAGATCTGCTAAATTGTATTCAGTTTAATCATGACCAGGGTCCCAGTTTTACAATGACCGAGGTCAAATCACAATTTTATTCCATGCGATTCCAGGATTTTTAACTGGTGTTTTGGGGATCAATATTGTGTGAAATCTGCAAACCTGAACCATGGTATGAGGCTGTAAGAGTTGGATCACACATCATTTAGACTCTGCACGTTGGAGAAACATTAAAAAAACATTTTATTGATGCTGCACTTGTTAAAATATCTTTGCATTGCCCAATACTACGGCTGGTCCTATTTTACACAGGCTGTAACTATACCAAGATTAACACTTGAACATATGTATTATATATAACAGGATTCACTTTGCATTTCAACAATAATCTGAGCTGCCCCTTGCGCCGCTGCACCAGCTTCACCTGTCACTGACCCCGACTCACAGCCTCAGCCTGTTCCTGATACTCGGACTGTGTTAACGACCACTCTCCAGCCTGTATCTCCCCCGGAGCCCAGGCTGGAGCCTGACTGGAGAACTCTCTTCCCCACATCAACCCAATCCAGCCAGTCCAGTCCAGCCCGAGCCCCCCAGTCCAGTCCAGCCCAGCCTGAGCCCCCCACCTCAACCCAGCCCAGCCCGAGCCCCCCAGTCCAGTCCAGCCCAGCCTGAGCCCCCCAGTCCAGTCCAGCCCAGCCCGAGCCCCCAGTCCAGTCCAGCCCATCCTGAGCCCCCCAGTCCAGTCCAGCCCGAGCTCCCCAGTCCACTCCAGCCCATCCCGAGCCCCCCAGTCCAGCCCAGCCCGAGCCCCCCAGTCCAGTCCAGTCCAGCCCAAGCCCCCCAGTCCAGTCCAGCCCAGCCCGATCCCCCCAGTCCAGTCCAGCCCAAGCTCCCCAGTCCAGTCCAGTCCATCCCAGCCCGATCCCCACAGTCCAGTCCAACACGAGCCCCCCAGTCCAGTCCAGTCCAGCCCGAGCCCCCCAGTCCAGTCCAGTCCAGCACGAGCCCCCCAGTCCAGTCCAGCCCGACCCCCCAAGTCCAGTCCAGTCCAGCCCGAGCCCCCCCAGTGCACCCCAGCCCGATCCCCCCAGTCCAGTCCAATCCAGCCCGAGCCCCCCAGTCCAGTCCAGCCCAGCCCCGGGGGGGTGGAGTCTCGGCCCCTGGTGTAAAAGGAACATCCTAAAGAGGACAATCTCTGACCTTCCACATCAGTGAGGGTGAGAGGAGCTGAACCACATGAGGAAAGGCAGGAGCTCACATCCCAATGCTCCATTCCAAGAGTTACTGCTCAACACACTTCAAAAGACAACTTCAAGTAAACTAACTCTTTTCCAGAGGGAATTTAATGATCTGAGACACTCACCTCAACTTGGTACTGATGGTCCGCGGGTATGGGTTGACACAGATCCCGTGTTGAACAATGACACGGATTCTGGGAAAAGACCCCGGAGTCTCCGCCGATCCACAGCGCCAGCACCGCCAGAGCCCGCACCAATGCCAAACTCCAGCGCATCCTCTCCGCCGGAGATGAAAATCCATCAGACACAGTGAGATGGTTTATTTATATTGAGCTGCATGTGACTGATGATGAAACCTCCTGGATCTCTATCTCTATCTCACTTTGTGTGATAATAGTGGAATGTTGACGCAAGCTTCATCCTGTCAAATGCAACTTTGTTGGGAAGTTCTCTTCTCCCCCTCTCTTCCTGTCTTGTGCAACATTCATCCCTGAACCTTTCCCCTTTTCCAACTCATTCATCCGTGAACATTTCTCCCTTTATTTCGCTGTCGTGTTCAACATTCACCCCTGAATCTGTCTCCCCACCTTGTTCCTGAACCTGAGCAACATTAATCCCCAAACCTCTATCGGTATTCCCCCTTTCCTCTGAACTTGGGCAACATTCATCCCTGTACCTCTCCACCACATTCCCCTTCTTGGTCCATTTCCATTGTCCAAAGGTTTGTCTCCATCCTCCTAGTCCTTGCTAATATTCATCTCTGAACCTCTGATATTCCACCCCACCACTGCTACCACTGCTTCAGGCATCTCTGGAGCAACACCATGACCCTCTCTGCTCCCGTTCCTCTGATCTCCGCTCGCATTCATCCCTGAAACTCTGATTCCTTGTGCCCCACACATCGTCCATCTCTGGAGCAACACTGACCTATTGCAATCTCTCCCCATTTACTTGTTATCTTTGTCACCATTCATCCTTAAACCTCTTTCCCCCTCCACCCCCATCCCTCCCTGTCTTGGGCAACATTCATCCCCGAAACTCACAGCCCTCTTCCAACTTTCATCCTTGAATCTTCTGCCCTCTTCCATGTTTTGTGCAATTTTTATCTTCAAAACCTTTTCCATCCTTCCTCAGTGTCTTGCACAACATTCATCCTAACCCTCTCTCCCCTCTTCCTCTCTGACTTTGCCCACATTCAGTAGCATGGTGGTAATGTTACTGGGCTAGTAATCCAGAGGCCCGGACTCATGCTCAGGAGATACAAGTTCAAATCTGGTCTGGTGGAATTAAATTCAATTAAATAAAGCTGGTCTCAGTTATAGCGACCATGAAACTACTGAATTGTTGTTAAAAACCCATCGAGTTCATTAATGTCCTTTAGGAAAGGAAATCTGCTGTTTTCTTCCTGGTCTGGCCTACATGTGGCTCCACAACCACAGCAATGTGGTTGACTCTTAACTGCCCTCTGAAATGGCCCAGCAAACTACTACAAAAAAGCTGACAAAGAATTAAACTGGATGGACTGCCCAGCATCAACCTGGGCACTGGGAATGACAAAGGAACGCCCCAGTCAGTTACTCCACAAAGTCCACCTTACCAGCATATGAGGACTTCTGCCAAAGTGGAGAGAGCTGTTCCACAGACCAGTCAAGCAAGATTCTAGTCATACTGACTGAATCATACCTTTCAGCCAGTGTTCCAGTCTCCTCCATTACCATACTAAAAACAAAATACAGTCAATGTTGGAAATCTGAAATAAAAACAGAAAGCACCGGAAATACTCAGCAGGTCTGGCAGCATCTGTGGAGGGAGAAACAGAGTTAACATTTCACATTGATGACCTCTCATCAGAGTTCATCGTCCTGAAGCATTAACTCTGTTTCTCTCTCCACAGATGCTGGCAGACCTGCTGAGTATTTCCAGCACTTTCTGGTTTATCCTCCATCACCATCTCCAGGTGTGTCCTGTCCCACCGGCAGGACAGACCCACCAGAGATGGCGTCACAGTCGTATACAGTTGGGAGGGAGTTGCCCTCAACATTGACTCCGGACACCATGAAGTCTCATGGCATCAGGTCAAACATGGGCAAGTAAATCTCCTGCTGATGACCACCGACTGCCCTCCCTCAGCTGATGAATCAGTACTCCTCCATGTTGAACATCATTTGGAGGAAGCACTGCAGGTGGCAAGGGCCCAGAATGTACTCTGGTGGGGGACTTCAATGTCCATCACCAAGAGTGGCTCGGTAGCACCACGACTGACCGAGCTGACCGAGTCCTAAAGGACACAGCTGCTGGACTGGCTTTGTGGCAGGTGGTGAGGGAACCAACAAGAGAGAAATATATACTTGACCTCGTCCTCACCAATCTGCCTGCCGCAGATGCATCTGCCCATGACAGTATTGGTAGAAGTGACCACCGCACAGTCCTTGTGGAGACGAGGTCCCGCCTTCACATTGAGGATACCCTCCATAGTGTTGTGTGGCACTACCACCGTGCTAAATGGGATAGATTTCGAACATATTTAGCAACTCAAAACTGGGCATCCATGAGACGCTGTGGGCCATCAGCAGCAGCAGAATTGTAGTCAATTACAATCTGTAACCTCATGGCCAGACATATCCTCCGCTCTACCATTACCAACAAGCAGGGAGACCAACCCTGGTTCAATGAACAGTGCAAGAGGGCATGCCAGGAGCAGCACCAGGCGTACCTCAAAATGAGGTGTCAAGCTGGTGAGGCTGCAAAGCAGGACTACTTGCGTGCCAAACTGCATAAGCAGCATGTGATAGACAGAGCTAAGCGATCCCATCAACAGCAGATCAGATCTAAGCTCTGCAGTCCTGTCACATCCAGCCGTGAATGGTGGTGGACAATTAAACAACTAACTGGAGGAGGTGGCTCCACAAGTATCCCCATCCTCAATTTTGCACATCCGTGCAAAAGATAAGGCTGAAGCATTTGCAACAATCTTCAGGCAGAAGTGACGAGTTGATGATCCATCTCAGCCTCCTCTTGGGTAGAGAATTTCAAAGATTCACTACCCTCTGAGGAAAGAAGTGTCTCCTCATCTCAGTCCTAAGTGGCTTCCCACATAGTTTGAAATTTACTCCCCTGGTTTTAGACTCCCCTACCAGTGGAAACATCTGAGCTGCATCTGCCCTATCGATCCCTTGAAGTGTTTTGTCGATTTCAATGAGATTACCTCTCATTCTTCAAAACTCTAGAGAATACAGGCCCAGTTTCCCCAATCTCTCTTCATGGGACAGTTCTGTTATCCTGGGAAACATCTGGTAAACCTTTTTTGCACTCCCTCTATGGCAATAATATTCTTCCTAAGGTAAGGGGACCAAAACTGCACACAGTACTCCAGGTGTGGTCTAACCAAGGTTGTACACAATTGAAGCAAGATTTCACTACTCCTGCACTCAAATCCTCTTGCGATAAAAGGCTAAAATACCATTAGAATTCTTAATTGCTTGCTGCACAAGCATGTCAGCTTTCAGTGACTTATTGACGAGGACAGCTAGGTCCCTTTGTACATCTACACTTTCTAATCTCTTACCATTTAAGAAATACTCTGCACATCTATTCCTCCTACCAAAATGGATCACCTCTATCTGTCTATCAGGTTGCTTTTGCAGGATTCGAAATCCACAGACAAATACAAGTGCAGGGACTTGCTGAGGTTAAGGCTGATTAAGTTTTTTATGGTGAACTTTGCTATATGTACTGAAATGCAAATGGGCTTTCTCAGTTGCTATGATGTTTCTGGAAAGGGAGGATTTATCCCTGAGTGATTTGCAAAACTTAACCAAGGCTCGAATAATAGCATTGGCAGAAAAATTGGAGTTGGAGCCAAAACCAAGGGCTAAGAAAGCAGGTACAATTCAGGTAATAGCACAGCATTTGAAATTGGAAGAAAGAAAAGACAATCCAGATGGTAATTCAGTTGAATTAGCTAAAATTCAGTTGCAGATGAAGCAGCTTGAATAGGAAAAAGAAATAAGTACACTTGAACTTCAGAGAGAGGAAAAAGAAAGAGAATTTCATAAGCTGGAACTAGAATTGCAAAGGGAAAGAGAAGAGGCAGGTGAGAGAATGGGGGTGACAAAGGGTATTCCAATTAAAAAGGATGGAACTAAAAAAATAAGGATTCCCTTGACCCCAATGAAAATTCTGGTGAGGAAAGACCTGACTGCAAACCAGGACCCAGTGAGGAGCTATTTAAATTTGCATAAGCATTCCTGAAGTTTCAGGAATGGGACGCAGAGGCATTTTTCATTTCTGTTCAAAAGATAGCTAAACAGATGAGGCAGCCGAAAGAAAACTGGACACTGCTCATGCGAAGCAGGTTGACAGGCAGAGCTCATGAAGTTTATGCTATACTTTCTGAGGAGGCTTCTGCAGATTATGAGATGAAAAAAAAGGCAATTCTCACAGCTTATGTGTCGGTTCCTGCAGCTTCCAGGCAGAAATTTCGGAACCTCCGGAAACAGCCTGGACAGACTTATATAGAATTTTATAGGGTAACGCAAATTAACTTTGATTATTGGATGCAGGCACTAAAGGTAGAGGCCATGTATGAGAGCCTTAGGGAAATAATTCTCCTGGAAGAATTAAAAAATGTACTTCCTCTGTTAGCAAGAACCCACACAGAGGTCCAGAAGGTTTCAAGAGCCAGACAGGCAGCTGAGATCGCTGATGATTACGAGCTTGTTTACAAGTTCAAACCCTTTCTCCATCACCCCGACAAAACGGAGAATGATAGAAGGTGGGAGGGTGAAAGGAGGGCAAGTCGCCAGGGATAAAAAGGGACAGCTGGGACCACCCTGGGATCTCCTCCTCAGGCCAGAAAGGAAGATGCTGAAGGTGGAAGTGAGGTCAAAAAGCCAAAGTGTTTCCATTGCCACAAGTCCTGACACCTTCGTGCAGATTGCTGGAAGTTACAGGGGAAACCCATGGGATTTATTGGGGTACGCAAGGCCAATACAGAGAAAGGGGCTCTGACTGAGAGGACGGCAGATCAGGCTGTAGCTCTGATTGTAGCTGTGAGGCCAAGTACAAACACCACTGTGAGTGCAGGGGAAGGTGAAAAAGATACCTGAGAGCTACAGGGAATTCTTGTCAAAAGGAAAAGTAACTCCCCATCCCTCAAGTGAGGCAGATAAACCTGTATTTGTACTTAAGGATACAGCACATCCCAAACTCTTTTGCTGGGAAAAAGCATGACTTTTCCACCAGGTAGAACATTGAATGCTATGTTTTAGTGAATGGTATCGGCGGGGAGTATATACCCATATCTTTGTATTGGGTGCACCTGGAGTGTGATCGAATGTCTGGAATGGTAACTGCAGGAGTGTAGATGGAGTTGACTTACTCCTGGGAATATGATTTGACCGGAGCAAAGCGAGTAGCTTCTCCAGAGGTCACGGAAAGACCAAGTGAAGTCAAGGAGACAGAGCAGTTGAAGGAAAAGGTTCCAGGATTTTTCCTTAATGTGTAGCGAACAGAGCAATGGCTAAGCAAGTTCCATTGTCGAAGGTCAGGTTAGCACCACAGACAGATATTTGGCCATCTGAAATTTTGGGGGGGGATTTGGATAATCTGAAGGAAATGTTCAGCAAATCTCTGATCAATGCTCAGCAAGCCGATCCAGAGTTAAGTAAAGGGGAACAATCGGCTCTAACTGAAGCTGAAGCAGAGAGAGTTCCAGAATGCTATTATATTAAAAATGGGATTCTGATGAGGAAGTGGAGACCTCCTCACAGACCCACGGACGAAGAATGGATGGTGGTTCACCAGATGGTGGTATCACCCAATTATTGCTGGGACATATCAAGGCAATCCATGAAATTCCTTTGGCAGGACATGGAGGGATCCGGAAGTCAACATTTTAACTGGCCAGGTCTTCACTAGGACATGGTGCAGTTTTGTAAAACGTGTCATTTGTGCCCGATTGTGGGAAAGCTGCAACCTGCAATAAAATTGACACCTCTAATTCCTATTCCAGTTTTTGGGTACACTGTGTGGCATTAAACTCCAGAAAGCTTGTTATGGAAGGATAATGCTGGAGTCTATCTTTACTCTGTTTCACATTTATTGTACAGAGTAAAAGGATTACAAACATGTAGCTCCTCACTCAAAACCCTCCATCAATCTCAGTAAGTGTCTGCTTATAACTGCTCAAGTAAGACTCCAGTTAACAACCTCCACCTGAATATAATTAAACAATTGATACACAATGAACAGAGCAACAGATTCCCTTCTCTCTCTTATAATACAATGTGGATTAATATGCTCAAACAACATTTCAAAATAAATTCCATATATTGCGCAAATTATTAACATGCTCGAAGAATATTTCAAAATAAATCAAAATAAAGTATTACATTGTGAGATGCCCTTTAGCAATCCTAACAATTTCTTTGTACCAGCATTTCTTTTTGTGAAACAATTGGATCGCTGATGACTTGCATCTTCTCATTTAAGTTTGGAGATTGCCTTTTTCTCCAGCATTTGTTACAATCCAGCAAGGTCAGCATGTAGTCTTTTCTCACTCACACTTTTTTGTGGAGTGTACATTGTCCCACAAAGAATGATTATCTGCATTCCATTTGATGGGTGTCCTATCTTCAGTATATCCCTTGTTCAGAATTTCACCCAAAATATTTGAAAAATAGAACCCCATATCCTGTGCCTCCACAAGACCCAGTGTTTCTGCAGCTAAAGTGTATTTAATGATCTGTTTTATTTTCTTAGCCTCCCAAGTGAAAGGACAACATTTCCCATTTTCACCCAACAGAAATGTTATGAAACCAGCTGAACTCGAATACCCATCAGCAAGATTAGTATGTGAAGCATCAATAAAAATGATTAGCTCCACGTTGTTTGGCTCACCTAAGGATGGGAACTTCAGTACACATTTCTCCAGATTTAGTTTTTTAATGTTTTATTTGCCTTTAAAATATTCTCAACCTTCGGATGTTTCATCATCGTGCTTAACTCCAGAACATCAAAACTAGCATCAGGCCCAGTCTGAGAGCCCAACCAGTTTAATTGACCAATCAAGCTTTGCAATTGGTCAGTCTCTGCTTTAGATATATCATCTTTCTGTGATGACCGAACATGATTAACCGGGATGGGAGTAACACTTTAAATAGGATTGTTAATTTAAAGTTAGAACAGACTCAGTCTACTTAATATCTCAACCAATATATTTAAAGGCCCCACACGCCTGACTCCCAATCTTAAATTCTGCCCTCATCATATCAATGACATATTTCTCAAAATCCGCAGTACCACACCATAATAAATCATCAACGTGCATCATGAAGGTGCCTGAAAGTTTCACTTTATGATACCAATAAAACATTGCAGGATCTGCTTTTAGTTGAACACATCCAATTTTCAACAAAACAGATATCACTAAGAAACACCACACCCTGGAAGCATCATTAAGGCCATAGACACATTTGTTCAGTTTCCATCGGTTTCCCTCTGCATCTGCTGCCTCTTTGGGTGGTTTCAGAAACACTTCTCTCTGAAAAGAATCACCCTGCAGAAATGCAGCTTTTACATCAATGGATTTACACTCCCTTGAATATGTGGGAGAGTCCACTCTAACATCAGTATCGCACAGTCACTCTTCAAAACCCCTCACAACTAGCCTCGCTTTAGCCTTATAAGTTCCATTAGGAAGGACTTTTTCAGTACAAATCCATCTTTGTGACAAGACTGTCTGTCCCCTATCTGGTACTTCAGAATAAACTCCAAACTCTCTCCATCAATCTAATTCCTTATGTATTGCTTTTCTTAATAGTTTATCCTCAAGTTTATTGTCAGCCAGTAAAAGGTCACAGTCATGAGGACTTCTGCTTCTAGTTCTATTCCGAGACTGTGTTCATTTCATTGTGGAATCTACTCAAACTAGGGCCTCTATTAGCACTTTGATGTCTTTCAGGACTACTGCTAGAAGATCTCCCTCACACATTATCAGAGGCTCTTTCTCCAGTACAGGATCGCTTCCTTTTGCAAGAGTCACTTCCAGACCCACTAGGAGAACTTGCACTGCACTTTCATACCCTCCACTCTTTCACCCCATTTTGCCAGTCCATGGACCTTGCTTCTTGACCATCATTTTAAACATTAACTAATATTTAAACTTGCCTGTAGATTTCCTGCACATCTCACAACTGTTGCATCCCTCCATTTATTGAACTCCTCCGGAATATTTATTATCTGAGTATCTACACGAGGCAATTGTCCGTTGGATGTGATAGGTCTTTCTTCACAATCATGATCCCAAACATTAGTATCCAAACGTAGATCTACCCCATTCTGTTCCTCAGAACCTTCATCACAAAACACATGAGTATTTGAGGTACAAGGTGCATCATTTCCTTCTATCAACTGCTCAGATTCTGAGATTTTGTAATTAACCCCGATCAATCGCGAGGAACGAACCTTAACAGCTTGATTTCCATGCCTGATAACTACTGTCTTAGCATCACAATCTATTATTTTACCAGGCACCTGCCATTCCCTATGACCCTCTCTTTTATAATACACCAAATCTCCTGAATTAAATTCTGCCTCAGATGGCCTTATTCAATGCTTCAGAGCTCTCCGGATTTTCTCAGAGACCTCAGCCTTGATGAAAACCTGTCTCCCTGCATGTAAAACATTCAAATATACAGAAAAAATGCAACTAATTGTAGTACCTTCATGAGCAGGAGGACTGTCGCACAGTACAGAAGGCAATTTGGGATTCCGCCTGTAGACCAATTGATAGGGACTATATCCTCCAACCATCTAACACAAAATCTTCAGTTGAACAGCCCATGCCAGGGCAGTTGTCAATTTGCAGTTTGGCTGGCCAGCTGAGATTTTATGCAGCATTTCATCAACCACTGCATGATTCCTTTCACAAAGCCCATTGCTGAAAGGACTTTCAGCTGCAGTATTCACAACTGCAATGCTTATGTTTTCATACATGTCTCTGAACTCGTCATTGGCAAATTCCCCTCCATTATCAGTCAGAAATTTAGCTGGTGCCCCAAGTCCAGTCCCTATCCATTTCTCCAGAATTTTGTCCACAATCACCCTTTTGTCCTTGCTATTTATTATTGTAGAAAGACAAAATCTAGTTGCTAAGTCTATAAAATACAGAATGAAAATGTTCTTGTCTTTGTCCCTGTTATGACCAGGTGAGGAAGGTGTCTCGGGCTCCACTCCAGGCCTTTTCCTTGTTTGGCTGTAACACGGTTTAACTTTTAAAGCACAGTGGGCTGTATTTTAATCACGCACTGTGCTCCTCGGTGGCGCACTTTCAACTCGGTGGCCTTCCAACACGGAGGTGTCACCAAGGACCCCCCACGATATTTCGAGCGGGGGCACATTTAAATAGTGGGGGTGGAGCGACCGCCGCTGCTGACGTAGAGGGAGCAGCCACCGCATCCCCGGAAAAGGCATCCGGTGCCACTTCGCAGGCGCTGGGTTAAGCTCAGCAGAAATTTTAATTTTAAAGGGACCAGGACCAATTTTTAATCTCAACTGTACATTTCACATAAAAGCACCACATCCAGTCCCCCAATCATCACACAATAAATTTATTTCCCTCTACCCCACAAAAGCCATTCTTGACAGTTCTGCCCTTTCAATCCCAAATTTTGCACTCTTTGCCCTTCAACCCCTTCCCAGCATCCTCACAGTTGGTGCAAAATTGTTTTCTCCGCTACTCCACCCCCTCCCGCCCTGAAAATTTGATTCTTCCCCCTCCCCACCAGGTTCCCACCTCGGAACTCCTCCAAAGGCACCCAAGCTGCGTTCGGAGTCGGTAAAATCGGCGTGGGATGTCTGCCGCCTGCAGTTAAGTTTATTTGCATCTCATTTAGGTTCATTTGATTATGCAGATGAAGGTCCTGCCACCAGGCAGCGGTCGGGCAGCATTGAGGTTCCCCCGCCACCAGTAATCTCTGGCGGGCCCTTCCCGGTGTCGTGGGTCGAGGCGGGCCTCTCCCTGCAAAGTTTTACTGGCCGCCACACCGCGACGCGCAGGGTTGAGGGGATGGTAAAATTCAGCCCAGTGTTTCTAGCTTCTCCTCAGTGAGTCCTTGCTCACTGCCGTCTAATTGCAATTGTAAAGCAATCAACCAGACAGGTTTTCTCAGATTTAAACAAGAAAAGTGTAAGTTTACTTACCTTAAAACTCAAACGCAGTTAAAATGACTAAGAATACATAACACAACCACGCTAACATGCATATGCAGTGAACACATGCACAAATAGACACAGAGGAGGATAAAGAATCAAAGGGAGGAAGGTTTGAAGTAGTAGATGGAATTTAGTTACTGGTTTTCAGTTGGCTGTGAAGTCTTTTATTGAAATTAAGTCCGGCAGTTCTTGTTGGGGCAAAGTGCACACGTTCAAACTTGTTTCGCTGGTACCGGAAGGCTGCCGGGGTCTTCTATCTTGAGACTTAAGTTACTTCCGTGGGTTTCTGGAACTTTGCGTGAGAGAGAGAGAGAGAAAGACCTTGCTTCTCTTTGGTCGTCAAAAGCAGTCTGCCTCAAAACATTACTGTGAACAGAATTCAATCAATTCCCAGGTTGGCCAGCACGTTAGTCATGTGACTAGCTCTTTGTTTGAGACAGCATCGCCTGCGAAGTTTGTTGATTCTTCAAAGCTGAGCAGACACACTCAGTGCGGGCGGCGGGCGGGGGGTTGCAGTGCTGGTTCTTACACAAACACTGATTCTCAATGCCTTCTGATCATCACTAATGACAAAACCCATCTGGCTAATTGAATCAGGACACACTTCCATTGTCTCTCTGTGCAACTGTCTCTCAGAATGCAAATGTGTAGCCATGTTTTCAGCCACTGCTCTGTGGTCTTTTTAAGCAAGTTGTTTTCAATGTCCAGCAAGCGTTCAAAACGTGTTCCATTTGACAAAATTAATATGTTTCCATTTGGCAGGTGTGGTTTCTGTCACAGTCCCACACCTTTAAATCCGTGGCAACTACCTCATTAAAGTCATGTGTCAATGGAAGGTGGACAATAGGATGTGATGTTGTCTTCCAATATTTTTTTAATAAATTTCACACTTTTCACTGATCTCTTCTATTATTAAAAGTCTCCTGTCTTCAAAACCTCACTTCCTGTTGGCCAAATTCTTCACACTCTCATTGGCAAACTTTCCATTTATAAATTTCTCTGATGCTCCTTTGAAGCATCTTGGACCGTTTAATTAGTATTGGGTTGAAGGGCTATGGAGAACAGGCAGGAAAGTGGAGTTGAGGCCGAGATGAGATCAGCCATGATCGTATTGAATGGCGGAGCAGGCTCGAGGGGCTGAATTGCCTACTCCTGCTCCTAGTTCTTATGTTCTTATGTTTTACTGTGTTAAATGCCCTCGCTCTTTGAAGGTGGCATGACATATTGAGACTGTGGTCAGCAAAGCATATGGGATCTTGGGCTTCATAAGTAGAGGCATTAAGTACAAAAGGGAAGTTATGTTGAACCTTGATAAAGCTCTGGTTAGGCCACTACTAGAGTATTGTGTGCACTTCTAGTCACCACACTTGAGGAAGGATGTGAGAGTCCTTGAGAGGGTGCAGAGGAGATTTACTGGAATGGTTCCAGGGATGAGGGATTTTAGTTACAAGGTTAGGTTGGAGAAGCTGGGGTTGTTCTTCCTGGATCAAAGGAGATTGAGGAGAGATGTACAAAATTATGATAGGTTTGGATAAGGTAGACAAAGAAAAATTGCTCCAATTAGCCAAAGGTACAAGGATTGGGGGACACAGATTTAAGATTTTGGTCAAGTGATTGTTGTGCCGAATATGCACTTACTCTTAAACAATCCGCGGAATCCGAATGGTGAAAGGTATTTCAATATTTTAATCACACACTAAATCATCAAATACAAGCTCTCACTGCTTGTACAGTATTCTACCCATCAAGACACAAGGTGATCAGTCTCAGACTTGCGGCTGCTCTTCTGTTCTCTGAGTTCCTGGCTCAGGGTATCTTCTTGAGTGTTCTTCCCCGGGGTTTTCGTACCTTCCTCATTTTCAGTCAGGGGTTAAATCTTGTTTCCAAGACCCGCCCCTCTTACTTACTCACAGGGGTCGTGTCTACTGACATAATGATAATTCCTTATTTGGCTCAGTGAGAACCTGTTCAAAACTTCACAGATTCCCATTATTTACTATGAATCAAATCTTATCTGGTATCCATGACCACTCCCTTTATCTGCTGTGTGCAATGACAGGGTCTGGTATCATCAATGTTTTATCTATACTGTTTACAATTCCTCGGTCATCTGTGTGCTGTGGCTCCTTTCTACTCATCCTCCCTATGCTTTAACACATTATTTATTGTTGTGTGACTGGCCCATTTGTTTTAACTAAGTTTGTATGTGTTTTTGCTGGGACTACAGTCCCTCCTTTGATCCTGCAGGGCTATGCCCAAGGGATCACACTCTCATGTCTCTTAGGTTGTACACTTGTGCAATTACAATTTCATTTTCAAAGCAAAAGCATAAGCAGTGTAATATTAAAGAAAGCACAATTTAAACATCATTATTACATAATCAATCAATTGTGCGAACATAATACAGTCGCAATTTCATTCTTAGAGGACGTTGATCATTCATTAATTCATTTTCAGTATATATGAATAGGTTAGACAATTACCCTCGTGTTACATAACTAATTGTCTATCTTTTATAGAGCAAGTTCGAACACTGATTGCCTTTTAGATAGCTGTCCAACCTGCGTTCATACATCCTCTCACATTACCTAATTGATTTCTTTAGTTTCCAAATTAAGTAGGTCACATATATCATTGTGATACCCAAAACCACTATCAGGACATGGGAGATAATTCTAAACCAGGGGTGTATCTGCACATTTGACCACCAGTTCCATAAGTCCTCCCACCAGGTAGAATCATTTATCTCGTCAATCTCATCTTGCAGCTTCTTCGACTGTTGTTCCAGATTGTAGTACACAACACCAATGGCTTCTAGCTGCTGTCTCTCTTTACACAAGCGCGTGGGCAATGGCTGAATAGTATATTCATATTCCCGGAGGTAATTTATCAAATCCTCCTCAATACATTCTGTCACAGTTATCGTTTCTGTCTTTCGTTTCTGTGTGTCTACCAACTCCATCTTCCCTACTCTGGTTGGTATTTGTGGGTTGAAACAGAATGTACTGTTGCTCACCGGACAAGTCTGGTTACGTCCATACTGGTACTCCTCCGCCGTGGTGGTTAAGCAATATCTCCCCTTTCCGAAATAGGCTACATGGGTTAGCCCTGACAATGCTTTCCTAGTCTCCATGGTGCAATTTACAGTGGCATTAAATCCACATTTTGATTCTGCTGTTTTATATATAGGATGAGGACATATGACCACCTGGTTTTCCAGACTACACTTAGACAATGTTGTTCCAACTACCTCTTTTCCAATTTCCACAACATAGGGTAAAATATCATAGTATTTTATGTAATCGTTTCCCCTTATCAGCCCTATATTTTCTACTTTGTATAATTGCACCCCTAACTTATCTCAGAATTGCAGGTATCCCCAATACTACTCCAATACTCATAGATCTTGTACTTACACACTCCTGACCTTTCCATACCTTAACAAGTTTTCTGAGTTGGCACCTGGTAATTTTATCATTTGTCTGACTAGCTAAGTACTCCAACTGGGTGTCATTGATCCAACTTGGCACCTGTTCCAAATCAATTTGCCTCAAATTTTCTCGAGTTTGTTCTAACATCCACGAACCATATGTATTGCAAACACTTTCATTATTTGAAATGTCATGGACCTCCTTTACCTTTTCTATTATATCATTAATAGTGTGAACATGACCTTCCAGTGCTCTCACCAGTCCTGTCACTGTTTTCGTCAGATCCTTTCCTACTTTAGCTACACCACTCTGTCCCTTTTGTTCCTTTTTCAAAATATCCTTTACTAGCTGACTGAAAGTTCTAACCTTCTGGTCCACGCTTTCCAAATCTATGGTATTGACAATTGAAGTTCCTGTACTAAAGACTGTGGCTACGTAATTTATTAAACTATGTTTACGTCTCTTTCCCTTTATTATTCCCTCATCACCAAATTCTTGTCTCAGCAATTGTTGCAGTAATACCTTGTACAACTCTCGGGTCTTCTCAGGGCACCAGCCAGGTAGCTGGATATCTGAGATATTTAATATTATTGGTACCAACTCATGCTGTATATTATATACAATTTTATTAGTTTTTATTATCACAAGTCCATTTTCTGGTCCTGCAGTTAAGGCAGGGCAAGGGAGATCAGTCAGTTGTAGCTGCTGGATTGTAACCCGACTTGTCAGTAATTTGGATGTGGGGTTAACCGTGGTGGTTAAGCCCGTTTACACTCACAATCTGGAGTAAGAACTGTCCTTTTTTATTTTCCCCAACACATTGGAGCCAATAAACCCTATCACTGTGTGGCTTCATACACAGCGATCGGTTCTTACAGTCTTTTTCATCGCATTCCCAAATAGGAAATTTGGGGCCCCCTGGTGGGTCCTGTAAGGTGGTTCCCTTTGGGCATTCGACACATACCCACTGTCCAATAGTAACATTTACAAAAGAAGCCCACTGCTCCCACCGCTCGCCCCCAACTGCAACTTCCTGTAGCCCCTGGTAGTTGCCATGTAATTCTACTGGTCGGACGATGTCATCTGAATGTCCTCCCCCGAACCAGTTCCCGTTACAGCACTTGATGTTATACGGTCTGTCATCCTCTTTCAACGCGTTGATGGCTACAGCCGCAGCAGTCATCACGAGCGATAGATGCCAAGGTTTCATTCTGTTACCTGTAAGATCAAGATTACACCTGCTCTTATTTACAGTTCTGATTAGTGCACCCCAGCTGGGTCAAACTCATCATCACTTATGCAGATTAATCGACCCCGTACCCCTTGTTCTGACAGACCACTACCCTCTGGTTTCCCCATTCGCCTCCACTCTCTCTGAAGGTGTGGTTTAAGCTGCTTCCTTTTTTAACGGACAGCTGGTTCCACATTTAATTTCTCTGTTTTGATGTTACCATTCTCAACTTCTGTGGTTCCAGAGGAAGTGGCTTCCCCTGGGTCCTCTAGAAACATTCTCTGGAATGCAAAACTTAAGTTTTCCATATCATCCTCTAAGAACTGAGGACTCTGATCCTGTCCGTTCCTGCATGGGCGGGAGCATTTCCCATTTGCCCCATCTCTATCTCTCCGAGTGTGTCTAACTGTACATGGAGTTGATGGCTATTCTGTTTTCCGAATAGTTTAAGTTGGTTCACATGGTACCAGCGTGCCCTGTCCTTCTCCATCATTACCTTGTACACCGACGGGCTGGCTTTATCCACGATATGGTATGGCCCAACGTATTTTGGAAAGTTCCTACCTCTTTGGATTCGGACCATAACTTGTTGCCTCACATCTAGTTCGACCATCTTTATCTTTCCATCAAAATATGCCTTACTCTGTTTTCGTTTCCGCTGCTATCTTCTGAGTTGCCCGCAAGTGCTCCAATAACTGATTCATAAATTTCTCACGGGTTAGGGCAGTTATCTCAGGTTCAGAAAGATCTAACCCCAATAATGTTTCTATCCTCGCATTTGTCGTCCCGTCATTAGGGCATGGGGGGTAAATCCAGTCGAGCTGGATACTGTGTTTCTAATTACCATCAGGACATAGGGTAGGACCTTATACCAGGTGGAATTATTTTGCTGCACTGTCTTTCTCAACATTCCCTTTAAAGTCCTGTTCATTCTTTCTACAATCCCACTTGACTGAGGGCGGCGATAGGCTATATGGAATTTCTGATCAATCCCCAACATAGTCATCACACTCTGCATCACTTCAGCAGTGAAGTGAGACCCTTAATCTGATTCTATGCTTCGAGGCAACCCCCATCGAGTAAAAACATGCTGCACTAAAATATCAGCAGTTACCCATGCTGTGTTAGTCTTTGTGGGAAAAGCCTCAACCCATTTAGTGGAAGTATCAAGAATCACCAATACCTATTTAAATCCTCCCCTGCATGGAGGCAATAGCCCCACATAATCAATCTGCAGATTCGTCCATGGCCCTTCTGCCGGACGTTTGTGTCGTAATTCTCCTTTCTGTGTGTACTGGTCTGGATTATTTTGAGCACAAATCAAACAGTTTTCCACATAATGCTTCACATCTCCCCCCATTCCTGGCCACCAACACAATTCCTTTATTTGACCTTCTGTAGCTCCATCCCTTGGTGTCCTTGTACATCATGACACTGATAAATTATTTGATTTCTATCCTGTATCGGCACTACATATTTTCCTTCCTTCAGTACCACTCCTGTCTCTGTCTGTATCTTTGACTTCCATCTAGAATACTCTTCTGGCCATTTCTCTCCCTTCTGTATCTGTTTTAGTCTGGGATCTTGGCTCTGTGCCTCTACCAGCTCTTCAATCTTAAGCTGGGAGACTATCACTGCAGTAATGGGGTTCGTGTCATCTCCCCTTGGATCCCAATATTTCCCTGATTCGCTCCCATCTTTGCTAACTCATCGGCCCTCTTATTTCCCTCGGGACTCTCTTTGCTATGAGCCTTTACTTTAATGATCCCGTACTGACCTTCCCCTTTTCTTGCTGCATTTAATATCCTCTGCAGTAAGAGGGCAGACGGCAAAGGTTTTCCATTTGCCGACACAAAACCGCTCGCTTCCCACAGAGGTAGGTACTCAGTTAAACTGTTACAGATTTCTGGCACTTTCCCATGTACACCCCCCACAAAAACATAGTGAGGTGGTCTCCTACCTCACCTTTCACCACCGGTCGCCCAAACGGATCCCACCCCCCTTTGCAAACCCACTCCACCGAGGCCTGACACCATCAATCTTCCCAATCGGTATCTAGATCAGAATTCCAGGTGACTGACTTGGTTAACCCTTCCTTCTGTCCAGCCCTTCTCCGGATTTCACTAACAGGAGCCATAGGATGATATCGACCACCCTCGCGCTCCTGCTGCTGAGTCACCGGTCTCCTGGCCCCTTCCAAAGGCAATGGAGGGTAAAGGGACGGTACTCCTGGTTCTCTTTTCCTTATATGCCGCCGGGGTGCATTACAATCACGAACGAAATGTCCTTGCATCCCGCAATTAAAACATCTGCCGATTATGAGCAGGGGGGAATTGTTTCTGGCCATCGCTCTACCTTGCCCTACTTGTTCTTCATCAGTGGGTGGTGGTGGTACCCTAGCTGTGCTACCTTGACCTTTCCTGGGCCCCTCGTTTCTCTGGCTTGTTCCCGGGCCCCTCGGGTGAAAGGCGCTGATTTTGTCCTTTCCCTTGTCTTTATCTTTTTCCCATTTTCCCAGGCCTCTTTCCCATACACGGGTCATATGTCGGAGAGCCCACTGTTCAGTGTGGGTTTGGTCTTCCGGATCATAACTCTCACATGCATTCTGACTACTCTCATTAGAATGAGCTATCAACGTGCTCACTCATCTGGATGTATTATTCCCAAGATTAGTTCTGTCTCGTCCGGGCCCATAAACTCCATTGAAATTATTCCATAATCGATTGACAAATGCCATCGGATGCTCATTCGACCCCTGCTGGCAGTTATACAAGCCTTCTGTGGGATCCCCTTTATTACACCCTGATGCTGCCAATATTGCTGCCTTCATTCCATCTGGGGTACCCTCGTTCCCACGCTGTGCTTGTGGAAATGCAGAGTATGGGATCTGAACACATTCCCAATAGTTTAACCTCCTCTCTATTGTCCAATCCGTGTAGAGCCCGTAAATGGGTTATAGCTGCAAAGGTAACGTACGGGTCCCCTTCTCCATCATACTTAGGGACCTCCTTCTGCATTTCTGCCAATTGAGTGATATAATACGGAATAGTATATGTTAGTGTCTGCCCCCCTTGGACCCCGTCTGCTCGCCTAGTTATCAATGGTGCCATCGGTACGGCCAGGGTGGGGTTCAGGCGGTTCGGGAGGTAGATCATCCCATGAACCGTTTTCATCGTTATGGTACCTACTGACCTGGTCTGCCAAGTCGGTCCAATTAATGTTGTCATTGTCATCATCCTCCCTATCCGCAAACGTGCTTGTTCTCCCCCTTTGCGTGAAGAGGTGAGACTGTAGTTTACTTATCTCCTGCTGACATTTGGTATGTTTCGCTGACTGGTACGCTCGCTCCATCTGGGAGCGATGCATAACTGTCATTGCAGTCTGTAAGTCAGAGCATTTCTGTTCCGCTCTTGTCAGCTGTTCCTTTGCCTTGTCCACTTCCCTCTCAGCCTTACTGCGACCGTACTCAGCCGTTTCAGCTTGAGACTGGAATTGACGTAAATGCACCACCTGTGCTGTACTAACTGACTCTGCCTTCAGGGCTCCTTCACGCCACTCATTCTTTTCTTTTTCTGACTTTCGCAACTCCTGCTTCAATCTTTCAACTTCACTTTCTTTTACATCTAATTCCCTCATACAAGACACTATAGCAGTGACTTTCACTAACTTAGGTGCCCTTTTGGTTTGGTAGATACGCGCATCCTCCCAATGCTGTACCCCAACGGACCCCTGGCCCGTGTACTGTTTAACTGCAAACTCTCCCCACGAGGACCACTTGCCCTTCAAATATTTCCAGAGCTCCAACTCCCACTCTGGCCTGGTCAGGGCCATAATTACTCAAAGTTTCACCAATCCAATCCATCAGACTCGTAACTTTGTTTATAATTTAGTTCAAACTCAGTGAGGCTATTCAAAATAACTTGAAATAGCACTACAATCGAGTCCCTGTTCGGGCACCAATTATGTTGGCCCTAATATGCACTTACTCTTAAACAATCCACAGAATCCGATTGGTGAAAGGTATATGAATATTTTATTCACACACTAAATCATCAAGTACAAGCTCTCACTACTTGCACAGTATACTACCCGTCAAGACACGAGGTGATCAGTCTCGGACTTGCGGCTGCTCTTCTGTTCTCTGAGCCCCTGGCTCAGGGTATCTTCTCGAGTGTTCTTCCCCAGGGTTCTCGTACCTTTCTCAGTTTCAGTCAGGGGTTAAATCTTGTTTCCAAGACCCGCCCCTCTTATGCATAGGGGTCTGGTATACTGACATAATGATAATTCCTTATTTGGCTCAGTGACAACCTGTTCAAAACTTCACAGTTTCCCATTATCTACTATGAATCAAATCTTATCTGGTATCCATGACCACTCCCTTTATCTGCCATGTGCAAAGACAGGGTCTGGTATCATCAATATGTCCTATCTATACTGTTTACAATTCCTCAGCCATCTGTGTGCTGTGACTCCTTTCGACTCATCCTCCCTATGCTTTAACACATTATTTATTGTTGTGTGACTAGCCCCTTTGTTTTAGCTAAGTTTTTATGTGTTTTTGTTATATGTGTTTTTACTGGGTCTACAAGATTCAGGGAAGGAAGAACTTTTTTACATGACTCAACCCCTCGAGCCTGCTCCATCATTCAACAAGATCATGGCTGATCTGATTGTCACCTCAACTCCACAATCCCACCAACCCCTGATAACTTTTTACCCATTGCTTATCAAGAATCTATCTATCTCTGCCTTAAAAAATTTTCAAAGACTCCGCGTCTGGCGCCTTTTGAGGAAGAGAATTCCAAAGACTCACGAGCCTCTGAGAGAAAATTTTTTTCCTCATCTCTGTATTAAATGGGCGACCACTTATTTTTAAACAGTGACCCCCTAATTCTAGATTCTCCCCCCAAGTGGAAACATCCTTTCCATAAGACCATATGAATTAGGAGCAGAAGTAGGCCATTAGGCCCATCGAGCCTGCTCTGCCATTCAATAAGATCATGGCTGATCTGTTTGTGTTTCGAATTCCACACTCCCATCTACACCTGATAATCTTTGATTCCCTTGCCTAACAAGAATCTATCTACCTCCACCTTAAAAATATTCAATGGCCCCGCCTCCACCACCTTCTGAGGCAGAGTTCCAAAGTCGCACAACCCTCTGAGAGAAAAAATTTCTCTTCATCTCTGTCCTAAAAGGGTGACCCCTAATTTTAAAACAGTGCATCTTCAATTTGGACTCCCCCATAAGAGGAAACATCCTCTCCACATCCACCTTGGCAAGACTGTTCAGGATCTTATAAACTTCAATCAAGTCTCCCCTCACTCTTCTAAACTCCAGTGAAAACGGGTCCAGTCTGTCCAACCTTTCCTCATAAGACAACCTGCTCATTCCAGGTATCAGCCTCGTAAACCTTCTCTGTACTGCCTTCAACGCATTTACATCCTTCCTTAAATAAGGAGACCAGTACTGTACACAGTACTCTGGATCTGGTCTCACCAATGCCCTGTATAGCTGAATCATAACCTACCTACTTTTGTATTCAATTCCCCTCACAATAAACAATAACATTCTATAAGCTTTTCTAATTACATGCTGTACCTGCATACTAACCTTTTGCGATTCATGCACCAGGACAACCAGATCCCTCTGCATCTCAGAGCTCTGCAAGCGTTCGCCATTTAGATAATATGCTTCTTTTTTATTCTTCCGGCCAAAGTGGACAATTTCCCACTTTCCCACATTATACTCCATTTGCCAGGTCTTTGCCCACTCTCTTGACCTATCGATATTCTTTTGTAGCCTCCTTATGTCTTCTTCACAATTTACTTTGCGACCTATCTTTGTGCCATCAGCAAACTTGGCAACCATATCTTCGGTCCCTTCATCTAAGACATTTAAATAATTTGTAAAAGTTGAGGCCCCAGCACAGATCCCTGTGGCACATCACTTGTTACATCTTGCGAACCAGAAAATTACCCATTTATGCCTACTCTCTGTTTCCTGTTAGCTGGCCAGTCTTCTATCCATGTCAATATGTTACCCCTACACCTTGAGCTTTTATTTTCTGCAATAACCTTTAATGTGGCACCTTATCAAATGCCTTCTGGAAATCTAAATACAATATATCCACCAGATCCCCTTTATTCCATAGCACATGTAACTCCCTCAAAGAACTCCAATAAATTGGTTAAACATGATTTCCCTTTCACAAAACCATATTGACTCTGCCTGATTACCTTGATCTTTTCTAAATGCCCTGCTATAACATCATTAATTATAGCTACTAGCATTTTCCCTGAGACAGATGTTAAGCTAACTGGCCTGTAGTTTCCTGCTTTCTGTCTCCCTCCCTTTTTGAGTAAAGGAGTTTGATTCGTTATTTTCCAATCTAAAGGAACCTTCCCCGAATCTAGGGAATTTTGGAAAATTAAAACCAACGCATCAACTATCTCATTAGCCACATCTTTTAACACCCTAGGATGAAGTCCATCAGGAACCGAGGACCTGTCTGCCCACAGCTCCAACAATTTGTTCAGTACCACTTCCCTGGTGATTGTAATTTTCTTGAGTTCCTACCTCCCTCCCATTTCCTGACTTGCAGCTAATACTGGGATGTTACTTGTCTCCTCAGTAGTGAAGACAATTGCAATATATCTGTTCAGTTCATCTGCCATCTCCTAATTATCCATTATTAATTCCCCAGAATCAACACTCACTTTGTTAACTCTTTTTAAAAAAATATCTGTAGAAACTCTTACTATCTGTCTTTATATTTCTAGCTAGTTTTCTCTCGTACTCTAATTTTACCTTCTTTGCTGTTTTTTATATTCTGTCCAATCTTCTGACCTGCCTCCCATCTTTGTGCAATTATCGGCTTTTTCTTTAAGTTTGATACCATCTTTAACTGTTTTAGTTAACCACGGATGGCGCGTCCCACCCATGGAATTTTTCTTTCTCATTGCAATGTATCTATTCTGTGTATTCTGAAATATCCCCTTAAATGTCTGCCACTGCATCACTATTGACCTATCCCTTAACCTGATTTGCCAGTTCACTTTAGCTAGCTCTGCTTTCATGCGCTCATAATTGCCCTTATTTAAGTTTAAAATATTAGTCTTGGACCCATTCTTCTCTCCCTCAAACTGAATGTAAAATTTAATCATATTATGATCACTGCTCCCTAGGGGTGCCTGAACTATGAGGTTATTAATTATTCCTGTCTCGTTGCACAATACCAGATCTAGTATAGCCTGCTCTCTGGTTGGCTCCAGAATGTATTGTTCAAAGAAATAATCCTGAAAACATTCTATCTACTCCTCATCGAGGCTACTTTTGTTCCATCTGATTTTTCCAGTCTATATATAAGTTAAAATCCCCTATAACTATTGCTGTACCTTTCTGACAAGCTGCCTTTATTTCTTCCTTTATACCCCATCCCACAGTGCTGTTAATGTTAGGTGGCCTGTACACCACTCCCACAAGTGGCTTCTTGTCTTTATGATTACTCCTCTCGACCCAAACTGCTTCTACATCCTGGTCTCCTGAACTTAGGTCATCCTTCTTTACTGCGCTAATACCAACATAAATTAACAGTCCTTCCTAAATGCCCCCTCCCACTGTAAGTTCCTCTCCAGCCGTGAGCAGATGTCCCAAACCCTGGCATCGGGCAGGCAACATAGCCGTCTGGACTCTTGCTCTTTGTTGCAGAGAACAGTGTCAATCCCCTTAACTATACTGTCGCCTACTACCACTGCATTCCTTTTTTCTCCTTCCACTTGAATGGTTTCCTGTACCATGGTGCCATGGTCAGGTTGCTCATCCACCCTGCAGCTCCCACTCTCATCCAAACAAACTGAAAGAACCTCAAACCTGTCGGACAATCGCAGAGGCTGAGGCTCCTGGATTCCTGCTCTCTGGGTCCCCTTACCTGCCTCAGTTGCAGCCATACTCTCCTGAACCTGACCACTGACCAAATCAGAAGACCCTATTGTAAGGGGTGTGACCGTCTCCTGGTACAAAATGTCCAGGTTACTTTCCCCCTCCCTGATGTGTCGCAGTGTCTGCAGCTGGAACGCCAATGACTCTGAGCCGAAGCTCTTCAGGCCGCAAACATTTACTGCAGACGTGTTTGCCCTGGATCACACTGGCATCTAGGAGCTTCCACATGCTGCAGCTGTGATACATCACCTGTCCTGCCATCCTTAATGTGTTTTAATTAAATACTTAATTATTTTATTCAATAATTTTTTTTTTTTTTGTAATATATCTTATTAAGCTTACCACTAGTTCCTTTATTACTTTAAACGTTAGGAGGTGACTGGACTTTAATCACTTATCAGATACTCACCAACAGGTAGATTCTTCCTTGCGCTCTCTGTTGATTGTGACGTCACTCTGATGTCACTTTTTGATTTTTTTTTTTCCCCTGCTCCACTCCTGCTGCTCCCGTCGTGCTCCTCCCCCTCTCTCTCTGTCTCCGACTCTGTGAATTGGCGCGCTTTTTAAACCTCCACTGCTTGGGCCGTGCTCCTCTCTCTCCGTCTCTTTCTCTGACTCTGTGAGTTGGCACATTTTTTAAACCTCCGCTCCTCGGGCTGTGCTCCTCTCTCTCAGTCTCTGTCTCTGACTGTGAGTTGGCACATTTTTTAAACTTCCGCTCCTCGGGCCGTGCTCCTCTCTCTCTGTCTCGTGATTTGGCACACTTTTTAAACCTTTGCTCATCGGGCCGTGCTCCTCTCTCTCTGTCTCTCTAGTCTGGCATTCTAATATTACATTTTTCAACAAGACTGTCACCAAATCAGCCGACTGCAACTTTCCAATCAGAACCGCCCTCTGTTGTTCCAATCGAAGAATTGTGTTGGAGCCTGTCTTTGTTATCGCATTAACTTTTCTATAGTCTATGAAAGGTCTGGTTGAACCATTAGGTTTAGGCACTAATACGACTGGTGAACTCCAGCTGCTTTGACTGGGTTCCATTAGGTAGTTAGAACCAGAGAAAAGTTACGACACAGAAGGAGGCCATTCAGCCCGTCATGTCTGTGCCGGACAAAAAATCTGGCCTCCCAATCTTATCCAACCTTCCAGCAGCTGGTCCTCAGCCTTTCAGGTTACAGCAAATCAGGTGCATGTTGAGGTAACTTTTAAATGAGTTGAGGGTTTCTGCCTCCACCACCATACCTGGCAGTGAATTCCAGACACTCACCACCCTCTGGTGAAAAAGGTTTTTCTCATGTCACCTCTAATCCCTCTCCCAATCACCTTAAATCTGTGTCCCCGGTAACTGACCTCTCTGCCAGGAGTTCTTCGGCATGTATTGGATTTCTGCTTTTACCTGGGTCTGTTTCTCTGGGCATAAGCAATAAGGATGTTGTTTTATAGGAATGGATTCCACTATATCCACATCATGTGTGGCTAAGGTTGCAGATCCTGGCTTGTCCCGAGAGACGCTTTTAAACTCTGTGAGTTGCCTTGTTAGGTCTCGGTGTGGCCCCCACCTCCCCGCCCCCCACCCTGCTGGACGGTGATGTAATGAGATTAATTCAAATGCATGTTAATCAACTTACCTGGAACAGCGGCCGTCCCGCAGCTTCGAATCCCATTTGGAAAACCGAGGCGAGACACTGGTGGGGAGGGGCAAGGAGTGTAATTCTCTGGGTGGGGGGTTGCGGAGTAGGTAAAACTCTTTTGATTGGTGGGGGGGGGATGATGGGAAGGGAGTAAGGTTTAATGTTGTTAAAGGTCGGGGGGGAAGAGGTCGGGATCTGCACAAAGGTTTTTTAGAGGGTAATGAGCAATTAATGGGTCGATTCTTCCTTGGAGTGTGGGTGAGGGGAGTGAAAATGTCATTCATGTTTAACTGAACGTCTCCACATTGTTTGACTTTAAAAATGCAAATACACCTAAAGGGCCTGAAACCCTTTAAAGATGATGCCGGCAAATGACACCATTACTGGGGATGGAGCGGTCGCCCCCTCTATGTTATCAGGAGCAGCCGTTCCACACCCTGCATCTAAATGATCCCCACGTGAAATAACGCAGCGGCTGAGCGGGGGCCGCTCTGCACGGGTGAAATTCCAACTTCAGAGCGCGCTGCCGCAATTTGCAATGTGCTCTTAAAATTCAGCCCATCGTGTCCAATCTCCCGAGCAATTCAGTATTAGCAGGAGGTTCAATTTGAGAATTGTCTAGGCCTCCTGCCTCATCCTCACTATCCCTTTCATCCTTCACTGTCCCCAATACCTGACATTCCTGAGTTCACTTATCCTCCTCCCGGTGATAATATTTTTACATATTGATATGACACAGCCGATTCTTTTTCCGGTGATCTGGGGTGTCAATCAAATAATTTACTTCACCAATTCTCTTGACCACTTTATATGGATCACTGAACCGTGCTTTCAATGGTTCGGCCTGTAAAGGCATCAATACCAACATTTCATCCCCTGGCCGAAACATTCGGGTTTTCGCATGCTTGTCTGCCCATTTCTTCATTGTTGCTGGGGAAGCGTTAAGGTGTTCCTGAGCCACTTTGCAGGTTTTCATGAGCCATTCCTGGAACACGGATACACAATCTAGGACAGAAGATTCATCCCTCAGTCCCAAAAATCTTTCTTTAATTAATTTAGAGGACCTCTTATCTCATGTCCATAAACTAATTCAAAAGGACGAAACCCTATAGGTGAATCCCTCGTGGCAAACAAAAGAAATTCGAGTCCTTAATTCCAATCATGGGGATATTCATGACAATATGCCCTGACCATTGTTTTGAGGGTCTGATGGTACCTCTCTAAAGCTCCCTGTGTCTGCAGGTGGAATGCTGAAGACTTTAACTGTGTTATACCCATAACTTCATAAAAAAATTCTGGACATGACATTGGAACCTTGATCTGACTGGACCTCAATCAGTAATCCATATTTAGTGAAGAACGAGCTTAACGGGCTGAAATTTACCAGCCCTCCGACGTCAGGGGTCGCAGCGGGGGGGCCCGGAAATTTCTTCCGGGAGAAGCCCACCACGACTCCCGACGCCGGGATGACCCTGCTGCATTTTACTGGCAGCGGTGGGGCCTCGGTGCGGCCCCCCCAGCCACTCAGCGGCAGAGCCTTCATCTGAATATGCAAATAATATTACAATTAAAGAATAATGACTCACCTGGTAGCAGTGGCCATCCCACCCTGATATTCCGGCCGCTGGCTGGAACTCCCACATCTTCAGAACTCTGTTCGGAGATACGACGCGTGACACTGATGGGGAGGGGGGAGGAGTGAAATTTTCAGGGCGGGATGCAGGGGGAAGCGGGGAAAACTGTTTCTATTGGCTGAGGGGATGGTGGGAAGGGGTTGAAGGGCAAAGATTATAAAGTTTGGGGGTGAAAGGTCGGAACTGGAAAAAATGGTTTGTAGGCGGGGAGAGGGAAATAAATATCTTGTTTGATCATTGGGGGCTTGAAGAGGGGTTTTAATGATTTATTGACTGTTTTTACTTAAATTAAAAGTGCTGTTCTCTTTAAAAATTTAAATTAGTGGTCAGAGCCTGAAACCCATTAAAAATGGCACCGGCGCCTGTGCGGTGTAGCCGGACGCCATTGCCGTGGACGGAGAACAGACCTCCTTTATGTCATTGGGGCGGGCGCTCCATGTTACTGAGCAGCAGCGTGTAACATCGCGGCGGCTTCGCGGCACACGTCTCGTGCGTGCGCCGTGCACATTTTCAAGCTTGCCACTGTTCTCAGCAGCGAGCCGATAAAATACAGCCCTACTTCTCTGCCAGCACCCTCGCAGAAATTGTTCTGAAGGGAATAGCCTCTGGAAGCTGAGTAACCATATCCATGAAAGTGAGTATATATCAGTATCCAGCTTTTGTTTTCTGTAAGAGTCCTACACAGTCTACCAACACCTGACTAAATGGTTCCTCAAAAACCTGTATGGGAATTAGAGATGCTGGTTTTGTGACAGGTTGCGGTTTTTCCACAATCCGTCATGTATGGCAGGTTTTACAAAACAGCACCACGTCCTTGGAAAGACTTGGTCAGTAATAATGGACTGAACATTTCCAGCTCGGCAGTGATCTTCAAAAATGGCACGGTGCACGTGTGAGATGTGCACTGCTGAGCCACCGCGCTAACTATCGTCACAGCTCATTTACATATAGGGGGCTGAACGCCTGCCCGCGGTGACGCAGGCACCGGCGCCATTTTTAAAGGGATTTCAAACCCGTCAGGTTCATTAACATTTTTAAAGTTGCAGGTCTTTAAAATATAAATGTAAAACTTTATTAGCAGTTTCAATCCCCTCTCCCACCCCCTCAAATGACGACTCAATTTATTAATTGCTCTTTCCCCACAGAAAAAGTCAACTCTCGATCCTGACCTTTTCCTCCTGAACTTTCTTCACTTTAACTTTCAACCCCTTCCCACCATCCTCTCAACAACAGTAAGAGTTTTCCCCGCTCCCCCTCCCACCCTGAAAATTTCACTCCTCCCCACTCCCCACCAGTGTTCCACCTCGGATATCTGAACGGAGCTCCAAAGGCACTGTCATTCCCGCAACTGGCCGGAATATTGGAGCCTGACGGTCATTGCATCAGGTTGGTCTTTATTCATGTAATTGAAATAAATTAAGATATTTTAATTGGGTTCCCATTGCTCAGCGGCAGGGGGTCGTCACAAGGGTTTGCCGCCGCCAGTAATATGGGGCAAGGCCTCTCCCAGAGGTACTTTCTGGCCCCCCCCCAGCCACAAACCATGACATCGGGGGGCTGTTAAATTCCAGCCCAATGTTGACTGATATGTGCTTTGGTCTTCCCGATCCCCACATGTCCCGCTGGAGGAATCCCATGCGCTAACCTTAATAGTTCCTGGTGATACTTTAGCGGTACCACTATCTGACGAACAACTGTGCAGTCTTCGTGCACAGGTCTATGAGGAGGTCTCCACTATCTCATCAGAATCCTATTTTCAATATAATCGCTTTCTGGAACTCTTTTTGCCTCAGCTTCTGTTAGAGTTGATTGTGCCACCTTCTTCAAATCTGGATCAGCTTGCTGAGCTGTGATCAAAGAAGAATTATTAACTATTTCCTTTGGATTGCCTAAATACCCAAAGAATGTTCCAGATATTCAACCATTTGACTGTGGTACCAATTTTACCTCCGACAATGGAACTTATTTAGCCATTGATCGGGTTAATACAGATGAAGGAAAAATTCCTGGAAACTTTTCCTCTAACTGTTCTGACTCGTTAACTTCACATGGTTTTCCGTGACTACTGGAGAAGCTACTGCCTTCCCTCCGGCCAAATCATTCCTCAGAAGTAGGTCAACTCCGTATACTGGCAAACTATGGACAACTCCTACAGTTACCGTTCCAGTCATTTGGTCACACTCTGTCTGCACCCAATACAAAGGTATGGGTATATACTCACCACCAATACCATTCACTAAAACCTTAGCGTTCAGTACACTCTCTGGTGGAAATGTATTCCTTTCTCCAGCAAAAGAGTTTGGGTGGCTCCTGCATCGCTAAGTAAAACTATATGTTTACCTTCCTCACTTGAGGGATAAGGAGTTTCTTTTCCTTTCGACAAGAATTCCCTATAACTCTCAGGTATCTTATTCACAACCCCTACACTCACAGTGGTTTTTGTACTTGGCCTTACAGCTACAGTCAGAGTTACAGCCTGATCTGTCGTACTCTTTTTCAGGGCCCCTTTCACTGCCTTGGCTTTGTGCAAACCAAGAAGTCCCATGGGCCTTCCCCGCAACTTCCAGCATTCTGCACGAAGATGACCCACCTTGTGACAATGGTAACATTTAGGCTTGCGGACTTCACTTCCACCCTCAGCACCTTCCTTTCTGGCCCTGGAAGGAAATCCCAGGGCGTTCCCAGCAATCCATTCCCGTCCCCGGCTACTTGCCTTCCTTTTACTCTCCCACCTTCTATCCTTCTTGGGTTTGTGGGGGTGATGGACAAAGGGCTTAGGTTTATACACAAGCACATAATCATCAGCAGTTTCCGCTGCCTGTCTGACATTTGAAACCTTCTGGTTCTCTACATGGGTTCTTACTAACAGAGGGAGTGAATTTTTCAATTCTTCCAGGAGAATTAATTCACTAAGTTTCTCATACGTGGTTTCCATCTTTACTGCCCACATCTAACAATCAAAATTCATTTGTTTTACCCTCTCAAATTCTATATAAGTCTGCCCAGATAATCTCAGGAGGTTCTGAAATTTCTGTCGATAAGCTTCAGGGACTAACTCATACGCAGTGAGAATAGCCTTTTTTTGCCATCTCATAATCTGCAGAAACCTGCTTAGAAAGCATGGCATAAACTTCATAAGCTCTGCCCATCAACCTGCTTTGCATAAGCAGTGTCCAGCTTTCCTTTGACCATTTCATTTGTTTGGCTATTTTTCAAGAGAAATTAAAAGTGCCTCTACGTTCCTTTCCTCAAACTTCAGGAGAGTTTGTATAAATTTAAACAGCTTTTCACTTGGTCCTGGGCTGGATTCAGATTCTTCCTCATCAGAATCTCCACTGGTATCAACACCGCTCTTTTGACTTAGTTCCAGCTTTCTAATCTGGTATTCCCTTTCTTCTTCTCTTTCCCTTTCCTTTTCCTCAAGTTCAAGTCTTTTCATTGTCAATTCTTTTTCAAACTCAAGTTTTTTCAGTTTGAACTGAACTTTAGCAAGTTTAACTGCACTACACCCTGGTTTGCTTTCTTCTTCTTCCTGTTTCAAATAGTGTGCTATTTCTTCAATTATGTCTGCTTTCTTAGCACCTGATTTTAACTCGAATGCCATCAGGACTGCCAAATCCTTTAGTTTAACTTTGTTTAAGTGTCTCAAATCAATGAGGGATACACTGTCCTTCCCAGAAAAGTCACAGAAACTGTTAAAGACATTCTGGTGGTGTAAACTTTACTCTATTGCACAAGAAACCTGGTTCATTTTTTTTCACTTTCCCAATTATTATTACCCCACTTACAATTGTACGCCGTTGATGTTGGGCTTATCCCGGAAAGAGAGAGCCCCCAATTAAATATGTTACGACCGAGTTGGGAGGAGTGCACTGTTAATTCAGTCCCACTTCTCCACAGGTCACAACATATTTTTTCTTTAGATTTTCCCACTTACTGAAACAGTCAACCAGATATATTATTTTTCCCCAGAATAGAACACACTGACCAGTGTTCTTTACTGAACAACAAAATTAACATTTTATTATATAACAAGTCTTAACTAGTAATGAAGTCAAACAATATATCACAGATCAAATTTTAAAAATCCAACATTCAGTTTTAAAAATCCCATTTCTACCTTAACCAAATTTTAAAGTCCCTTTTTACCTTGGTCCCTTCACACGAATAGACACAGATATACCGGTTAACCGAAAGCTAATAAAAAAGGATTTTTGGATCAGAGCTCTGTTACACCCAAAAAAACAAACACTCGGACAGATCACTTGCCCATCTCTGAAGAAAAACCTGATGAAACATGCTTGAAAACTGGCACCAAGTCCAACCTTCGAGCACACATAGACGGGATCTTTAGAACACTTCTGTTCAGCCGGCATTGAGAATTTTTTTTAGCAGGCTTTCTTCATATACAGGAAACAAGATGGATTGGCACAAAGGACTTCTCAGAATCTTTTAGAGAGTTGCTGGAAAGTGATCTGAGTTGCAGTCTTCTATTCTTCCTTGGAATTCTATCCTTCTTCTGTCCTTTGTTGACACTTCAGCAGCACTTGACTTTTATCTCCTTCTGGAAGGTAAAACCGCACACACACAGACTGATAACTGGAAAGCTTGTCGGGTTATCTGCCCATTCCACGTTCACTCTCTTACAACTGGGCTTGTCCAATCAAAGGAGCACTTGTAACTTTTCTGCCTCTGTTGCCAGGGTTTCTGGTCCGAGACTAACCCGAGTCATGTGATAACCAGCAACACTGTTGCCAATCTGGCTCTTTTTCTCGGTGTCCTGTTGATGGCTTCCTTGATAAAAAAATACCCAGGTCCAACATTTATTCAGCTTAACCACAAATTCTTTGAAAAATATTTTTTCAACAAAAAAGAATGACTTTTATAACCATTTCAATCAAGTCACCACATTCTCTTCAAACTCCAGCGGATACAAGCCTAGCCTGTCCAACATTTCCTCAGAAGACAACCCACCCATTCCGGGTATTAGTCTAGGACACCTTTTCTGAACTGCTTTCAACACCTTTACATCCTTCCTTAAATAAGGAGACCAATACTGTACACAGTACTCCAGATGTGGTCTCACCAATTCCCTGTATAATTGTAGCAGAACCTCCATACTTTTGTATTCAATTCCCCTCACAATAAATGATAACATTATATTAGCTTTCCTAATTAATTGGCGTAACTACATACTAACCTTTTGTGATTCATGTACTAGGACACCCAGATCCCTCTGCATCTCTGAGCTCTGCAATCTCTCACCATTTGGATAATATGCTTCTTTTTTATTCTTTCTGCCAAAATGGACAATTTCACATTTTTCCACATTTTACTCCATTTACCAGATCTTGGCCAACTCTCTTAACATAAGGGACACCATTTGAACAAATTGATTAGACGTATTTCCCTTTCACAAAACAATGTTGATTCTGCCTGATTCCCTTGAATATTTCTAAGTGCCCTGCTAGAAAGTCTTTAATATTAGCTTCTAACATTTTCCCTCTGACAGGTGTTAAGTTAATTGGCCTGTAGTTTCCTGCTTTCACTCTCCCTCCCTATTTGAATAAAAGAATTACATTGGCTATTTTCCAATCAAATGGAATTATCCCAAATCTAGGGAATTTTTGAAAATTAGAACCAACGCATCAACTATCTCACTCGCCACTTCTTTTCAGACCCTAGGCTGAAGTCCATCAGAACCCCGGGACTTGTCAGCCCACAGCTCCAACAATTTGTTCACTACCACTTCCCTGGTGATTATAATTTTCTCGAGTTCCTCCCTCCCTTCCATTTCCTGATTTACAGCTATTTCTGGGATGTTACTGATAGCCTTTATGGTGAAAACCGATGCAAAATAACTGTTGAATTCATCTGCCATCTCCTTATTTTCCATTATTAATTCCCGTGACTCACTTTCTGTAGGTCCAATGCGCACTTTGTTATCACTTCTTATTTAAGTATCTATAGAAACTCCCACCATCTGTTTTATAAATATCTAAATAGATAGGTATTATAATTACATTATAATATATTTAATATGAAGGAAAACTGATCTTAACTTTCTCAATGTTATATTTGACACTGCATGATTGGAGCGTGCATCTCTGATCATCGTAACTTGTTACGTTAAAAATGTCACCTCATCTCCCTCTCTGATTCTTTTACCAATTCTGTGTCCACTGGTTCTGGACCCTTCTGCCACTGGAAACAGTTTCTCTTTATTTACTCTGTAAAAACCCTGCACAATGTTGAAAACAACTGTTAACTGTCTCATTAACATCTCTGCTCTGAGATCGAGCCCAGCTTCACAGAACCCAGACCCATATTCTTTCCACATTAACTGAATTCCCACATCTCTTGTACCATTCTCATAAATCTCCTGTGCTCTCTCTCGAAGGCCTTGACATCCCTGGTGAAATGTGAAGCTGAGAATTAGAGACAGTGCTCTCGCTGAGGCCTGTAAACAGTGAGATTTATAACGGTTCCACACATCTTCCTTGTTTCTGTCTCGAACTCCCATTTCATGTTTCTAACTCAGTGTTGGCTCTGAGCTGTTGAAACTGCCTGAATAAATATTTCCGCCCAACAAAGTGCTCAACTTAGACAGCCCGGAAAGTTGGAAGGGACAAAGGCGGTGACCAAGTACACCAGCTCCAAGTAAACCTCCACCATGAACTAAAAAACACTCTGAACACAAGGATTCTTTTTTAAGAACCACCCACAATCTCTCTGAAAAAGCTGCACCAACATCTCTCTATAGAATCGGTTTATTTATTTGGTTTTAATGTTAAGTATCACTCTGGATCTTTCTCACAGTCTTTGTATTTTCTGTTTCAATCTGGTATGGAGATTCTCGGAAGATAAGTTTCACTGCCTGGGAGGATCTTTGTGGTTTTCCTGGAGAATGCGGGAGCAGTGAAGCAGGTCAAGCGCAAGATGCAAGCATGTGGTGCCTGCTCTGAAACGGCAGGGTCGCACTCCATGTGGATTCGGCGGTCAAAAAACTTAACCATTTCTCCCAAGCACTGAACAAAGACTCTTTTCAGAGCCACCCACCGCCTCATAGGGACTGCAGTGACCTGGGAACGGGAGCTGGGATGTGTTAGAGATATTAAATGATTTACGTTATGCTCTTGTAATATTCCAGCCTCTGAATTTAGCCTTTCCAGCGCACCAGGGTTATGGCGAGAGTTTTCATTGTTTCTCTTCTGAATGTGCAGACGATGTTATAAAGTTGCTGATTTACTCAGATGGCGGATTCTCCCCTCCCAGTGAAAAGTAACATCACATCTTCAGAATGGAATGATTTGTGATATAAAAACAAGAAATGCTGGAAATACTCAGCAGGTCTGGCAGCATCTGTGGAGAGAGAAGCAGAATTAACGTTTCAGGTCAGTGACCCTTCTTCAGAATCGAAGAATGATTTGTGATGTTATTTCCCCCCGAGACGGTATTTCCTGCACTGAAACTGACAGGGTTTATAAAACTGATCAGTTTCAGTTCAGTCATTCAGGGACCATTCATTCCTGCATTTTGCACCCGCTCTAAACCCGAGTCCACTTCTGATTGGTCACCCTTTACTCATTCACATGTCTTAACCAATCGCAGACATTGAACAAGAAAATAGAGTAAATCATTGGCTTAAATTGTCAAACAGGCAGAATGTTTGAATTCGAAAAATGCCGCAAATTTCAGTCTGGGAAAGAGGCCATTTTTTAAATTCTATTTTTACTGTCACAAATTATTGATTTGATGTCAGCTACTCAAAAGCCAACAGCGAGCTTCCAGTAAATCACAATCAATGTTTTGCGACCCCTGGTCCAGGTCATTAATATATATCAGGAAGAGCAAGGTCCCAACACTGACCTCTGGGAAACTTCACTACAAACCTTCCTGCTGTCTGAAAAACATCCATTAACCATTACTCTGTGTTTCCTGTCACACAGCCAATTACATATCCATGTTGCTACTGTCCCTTTTATTCCATGAATTATAACTTTTCTCACAAGTCTGTTGTGTCTGTTGTGTGGCACTTTATCAAATGCTTTTTGGATGTCCATGTACACCACATCAACAGCATTACCCTCAGTAACCCTCTCTGTTAATAGATAAAGAGAAGGTTGGCAGCACTCAAAGTAGCAATCCATCATAGATTACTGAGGGAAGTAAGGGTGGAAATTGCAGAGCTCTGGTTACAATCAGCCAATCTCCTTAGATATGCACATGGTGCCAAAGGATTAGAGGATTGCAAATTTTACATACTTGTACAAAAAAGGGGGGGTGTGATGAATCCAACAGTTACAGAGCAGAAGGTTAAAAGGAGATTGTATAGAGGTGTTCAAAACCATGATTATTTATTCATAGAGTAATGAAGGAGAAACTGTTGCCAGGTGACAGAAGGGTTGGTAACCAGAGAACACAGATTTATGTTATTAGCAAAAGAACGAGAGGTGACTTGAGGAAAAAATCTTCTTTGTGAGTTGTTATCTAGAATGTACTGCCTGAAAGGATGGTGGAATCAGATTCAATACTAACTTTCAAAATAGAATTGGACAAATACTTGAAGGGGAATCAATTGCAGGACTTTGAGGAAAGAGCAGAAGAGTGTGACTAATTGGATAGTTCTTTCAAAGAACCCGGATGGGCTGAATGGCCTCCTTCTGTGCTGTATCATTCTATAATCCTCGGTGAGAGTAACACTGAGTGCAGGCGCCTCTTGCCCTCAGAACTGTAGACTGGTGCTGCAAGAGGTTCAATAACCTGATGAGGGAAGGCAAGTTAAGCCAGCTGCTGTCCATTTTACTTCTTTGAGCATCATGGGCACCAACATACTGTTCACCTTCCAATATCAACTAGCTGTACAAGTGACCTTCACACTGCACTACATTTAAAGAGGTCACTAAGATCATAAGAAATAGGAGTGGGAATAGGCCATTTGGCCCCTCGAGCCTGCTCTGCCATTCAATAAGATCATGACTGAGGTACAATGTGGTAATGCAAACTAACTCGAAAAAGTAGAAAATAAGAACTGACAAGTGAAACATATTATCGTGTAACTCATTGTAAGCAGACTTTGAAAGTTTCTAAAATCTACAGGGAGTGGTGCGGCAGGTGCTGAAGTACTTTATTGCTGACTTCAGGCTTCTTCACAAAGCAGCTGCTCCCAGACATGAGTGCACTAGTCGGCCTTCCTCTTGGAATTGAGCATGACTGGGAACAAGAGCAAAGGCCACGCAGAGTAGGACAATCTGCTGGAAGAGGGGGGAGGAGAAGTGGGAGAAGGATCCTCCACAGAAGGACTTCACCACTCAGGGTCCTTAGGGAACAATTCTCTTCCCTGAAGTTCAGTGCCTTCGTCTTCTTCTTACTTCTTAGGCAGTTCCTCGGGATCGAGGATGACTTCCTTCCACTCCAGCTCGATGGGTTCTGAGATGGCTGATGAATCCAATGCGTGATCTGCAGACTCTGTCACATGAGGGGCAGGTGGTGCTTAAAGGTTCAGGTAGATGAGCAGTTTGGAGGTTTGTTGCTTCCCTCCGATGCCTCGACTTCACCTCCGTGTTTTCCTCAAGAAGTCCCTCGAGGTGCACGATGCCTTCCCGAATGAGCTTCCTCCATCCGGGATGGTCACGAGCCAGAGACTCCCATGAGTCAATGGGGATGGTTGATCTCTTCAGGGATGCTTTAAGGACATCTCTCAAGCATTTCCACTGTCCTCCTGGACGTCTCCTGCTGTGACAAAATTCTGAGTAAAAAAGCTGCTTCAGGAGTCTGGTGTCAGTCATTTGAATGACGTGTCCAACCCAGTAGAGCTGGTTTTGGGTGTTTAGCGCCCAGTTGCAGGGCAGGTTGACTTGGGAGAGGATGCTGCTGTTAGACCGCCTTTCTTGCCACCAGATTTGCAGGATCTTGCAGAGGAACATCTGGTGGTATTTCTCCAGTGCTTTGTGGTGCCTGCTGCAGGTTGTCCAAGTCTCCAAAGCATATAGGAGAGCAGGGATCATTGCTTCCCAGTAAAACATGATCTTCATCTTGGCTTTGAGATCCTGATCCTCAATTACTCTCTTCCTCAGTTGGTCCAAGGCTGAATTGGCAAATTGCAGGCATGATGAACCTCATTGTCTATGTCTGCCTTCGCTGAGAGATGTGGAAAATGGTCGACATTTTCCAGAAACTCACCATTGATCTTGATTGACAGGGAGAGGTGTTGTGCTGTGGGAGCTGGTTAGATGAGGACCTTTGTTTTCTGAGTGTTTAGTGAAAGACCCATTTTCTCAGATACTTTGGAGAAGGAGTTGACAATGATCTGGAACTCAGTTTCAGAGTGAGCACACACAAAAGCGCCATCTGCATACTGATGCTCGACGATTGAGGTTAGAGTGATTTTGGTTTTGGTTTGAAGGTGGCGTAGGTTGAACAGTTTCCTGTCTGTTCTGCAGATTATCTCCACGCTGGCAGATATTTTGCTGAAAGTGAGGTATAGCATTGCAGCAAGGAAAATGGAGAAGAGGGTCGGTGCGATGACACAGGCTTTCTTGACCCTGGTCTTGACTGAGATAGGGTCTGTGTTGGTTCTGTTGGTGAGGATCATGGCTTGTGTGTCATCGTGGAGTAGACGGAGGATGGTGACAAACTTCTGAGGACAGCCAGATTTGAGCAGGATGCTCCATAAGCCTTTGCAGCTGACAGAGTCAAAGGCTTTTGTGAGGTCGAAAAAGGCCGACTCAACCACGTCATCATTCAAGCGTTGGACCACAGAGAGGTCCACATCACCCGCGCTGTTACAGGTACCGACAACTGCTCTACTGACCACTGCCTCATCCAATCTACCATCTCCAGCTCCCAAGTAGAAGAAGCAACAAAAGCAATGCCACAAGAACATGAACATTGGAGGCATCAACTTGCCCGTCAAAGTGACCCTTTTCAGTCAGTGTCTAACCGCCAACCTCTCAAGGCCAACCACCAGGAGCTGCTGTGCGCCATTCGTGCCTGGTCGATCCTAAAGGCCACCATAACAAGCACCTGCAAAGAGGTCCTTGGCTTCTCCACCAGGAAGCATCATGACTGGTTTGAAAGGATCAACCAGGAAATACAGGACCTAATGGAACGTAAGTGCAAAGCCTTCGCAGGCTGGAAATTTCACCACACATCCAAAGTAAAGCAGCAATCCCAGCAGCAACTGGAAATGTTAGCAACATCTCACAGTTTGTTGTGCACTGCTGCATAAGGGAGCTCACTGAGAAGCTCTTTGCAAAGAGAGATAATTTCATTTCATCTTGCCAGAGAGAAACAGACAGAGTGAGTACGATGGTTTGAGGGATTGCAAACTTCTCCATGGTGCAGGGTGCCATTGAATGCTTGTACATTGCTTTGAGTGTGTCTCATGTCAACTCTGCCATATAGCTGAAGTGAAAGGGATTCCACTCCCTCAGTGTGTAGCTGGTGTGTGATCGTACGTAGTGCATCATGCAGGTCAATGTCCAGCATCCTGGCAGTAGTCACGATGCATTCATTCTCCAGTGGTCCTCCATGCCAGCTGTATTTCAAACACCATGGCAAACCAAACATGGCTCATGACCCATGCACATGTCTCCAACAGGCATACAACAAGAGCCAAGCTGTCAAAACAAATCCTGAAGCAATGATCCCACTGACTGATCTGCTCCGGAGGCATCCAACAGTACTCGGCTGAGCGGGTCTGAAGATTTGTTGTGGTTGGTCTGCAAACTGCACAACCTCACCATCAGGAGGGAACAGCCCCTGCCACCATCTATTAAACAAGAAGCTGAGAAACAAAACATGAATTGAAGGAGGAGGAGGAGCCAGAGGAAGAGGGAGGGACATTGCAATTTCGACAACTGCTTTCTGCCTGGGTTGTACATGAGCAAACAATTCAAGAGAGATACCAATAACTTTAACCTCAATTTCCCATTCACCCACAGTCTCACACTCCTAACCTATCCTTTGGCAGTGACCATAACATCGTCCTCTTGCTCACAATGAAAAAACAACAGGTAAACAAAATACACATTCCAGTCTAAATATATAAATGAAATCATGTCATATTGCATCTAAAGATAAAGTAATCACCCTAGTGCATTCCTTTAGTGATTCTTCCTTTGCCTGTATCAGGTACCTCTGCTACCCTCTATATTATGCAGTGTTTCAGTATCTGAGCTAGTGACTGTGACTATGAAATCAGGTGATGGTGGTTCTTCATCCTTGCAGTCTTCCTGCTCATCCATAACTGCCGGTGCAGGTTACACTTCTTGGGTATCTGAACTGACAGGGGGAAAGGGTAGGGCTGTGATGAGTAGAGGAGAAAGTGAGAAGTGGATGCAAACACTTTCTGGAACTTGTAAATCAGAAGAGATTGAGGGATGAGGGAGAAGTGGAATGTGGCAAGGAGGATTCGGTTTGAGGATACCCTCATCTTCAGTAGCTTCAGCCCCACTGGTGACATGGCCTCAGCAATGGCACTTGCCATAATAGACAGCACCGTCTCCTCCATGGGGTCAGAACATGCAGGCAAGCTCTCCCTCTCCGGTTACTTCCTGCTGCACACCCGTTGTCAGAGAGAGGGAACTGTGTCAGTGAGGTGAACCAATTTAATCTCCACTGACTGGGGAAATCTTTCTGAGCAAACTTCTTAAAACAAAACACAGCATAAAAGACACTTTTCATCTGCTGACACATCACTTCAAACCATGATATTTTATCCACCACACTTTATGCAATGTACAGTTCTGTCCAGATACTATCAGTTCAATTGTTATTTATTTCAAAAAGTTAACAGTGTCTGACATAATGTTCACCAATTGAAATCCTTATTCGCTGTGTCAATGTTCACTGTGTATCAGTCAGTAAGTCCACAGTTCGAACGCATGGACCATGACCAACAAAAAATAACATTAAAGCAGCTTTTATTGTGACAATAACAAGACAAGTTGCACAGTCAGTGAATTCTATTTATTATTGCTCAGTGTGAATTTCTCTTGTTTCAACAATGATCGAGGTCTCACCAAATTCACAGATCAACAAGTCCCCAAAAGCCCAGATGGGGGCCAGAATTTTACATTGAGCGGGAGGCCCCGCCCACCAGCCGAAAAGTCATTGGCGATCCAGCTTCCGCTGGGCCTGGGGAGCCAGGCTGGGATTTTTTACTCTCTCAGACCTTTATTGGTTTTGGGCGAGACTTCCACCTCCTAGAGCCTGGAGGTCCTGCCTAATGGAGCTGCCGGCCAATCAGCGGGCTAGTAGAACTTAGTCACTGAGAATGGTGACCACTGCTGGGACTACACCCAGCCATCGCAAGCAAGATGGAGGATGGCCCCAGAAGAAAGATAGAATTTTAGGGCCTCACTGGGGACAATCAGCCAGGCCCTGGCGAGGCAATGGGGGTCAGTTATGGGGGCAGGGATAGTGCCGTGCATTGTGGGCATTCGGGGCTTTGGGGGCGGCCCTCCGTGGGGTACAGGGTGCCTGATCAGGAGGGCCCCACACCCCCGGCATGCATGAAGGCTGCCTGGTTTTACCTTGAGGATTCTGCTGTCTGCCTGCTGAGAGCAAAATGCACATGGAGGCAGAATGAGGCCCTTACATGGCAGTTAATTGGCCAATTATGGGCCTTGATTGTCCTGGGGTGGGTAGGCCGGTTCTCGTCGCTGTTGCCCAGCATAGAATTGCAGCCGGGGGTGGGAGGGCGTCAGGAATACTCCCCCCGCCACCCATCACCTCCCACTCAATTATAATCCCGCCCCACCTCGCCAGCCAACAGCCCGCTCATTTGGGGGCCGTAAATGTCTGGTCGAGGTCATGTAATTACATTTATGGGCAACACAGTAGCAAAATTAAGCAAGGCTGCTTAAAAGCTGTGATTATGAAATGATTCATCATCCAATATTACATTAGCTCTCATCGGAAGTAACATTTTATTTTTTGAAAGTTCCACATGCCGAATCTTTCAATATTTATTCCACTGTTTTGAATTTCCTTTAAATCCACATTCCGCACAGCTGTTCACCAAATGTTTCCTTTGATTATCTAACTCTTTTTGATATAGATGTGCACTGAAACAGATTAAAATGATAATTAAATGCAGAAGGATAATCATTATTTAAATATATTACAGTTATCTACAGTAGTTCTGCCATTAATCCTATGTTTCTCTATTGTCACATTTCACTGTGTCTGACACTATAATCTTCAATAAGAAGTCTTTGGACATCAATTGCTCAGTGGATTCCCAGTGATTAATTGTGCAGGTGAACTGAAGGATAAAGACATACGGTTCCCTTGTCTTCAAGGCGGATGCTGAGTGTGTACATGAACTCGATATTCATTGGTGAATTTAGAGAAACTTGAAAATTCTGAACTGCAGTGTTTGCAACAGGATGGACTAACTGTAAAGTCAATTAAACATTCTGAAATTTTCTTTCAAATACACCAATAAAGTTTTTATTTCCTAGAAAGAGCAAAAACAATTGCTTGCGAATCATTTATGTCGTTAGGATTAAACAATTACTGAAAGTATTCTGTCAGTTACTGACTGTGACACTGGATCGTTTTCTAGTTTCTCCCTTGTACATATGAACGTACGAATTAAGAGCAGAAGTAGGCCACTCGGTCCCTCAAGCCTGCTGCGCCATTCGATAAGATCATGGCGGATCTGATTGTTACCTCGACTCCACATTCCCGCCTACCCCCAATAATTTACATCCCCTTGCTTATCAAGAATCGATCTACCTCTGCCTTAAAAATATTCTAAGACTCTGCTTCCACCAACTTTTAAGGAAGAGGATTCCAAAGACTCACGACCTTCTGAGAGAAAAAAATTCTCCTCTTCTCTGTCTTAAAAGGACGACCCCTTATTTTATACAGTGACCCCTAGTTCTAGATTCTCCCACAAGTGGAAATATCCTTTCCACATCCACCCTGTCAAGACCCCACATAATCTTATATGTTTCAATCAAGTCACCTCTTACTCTTCTGAACTCCAGCAGATACAAGTCTAGCCTGACCAACCTTTCCTCAGAGGACATCATTGCAGGAGTTCCTCAGGGTAGTGTCCAAGGCCCAACCATCTTCAGCTGCTTCACTAATGACCTTCCTTCAATCATAAGGTCAGAAGTGGGGATGTTCGCTGATGATTGCACAATGTTCAGCACCATTCGTGACTCCTCAGATACTGAAGCAGTCCGTGTAGAAATACAGCAAGACCTGGACAATATCCAGGCTTGAGCTGAGAAGTGGCAGGTAACATTCGCGCCACACAAGTGCCAGGCAATGACCATCTCCAACAAAAGAGAATCTAACCATCGCTGAATCCCCCACTATCAACATCCTAGGGGTTACCATTGACCAGAAACTGAACTGGAGTAGTCATATAAGTACCATGGCTACAAGAGCAGGTCAGAGGCTGTGAATCTTGAGGCGAGTAACTCACCTCCTGGCTCCCCAAATCCTGTCCTCCATCTACAAGGCACAAGTCTGGAGTGTGATGGAATACTTTCCACTTGCCTGGATGGGTGCAGCTCCAACAACACTCAAGAAGCTCGACACCATCCAGGACAAAGCAGCCCGCTTGATTGGCACCCCATCTACAAACATTCACTCCCACCACCACCGACGCACAGTGGCAGCAGTGTGTACCATCTACAAGATGCACTGCAACAATGCACCAAGGCTCCTTAGACAGCACCTTCCAAACCCGTGACCTCTACCAACAAGAAGGACAAGGGCAGCAAATACATGGGAACACCACTACCTGCAAGTTCCCCTCCAAGTCACACACCATCCTGATTTGGAACTTTATCGCCGTTCCTTCACTGTCGCTGGGTCAAAATCCTGGAACTCCCTTCCTAACAGCACTGTGGGTGTACCTACCCCACATGGACTGCAGTGGTTCAAGAAGGCAGCTCACCGCCACTTTCTCAAGGGCAATTAGGGATGGGCAATAAATGCTGGCCCGGCCAGCGGTGCCAACATTGCATGAATGAATTTTTAAAAACTCACCCATTCCATGTATTAGTTCAGTAAACCTTTTCTGAACTGCTTCCAACGCATTTACATCCTTCCTTAAAAAAGGAGACCAATACTGTGCACAGAACTCCAGATGCGGTCTCACCAATGCCCTGTGTAACTGAAGCTAAGCCTCCCTACTTTTGTATTCAAATCTGCTTGCGATAAATGATAACATTCTGTTAGCTTTCCTAATTCCGTGCTGTACCTGCATACTAACATTTTGTGATTCATGCACTAGGACACCCAGATCCCTCTGCATCTCAGAGCTCTGCAATCTCTCACCATTTAGATAATATGCTTCTTTTTATTATTCTTGCCAAGGTGAACAATTTCACACTTTCCCACATTATACTCCATTCGCCAGGTCTTTGCTCACTCAACCTATCTATATCCCTTTGTAGCGTCCTTAAGTTACCTGCACAACTCACTTTCCTACCTATCTTTGTGTCATCAGTAAATTTAGCAACCATACCTTTGGTCTCTCCATCCAAGTCATTTATATTGATTGTAAAACATTGAGGACCCAGCACTGATGACTGTGGCACACCACTCGTTACATCTTGCCAACCAAAAAATGACTGATTTATGCCTCTCTGGTTCCCGTTAGCTAGCCACTTTTCTACCCATGCCACTATATTACCCTCTAACTGTGAACTTTTATTTTTTGCAATAACCTTTGATGTGGCAACTTATCAAATGCCTTCTGGAAATCTAAGAACAGTATATCCACCGGTTCCCCTTTATCCACAGCACATGTTACTTCTTCAAAGAACTCCAATAAATTGGTCGATTTCCCTTTCACAAAATCATGTTGACTCTGCCTGATTACCTTGAATTTTTCTGAGTGCCCTGCTATAACATCTGTAATAATAGCTTCGAACAATTTCCCTCTGACAGATGTTAAGCTAACAGGCCTGTAGTTTCCTGAATTCTGTCTCCCTCCCTTTTTGAATAAGGGAGTTACATTTGCTATTTTCCAGTTTAGTGGAACCTTCCTACCTTTGCCCATTTGATTTTTCCAGTCTATATGTAGATTAATATGCTCCATGATTAAGAGAGAGCGGGAGCAGAGCTTTAAAAAGCACGCCAAGAACTCGGAGACCGGAAAGAGAGAGAGAGAAAAAAATACAGCAGGAGCAGAGCCGAGGAAAAAAATTGAAAAGTGACATCAGAGTGACGTCACATTCAACAGTGAGAGCAAACTTTTAATTTAATTGAAAACAAATATAGAGGAAGACTTGATTGATTTATTAGTATATAAACTAAAAATTAAAGCAGATTAAAAAAATGAAATGCCAGTCAGAAATTTAAAAACAAATTCAAATCTAATTAAATAAAATAGAGATGCAGGACCAGGTGATGTGTTGTACCTGCATGATGTGGGAGCTGGTGGACCCCATTGTGGTTCCTAGTGACCACATCTGTAGCAAGTGTTGGCTGCTCGAGGAATTCCGGCTCAAAGTTGATGAGCTGGAGTCTGAGCTTCAGACACTGCGACACATCAGGGAGGGGGTGAGTTATCTGGATGCTGTGTTTCAGCAGACAGTCACACCCCTTAGATTAACTACCTTGAATTTGGCCAGTGGTCAGGGACAGGAGGGTGTGAATATGAGTGAGGCAGGTAGACGGATCAGGAGGTAGTACTGCAGTACCCTCAGCCCTTGTTCTTGTCCAACAGGTTCAAGATTCTTGCTCCCTGTGTGGACGAGAGCAGGGACTGTAGGGAGGATGAGCAAACTGACCACAGCACCGTGGTACAGGGAGTCATTCAAGTGAGGGGAGAAAAGAGAAATGTAGTCGCAATCGGAGCTGGTATAGACAGGGGCATAGATACTGTTCTCTGTGGCCAGGATCGAGAGTCCCAAAGGCTGTGTTGCCTGCCTGGTGCCAGGGTTCAGGATATCTCATCTGGGCTGCAGAGGAACTTGGAGTGGGAGGGGAAAGATCCAGTTGTCGAGGTCCACGTAGGTACCAACGATATAGGTAGAATGAGGATGGAGTTTCTGCTGAGGGAATATGAGCAGCTGGGGGCTAAATTTAAATGCAGAACCAAAAAGGTAATAATCTCCGGATTACTACCTGAGCCATGAGCTATTTGGCAAAGGGTCAATAAGATTAAAGAGGTAAATGCGTGGCTCAAAGATTGGACTTGAAGAAATGGGTTCGAATTCATGGGATATTGGCACCAGTAATGTGGAAGGAGGGAGCTGTTCCGATGGGATCAGCTCCACCTGAATCATGCTGGGACCAGAGTCCTGGCGAATCGCATTATTAGGGCTGTAGATAGGGCTTTAAACTAAATAGTGGGGGACAGGGTTCAGTAGCGTGGAAAATTAGGGAGTCAAAGTTAAAGGAGAAGGTAGGAGTGCAGGTTAATGGGGCTGATTGTTACCAGAAAATAAAAGGAAGGGACAGAACGTATGAACGTCATATTGCACCAAGGAATCGTACAAGAGTAGGGAAATTTGATAAAAGAACAAACTTAAAGGCTTTGTATCTGAATGCACGAAGCATTTGGAATAAAATTAACGAGTTAACAGCGCAAATAGAGACGAATGGGTATGATTTAGTGGCAATTACTGAGACATGATTGCAGGGAAACCAGGTTTGGGAATTGAATATCCAAGGGTACTCAGTATTTCAGAAGGATAGGCAGGAAGGTAAAGGAGGTGGTGTTAGCTTTGTCAGTAAAGGAAGCGATCAGTGCTGTAATGAGAAATGACATAGGCACTGGAGATCAAGACGTAGAATCAGTCTGGGTAGAATAAGAAATAGCAAGGGAAAGAAGTCCCTGGTGGGAGTAATCTATAGGTCCCCAAGATTAGTTCTGTCGTGGGGCATAATATTATCCAGAAAATACTGGAGGCTTGTAAGAAAGGTACGGCAATAATCATGGGTGATTTTAATATGCATATAGACTGGATTAATCAAATTGGCAAGGGTATCCTTGAGGGAGAGTTCATTGAATGTATTAGAGATTGTTTTTTGGAGCAATATGTTGTGGAACCAACCAGGGAGCAGGCCATTCTAGATTTGGTATTGTGTAATGAGGTGGGATTAATTAATGATCTCATAGTTAAGGATCCTCTCGGGAAGAGTGATCATAGCATGCTAGAATTTCAAATTCAGTTTGAGGGCGAGAAAATGGAGTCCCACACTAGTGTTCTGCAGTTAAATAAAGGTAATTACATAGGCATGAGGACAGATTTGGCCCCAGTGAACTGGGAAGGAAGATTAAAAAGTAGGAGAGTTGATGATCAGTGGCAGATGTTTAAGGAGATATTCAATTCCTCCCAACTAAAATATATTCCAGAGAGGAAGAAAGATTGTAAGAGGGGGAAAAAATATCCATGGCTAAGCGAGGAAATTCAGGATAACATGAAGACAAAAAACTAAGACATACAATATTGCAAAGACCAGTGGTAGGCTGGAAGATTGGGAAACATTTAAAGATCAACAAAGGGTTACTAAAAAAGTAACAAAAAGAGCAAAGGTAAATTATGAAAGAAAACTAGCGCAAAATACAAAAACAGATAGCAAAAGCTTCAAAAAGTCTATAAAAGGAAGAGAGTAGCTAAAGTGAATGTTGGTCTCTTGGAGGATGAGACTGGGGAGGTAATGGTGGGGAACACAGAAATGGCGGAGATGCTAAATCAATATTTTGCCTCAGTTTTCACGGTTGAGGACACTGGTACCATCCCAATAGTAACATGTAATGCAGAGGCTATAGGAAGGGAGGAACTTAGAACAATCATCATCACTATGGAAAAAGTACTGAGCAAACTATTGGGATTGAAGGCAGACAAGTCCCCAGGGCCTGATGGCCTACATCCTAGGGTCTTAAAGGAAGGAGCAGCAAGATAGCGGATCCATTGGTTATAATATTCCAAAATTCCCTGGATGCGGGAAAGGTTCCAGTGGATTGGAAAATGCTAATATAATGCTCTTATTCAAAAAGGAAGGGAGGAAGAAAGTAGGAAACTATAGACCAGTCAATTTAACATATGTCATTGGGAAAATGTTAGAATCCATTATTAAGGAAGTAATAACAGGACATTTAGAAAGTCAAAACGCCATCCATCAGAGTCAGCATGGTTTTATGAAGGGTAAATCATGTTTGACTAATTTGCGAGAGTTCTTCGAAGATGTAACAAGCAAAGTGAATAATGGGGATCCAGTAGATGTAGTATATCTGGACTTCCAGAAGGCATTTGATAAGGTGCTGCACAAAAGGTTAATATACAAGGTAAAATCACATGGGGTTAGGGGCAATTTATTAGCTTGGATAGAGGATTGGCTAACCAACAGAAAACAGAGAGTCGGGATAAATGGGTCTTTTTCTGGTTGGCAAGATGTAACTGGTGGGGTGACACAGGTTTCGGTCCTCACGCCCCAATTATTTATAATCTACATTGATGATCAGATGCAGGGATAGAAGGTACTACAGCCAAATTTGCAGATGACACTAAAATAAGTGGGATAGTAAGTTGCAATAAAGAAATAAGAAATTTTCAAATGGATATGGATAGGTTAGGTGAATGGGCCAAAATTTGGCAGATGGAGTTTAACGTGGATAAGTGTGAGGTTATCCATTTGGTCGGAAGAATAGAAAGGCTAATTATTATATAAATGGAGAAACTTCAGAGTGCTTCGGTGCAGAGGGATCTGGGTGTCCGCGTGCATGAATCTCAAAAAAGTAGTATGCAGGTGCAGCAGGCGATGAGGAAGGCAAATGGAATTTTGGCATTTATTGCTAAAGGAATAGAGTATAAAAGTAAGGAAGTGTTGCTGCAACTGAACAAGGCATTGGTTGGACCGCACCTGGTGTATTGCGTACAGTTTTGGTCCCCTTGCTTGAGGAGGGATGTTGTTGCATTGGAGGCAGTTCAGAGGAGGTCCACTAGATTGATTCCAGAAATGAGGAGTTTGTCTAATGAAGCAAGATTGAGCAGTTTAGGCCTTTACTCTCTTGAGGTATATAAGATGATGAAAGGGATTGACAAAGTAGACGTAGAGAGGATGTTTCCTCTTGTGGGGCAATCTAGAATGAGAGGTCATAATTTTAGGATAAGGGGTAGCAGATTTAAAACAGAGATGAGGAGAAATTATATCTCTCAAAGGGTCGTGAGTCTGTGGAATTCACTACCCCAGAGTGCGGTGGATGCCGGGACATTGACTAAATTTAAGGAGGAGATAGACAGATTTTTAATTAGTAAAGGGTTGAAGGGTTCTGGAGAACGGGCAGGAAAGTGGAGTTGAGGCCGAGATGAGATCAGCCATGATCGTATTGAATGGCGGAGCAGGCTCGAGGGGCTGAATTGCCAACTCCTGCTCTTAGTTCTTATGTTATTATGTTCTTATTATCGCCATACCTTTCTGACAAGCACCCATTATTTCTTCCTTTATACCCCGTCCTACCATGTGGTTACTGTTTGGGGGCCTGTACACCACTCCCTCAAGTCTTTATCATTTCTCCTCTCGACCCAAACCATTTCTACATCCTGCTTTCCTGAATTTAGGTCATCCCTCTCTATTGTGTTAATGCCATCATTAATTAACAGATCCACCCCTCCACCTTTTCCAAGCTTCCCATCCTTCCTAAATATCATTCACCCTTCAATATTCAGGTCCCAATCTGTGCCATCCTGCAGACATATCTCTGTAATGGCTATCAGATACTACTTATTCATTTCTGTTTGCACTGTCAGTTCATCTGTTTTGTTTCGAATGCTACATGCATTCAGATACAGAGCCTTTAGTTTTGCCCTTTTATTATTTTTGTAACCTCTAGCCTTGTCTGCTGATTTACTCTTAGATTTGGAATCACTGTTGCTGCCTGTCACAGTATGTTTATCTATTCCCATATTTAAATCTTTCTCTCTTGCCTTGTCTCTATTCTTTGATTTACCACATCTTCCCAAATTTGATCACTTGCCACCACTATTTCGTTTATATTGCATTTAGTAATCTTGGTAATCGGGGCAAACAGTTGCAGCACATTATGACAATTTTGAGGAAGCTATTTGGCCGGTAAACATATGCCTTGTGTTCATATGTTGAAAAGCATCCAGATGAGTTCTAAAATAAAAGCAAAATAGCGCAGAGGCTGGAAATCTGAAATAAAAACAGCAAGTGCTGGAAATACTCAGCAGGTCAGGCAGCATCTGTGGAGAGAGAAACTGAGTTAGCATTTCAGGTCGATCATTCTTCATGACCTGCTGAGTTTTTCCAGCATTTTTTATGTTTATTTCTAATATTTCATGTGTGCTGTTTATTCACCATTGTGTATTTTCTCATTGTGCATTTCAGTCCATTCAGTCTTCTGCAGTCTCAGCACAGCCAATCCACTGCAATCAGAAATGTGAAGGATTTCCAACAGACTGCTGAACTTCCTATTAAAAATTGGCCTGACTGCTTGGGCAGCTTAGCTTGAATCTAAGATGGAGATGATCTTTGAACATTTCCTACCGGGACACATGCATTGAAATGTCAAGACCATAGAGAAATTCCAGCTCATTTTAAAAATTTAGTTGTTTGAACAGGGAGACAGTCCACCATGACAAAACTTTGAAACTTTAAAATGAAAATTTCTACAATACAGGTAGTAGTTCTGTTAATGGACCAATAATCCAGAGAATGTGAGTTTAAATCCCACCTAAACTTGTACTTGTTTTAAAAGGATAGGTTGAAGATGTTCAGCATTGTGTCCTGAACTGTGCTTTGACCCAAACTTAGTTCCTACCTGTGTAACTCTCTTTGGTTATTTTGGCAGGATGATGGATTGTACCATGAGGTCTGGTACGACAATCGAGACAGCATTTCACTAAAATCACCAATCTTGAAGAAACTAGAACGCCAGGGCACAGGCGTGTGGGCTGGAAATAATCTAAACTACACTGCTGATCTTACAGCAGCAATGAAGAAATGTGGAATGCTCTGTGCCCTTTCTGAGCAAAATGGCGAGTTTAAACCATTTGCTCTTCTCATCATGTGATTATTTAGTTTTACAAATAAACGCAGCAAAAATGAGCTCACTTCCAACATTCAAAAGTAAAGTAACACAGATCCAGGAACAGATTTAACATTCTATCTAATCAATAAATTTCTATGTAATAGAAAACAAATGTACTAATATGAGATGCGCTCCAAGAACTGGTCACTTCAGGCATCTTTTTACTTGAGTATTGCTGAAAACAGAGACATGTTGTCGAAGCTTTTTGTCTTGCACTCATCAGGACAATTTGCAAGAATACCAATGTAAAGGAAGCAACAAATTTATGCTATATGAGAAGACAGTGCTGATTGGTTGGCAAGTGGACTCTGATTGTTGCCACGGAGAATGCACCAGTTTATGGTGACTAACAGTTAACTGTTAGTTTTGTTTGAATTAGTTAAATTTGTTTGAAATTTGAACCAGGCAACTTGACCCTGATTGGTGTAGGCATTGCCCTGAGGAATGAAACAGCGAATGGCTGTCACTTATTTTGTTAAGCTGAAACAGGCACAATGTGTGTATATGTTCTTTCTGTCTGCAATGAACAAAGCTCTGTGCATTAATATATGTAGCTTCCAGTATGTGCAAATGATCACTGTGAACCAGAATGACAATCTCAAATTGGTTTCCAGTGTAATTCTTAGCACACTGAGGATTATTTAGCAAATGTTATCCAATCACGGAATTACATCTAATGTTGGACACTGTTTTGAGTTTTGCAAGCAGGGGCTGGTTGGGTACGGTCTGTACCTTGCCCGTTGCGAACAGCAACAGAGGTTTCAGACACAGGCCTGACATGAGGAATGCAGACATAGTTTCAGTCTGCTTCTTACTCTTGCTTTTCAGCTCCTTGAGAGGTGGAAAACTGTCAGTCTATCTCAGATTACCCTGGAAGGGTAATGTATCCCAAAAATTTGAGCAACAGGTCAAGCTAGCTGTTTCACACTGCTACTATGCAGTAGCAACACGTGTGGTGTTCTCCACTAACAGCATGCTGCCATCAAGCAAAAAAGATGTTCTGCTTATCACACAAATGATTAATGTGATATTTGAATTTCAATGCCAGTGTGATGCGAGGTATATAGACCATACATCCCAAAGACTGGTGGATCAAACAACATCACCCTTCCACTGTTCAAGTTTATCCAGGTTTGCAGATGACACAAAGCTGGGTGGGAGTGTGAGCTGTGAGGAGGATTCAGAGAAGCTCCAGTGTGATTTGGACAGGTTGAGTGAGTGGGAAAATACATGGCAGATGCAGTATAATGTGGAAAATGTGAGGTTATCCACTTTGGTGACAAAAAAAGAAAGACAGATTATTACCTGAACGGCGATAGATTGGGAAAGGGGGAAGTGCAGCGAGACCTGGGTATCCTTGTGCACCAGTAGCTGAAAGTAAGGTGCAGCAGGGAGTTAAGAAGACAAATGTTATGATGGCTTTCATAGCGAGAGAATTCGAGCACAGGAGCAAGGATGTCTTGCTGCAATTATACAAGGCCATGGTGAGACCACATCTGGAGTATTGTGTGCAGTTTTGGTCTCCTTATCTGAGGAAGAATGTTCTTGCTATGGAGGGAGTGCAGAGAAGGTTCACCAGCCTGATTCCTGGGATGGCAGGACTGACATATGAAGAGAGGTTGGGTCGATTAGGCTTGTATTCGCTAGAGCTTAGAAGAATGAGAGGGGATCTCATAGAGACCTACAAAATTCTAACAGGACTGGACAGACGAGATGCAGGAAGCATGTTCCCATTGGCGGGGGAGTCCAGGACCAGGGGTCACAGAATAAGGATAAGGGGTAAGTCATTTAGGACTAAGATGAGGAGGGATTTCTTCACCCAGAGAGTGGTGACCCTGTGGAATTCTCTACAACAGAAAGCAGTTGGGTGGTGACCCTGTGGAATTCTCTACCACGGAAAGCAGTTGGGTGGTGACCCTGTGGAATTCTCTACCACGGAAAGCAGTTGAGGCCAAATCATGAAGTATATTCAAGAAAGAGTTAGATATAGTTCTTAAAGCTAAAGGGATCAAGGGATACGGGGAGAATGCGGGAACAGATTACTGAGTTTGGATGATCAGCCATGATTGTATTGAATGGTGGTGCAGGCTCGAAGGGCGGAATGGCCTACTCCTGCTCCTATTTTTCTACTTTTCTCTGTTTCTATGTTTGCAATGATGATTTATTATAATTTTATTTGGTAATAGGTTATTTTTTGAACCAAGATAACATTTTAATTTTCAGTTTCCTCCATTAAGGGGTGTGAATGGACCAGCAAATAATGTCCTCTTTTCGCTGCTTGTTTTTGAATTGCAATATACAATTAAACACTGTAACCATTTAACATTTTAATCGTTATGAAAGATTTGCCATTGTCTATTTCTGAAAGACAATTTGAATTTTTATGTGACCATGCATTTCACAAAATAAAATGCTGCTTCCAAAGAAAGTGTTTTAGTTGTGTTGTTTGAGAAGATTGGGAATTGTGAACAATTATCGACCTGGTTAAAAGAATTTCCCATCGATCTAATCTTTTTACATATATGTAGTGATCCGTCCTTAATCACCTTCCCTCCTCATCGCCAACGTGCAAAACTCACCATTGTGGTCGGGTGAATTGGGGTTGGGTATTTCACCCACTTTCTCTGCAGTTGTAATTCTACCCAGCAAGAATTATCATAGTCTTTATTGCTGATACAAATTTCTTCTGGAACAATGTGATTTCAGTAACTTTGTATGTGAGATTATGGGCCGAATGTTACTGGTCTCTGATATCGGGGGTTGTTGTGGCGGAGCCCAGCAAATTCTTCCGGGATAGGCCCGCCTCGGCCCCCGATGCCGAGAAGGCCCCATCTCATTTTGCTGGCAGTGGCGAGGTCTTGGTGTGTCCCCTCTCCCCCACAACACCCCACTGCCGCACGGCAACGCAGCCTTCATTTGAATACTAAAATTATTGATAATACATGCTAATGAACTGAGCTGTCCCATGCCGATATTCCAGCCAGAGGCTCAAAGTCTCATGTCTTCAGATCCCCGTTTGGGGATCCAAGGCAAGACACTGGCGTGGAAGAAGGAGGAGTGTAATTGTCAGGTGGGCGGGGGGAGCAGAGAAAAGTGATTCAATTGGCTGAGGGGATGGTGGGAAGGGGTTGAAGGGAAAAGAGTACAATGTTTGGGGTTGAAATGTGGGGGCTGGCAGAAATGGTTTCTCGGGGGGTGAGATGGCAATAAATTTATTGGCCGATGATTGGGGGTGGTGCAACAGGGGTTTTGATCTCTGCGTTAATGTTTTTACTTCAATTACATGCGGTTGTGACTTTAAAATTTAACATCAGCTGTCAGGGCTTGAAGCCCTTTAAAAATGGCGCTGGTGCCTGCGCGATGGTGCTGGACCCAATTGCTGTGGACGGAATGGCTGCCCCCTCAATGTCATCGGAGGCGGCCATTCTGCACACTCCATTTCAATGAGCCCCCGCGTGAAATATCGTGGGGGCTCAGCGACGGTCGCTTCGCGCGGGGGGACCATCAACTTCAAAGTGCTCCATCACGATTTGTGGCGCATTCATAAAATTCAGCTTTATGGGTCTAGCCAGCTCCTGGATAAGAGTACAACTCTAGTGTGAAAATTGCAAGAACACAGTCAAATCGAGATCAAGGTAAAGAAAGCAGAAGAAAAACGACCTCATTCAGTGAGGGTTGAAGTTACCTTTCTTTGTACCTGGCAAACCATAAATAATTTAAATGACAAAACTGTCTTTGCAGCAAAACCTTGAGAGTGTGAGAATTACTAAAGCCATTATAGATGCATCCTGTGCATCCTGCTGTATATCATCTCACTGTTGGTGGCAGTGTCTTCATCAGCCTTGGCCCTGAACTCTCAAATTGATTTCTGAATCCTCATTCCCGGTTTCTCCTCCATTAAGCCATTTCTGAAAACTTTCCTCTTTGTCCAATCTATTGGTCACCTGCTGTGATATCTTCTTATGTGTCTCGGAGTCAAACTTGATTTGGTAATTGTTATGAGTGCTTCCTTTTTTGGTAAATTCTGAAGATTTGTGTATCAAAACTGAAAAGATTCCATAGATGCTGGAACTTTGTGTGTTTTTTATGGAAGGTCACCAGAAGGTTTTTGGACTGAGCTTGAAAGCAAACATATCCTGGAAGGCACCTGTCTGCAGATAATTATCCAGTAATGATTGTTTTTGACTTAGAGAAGATGTTTACAGAGAAGTGGCAGGTCAAGATTTATAGAGGTCAGGAGGCTTGACTTCTGGACTGTTTTTAGTTTCACTTTGAATTGTTTTCAGACAGTTGTGGATGAACAGTGGTTTGAAAAGCAGTTGGAGAACAAACCACCCCAACCCAGTCTGTTCCAGCAGTTTGGAAAAAGCCTGACAGTTTTCCATCTCTTGAGGAGTTGAAAAACAAGAACAAGAAGCAGACTGAAACTACGGCTGCATTCGTCCTGTCAGACCTGTGTCTGAAAACTCTGTTGCTGCATTTCTGGGAAGCCTACCCAAACTGATCTTCAACATCGCCTTAAAAGAACTGTTCTAGGAAGATCCAGTGACAACCGTCTATCTGCATTTGGGACACCAAACCACAGCAAAGGACATTCCATATCTTCTGTTTTTTCTTCAAGAATGAGCAAGTGCTCAGCCCAGAGTTTTTTTCCTTTTATTTTGCAATAGAACCATAGAACCATAGGAAGATTATGGTACACATGGAGGCGATTCAGCCTGTTGTAAAAGTGCCGGCTGATAAAAACTAGCCGGCCAATCTAATCCCACCTTCCAGCATCTGATCCTTAGCCTTGCCAGTTGCAGCACTTCAGGTACATGTCAAGGTACTTTTTAAAAGAATTGTAGGACTTCTGCCTCCACCTCCATTCCTGGCAATGAATTCCAGACACCCACCACCCTCTGGGTGAAAACGTCTTTCCTCATGACCCCTCTAAATCCTTTTACAAATCACCTTAAATCTGTGCCCCCTGGGGATTGACCTCTCCGCTAGGGGAAGCAGGTCCTTCCTGTCTACTCTATCTAGGCCCCTTACAATTTTGTACACCTCTATTAAGTCACCCCTCAGCCTCCTCTGTTCTTAGGAAAACAGCCCTAGCCTATCCAATCTTCCCTCATAGCTGCAACCTACGTGCCCTAGCAAGATTCCTGTAAATCTCCAGAGCACTTATGTCCTTTCTGTAGTGTCCAGAACTGTACACAATTCTCCAACTGTGGCTTAACCAGCATTTTATACAGTTCCAGCATTACATCCTTGCTTTCGAATTCTATACCTCGGCCAATAAAAGAAAGCATTTCATATGCCTTCTTGACCACTCTATCTACCTGTCCTGCCACCTTCAAGGACCTGTGGACAAACACTCCAAGGTCTCTCACTTCTTCTACCCCTCTCAATATCCTCCTGTTTATTATGTATTCCCTTGCTTTATTGGCCCTCTCCAAATGCATTACCTCACACTTATCTGGATTGAATTCCATTTGCCACAATTCTGCACACTCAACCAGACCATTGATATCTTTCTGGAGTCTATGGCTATCCTCTTCACTATCAACTACACGGCCAAATCCTGTGTCATCAGCAAATTTCCCAATCATGCCTCCCACATTTAAGTCCAGATCATTAATATATACCACAAACAGCAAGTGACCCAACACTGAGCCCTGTGGAATGCCACTGGAAACCGTCTTCTATTCGCAAAAACATCCGTCGACCATACCCTTTGTTTCCTGTCACTGAGCCAATTTTGGATCCAACCTGCCATATTCCCCTGTATCCCATGGGCTTTTATTTTTCTGACCAGTCTGTCATGTGGGACCTTGTCAAATCCCTTACTAAAATCCATTTAGACCACATGCACTGCACTACCCTCATCAATCCTCCTTGTTACTTCCTTAAAAAATTCAATAAGTCAGTAAGAAACGACCTTCCCTTAACAAATCGGTGCTGACTATCCCTAATTAATCCATGTCTTTTTAAGTGGCAGTTTATCCTATCGCTCAGGATTGATTGTGTTCAGACTGACTGGCCGATAATTATCTGGTCTATCCCTCGCACCCTTTTTAAACAATGGTACAATGTTCGCAGACCTCCAATCCTCTGGTACCTCACCTGTATCTAGTGAGGATTTGAAGATGAGCCACAGATTCCCCATCCTTGGATGCCCGTGACAAGGTGGTGCTTCTTTACCACTGCAGTCCCTGTTGTGAAGGTGCTCCCACAATGCTGCTGCGTAGGGAGATCCAGGATTTTGACCCAATGACTTTGAAGAGACAGCGATGAATGTCCAAGTCAGGATGGTGTGTGAATTGGGAGGGAACTTGGAGGTGATGGGACTCCAATGCTAGTGGTAATGGTTGTTGAAGCCAGTGGACTCAGTTAAGGGTTAAGTTAAGTAATGATGGCATGAGCACAATAGAGAGGGATGACCTAAGTTCAGGAAACCAGGATGCAGAAGCGGTTTGGGACAAGATGAGAAATGATAATGGCAAGAAGTCACTTGTGGGAGTGGTGTACAGGCTCCCTAAAGTAACCACACAGTAGGGTAGGGTATAAAGGAAGAAATAATGGGTGTTTGTCAGAAAGGTATGGTGATAATCAAAGGCGATTTTGATCTACATTTAGGCTAGAAAAATCAGATGGGCAAAGGTAGCCTAGATGAGGAGTTCAAAGAATGTTTTCAGGATAGTTTCTTAGAACAGCACATTCTGCAGCCAACCAGACAGCAGGCTATACCAGACTTGGTATTGTGCAATGATACAGAATTAATTAAGACCTCATAGTGAAGAAGCCCTGAGGCAGCAGTGATCATAATATGAATGTATTTTACATTCAGTTTGAGGGTGAGAAGAGTAGGTCTAAGTCTAGTATTTTAAACATAAATAAGTGCAATTATGAGGGCATGAAAGCAGAGCTAGCAAAGATGAACTGGCAAAGTAGGTTAAGGGATGGGTCAGTAGAGATGCAGTGGCAGACATTTAAGGGGATATTTCAGAATACACAGAATAGATACATTCCAATGAGAAAGAAAAATTCCAAGGGGAGAACCCACCATCTGTGGTTAATAAAACAGATTAAAGATAGTATCAAACTTAAAGTAAAATCATATAACTGTGCAAAGATGGGTAGCAGGTCAGAAGATTGGACAGAATATAAAAAGCAGCAAAGAACAACTAAAAGATTAAGAAGGAGGGAAAAATTGGAGTATGAGAGAAAGCTGGCAAGAAAAATAAAATGAGATATTAAGAGTTTCTATTGATATTTAAAAAGAAAAGAGTTAACAAAGTGAGCATTGGCCCTATAGAAAGTGAGTCCAGAGAATTAATAAGGGAAAACAAAGAGACGGCAGATGAATTGACCAACTATTTTGCATCAATCTTCACAATAGAGGATACAAGTAACATCCTAGAAATAGCTGTAAATCAGGAAATGGAAGGGAGGGAGGAACTCAAGAAAAATACAATCACCAGGGAAGTGGGATTGAGCAAATTGTTGGAACTGCGGGTTGACAAGTCCCCAGGTGCTGATGGACTTCATCCTCGGATCTTAAAAGAAGTGGCTGGTGACATAGTTGATGCGTTGGTTCTAATTTTCCAAAATTCTCTAGATTTGGGGAAGGTTCCATGAGATTGGAAAATAACGAATGTAACTCTTTTATTCAAAAAGGGAGGGAGACAGAAAGCAGAAACTACAGGCCAATAAACTTAGCATCTGTCATAGGGAAATTTTTGAAAGCTATTATTAAAGACGTTCTAACAGGGTACTTTGAAAAATCCAAGGTAATCAGGCAGAGTGAACATGGTTTTGTGAAAGGGAAATCATGTTTAATCAACTTATTGGAGTTCTTTGAAGAAGTAACATGTGCTGTGGATAAAGGGGAACTGTTGGATGTACTCTACTTAGATTTCCAGTAGGCATTTGAGAAGGTGCCACATCAAAGGTTATTGTGGAAAATAAAAGCTCATGTAAGGAGTAACATTTTGGCATGGATAGCTAACATTAGCATTGGCTAGCTAACAGGAAACAGAGGGTAGGCATAAATCAGTCATATTCTGGTTGGCAAGATGTACTGAGTGGTGTGCCACAGGTATTAGTGCTGGGGCCTTAAATTTTTACAATTTGTATAAATGACTTAGATGAAGGGACCGAAAGTATGGATGCTAAATTTGCAATAAAGTTGTGAAGAGGACATAAGGACGCTACAAAGGCATAGAGATAGATTAAGTCAGTGGGCAAAGATCAGGCAAATGGAGTACAATGTGGGTAAATGTGAAATTATTGATTTTGGCAGGAAGAATAGAAATGAAGCATATTATCTAAATGGTGAGAGATTGCAGAGCTCTGAGATGCAGAGGGATCTGGGTGTCCTGGTGCATGAATCACAAGAGGTTAGTATGCAGGTACAGCAAGAAATTGAGAAAGCTAATAGAATGTTATCATTTATTGTGAGGGGAATTGAAAACAAAAGTCGGGAGATTTTGCTTCAGTTATACAGGGCATTGGTGAGACCACATCTGGAGTACTGTGTACAGTATTGGTCTCCTTTCAGGAAGGATGTAAATGCATTGGAAGCAGTTCAGAGAAGGTTTACTAGACTATTGCCGGGAATGGGCAGGTTGTCTTATGAGGAAAGGTGGGGCAGGCTTGGTTTATATCCGCTGGAGTTTAGAAGTGTAAGAGGCGACTTGATTGAAACATATAAGATTCTGAGGGTCTTCATAGGGTGAATGTGGAAAGGATATTTCCACTTGTGGGAGAATCTGGAACAAGGGGGTCACTGTATAAAATAAGGGGTCATCCTTTTAAGACAGCGATGAGAAGAATTTTTTTCTCTCAGAGGGTCGTGAGTCTTTGGAACTCTCTTCCTCAAAAGGAAATGGAGGCAGAATCTTAGAATATTTTTAAGGCAGAGGTAGATACATTCTTGATAAGCAAGGGGATGTAAGATTATTGGGGATAGGCGGGAATGTGGAGTCGAGGTTACAATCAGATCAGCCATGATCTTATTGAATAGCAGTTAATGTATTCAACATTCCCGAAAAATAAGCAAAAATGAAAAGGAGGTGGTGTAGCTTTGTTAATAAAGGAAGGTATCAGTGCGGTGAAGAGTAGTGATATCAGTGCAATAGATCGGGATGTGGAATCAGTTAGGGTGGAAATAAGGAATAGCAAGGGGAAGAAGTCATTGGTGGGAGTTGTCTAAAGGCTCCCGAAGCGTTGCCTCACTGTAGGATATAATGGAGGCCTGTAAGAAGGGCACTACCATTGTCATGGGCGATTTTAATTTGCATATTGACTGGACAAATCAAAATGGCAGAGGTAACATGGAAGACGAATTTGCAGAATGCATCAGGGATTGTTATGTCGAGCAATACGTTGCAGAACCTACTTGGGAACAGGCTATTTCAGACCCAGTAATGTGTCATGAGGTAGGATTAATAAGCGATATTGTAGTTAAGGATCCTCTAGGGGGCAGCGATCACAACATTTCAAATTCAGTTTGGGGGCGAGCAACTCGGGTCTCAAACCAGTGTCTTCAACTTAAACAAGAGCAATTACAGAGGTATTGAAGAAAGAGTTGTCTAAAGCGGGCTGGGAAAATAGACTAAAGGGAAGGTCAGTGGATGAGCAGTGGCAGACATTTAAGCAGATATTTCATAATTCTCAGCAAAAATTTATCCCGGTCAAAAAGAAGGACTCGATGAGAACGATGAACCACCCATAGTTAACAAAGGCGATCAAGGAGAGTATCCAATCAAAGCTAAGGCATACAAAGTGTCAAAAACTAGAGGTAGGCCAGAGGATTGGGATTTTTTTAGGAACCAGCAACGGATGACTAAAAAGCTAATAAAGAGGGAGAAAATTGATTTTGAAAGTAATTTGGCAAGAAATATAAAAACAAACAGCAAGAGCTTCTATGGGTATGTAAAAAATAAAAGAGCAGCTAAAGTGAGTGTGGGACCCTTGGAGCATTGATAACGGGGAACAGGGAAATGCAGATAATTTAAATCAATATTTTGCTTTGGTCTTCACGGTGGAGGACACTATAAACATCCCACAGATATCAGATAAGCAAGGAGCTAATGGGAGGAAAGATCTTGTAACAGTCTCTATCAAGAAGGGCAAAGTATTTGACAAACTCATGGGACTAAAGGCAGACAAGTCGCCAGGACCTGATGGCCTGCATCCAAGGGTTTTGAGGGAAGTGGAGACATTGGTTGAAATATTCCAGAACTCACTGGATTCTGGGAGGGTCCCTGCAGATTGGAAAACCGCTAATGTGATGCCCCTGTTCAAGAAGTGAGGGAGAGAAAAGCCAGGAAACCATAGGCCAGTCAGCCTAACATTGGTCTTTGGGAAAATGCTAGAGTCCATTATTAAGGAAGAAATAGCAGGACATTTAGAAAAGCTTAATGCAATCAAACAGATCAACATGGTTTTGTGAAAGGGAAATCATGTTTGACAAATTTGCTAGAGTTCTTTGAGGATATAACAAGCAGAGTTGGTCAAGGGGAACGGTAGATGTAGTGTATTTGGATTTCCAGAAGTCATTCGATAAGATGCCATTTCAAAGATTATTGCACAAGATAGGAGCTCACGGTATTGGGGGTCATGTATCAGCATGGATTGAGGATTGGTTAACTCACAGAAGGCAGGGAGTTTGGATTATTGGGTCTTTTTTAGGTTAGAAAGGTGTAACTAGTGGAGTGTCACAAGGATCATTCCTCGGGTCTCAATTATTTATCATCTATATTAATGACTTGGAGGAGGGGGCAGAGTGTAATATATCCAAATTTGCTGATGGTACAATAATAGGTGGGAGGGCATGTTGTGATGAGGACAGAAGGAATCTGCAAGGGGATTTAGATAGGTTGAGTGAGTGGACAAACACTTGGCAGATGGAGTTTAATGCAGGAAAGTGTGAGGTCATGCACTTTGGTAGGAAGAATCAAAAGGCAGATTATTATTTAAAAGGAGAGAGACTCCAAAAAAAGTGTCGCACAGAGGGATCTGGGTGTTCTTGTGCATAAAACACAAAAAGTTAGTATGCAGGTGCAGCAAGTAATTAAGAAGGCAAATGGAATTTTGGTCTTTATTGCGAGGGGCTTGGAGTTTAAAAATAGGGAAGTCCTGTTACAACTGTACAGGGTGTTGGTGAGGCCACACCTGGAGTACTCTGTACAGTTTTGGTCCCCGTATTTAAGAAAGGATATACTGGCATTGCAGGCAGTTCAAAAGAGATTTACTAGGCTGATTCCTGGGATGAAGGGGTTGACTTATCAAGTACAGCTAAACAGGTTAGGCCTTTATTCATTAGTTTAGAAGAATGAGAGGTGATCTTATTGAAATATATAAGATTCTGAGGGGGCTTGACAGGGTATATGTTGAGAAGATGTTTCCACTTGTGGGGGAATCGCGCACTAGGGAACATAGTTACAGAATAAGGGGACACTCATTTAAAACTGGGATGAAAAGGAATTTCTTCTCTCAGAGAGTAGTGAATATCTGGAATTCTCTACCCCAGAGAGTTGTGGAGGCTAGATCACTGGAAGTATTTAAAGCGGAGGTAGATAGATTTTTGAAATATCGGGGAGTCGAGGGCTATGAGGAGCGGGCATGAAAGAGGAGTTGAGGTCTGGGGCAGATCAGCCATGATCTTATTGAACGGTGGGTCAGGCTTGAGGGGCCGAATGGCCTACTCCTGCTCCTTTTTTAATGTTCTTATGTTCTAATGTAGAAGGCTTGAGGGGCCGAATGGCCTACTCCTGCTCCTTTTTTAATGTTCTTATGTTCGAATGTAGAAGGCTTGAGGGGCCGAATGGCCTACTCCTACTCCTAATTTGCATTATTAGAAACTAGAAACTAGAAAACGATCCAGGGTCACAGTCAGTAACTGATTTAATACTTTCAGTAATTGTTTAATCCTAACGACATAAACGATTCACAATCAACTGTTTTTGCTCTTTCTGGGAAATAAAAACTTTGTTGGTGTATTTGAAAGAAAATTCCAGAATGTTTAATTGACTTTACAGTTAGTCCATCCTGTTGCAAACACTGCAGTTCAGAATTTTCAAGTTTCTCTAAATTCACCAATGAATATCGAGTTCATGTACACACTCAGCATCCTCCTTGAAGACAAGGGAACCGTATGTCTTTATCCTTCAGTTCACCTGCACAATTAATCACTGGGAATCCACTGAGCAAATGATGTCCAAAAACTTCTTATTGAAGATTATAGTGTCAGACACAGTGAAATGTGACAATAGAGAAACATAGGATTAATGCAGAACTACGATAGAAAACTGTGATATATTTAAATAATGATTATCCTTCTGCATTTAATTATCATTTTAATGTGTTTCAGTGCACATCTATATCAAAAAGAGTTAATCAAGGGAAACATTAGGTAAACAGCTGTGCGGAATGTGGATTTAAAGGAAATTCAACTTTAAAAATATGAAATAAGAGGCATTCAAAAATAAAATGTTACTGCCGATGAGAGCTAACGTAATATTGATGATGAATCATTTCATCATCACAGCTTTTAAGCAACTTTGCTAAATTTTGCTACTGTGTTGCCTATAAATGTAATTACATGACCTTGGCCAGAATTTTACAGCCCCCAAACAAGCGTGCTGGAGGCTGGCGGGGTGGGGGGGGAGTAAAATCGAGTGGGAGGCGATGGAGGGGGTGGGGGGAGCATTCCTGACCCCCTCCCACCCTTCTGAAACCTTTTGCAGGGCAGCAGCGGCGAGAACCGGCCTACCCACCCCAGGACAATCAAGGCCCATAAGTGGCCAACTGAGTGCCACTTAAGGGCCTCCTTATGCCTTTGCGGGTATTTTACCCTCGGCGACCGTTCAGCAGGAACATCAAGAACCCTGACTAGTAAAACCAGGCGGCCTTTTTTCACAATGGGACGAGTGCCCTCCTGATCGGGAACCCTGTGCCCCATGGACGGCCGCCCCGATGCCCCAAGCACCCACAATGTACAACATTCCCCCTGCACCCCTAACTGATCCCCTTGCCGCACCAGGGCCTGGCCGATTGTCCCCGGCGAGGCCCTAAAACCCTACCAGTCTTTCGGGGCCGTCCTTCATCTTGCTTGCGATGGCCGGATGTAGTCCCAGGAGTGGTCACTGCTCCCGGTGATGATGCTGGGACAAAGAGCTGCCAACGGGCTGATTGGCCGGCAGCTCCATTAGGCGGGACTTCTTGCCTCAAAGAGGTGGAAGTGCCACCCATGACAAATTAAGGGACAAGGGAGTGAAAAATTTTGGCTTGGCTCCCCAGGCCCAGCAGAAACTGGCTCACCACTGACTTTTCACCAGTGGGCGAGGCCTCCCACTCAATGTAAAATTCTGGCCCCCATCTGGGTTTTTGGGGACATGTTGATCTGTGGATTTGGTGAGACCTCGATCATTGTTGAAACAAGAGAATTTCACTCTAAGCAATCATAAATAGAATTCACTGACTGTGCAACATCTCTTGTTATTGTCACAATAAAAGCTGCTTTAATGTTATTTTTTGTTGGTCATGGTCCATGCATTCGAACTGTGGACTTACTGACTGATACACAGTGAACATTGGCACAGCGAATAAGGATTTCAATTGGTGAACATTATGTCAGACACTGTTAACTTGTTGAAATAAGTAACAATTGAACTGATAGTATCTGGACAGAACTGTACATTGTGTAAAGTGTGGTGGATAAAATATCATGGTTTGAAGTGATGTGTCAGCAGATGAAAAATGTCTTTTATGCTGTGTTTTGTTTTAAGAAGTTTGCTCAGAAAGATTTCCCCAGTCAGTGGAGATTTAATTGGTTCACCTCACTGACACAGTTCCCTCTCTCTGACAACGGGTGTGCAGCAGGAAGTAACCGGAGAGGGAGATCTTGCCTGCATGTTCTGACCCCATAGAGGAGACGGTGCTGTCTATTATGGCAAGTGCCATTGCTGAGGCCATGTCACCAGTGGGGCTGAAGCTACTGAAGATGAGGGTATCCTCAAACCGAATCCTCCTTGCCACATTCCACTTCTCCCTCATCCCTCAATCTCTTCTGATTTACAAGTTCCAGAAAGTATTTGCATCCACTTCTCACTTTCTCCTCGACTCATCACAGCCCTACCCTTTCCCCCTGTCAGTTCAGATACCCAAGAAGTGTAACCTGCACCGGCAGTGGTGGATGAGCAGGAAGACTGCAAGGATGAAGAATCACCATCACCTGATTTCATAGTCACAGTCACTAGCTCAGATACTGAAACACTGCGTAATATAGAGGGTAGCAGAGGTACCTGATACAGGCAAAGGAAGAATCACTAAGGGAATGCACTAGGGTGATTACTTTATCTTTAGATGCAATATGACATGATTTCATTTATAAATTTAGACTGGAATGTGTATTTTGTTGACCTGTTGTTTTTTCATTGTGAGCAAGAGGACGATGTTATGGTCACTGCCAAAGGATAGATTAGGAGTGTGAGACTGTGGGTGAATGGGAAATTGAGGTTAAAGTTATTGGTATCTCTCTTGAATTGTTTGCTCGTGTACAACCCAGGGAGAAAGGAGTTGTCTAAGTTGCAATGTCCCTCCCTCTTCCTCCTCTTCCTCTGGCTCCTCCTCCTCCTTCACTTCATGTTTTGTTTCTCAGCTTCTTGTTTAATAGATGGTGGTGAGGGCTGTTCCCTCCTGATGGTGAGGTTGTCCAGCCTGTAGAATAACCACAACAAATCTTCAGACCCGCTCAGCCAAGTACTGCAGGATGCCTCCGGAGCAGATCTGTCAGTGGGATCATTGCTTCAGGATTTGTTTTGACAGCTTGGCTCTTGTTGTCTGCCTGTTGGAGACATGTGCACGGGTCATGAGCCATGTTTGGTTTGCCATGGTGTTTGAAATACAGCTGGCATGGAGGACCACTGGAGAATGAATGCATCGTGATTACTGCCAGGATACTGGGCATTGACCTGCATGATGCACTACGTACGATCACACACCAGCTGCACACTGAGGGAGTGGAATCCCTTTCACTTCAGCTAGATGGCAGAGTTGACATGAGGCACACTCAAAGCAATGTACAAGCAGTCAATGGCACCCTGCACCATGGAGAAGTTTGTAATTCCTCAAACCATCGTACTCACTCTGTCTGCTTCTCTCTGGCAAGATGAAATGAAATTATCTCTCTTTGCAAAGAGCTTCTCAATGAGTTCCCTTATGCAACAGTGCACATCACTCCAACCTCAGTCGTCGAGCATCAGTAACCAGATGACGCTTTTGTGTGTGTTCACTCTGAAACCGAGTTCCAGATCATTGTCGACTCCTTCTCCAGCCAGCCAGGACATAATTCCTTCCAAAATTCTAAAATAGAGCACAGAGGCCTCTTGACACAAATACATGGACTTAACTCCCTCATCTGGAAGGAGGAGAGCATGCCAGGAGATCTCCGACATGTCCTAATTCTGACCATCTTAAAAAAGGCCACAAGTCCGACTGTGGTAACCACAGAGGGGTATCCCTGCTGTCCGCCACAGAGAAGGTCATCATAAGAGTCCTTCTCAACCACCTCCTCCCTGTGGCTGAAGAGCTCCTACTGGAATCACAATGTGGATTCCATCCATCAAGAGGCACAGTGGACATGATCTTCACAGCAAGACAGCTCCAAGAAAAATGTAGGGAGCAGCAGCAACCTTTATACATGGCCTTCTTTAACCTCACAAAGGCCTTCGACTCTGTCAACTGGGAGGGATTATGGAACATCCTCCTCAAACGTGGCTGCCTGGAGAAATTCATCACCATCCTCCGCCTGCTGCGTGTCGACATGCAAGCTGTAATCCTTGCCAACGAATCTGCCACTGACCCAATCCGAGTGCAAACTGGGGTCAAGCAAGGCCGTGTCATCGCACCAACACTGTTTTTCATTTTCCTGGCTGCAACGCTCCACCTCATCTCCATGAAGCTCCCTGCTGGAGTAGATCAACTCTGTTTCTCTCTCCACAGATGCTGTCAGACCTGCTGAGTATTTCCAGCATTTGTTGTTTTTATTTCAGATTTCCAGCTTCTGCAGTATTTTGCTTTTATTTTATCCTTGCTGGGAGGTTTGCTAGTGCTGTTGGGGACGGGTGGTTAAACTAATTTGGCAAGGGGATGGGATACAGAGTGGAGGTACAGTAGGGGGAGATGCACAGCCAAATATAGAAGAGAAATTAAGTCAGTCTGGAAGGCAGAGCAAATATAGACCTGTGAAGGCACAAGCGAATAATGCAAGGCTGGATTGCATCTATTTTAGCGCAAGGAGTCTTACAAGTAAGGCAGATGAATTGAGGGCGTTGATTAACACATGGGAATAAGGTATTATTGCTCTCACAGAGACATGGTTGAGGGAAGGGCAGGATTGGCAGCTCAATATTCCAGGTGTGACGGGGGTGGGGGTGTAAAAGAGGAGGTAACATTGCACTTTTGATGAAGACGTCATATACTGAAGTAAGAATTAGAATTAGAATTAGAATATTACAGCGCAGTACAGGCCCTTCGGCCCTCGATGTTGCGCCGATCATCTGACCTACACTATTCCATTTACATCCATATGTCTATCCAATGACCACTTAAATGCCCTTAAAGTTGGCAAGTCTACTACTGTTGCAGGCAGGGCGTTCCACGCCCCTACTACTCTCTGCGTAAAGAAACTACCTCTGACATCTGTCCTATATCTTTCACCCCTCAACTTAAAGCTATGTCCCCTCGTGTTTGCCATCCTCATCCGAGGAAAAAGACTCTCACTATCCACCCTATCTAACCCTCTGATTATCTTGTATGTCTCTATTAAGTCACCTCTCCTCCTCCTTCTCTCTAACGAAAACAACCCCAAGTCCCTCAGCCTTTCCTCGTAAGACCTTCCTTCCATACCAGGCAACATCCTAGTAAATCTCCTCTGCACCCTTTCCAAAGCTTCGACATCCTTCCTATAATGCGGTGACCAGAATTGCACGCAATACTCCAGGTGCGGCCTCACCAGAGTTTTGTACAGCTGCATCATGACCCCGTGGCTCCGAAACTCGATCCCCCTACTAATAAAGGCTAACACACCATATGCCTTCTTAACAGCCCTATTAACCTGGGTAGCAACTTTCAGGGATTTATGTACCTGGATACCAAGATCTCTCTGCTCATCTACACTACCAAGAATCTTCCCATTAGCCCAGTACTCTGCATTGCTGTTACTCCTTCCAAATTGAATCACCTCACACTTCTCCGCATTAAACTCCATTTGCCATCTCTCAGCCCAGCTCTGCAGCCTATCTATGTCCCTCTGTACCCTACAACACCCTTCGACACTATCCACAACTCCACCGACCTTCGTGTCATCCGCAAATTTACTAACCCACCCTTCTACACACTCATCCAGGTCGTTTATAAAAATGACAAACAGCAGTGGCCCCAAAACAGAACCTTGCGGTACACCACTAGTAACTAAACTCCAGGATGAACATTTGCCATCAACCACCACCCTCTGTCTTCTTTCAGCTAGCCAATTTCTGATCCAAAGCTCTAAATCACCTTCAACCCCATACTTCCATATTTTCTGCAATAGCCTACCGTGGGGAACCTTATCAAACGCCTTACTGAAATCCATATACACCACATCCACGGCTTTACCCTCATCCACCTGTTTGGTCACCTTCTCGAAAAACTCAATAAGGTTTGTGAGGCACGACCTACCTTTCACAAAACCGTGCTGACTATCGCAAATGAACTTATTCTTTTCAAGATGATTATAAATCCTGTCTCTTATAACCTTTTCCAACATTTTACCCACAACCGAAGTAAGGCTCACAGGTCTATAATTACCAGGGCTGTCTCTACTCCCCTTCTTGAACAAGGGGACAACATTTGCTATCCTCCAGTCCTCCGGCACTACTCCTGTCGACAATGACGACTTAAAGATCAACAACAACGGCTCTGCAATCTCCTCCCTGGCTTCCCAGAGAATCCTAGGATAAATCCCATCTGGCCCAGGGGACTTATCTATTTTCACTCTTTCCAAAATTGCTAACACCTCCTCCTTGTGAATCTCAATCCCATCTAGCCTAGTAGGCTGTATCTCAGTAATCTCCTCGGCAACATTTTCTTTTTCTACTGTAAATACTGACGAAAAATATTCATTTAACGCTTCCCCTATCTCCTCTGATTCCGCACACAACTTCCCACTACTATCCTTGATTGGCCCTGTTCTAACTCTTATCATTCGTTTATTCCTGATATACCTATAGAAAGCCTTAGGGTTTTCTTTGATCCTATCCGCCAATGACTTCTCGTGTCCTCTCCTTGCTCTTCTTAGCCCTCCCTTTAGATCCTTCCTGGCTAGCTTGTAACTCTCAAGCGCCCTAACTGAGCCTTCACGTCTCATCCTAACATAAGCCGCCCTCTTCCTCTTGACAAGCGCTTCAACTTCTTGAGTAAACCACGGCTCCCTCGCTCGACAACTTCCTCCCTGCCTGACAGGTACATACTTATCAAGGACACGCATTAGCTGCTCCTTGAATAAGCTCCACATTTCGTTTGTGCCCATCCCCTGCAGTTTCCTTCCCCATCCTACACATCCTAAATCTTGCCTAATCGCGTCATAATTTCCTTTCCCCCAGCTATAATTCTTGCCCTGCGGTATATACCTGTCCCTGCCCATCGCTAAGGTAAACCTAACCGAATTGTGATCACTATCGCCAAAGTGCTCACCTACATCTAAATCGAACACCTGGCCGGGTTCATTACCCAGTACCAAATCCAATGTGGCATCGCCCCTGGTTGGCCTGTCCACATACTGTGTCAGAAAACCCTCCTGCACACACTGGACAAAAACAGACCCATCTAAAGTACTCGAGCTATAGTATTTCCAGTCAATATTTGGAAAGTTAAAGTCCCCCATAACCACTACCCTGTTACTCTCGCTCCTGTCGAGAATCATCTTCGCTATCCTTTCCTCTACATCTCTGGAACTATTCGGAGGTCTATAGAAAACTCCCAACAGGGTGACCTCTCCTCTCCTGTTTCTAACCTCGGCCCATACTACCTCAGTAGACGAGTCCTCAAACGTCCTTTCTGCCGCTGTAATACTTTCCTTGATTAACAATGCCACACCCCCCCCTCTTTTACCCTCTTCTCTGTTCTTTCTGAAACATCTAAATCCCGGAACCTGCAACATCCATTCCTGCCCCTGCTCTACCCATGTCTCTGAAATGGCCACAACATCAGGATCCCAGGTACCAACCCATGCTGCAAGCTCACCCACCTTATTCCGGATGCTCCTGGCGTTGAAGTAGACACACTTTAAACCAAGTTCTTGCTTGCCAGTGCCCTCTTGCGCCCCTGTAACCTTATCCCCTACCACACTACTCTCAACAGCCTGTACACTGGAACTACAATTTAGGTTCCCATTCCCCTGCTGATTTAGTTTAAACCCCCCCGAAGAGCACTAACAAATCTCCCCCCCAGGATATTGGTACCCCTCTGGTTCAGGTGAAGACCATCTTGTTTGTAGAGGTCCCACCTACCCCAGAAAGAGCCCCAATTATCCAGGAAATCAAAACCCTCCCTCCTACACCATCCCTGCAGCCACGTGTTCAACTCCTCTCTCTCCCTATTCCTCTCTTCGCTAGCACGTGGCACAGGCAACAACCCAGAGATAACAACTCTGGTTGTTCTCGCTCTAAGCTTCCACCCTAGCTCCCTGAATTTCTGCCTTAAATCCCCATCTCTCTTCCTACCTATGTCGTTGGTGCCTATGTGGACCACGACTTGGGGGTGCGCCCCCTCCCCCTTAAGGATCCCAAAAACACGATCGGAGACATCACGTACCCTGGCACCTGGGAGGCAACACACCAACCGTGAGTCTCTCTCGTTCCCACAGAACCTCCTATCTGTTCCCCTAACTATGGAGTCCCCAATGACTAATGCTCTGCTCCTCTTCCCTTTTCCCTTCTGAGCAACAGGGACAGACTCTGTGCCAGAGACCTGCACCCCATTGCTTACCCCTGGTAAGTCGTCCCCCCCAACAGTATCCAAAACGGTATACCTGTTGTTGAGGGAAACGGCCACAGGGGATCCCTGCACTGCCTGCTGGTTCCCTTTCCTTCCCCTGACGGTAACCCATCTACCTACTTCTTTTACCTGAGGTGTGACTGCCTCCCTATAACTCCTGTCAATAATCCCCTCCGCCTCCCGAATGATCCGAAGTTCATCCAGCTCCAGCTCCAGTTCCCTAACGCGGTCTGCGAGGAGCTGGAGTTGGGTGCACTTCCCGCAGATGCAGTCAGCAGGGACACTCTTGGCGACCCCTACCTCCCACATTCTGCAGGAGGAACATACAACTGCCTTTACCTCCATTCCCACTATTCTAGATTCCCAATAAATCTACTGAAAAACCAAACGAAAAAAAAAGTCAAAACTTGTTCGCTTAGCAATCCGACGGACTGAACTTTTTAAATAAAAAGCTTACCTTATCAACACACTAGAGTCCTTTTTTTTTGGTTAGAGGAGGAGGGTGGGTGGGAGACACTACACGTGTAGTGTCTCGGGTACTGCCACTGCCCAAATAAATAGTTTTCCCCTACCCAGCAGTCCCCGGTCCTCCGAAACAAAAAAGGGATTAACTTGCAACTTACTGAAATTGACCGCTCAGCTGAAAGTCCGCTCCGCACCTCGTTCTGTCAAGGCTGCTCCTCGCAAAAGACAAAGATTTTAAAACTGCCCAAATAAATAGTTTTCCCCTACCCAGCAGTCCCCGGTCCTCCGAAACAAAAAAGGGATTAACTTGCAACTTACTGAAATTGACCGCTCAGCTGAAAGTCCGCTCCGCACCTCGTTCTGTCAAGGCTGCTCCTCGCAAAAGACAAAGATTTTAAAACTGCCCAAATAAATAGTTTTCCCCTACCCAGCAGTCCCCGGAGGGATGATATCTAAGAAGGTTCCTCAAATGAGGCCATATGGGTAGATCTTAAAAATAAATAGGGGGTAATCACTTTGCTGGGAGTGTACATCCGGCCTCCAAACAGTCAGGGAGAGATAGAGCAGCAGATATGTCGGCAAATGTCAGAGAGGTGTAAAAATAATAGGGTGATAATAGTAGGGGATTTCAACTTCCCCAATATTAACTGGGATAGTCTTAGTGCAAAAGGCTTAAAGGGGGAGGAATTCTTAAAATGCATCCAGAAGAGCTTCTTGAGCCAGTTGTAGAAAGTCCTACAAGAGAAGGGGCGGTACTGGACTGAATCCGAGGGAATGAAGCCGGATAAGTGGTAGAAGTGTCAGTCGGGGAGCATTTTGGGGACAGTGACCATAACTCTGTAAGATTTAAGGTAGTTATGGAAAAGGACAAAGATAGACCGGAAATAAAGGTACTGAATTGGGGAACGGCCAATTTCAATATGATAAAACAGGATCTGGCCAAAGTGGACTGGGAGCAGCTATTTGTTGGAAAGGCTACATCAGACCAGTGGGAGTCATTCAAAGAAGAAATAGTGAGAGTTCAGGGACAACATGTTCCCGTAAAGGTGAAGGGTAGGGCAAACAATTCCAGGGAACCCTGCATGTCAAGGGATATAGAGGATTGGATAAGGAAAAAAAGGAGGCTTATGACAGATTCAGAGGGCTGAAAACAGCGGAGGCACTCAGAGTATAGAAAGTGTAGGGGGGTACTTAAAAAAGTAATTAGGAGAGTGAAGAGGTGACATGAAAATACTTTGACGGACAACATAAAGGAAAATTCCAAAACATTTTATAAGTATATTAAGGAAAAGAGGATAACCAGGGAAAGAGTAGCACCCATTGGGGAGCAAAGTGGCAATCTGTGTGTGGAGCTGGAGGATGTAGGTGAGGTTTTGAATGATTACTTTTCATCATGAGGAAAGGATAGCGAAGATGATTCTTGACAGGGGCGAGAGTAACAGGGTAGTTGTTATGGGGGACTTTAACTTTCCAAATATCGACTGGAAATACTATAGTTCGAGTACTTTAGATGGGTCAGTTTTTGTCCAGTGTGTGCAGGAGGGTTTTCTGACACAGTATGTAGACAGGCCAACCAGGGGCGATGCCACATTGGATTTGGTACTGGGTAATGAACCCGGCCAGGTGTTAGATTTAGATGTAGGTGAGCACTTTGGTGATAGTGATCACAATTCGGTTAGGTTTACCTTAGCGATGGACAGGGACAGGTATATACCGCAGGGCGAAAATTATAGCTGGGGGAAAGGAAATTATGATGCGATTAGGCAAGATTTAGGATGCGTAGGATGGGGAAGGAAACTGCAGGGGATGGGAACAATCGAAATGTGGATGTTATTCAAGGAGCAGCTACTGCGTGTCCTTGATAAGTATGTACCTGTGAGGCAGGGAGGAAGTTGTCGAGCGAGGGAGCCGTGGTTTACTAAAGAAGTTGAAGCGCTTGTCAAGAGGAAGAAGAAGGCTTATGTTAGGATGAGACGTGAAGGCTCAGTTAGGGCGCTTGAGAGTTACAAGCTAGCCAGGAAGGATCTAAAGGGAGAGCTAAGAAGAGCAAGGAGAGGACACGGAGCCTTTTCCCTTGATCTTTATGTCGTCATTGTCGACAGGAATAGTACCGGAAGACTGGAGGATAGCAAATGTTGTACCCTTGTTCAAGAAGGGGAGTAGAGACAGCCCTGGTAATTATAGACCTGTGAGCCTTACTTCGGTTGTGGGTAAAATGTTGGAAAAGGTTATAAGAGACAGGATTTATAATCATCTTGAAAAGAATAAGTTCATTAGCGATAGTCAGCACGGTTTTGTGAAGGGTAGGTCGTGCCTCACAAACCTTATTGAGTTTTTCGAGAAGGTGACCAAACAGGTGGATGAGGGTAAAGCAGTGGATGTGGTGTACATGGATTTCAGTAAGGCGTTTGATAAGGTTCCCCACGGTAGGCTATTGCAGAAAATACGGAAGTATGGGGTTGAAGGTGATTTAGAGCTTTGGATCAGAAATTGGTGAGCTGAAAGAAGACAGAGGGTGGTGGTTGATGGCAAATGTTCATCCTGGAGTTTAGTTACTAGTGGTGCACTGCAAGGATCTGTTTTGGGGCCACTGCTGTTTGTCATTTTTATAAACGACCTGGAAGAGGGTGTAGAAGGGTGGGTTAGTAAATTTGCGGATGACACTAAGGTCGATGGAGTTGTGGATAGTGCCGAAGGATGTTGTAGGGTACAGAGGGACATAGATAGGCCGCAGAGCTGGGCTGAGAGATGGCAAATGGAGTTTAATGCGGAAAAGTGTGAGGTGACTCACTTTGGAAGGAGTAACAGGAATGCAGAGTACTGGGCTAATGGGAAGATTCTTGGTAGTGTAGATGAACAGAGAGATCTTGGTGTCCAGGTACATAAATCCCTGAAAGTTGCTACCCAGGTTAATAGGGCTGTTAAGAAGGCATATGGTGTGTTAGCTTTTATTAGTAGGGGGATCGAGTTTCGGAGCCACGAGGTCATGCTGCAGCTCTACAAAACTCTGGTGAGACCGCACCTGGAGTATTGCGTGCAGTTCTGGTCACCGCATTATAGGAAGGATGTGGAAGCTTTGGAAAGGGTGCAGAGGAGATTTACTAGGATGTTGCCTGGTATGGAGGGAAGGTCTTACGAGGAAAGGCTGAGGGACTTGAGGTTGTTTTCGTTGGAGAGAAGGAGGAGGAGAGGTGACTTAATAGAGACATATAAGATAATCAGAGGGTTAGATAGGGTGGATAGTGAGAGTCTTTTTCCTCGGATGGTGATGGCAAGCACGAGGGGACATAGCTTTAAGTTGAGGGGTGATAGATAGGACAGATGTCAGAGGTAGTTTCTTTACTCAGAGAGTAGTAGGGGTGTGGAACGCCCTGCCTGCAACAGTAGTAGACTCGCCAACTTTAAGGGCATTTAAGTGGTCATTGGACAGACATATGGATGAAAATGGAATAGTGTAGGTCAGATGGTTTCACAGGTCGGCGCAACATCGAGGGCCGAAGGGCCTGTACTGCGCTGTAATGTTCTATGTTCTATGTTCTCTATCTGCTCCTCTATCTCTCCCTGACTGTTTGGAAGCCTGCTGTACACTCCCAGCCAAGTGATTGCCCCTTTTTTGTTTTCAAGTTCTACCTAAATTGCCTCATTTGAGGAACATTCTGTGATATCATCCCTCCTTACTGCAGTAATTGACACCTTGATCAGCAGTGCAATGCCACCTCCTCTTTTATCCCCTCCCCTGTCATGCCTGAATGGCAAAGATCTGTTCTGAATTTGGGTGAATATTTGAATTGCTGGTGGAATTCTAACCTTGTTCTTGCAAACTTTCTGACTCAAACTTTCTCGCCTTTGCCTCTCTTTATATCTCTCTTTCCTCTCTTTCCTTCTCCACATATGGCCTCATTTGAGGAACATTCTGTGATATCATCCCTCCTTACTGCAGTAATTGACTCCTTGATAATCAGTGCAATACCACCTCCTCTTTTATCATCTCCCCGATCATACCTGAAGATTCTATACCTTGGAATATTGAGCTGCCAGTCCTGCACCTCCCTCAACCATGTCTCTGTGATAGCAATAATATCATAATCTTTCTTTGGCCTCCTTATCTCGAGAGACAATGGGTAAGCGCCTGGAGGTGGTCAGTGGTTTGTGAAGCAGTGCCTGGAGTGGCTATCAAGGCCAATTCTAGAGTGACAGGCTCTTCCACAGGTGCTGCAGAGAAATTTATTTGTCGGGGCTGTTGCACAGTTGGCTCTCCCCTTGCGCCTCTGTCTTTTTTCCTGCCAACTACTAAGTCTCTTCGACTCGCCACATTTTAGCCCCGTCCTTATGGCTGCCCGCCAGCTCTGGCGAACGCAGGCAACTGACTCCCACGACTTGTGATCAATGTGACAGGATTTCATGTCACGTTTGCAGACGTCTTTAAAGCGGAGACATGGATGGCCGGTGGGTCTGATATCAGTGGCGAGCTCGCTGTACAATGTGTCTTTGGGGATCCTGCCATCTTCCATACGGCTCACATGGCCAAGCCATCTCAAGCGCCGCTGACTCAGTAGTGTGTACAAGCTGGGGATGTTGGCCGCCTCGAGGACTTCTGTGTTGGAGATACGGTCCTGCCACCTGATGCCAAGTATTCTCCGGAGGCAGCGAAGATGGAATGAACTGAGATGTCGCTCTTGGCTGACATACGTTGTCCAGGCCTCGCTGTCATCGAGCAAGGTACTGAGGACACAGGCCTGATACATTCGGACTTTTGTGTTCCGTGTCAGTGCGCCATTTTCCCACACTCTCTTGGCCAGTCTGGACATGGCAGTGGAAGCCTTTCCCATGCGCTTGTTGATTTCTGCATCTCGAGACAGGTTACTGGTGATAGTTGAGCCTAGGTAGGTGAACTCTTGAACCACTTCCAGAGCGTGGTCGCCAATATTGATGGATGGAGCATTTCTGACGTCCTGCCCCATGATGTTCGTTTTCTTGAGGCTGATGGTTAGGCCGAATTCATTGCAGGCAGCCGCAAACCTGTCGATGAGACTCTGCAGACACTCTTCAGTGTGAGATGTTAAAGCAGCATCGTCAGCAAAGAGGAGTTCCCTGATGAGGACTTTCCGTACTTTGGACTTCGCTCTTAGACGGGCAAGGTTGAACAACCTGCCCCCTGATCTTGTGTGGAGGAAAATTCCTTCTTCCGAGGACTTGAACGCATGTGAAAGCAGTAGGGAGAAGAAAATCCCAAAAAGTGTGGGTGCGAGAACACAGCCCTGTTTCACGCCACTCAGGATAGGAAAGGGCTCTGATGAGGAGCCACCATGTTGAATTCTGCCTTTCATATTGTCATGGAATGAGGTGATGATACTTAGTAGCTTTGGTGGGCATCCAATCTTTTCTAGTCGTTGAAGAGACCACGTCTGCTGACGAGGTCAAAGGCTTTGGTGAGATCAATGAAAGCAATGTAGAGGGGCATCTGTTGTTCACAGCAGTTCTCCTCTATCTGACGAAGGGAGAACAGCATGTCAACTGTCGATCTCTCTGCACAAAAGCCACACTGTGCCTCAGGGTAGACACGCTTGGCCAGCTTCTGGAGCCTGTTCAGAGCGACTCGAGCAAAGACTTTCCCCACTATGCTGAGCAGGGAGATTCCACGGTAGTTGTTGCAGTCACCGCGGTCACCTTTGTTTTTATAGAGGGTGATGATATTGGCATCGTGCATGTCCTGGGGTACTGCTCCCTCGTCCCAGCACAGGCATAGCAGTTCATGTAGTGCTGAGAGTATAGCAGGGTTGGCACTCTTGATTATTTCAGGGGTAATGCTGTCCTTCCCAGGGGCTTTTCCGCTGGCTAGAGAATCAATGGCATCACTGAGTTCCGATTTGGTTGGCTGTATGTCCAGCTCATCCATGACTGGTAGAGGCTGGGCTGCATTGAGGGCAGTCTCAGTGACAGCATTCTCCCTGGAGTACAGTTCTAGGTAGTGCTCAACCCAGCGGTCCATTTGTTTGTGTTGGTCAGTGATTATGTCCCCCGATTTAGATTTGAGGGGGGCAATCTTCTTGATGGTTGGCCCAAGAGCTCTCTTAATGCCATCATACATTCCTCTGATGTTTCCGGTGTCTGAGGCCAGCTGAATATGACTGCATAGGTGTTGCCAGTAGTCGTTTGCGCAGCGCCTGGCTGTTCTTTGTGCAGTGCTTTTGGCTGCTTTAAGTGCTGCGGATGTTAAATCGCTGGGGGCTTTCTTGTAGTTCAACTGTGCAATGCGCTTCGCGGCTATGACAGGTTCCAGCTCTTCATTATGAGTTTGAAACCAGTCTGCATTTCTCTTCGCACTTTTGCTGTCGGTGGTCAAAGCTGACTCATAGATGGTGTCTCTGATGTGGGCCCACTTGGTCTCAGCATCCCCTGTGGGAGTGTTTTGAAGGGCTCTTACAAGTGAATTTAGAAATTTTTGTAACAGCTGTGGGTGAGAAATTCTGCTCGTGTTGATGCGCGGGTGGCCCTTCTGCTTGGAGTGATGCAACTTCTTTGGTCTGAGTCTAACCTTGCTGCACACCAGGGAGTGGTCGGTGTCGCAGTCTGCACTGTGGAATCTGCGTGTGATTTGAACACCGTTTAAGGCGGCTCGCCTTGTGACAATGAGGTCTAGCTGGTGCCAACGACGCGATCTTGGGTGCCTCCATGAAACCTGATGACAGGGTTTAGTGTGAAAGAATGAGTTGGTGATGCAGAGGTTATGATAGGTGCACAACTCAAGCAGTCTCTGCCCGTTCTCATTCATCCTTCCAACGCCATAGCGCCCAAGGCAGGAGGGCCATGAGTCATGGTCGGCCCCAACCCTGGCATTAAAGTCCCCCAGCAGGAACAGATGTTCAGTGTTGGGGATGCTGCTAATGATGTTATGGAGTTCCTCGTAGAACTGATCTTTAGCTTCAGGTGGGGAGCAGAGTGTTGGAGCATAGATGCTGAGTAGGTAGCCATGTGCTAATCAATGCCATCAATTCATCTGCCTTACTCGTAAAACTCCTTGCATTGAAATAGATGCAATCCAGCCTTGTATTTTTCACTTGTTCCTTAACAGGTCTAACTTTGGAACAGCTCTGCCTTTGAAATTCTGGACCCCAGAGGGTTCTGGAAGCTCCATCATTGAATGCATTTAAAGCTGGGGCCATATGGTCTACTTCTGCTCTTATTTCTTGTGTTGTTGTGAACGGCACTATATACCTTCCTCCAGTCCAAACACAACTGTTCACAACTATGCTTTGTTTCCTGTCACCCAATCAACTTCGTATCCATGCTGCCACTGTCCCTTTTATTCCACGAGCTCTACCTTTCCTGATAAGCCTGTATTATGGCACTTGATCAAATGCCTTTTGGAAGTCCATGTACACCACATCAACAGCATTACCCTCATCAATCCTCTCAGTTACCTCATCAAAAAACTCAAGCAAGTTAGCTAAACTCGATTTTCCCTTACAAAATCCATGCTGGCTTGCCTGAACTAATCCACATTTATTCAGGTAACTGTTAATTTTGTCCCAAATTATCATTTCTAAAAGCTTTCCCACAACTGATGTTAAACTGACTGGCCTGTAGTTTCTGGATTTGTCCTTACACCCTTTCTTGAATAAGGGTGTAACATTTGGAATTCTCCTGTCCTCTAGCACAATCCCTCTATCTAAAGAGGATTGAAAGTTTATGGACAGTACCTCTGCAATTTCTACCCTTACTTCCCTCAGTAACCTTGGATGAATCTCATCCAGTCTTGGTGACAACTTTAAGTCCAACCTGTCTATCTAATACCTCTTTATTAATTTTTAGCCCCTCCAATGTCTCAACTACCTCCTCTTTCACTGTGACTTGAGCAGCATCTTCTTCCTTGGTAAAGACAAATGCAAAATACTCATTTAATATCTCAGCCACGCCCCCTGCCTCCATTCATAAATCCACTTTTATGTCCCTAAAATGCCCGTTTTTTCCTTTGACCACCCCTTTACTGTTTATATGCCTATAGAAGACTTTTGAGTTCCCTTTTCTGTTAGCTGGCAGTCCCTTCTCATACTCTGTCTTTGCTTCTCTTATTTGTTGTTTCACTTCCCCTCTGAACTTTTTATATTCAGCCTGGTTGTCAATTGTATTATCCACCTCAAGTCTGTCATATGCACCCATTTTCAGCTTATTCTTACTCTCTATCTCTTTTGTCATCCAGGGTGTTTCCAATTTGTTTGCCCTGCCTTTCCCCCTTGACTGTACTCAAACTATCTTCTCTTTAAAGGCCGCTTATTGTTTCATTATAGGTTTGCCTGCAAATCTTTGATTCCAATTTACTCATCCGTTCATGGAGTCATTTACCGCACAGAAGGAGGCCATTCGGCCCATCAAGTCTCCATGAAGCAATCGAGTCTGTCCCACTCCCCCGCTCAATCCCCGTCGTCCTGTCCATTTATTTCCTTTAAGTGCCCACCCAATTTCCTTTTGAAATCATTGATTGTTTCCCCTTCGACCACACTCATGGCAGCGAGTTCCAGGTTATTACCACTCGCTGCATAAAACAGTTCTTCCTCACATTCCCCCTGCATTTCTTGCCTAAAACCTTCAATCAGTGTCCCCTAGTCCTTGTACCATTAGTTAATGTGAACAGATATTCCTAGTCTACCTTATCGAAGCCTGTCATCATCTTGTACACCTCTATCTCACCTCAATCTGCTTTGCTCCAGTGTTTCCAAACTAACCTTGTAACTTAAATCACCCATTGCTGGAACCATTCTGATACATCTCCTCTACAGCCTCTCACAGACCCTCATATCCTTCCTAAAGTGTGGTGAACAGAACTGGATGTAATACTTCAATTTGGGCCTAACCAGAGCTTTATAAATGTTCAACATAACTTCCCTGCTTTTGTACTCAATGCCTCTATTTATGAAGCCCAAGATCCCAAATGATTTGCTAACCACTCTCTCAATATGTCCTACCACCCTTAAAGATCGATGCACATGCAGCCCCAGGTCCCTCTCTGTTCCTGCAAACACTTTAGAACTGTGTCATTAAATCTATATTGCTTCACCCTATTCCTTCTGCCAAAATACATCACCTCACACTTGTCTGTATTAAATTCGATCTGCCACCCGTCTGCCTATTCTGCTAGCCCAGGGTTGTCCAACATGTCCAGCGGGCCAGCATCCGGCCCGTGGAGATAAACTGTACCTGGATCGTTCCTTATCCTCATCAGTGCCCGTGACTGGAGATGAGAAATTTCCCATTGGCTTCTTCTTGCACACCAGGTTTTTAAAAAAAATCGTGCTGTCATTTTCACAGCTGACAGGGGTTGGGAGCAGGATCTGCGGTTTCCAAACTCTAGACCTATGTGGAGTTTTATGGCGGGTTCCGATCTTTTCTTTGAAAGGCCTGCCGGAAAACCCTGAATCTGTCTGAAGTTTGTAAACCCCTATCCCAATGTCAGCACCTGTCAGCTGTGAAACTGAATTGCAAATTTTAAAAAAACCTGACCAACCACAAAGCTGAGCTTCCCCGCTTTCTGCAACTGTTGTGGGGGAGGGCTGAAGGGTGGTGGGCAGCAGAGCGAGAGAGGGGGAAAGGTAGAGAGAGAAGGGTCAGAGAGGGGTCAAAGAGTGAGTGAGGAGACAGAAAGAGAGGGACAGCAGGGACAGTGAGAGAAAGAGAGGGGGGAGACAGAGAGAGGGAGAGACAGAGAGAGAGAGAGAGGGAGTGGGCAGGAGAGGGAGACAGTGGGGGGAGAGAGGGGAGACAGAGAGAGAGAGGGGAAGGGAGAGAGGAAGGATAGAGAGTGAGGGGGCAGAGATGGAGACAGGGAGAGTGGGACAGAGAGAGAAAGTGGACAGAGAGAGAGGGCAGAGACAGAGAGAAAAAGGGGGTCAGGGACAAAGAGAGAGAGAGTGAGATGGTAGGGGGAGAAAGAAGGGGCACCAAGAGAGAGAGAGGGACCAGAGAGAGGAGATGGAGAAAGGAGGGAGAGAGAGAGGGGGGGACAAAGAAAAAGAGGGGAACAGAGAGAGAGGGGGGGTAGAGAGAGACAGAGGGTCCAGAGAGAGTGAGACAGAAAGAGGCAGGACAGAGAAAGAGAAGGGGACAAAGAAAGAGATGGGGAACAGAGAGAGAAAGAAAGAGGGACAGAGAGAGAGAGGGCAGGGACAGAGAGAGAGGGGGCAGGGACAGAGAGGGAGAGAGAGGAGGAGAGAGAGGGGGCAGAGAGAGGGGGGAAGAGAGAGCGAGAGAGAGGGGGGCAGGGACAGAGAGAGAGAGACAGACAGAGAGAGAGCGGGGAGAGAGATAGGGCAGGGACAGTGAGAGGGGGCAAAGAGAGAGATGGAACAGAGAAAGAGAGAGGGCATGGACAGAGAGAGAGAGAGGGTGGGGTGAAAGCACGAAGTAGAGAGAGAGGGACAGAGAGAGTGAGAGAGGGGAGTCACAGAGAGAGGGGGAGAGAGAAACAGAGGAGGGAGAGGGAGGCAGAGAGAGATGGGAGACAGAGAGAGAGGGGGGGACAGAGAGAGGGGGAGACAGAGAGAGAGGGTGGCAGAGAGAGAAGGGGACAGGTGGAGGGAGACAGTGAGAGAGAGGGGAGATAGAGAGAGAAGGGCATAGAAAGAGGGGGACACAGAGAGGAAGGGGGTAACAGAGAGAGAGGGAGATTAGACAGAGAGAGAGAGAGAGCAAGGACAGAGAAAGAAAGGATAGTGAGAGAGGGGTAGAGAGAGAGAGGACAGAGAGAGGGGATGACAGAGAGAGAGGGAGAGGGGACAGTGAGAGAGGGGGCAGGGACAGAGCGAGAAAGAGGGGGAAGGGACAGAGAGATAGAGCGAGAGGGCTGAGAGAGATGGGTGGGGGGGGGAGAGGGCACAGAGAGAGAGGGGGAAGAGAAAGAGTGAGGACAGAGAGAAGTGGGGACAGAGAGAGAGGTGGGGAGCAGAGAGAGGAGGGACAGAGAGAGGGAGGAACAATTAAAGAGATGGGGAGAGAGACAGAGGGGTTAGAGAGAGGGGGACAGAGAGAGAGATCGGGAACAGAGAGAGGAGGGGACAGAGAAAGAGAGGGGGAACAGAGAGAGACAGAGAAAGAGGGACAGAGAGAGAGGGCAGGGACAGAGTCAGAGGAGGCAGGGACAGAGGGCTGAGAGAGACAGGAGGAGGGGGGAGAGAGAGTTCAGGGAGAGAGAATGGGAACAGAGAGAGGGGACAGAGAGAGAGGAGGAAGAGAAAGAGAGAGGACAGAGTGGGGGGCGGACAGAGAGAGACAGACAGACAGAGAAAGAGGGACAGAGAGAGAGGGGACAGGGACAGAGAGAGAGAGGGGAGCAGAGAGAGGAGGGACAGATAGAAGGGGACAAATAAAGAGATGGGCAACAGAGAGTGAGGAGAGAGAGAGACAGAGAGGGTAGAGAGAGGGGGACAGAGAGAGAGAGAGATGGGGAACAGAGAGAGAGAAAGAGGGCAGGGACAGAGAGAGAGAAAGAGGGCAGGGACAGAGAGAGAGGGGGAGACAGAGAAAGCGAGAGGGGGAGAGAGAGATGTAGGAACACAGAAGCATAGAAAATAGGAGCAGAAGTAGGCCATTCGGCCCTTCGGGTCTGCTCCACCATTCAGTAAAAGATCATGGCTGATCGTCTAATTCAGTACCCTGTTCCTGCTTTCTCCCCATATCCCTTGATCCCTTTGGTGGGAGCGGGGTGGGGGGGGGATAGAGGGGGACAGAGAGAGGGAGAAAGGGAGGACAAAGACAGAGAGAGGGGACAGACAGAGTGAAGGCAGGAACAGAGAGGGAGAGGGGCAAGGACAGAGAGAGATAGAGGGGGAAGGGATGCGGGGAGAGATAGGAGAAGAAAGAGGGGGAAGAGAGAGGGGGACAGAAAAATAGTGGGAAGAGGGAGAGGGAGAGAACATAGAGAGAGGGGGAGGACAGAGAAAGAGAGAGAGGGCAGGGCCAGAGAGAGAGAGAGAGAGAGACAGAGAGGGGGGGGGGAGAAACAGAGGGAGGAGAGGGAGAAGGGACAGAGAGAGGGGAGACAGAGAGAGGGAGGGAACAGAGAGAAACAGAGGGGACATAGAGCGAGTGAAATGGGGACAGAGAGCAAGGGGGACAGATAGAGGGAGACAGAGAGAGAGAATGGACAGAGTGAGAGACAGCGGGACAGAGAGGTTGGACAGAAAGAGAGAGCGAGGACAGAGAGAGAAAGAACAGAGAGAGAGTGGTATAGAGAGAGAGGACAGAGAGAGGCGGTGACAGAGAGGGAGAGAGAGTGAGAGAATGAGGGAAACAGAGAGAAAGAGGGGACAGAGAGAGAGGGGGGACAGAGGGACAGAGAAGGGGCACAGAGAGAGAGGAGACACAGGGAGAGAGGGGACAGAGAGAGGGAGAGGGATGAGAGAGAGAGAGAGAGAGGGGGCACAGAGAGAGAGGGACAGAGAGACAGAGAGGGCAGGGACAGAGAAAGAGAAGGGGGTAGAAAGAGAGGGGGACAGAGAGAGAGAGAGGGCAGGGACCGTGAGGGAGAGAGAGAGAGAGGGGACGGTGAGATGGAGAGGGAGAGGAACAGAGAGAGTGAGAAAGGGGTGACAGAGAGGGGGAGAGAGACAGGGGGCAGAGAGAGAAGGGAGACAGAGAGAAAGGGGGAACAGCGAGAAAGAGACAGGGGGACAGAGAGAAAGAGAGAGGGGCAACAGAGAGAGAGAGAGGGGACACCTTAAATTTATGCACCCTGGTTATTGATCCCTCCACTAAGGGAAAAAATTTCTTCCCATCTATCCTATCAATGCCCCTCATAATTTTGTACACCTCAATCACGCCCCCCTCAGCCTTCTCTGCTCTGAGAAAAACAACCCTAGCCGATCGAGTCTCTCTTCATAGCTGAAATGTGCCAGCCCAGGCAACATCCTGGTGAATCTCCTCTGCACCATCTCCAGTGCAATCACATCCTTTTTATGGTGTGGTGACCAGAACTGTACACAGTACTCCAGCTGTGGCCGAACTGGTGTTTTATACAGCTCCATCATAACCTCCCTGCTCTAATATTCTATGCCTTGGCTAATAAAGGCAAGTATCCCATATGCCTTCCTAACCACCCTATCTATCTGTGCTGCTGCCTTCAGTAATCTATGGACAAGTACACCAAGGTCCCTCTGACCCTGTGTACTTCCTAGCCTCCTACCTTCCATTGTATATTCCCTTGCCTTGTTAGTCCTCCCAAAATGCATCACTTCACACTTCTCAGGATTCAATTCCATTTGCCACTGCTCCGCCCATCTTACCAGCCCATCTCTTTCGTCCTGTAATCTAAGGCTTTCCTCCTCACTATTTATGACATCACCAATTTTCAGATGGAGAAAGAGAGGGGGGACACAGACAGCAAGAGTTAGAAAGAGAGAGAGGGGGACAGAGAGAGAGAGAGAGAGAGAGGGAAAGGGGGACAGAGAGGGAGGGAGAGAAAGAAAAGGGGGACAGAGAGATGGGGGGAGAGGACGGGGGTGGGGGGGAGAGTGACACAGAGAGAACGTAAGAATATAAGAACTAGGAGCAGGAGTAGGCAATTCAGCCCCTTGAGCCTGCTCCACCATTCAATACAATCATGGCTGATCTCATCTCGGCCTCAACACCACTTTCCTGCCCGTTCTCCATAACCCTTCAACACTTTACTAATTAAAAATCTGTCTATCTCCTCCTTAAATTTACTCAATGTCCCGACATCCACTCTGGGGTAGTGAATTCCACAGACTCACGACCCTTTGAGAGAAGTAATTTCTCCTCATCTCTGTTTTAAATCTGCTACCTCTTATCCTGAAACTATGACCGCTCATTCTAGATTGTCCCACCAGAGGAAACATCCTCTCTACGTCTACTTTGTCAATCCCCTTAATCATCTTATACACCTCAATTAGATCTCCTTTCATTCTTCGAAACTCCAGAGAATAAAGGCCTAAACTGCTCAATCTCTCTTCATAAAACAAATCCCTCATCTCTGGAATCAATCTCGTGAACCTCCTCTGAACTGCCTCCAATGCAACTACATCCCTCCTCAAGTAAGGGGACCAAAACTGTACATAATATAGGGTGAGAGAGAGAGAGAGAGAGAGAAAGGGGGACAGAGAGGGGGGTGGGGGGGGGGGTGTCAGAAAGAGACTGAGGGGGACAGAGAGACAGAGAAATGGAGACAGAGGGAGAAAGAAGGCGGGAGAGAGAGGAACAGAGAGAGGTGGGGCCAAGAGAGGGGACAGAGGGGGTGAGACAGAAAGAGAAAGTGGGGGATAAAGAGGGGCAAAACAGAGAGAAGGGGGAACAATAAAGAGAGGGGGGAACAATAGAGAGAGGGTGAGAAACACAGAGAGGGGGGAGATAGGGAGAGAAAGACAGAGAAAAAAGGAGCAGAGTGTGATCAAGATCACTGACTGAATGACATCTATCTGAAATACTATTCATCACGACAAGTGTGCAGGCAAACATTGACCATTTGTGCAATCAAAAAATGCCAGGTATCTCACTAAATCAGTGTTCAACATAGTGAAGAGAAAATAAGTCAATAAATTAGTCTTCTCATTTAAAGCTTCCTCACAAAAACGTACATTTGTTGTTGTTTTGATTAATAGTAAGATAATTTTTTAATGCCTTTATCTTTCTGAAATTGTCTCACCACCGCCTATATAAGACAAAAATTGTAATGTGCCTCCCCCCCCACCCCCATGTGAAAAGTTTGGATCACCCTGTACTTGTCAATCTGTGTCCTGTTGCAGGCGATTCATATCATCCTCACTGTTTGCCACTCCTCCAAAATTGGTTTCATCGGCAAATTTTTGAAATTTTGCTTTGTATTCCAGGATCCAAGTTCTTTATAATTAGCAAAAAAAGCAGTGGCTGTCTCCACCACTCAATGTTATCTACCATGAAGCCAATTTTATATCCAATTAGACACTGATCCTCCTATTCCATGTGCCTGAGTTTTATTAACCAGCCTTTTATGTGGTATTTAATCAAATGCTTTCCAGATCTGTTCTCATCCCATTGATGTTGACCCTCCCCCTATTAATTATTTTCACTCTGGATTGCTCCTTGTACTTTTCCACAGCCAACCTAACCCTTATGATACTATGATCACTGTCCTCCAAATGTTCCACTACTAACACTTGATCCACTTGACCCACCTCATTCCCCAGAACCAGATACAGCAATGCCTTCTTCCTTGTTGGACTGGAAACATACTGATGTAGAAAATTCTCCTGAACACACTCTAGAAACTCTTGCCCCTCTCTGTCCTTTACATTACTAATATCCGAGTCTATATTAGGATAATTAAAGTCCCCCATTATAATGACTCTATAATTCTTGCCCCAGTCTGTAATTTCCCTGCAAATTTGATCCTCTATATCTTTACCGCTATTTGGTAGTCTATAGAATACACCCATCAGTGTAATGGGGTACCTCTATTGTTTCTTAGCTCTAACAAATAGATTCTGTCCTTGACCCCTCTCGGACATCCTCTCTCTCCAGCAGTGTAATGTTCTCCCAAATCAATACAGCTGTCCCTTCCCCCACCTTTCCTTCCCTATCTTTCCTGAACACCTTGTATCCAGGAATATTTAGTATCCAGTCCTGCCCTTTTTTGAGACAGGTCTCCATTATCACCACAACATCATATTTCCACTCGTCTGCAGCTCACCAACCTTATTTATCACACTCCACGCATTCACATTCATGCACTATAAACCTAATTTAGACATTTTTACATTCCCTCTTACTCTGACCCCACCTAATGCCTTACTATTTCCTATTCTAGTGCAATCTGTCTCTCCAAATTCTCTGTGCACCTTGTTTTTTTCTCTCTAATATTACAAGCTAAATCCGCATCCCTGCCAAGTTAGGTTAAACCTTCCCAAATAGCACGAGCAAATCGCCCTCTGCAAGGACATTGGTCCTGGCTCTCTTCAGGTGCAACCCATCCAGCCTGCATAGGTTCCAACTCCCAGAACCAGTCCCAATGTCCAAGGAATCTAAAGCATTTCCTCCTGCACCATCTCTCCAGTCATGGATTCATCTGCTCTTTCTTCCTACTTCTGTACTCACTTGCCTTTTATTTTTATTTTGAGATACCGCACTGAAACACGCCCTTCGGCCCACCGAGTCTGTGCCGACCAAGAACCACCCATTCATATTAACCCTACAGTAATCCCATATTCCCTACCACCTACCAACACTAGGGGCAATTTACAATGGCCAATTTACCTATCGCCTGCAAGTCTTTGGCAGTGGGAGGAAACCAGAGCACCCGGCGAAAACCCACACGGTCACAGGGAGAACTTTCTACTCTGCACAGGGAGTACCCAGAATTGAACCCGGGTCCCTGGAGCTGTGAGGCTGTGGTGCTAACCACTGCGCCACTGTGCCACCCTCTGCAACTATTCAGTGACATCCATGATCCTGGCGTCAGGGAGACAACATAACATCCTGGATTCACATCTGTGGCCACAGAAACACCTGTCTGTTCCCCCAGTGAATTCCATCTCACTATTGCTTTTCCAATCTTCCTGATTAATATTTAGACAATCAAGGATCCTAACAATTAAGACTCACTATTTTCCCCAACTTTATCATGTTCCATTTTATAAATTCATGAACATTGTAGAATTTCTCCCCTGTTGAATTTCACAACTCCCATGCACCCTGCATGAGAAGGGAGTGCTTATTAAAAACCATATAACTATGAGTAAAAGCCAAAATAAGGGGCTGAATTTTCGGCGGGAGGTGAAATAAATGGCGGTCCACACAGACAGAGAGGCACCGTGATTCCAAGTGCAGCAGCTCATTTAAATAGCTGATACAGGCTGCCCCCACCCCGATCCCATCGAGGGGGTGGGTTGTCCGTCCCCGGCAATGGTATTAACTGCCCCTGCACAGGCGCTGACACCATTTTTAAAAGGCTGTCAGCCATCCGGGACATTGAAATATTTAAAGTCACATTGAATTTTCTTTTGCTCCTCTCCCAACCCCCTATATCAATTGGATTAATTATTTCCCCTTTTCACCCCAAAACATTCACCTTCACAACCTGACCTTTTCCCCCAAAACTGCACAAAATTTAAACTATATCCCTTCCCAGCATGCCCGACACCTGTGATGTTCATTTGACCCTGCCCCTCCCCCACCCCACCTGCATTGAGAAATGTACCTTCTCCCCCTTCCCCACCAGTGCAGCGCCTCGTTTCCCCGGACAGGGATCCGAAGGCATGGCAGTGCCAATCGCTGGGGTGAAGATCACAGCGGGATTTCAGGAGTCAGTGGGAGACTCATTTATTCAGGTGAGTTCATTTATATAAATATTTAAATGGTGATCACGATGCCACACGGTGGGGGGGCCGCCACGAGGCCTTGCTGCCGCTGGCAATATCGGGCTGGGCCCTGCCGGTGTCGAGGTCCGTGGCTGGCCTCATCCAGGGCAATCTTCATTCCCACTCCCCACTACCATGGATCCCAATGTCGCGGGCTCTATAAAATCCAGCCCAAGGTGTGAGATAAAGTTAACTTCTCATTATTATTTGTTTCTTAGGTCTCATTTAATGTACCTTGGGCTCCAGACTGCCTGGATGACCCATGCAATGATTATGTGGAAATGGAAAATTCCTGTGACTTCTTCTTCGTAAAGTCCTATAATGTGCAGTATCAAATGTGGGATGAGTGCTTTGCAAAAGCAAATGCTCCCTATCACCAGGTTTATTCAGGTATGTACATTAAAACCTTCTGGTTCAGGGTCTGCCTCCCGGATATCAATGTTTATCTAAAACTGTCATATTTTTATCCATTTAGGTCTCTCTGCTTATATCAAACTGGGTATTGATTCCAGAAAGCTGGTGATGGGAGTTCCATGGTTTGGTTACGACTATCCTTGCCAGCACTTGTATGAGGTAAGATGAAATGTTTTGCTTGCAATGCCCAAAACGTTAACTCTGCTTCTCTTTCCACAGATGCTGCCAGACCTACTGAGTGGTTCCAGCATTTCTTGTTTTTATTTCAGATTTCCAGCATCCGCAGTATTTTGCTTTTATACACCTGAAACACATCCTTCGTGCACATTAACTGTCCAATCAGGGCATCTAAATGGATTTGAAAACAGTCCAGTATTTTGCCTTGCTTCGCTTGCTTGTAGCCCAGTTCAATAACTTTGATGTTTTTTACATTCAGTTTTTTTATTACCCGTTTTACAGTTTTGTTAATTTCCATTTGTATCCATTGGCTTGCTGTCTGGGCTTACCTTATCCATGCTATTTAACATTTCATTTCACTGAGGCATTTCCTTAACTGCATTCTTCTGGACTGTGAATCTTAAGCTTCTGATTTTTTTTCTCAAAGCTCATTCCTTCACACATGGAATCAAAGAAGCACAGGAGATACAGTAGACCATTCAATTACTCAAGCCTGTTCCACCACTCAGTTTGATTGTTACTGATTTTTATCCCATATACCTGCCTTGACTTTGTCACGATTAATACCTCCGCCTAACAAAATTCTATTGAGCTTAGTTTTGAAATTCTCAATTATCCTTCAGTCCTAATTGCCCCTCAGAGCCTATACACTGGGAGATCAGTCATGCTGTCACTATATTTTTGAAGTTAGCAGAGAAACTATATTCACAAGTAATAATTTCTCATCCTTTTGTACTTTACAGCCTGGTAGATGTGAATTGCAAAAGATTCCTCTCGGAGGTGCTCCTTGCAGTTCACAAGTTGGAAGATTGATTTCATATAAAGTGATCATGCAGCAGCTGCCCAGATCAATTACCGGCAGATATTGGGATGATGATTACAAATCCCCATATTATGTCTACAGGGTAAGACAATCAATCAAAGCACAGTGGAGACCTGTGCATTTCAACATTCTTTGTAGAATGTGAACATTGCAGGGTTTCATGATTCAGTATTCTCTGTGTACAGGATTCAGCAAAGTTCAAAATGTCCAGTTTGTACAGTCGGAAATGTGTGTCGTCGGAGAATTGACAAGAAAATGGGAGTTGAGAAGCAAAGCACCAAAACCAGTTCACCTTGTTAAAACATTGTGAAAAACCAGTTGCAGACACTGTCGGAGGTGTTGTTTTTCTGATATGAAGTTAAACTGAGGCCCTATCCATCCTCTGAGGTGGACATAAATATTCCAATAGCACTATTTTGAGGAAGAGTGGAGGTGTCCTCCTTGGTGTCCTGGGCAATATTTATCCCTCAACCAACACCACTAAAAGATTATCTGATCATTATCACATGCTGTTTGTGGAATCTTGCTCTGTGCAAATTGTCTGCTGCATTTCCTACATTACAACAGTCATTACATTTCAAAAGCACTTCATCAGCTGTACAGTGCTTTGGAATGGTCTGAGGTGGTGAACGGTGCTATTTAAATGCAAATAGTTTCTCTGGAAACTTTATATAAATATATCTACAGTAATTATGTAATCATGTTAATCAAGGCAAACAGTCACAGTCATCATGACAATTTTGAGGAATATATTTGTCCTGTTAACATGTGCCTTGTGTTCATATGTTGCACAGCATCCAGATGCGTTCATTGTTTTTGGTGTGAAAAAGATTGACTGGGAATTTCCTTGGAGCTGCTCCTCCAAGAAGCTGAAGAATGTCCTTCATACTGAACTTGATCAAAACTGTTTAAATCATCACAAGGGTTTCACACAATAAGTTTCTTTCAAATGCCGTTACATAGTTATGTAATTGACTTGAAATTATGTTGTGAGGTATTAGTGAATGAATGCTTAATTCAGTCAGATGAACAAACTTACACGAATTTAATGCCATCATGAAACTATTAAATTATTTATACACTATCCCACGGTCCTTCCTCAATTTTAGTATTTTAAAGAATTAAAACAGTTGCATTCAAAGTCACAGAGAGATACAGCACTGAAACAGACACATTGGCCCACAGAGTCAGTGCCAACCATCAACTTATACTCATCCAATATTCCCTACCACATCCCCACCTTCCCTCAATTCTCCTACCTACACTAGGGGCAATTTACAATGGCCAATTTACCTATCAACCTGCAAGGCTTTGGCTGTGGGAGGAAACCAAAGCAACCAGTAGAAATCCATACAATCACAGGGAAACTTACAAACTTTGCACAGATAGTACCCAGAACTGAACCCAGGTTGCTGGAGCTGTGAGGCTGCAGTGCTAACCACTGAACCACTCTGTGATCCTGTGCTTGTGCTGAAGGATCAGTGGTGAGACTTTTTGAGCATTAGTTTCTATTTTCAGTTCTACTCGTGTGATGTGTTAATGTGCTAATTCACTTTGCAGATTAATAAAGGGGGAGATGGTGGTAATGTCACTGGACTAGTAATCTAGAGGCCTAGGCTAATGCACTGGGGACATTGGTTCGAATCCCATCATGGCAGATGGAGAAAATTTGAATTCAGTTATAAATATGGAATTAAGAAAGCTAGTCTAATAGTGACCATGAAACCATTTGTTCCTTTCGGGAAGGAAATCTGCTGTTCTTACCTAGTCTGGCCTACTTGTGATTCCAGACCCACAGCAATGTGGTTGATTCTTAATTGTCTTCTGAAAGGGCCTAGCAAGCCACTCAGTCCAAGAGCAGTTAGAGATAGGCAACAAATGCTGGCCTTACCAGTGACACCCACATCCAATGAAAGAACAAAAATAAAGTACAAGTTAGGTTCCAGTGGTTTACAGATCAGTGCAAAAGGCAAGGCTGAAGCATTTACAACCATCTTAAGCCAGAAGTGCTGAGTGAAAGATTCATCTCGGCCTCCTCCTGTGGTTTGCAGCATTATAGATACCAGTCTTCAGCTAATTTGATTCGCTCCAAGTGATATCAAGAAATGGCAGAAGGCACTGGACACAGCAAATTCCGTAGGCCCTGACACATCCCCTCTGTAGCACCGAAGACTTGTGCTCCAGAACTAGCCTTGCCCCTCACCAAGCTGTTCCAATAAAGCTGCAAAGCTACTCTACCTGACAATGTAGAAAGTTGTATAGGTATGGCCATTTTTTTTCGTTCATGGGATGTGGGCATCGCTGACTAGGACAGCATTTATTGCCCATCCCTAATTGCTCTTGAGAAGGTGGTGGTGAGCCACCTTCTTAAAGCAATGCAGTCCATGTAGGGTAGATACACCCACAGAGCTGTTAGGAAGGGCATTCCAGGATTTTGACCCAGTGACAGTGAAAGATCAGCGATATAGTTCCAAGTCAGGATGGTGTGTGACTTGCAGAGGAACTTGCAGATGGTGGTGTTCCCATGCATCTGCTGCTCTTGTCCTTCTAGGTGGTCGACGTCACGGGTTTGGAATGTGCTGTCGAAGGAGCCTTGGTGCGTTGCTGCAGTGCATCTTGTAGATGGTACACACTGCTGCCACTGTGTGTCAATGGTGGAGGGAATGAATGTTTGTGAATGGTGTGTCAATCAACAGGATGCTTTATCCTGGATGGTGTTGAGCTTCTTGTGTGTTGTTGGAGCTGCACACATCAAGGCAAGTGGAGAGTATTCAATCACACTCCTGACTTGTGCCTTGTAGATGGTGGTCAGAATTTGGGGAGTCAGGAGGTGAGTTACTCACTGCAGGATTCCTAGCCTCTGACCTGCTCTTGTAGGCATGGTATTTACATGGCTGGTCCAGTTCAGTTTCTGGTCAATGGAAACCTATAGGATGTTGATAGTGGGGGACTCAGCAATCGTAATGCCATTGAATGACAAGGGGAAATAGTTGGATCCTGCCCACGAAAAGCAGGACATATCCAATCCGGTCCATTACCGCCCAATCATTCTACTCTCGATTAACAGAGAAGTGATGGAAGATATCGTTGACAATGCTATCAAGCGATACTTACTCAGCAATAACCTGCTCACTGCTCCTCAGTTTGGGTTCCACCAGGGTCACTCAGCTTCTGACCTCATTACAGCCTTGTTCCAAACATGGACAAAATAGCTGAACTCCAGAGGCGAGGTGAGAGTGACTGCCCTTGACATCAAGGCAGCATTTGACCAAGTGTGGCATCAAGGAGCCCCAACAAAATTGAAGTCGATGGGAATCGGAGTGGAGCCGTACTTAACACAAAGGAAGATAGTTGTGTTGCTGGTGGCCAATCATCTCGGCTCCAGGACATTGCTACTGGAGTTCCTCAGAGTAGTGTCCGAGGCCCAACCATCTTCATCAATGGCCTTCACTCCATGATGAGGTCAGAAGTGGGAAGGTTCACTGATGATTGCACAGTGCTCAGAACCATTTGGAACTCCTCATATACTGAAGAAGTCCATACCTGCATGCAGCAAGATCTGGACACCATTCAGGCGTGAGCTGCTAAGTGGCGAGTAAAATTTGCACCATACAAGTGCCAAGCAATGGCCAACTCCAAAAAGAGCAAATCAAACCATCTCCCTTGACATTCAACAGCATTCCCATCACTGCAACCACAACCATTACCATCCTGCAGATCACCATTGAGCAGAAACTGAACTGGACCAGCCATATAAATATTGTGGCTACAAGAATTCGGGTGACACTGTGGCGCAGTGGTTAGCACCGCAGCCTCACAGCTCCAGTGACCCGGGTTCAATTCTGGATTCTGCCTGTGTGGAGTTTGCAAGTTCTCCCTGTGTCTGCGTGGGTTTCCTTCGGGTGCACTGGTTTCCTCCCACATGCCAAAGACTTGCAGGTTGATAGGTAAATTGGCCATTATAAATTGCCCCTAGTATAGGTAGGTGTTCGGGAAATATAGGGACAGGTGGGGATGTGGTAGGAATATGGAATTCGTATGAATGGGTGGTTGATGGTCGGCACAGACTCGGTGGGCCGAAGGGCCTGATTCAGTGCTGTATCTCAAAATAAATTTTAAAAAACAGGTCAGAGGCTGGGAATTCTGGGGCGGTAACTCACCTGCTGACTCAGCTCCAGAACATCACTGCAGGAGTGCCTCAGGGTAGTGGCCTAGGCCCAACCATCTTCAGCTGCTTCATCAATGACCTTCCTTCAATCATAAGGTGACAGTGGAGATATTCGCTGATGATTGCACAATGTTCAGCACCATTTGTGACTCCTCAGATACTGAAGCAGTCCATGTAGAAATGCAGCAAAACCTGGACAACATGTAGGCTTGGGCTGATAAGTGCAAGTAACATTTGCGCCGCAGAAGTCCCAGGCAATGACCATCTCTAACAAGAGAGAATCTAACCATCTCCTGCTGACATTCAACAGCATTACAATTGCTGAATCCCCCACTATCAACATCCTGGGGGTTACAATTGACCAGAAACTGAACTGGAATAGCCATATAAATACCATGGCTACAAGAGCAGGTCAGAGGCTGAGAATCCTGACTCCCCAAAGCCTGTCCACCATCTACAAGGTACTAGTCAGGAGTGTGCTGGAATACTCTGCACTTGTTTGGACGAGTGCAGCTCCAACAGCATTCAAAAAGATCAAACTTTGACACCATCCAGAACAAAGCAGTTCATTGATTGGCACCCCATCTACTACCTTAAACATTCATTCGCTCCACCGCCAGCACACAGTGACAACAGTTGTGTACCATCTACAGGATGAACTGTAGCAATTTGCCAAGCCTCCTCCGACAGCACCTTCCAAACCCTCTACCACCTGGAAGGACAAGGACATGGGAACACCATCACCTGCAAGTTCCTATCCCCGCCAAAAACATCCTGACTTGGAACAATATTGCCGTTCCCTCACTGTCACTGGGTCAAAATCCTGAAACAGCCGACCTTGCAGCAGTGTAACTGTAACCACACCACATGGACTGGCTCACCACCATCTTCTCATGGGCAATTAGGGATTGGCAAAAATGCTGGACTTGCCAGTGACAGTCATATTGTCTCAAGAGTTTTGTTTTTTTTAAACTGCGAATTCTGTTAGGTGTTTAAAGCTGGGAAATGGGGATTTTCTGTGAACACAGCTGACACTTGGGGCTGGATTTTATAGGGGCCTCCACGTCGGGATCTGTTGCGGGAGGCAGCATCAACATTGCCCCGTATAAGGCCCACCATGGACCTTGACGCCAGCAGGGCCCGGTGTGATGAGTTTTGTTTCATTTCAAAATTAAGAGATCTGTGTGCCTTTTAAAGTGGGGAGAAGAGGATTTTTCTGTGAGCACTAAATTTTGACACTTGTTGTTTCAAGTGCAGGCTGTAAAACTTGCATCCAAGCAACAGAAAGATTTACGATTGTCTTGTGACTTGGTTGTTGTTGAAAGCTTTTAGTCAGGTCTGCAGAGTGAACCAGACCAGGGAGCAGCTAGTAGTGAACTGGGGCTGTGATTTTCTGATAGACCAGATAAAAGACCTACTCTCTCTGCAACAGAAGCTTTTCATCTCTTATAAAGAAATTCTACATTTGAGGTGTGGTTTTCACCTGCCTGAAGTGAGAGAATAGTCCCAGGAAAAGAGGAGTTGCTGCACTCTGTTGAGAAAGGAAGCCTTGTGTTTCAGGTGCAGCAGGTTGCTGTTGCCTACAGTCTCAAAAATCCCTGTCTCAAGAGTGAGTCTTGTTGCATTTTGTGTTATTGCAAGTTCCTGAAATTTCAAGGAAATTTCGACTGTCAGAGTGCTGCTTTCAAATGTAAGTAGACCTGTTGCTATACCTAAAGCTGAAAGATCCGTGTGACGCCTGCTGCAGACAAATTGCCTTGAACACCTACCCATCACAGACTGTTTATCAAACTCACCTGGAGAGACTTCAAGTGGCATCTGACTATTCGACTCTGGGACAGCACACCAATCCAGCAATATCCTTCCTGAAGTTATTGTTTCGAAGAAAGCGTTGTAAAATCAATATCCATTTTCCCTGGTTAACCATTTTGTTTTGAATGTATGTGTGTGTGCATGAGGGTTCGGAAGAATAAGGAGTTATAAAATCTTGTCATGTATATAGATTCATCTCATTATTGTTTAAAACTTGGTTTATTAATAAATAGTTAATTTTGTTTTCATTTAAAGAATCCTGGTTTAGTGTGCTTTATTCTGGGGGGTATAAAAGTATATAATATCGCAGCAACTCTGCGGAGCGAAAGCCTCGCGTGCAGGCCGCCATCTTTTACGGCGGCCACTGCACTCGGTGATGGCAATGTAAAATCCAGCCCTTGGAGTTTAAATTGTGTACACAGACTGTAATACTTGCTTCCAATCAACCAGAAAGATTTATGACTGTCTTGTGACTTGTTTGTTGAAAGATTTTAGTTTCATTTTGGGATTATAAGAAACCCGTGGACTCTACAAGGAGCAGGCTTTGAAATCTTTGTTTTACCTTTCCTGGAAAGAGAGGAAAACCCAAAAAAGTGTTACCACTCTCTGCAAAAGAAGCCTTGCATCTCTTAGAAAGAAATTCTACTTTTTAGGTGTGGTTTGGACCTGCCTGAAGAGAGAGAAAAGACCCAAGAACAGAGGAATTGCTTCACTCTGTGGAGGCACACTGCTTTGCAGAGAGAAAACCCCTGCATTTTAAAGGTAATGGATTTCGACTGCCTTCAATGTCAAGAAACTCTGCCTCAAGCGTAAGTCTTGTTGCCTTTTGTGTTTTTGAGAGATCCTGAAATCTCAAGAAAGCTTCTACTGTTCGACTGCTATTTCAACATCCAAGCAGACCTATTGCTACACCCTTTTGCTGAAAGAGCTGTGTGACGCCTGCTGTCGATGAATTTCCTCGAATGCCTACATATCACAGACTATTCATGAAACCCGCCTGGAGAGACTTCGTGTGGTGTCCGACTATTCGACTCTGGGATGACTCACCAATCTGGAAATATCCTACCAGTCTGTGACAACCAATTACTTTAGCATTCCGAAGAAACAGTTGTAATTCAAAACATCCATCTAAAAACCAGTTAACCAACTTTTGAATGTATGTGAATGCGGGTTAGGAAGAATAAGGAATTATAAAATCTTTTCATAAATACAGATTTATTCCATTATTGTATAAGATTTTATTTTATTTAGAAATATGTCACTTTGTTATTGTTTAAAGGAACCTGGTTTGTGTCCTTTATTCTGAGGGATAAATAAACTGTTTAATTTGGCTAATTTCTAGTCGGTGGGAAGCTTTTCCAAACATGCAGTGACCTGTGGAATATAGGGACTGAATTAACAGTGCATAACACCCACCTTGGTTAAACAATATCAAAAACAATCCATTGTAATGGAACAAACTGCCTTTGTATGTTTCATTCGCTTAATCCACCTAAACTTATCCTTTAATGCAAGTACAAGTTTAATGTATTTTAAATAGAGTTGTTGAAGATGTTCAGTGTTGTGTCGAGAACTGTGCATTAATCCAAACCTACCTCCTATCTGTCTAACTCTCTTTGGCTTTTTTGGCAGATTAATAATACATACCACGAGGTTTGGTATGATGATCCAGAGAGCATTTCACTAAAATCGCTGATCATGAAGAAACCAAAACTCCATGGCAAAGGTGCGTGAACTGGAAATTACCTAAACTACACTGGTGATCCTACAACAGCAATGCAAACTGAAGAAATGTGGAATGCTCTGTGCCCGATCCGAGGAAAATGGAGAACTTAAGATATTTAGTCTTCTCATAATGTGATTATTTACTTTTGCAAGTAAACACAACAAAAAGTGAGCTCACTTCCAACCTTAGAAATTTAACAAATGCAGATCGAGGGAACAAATTTAATATTTTATCTAATCAATCAATTCCTATTCAATGAAAAGCAAATGTATACATATGATTTACACTCCAAGATCTGGTCCCTTCAGGCATCTTAAATTGTTTACAAAATGCACCAAAACTGCGTTAGTTCCCATAATGTTTAATGACAGTGTCGGCTAAAATTTGTTGCCACGAAATACTTACAATTCAGGGAACAATTCAACTTTCCCGTTGTGTGATTTATCAATTGTGACATACACACGTGCTGTCTGTTTTACAAACATCTTCATTCTCATCCATGATTTATTATGATTTTATTTTGCCATCGGTTATAAATTGAAGGAAGATAACTTTTTAATGTTCAGTTTCCTCCATTAAGGGGTGTGAATGGACCACAAATAGTGTCCTCTTTTTGCTGCTTGCTTTTTAATTGTAATAATACAAACACTGTAACTATTTGCATTTTAATCTTCATGAGAGATTTACAATTGCCTACTCCTGAAAGACAAATTGAATCTTCCCATGAATGTGTATTTCACAAAATAAAATGCTGTTTTCAAAGTAAGTGTTTTAATTCTGTTGCTCAAGGAAAGTGGAAATTGTGGAAATAAAAAACAATTGTGGATCTGGTTAGAAAAGAATTCCCATCGATGTAATCTTTGCACATATATGTAGTTGTCCTTTGTTAATCACCTTCCCTCCTCATTTCCAATGTGAAAAACTCACCATTGGGGCCGGGTGGATTGCAGTTGGATATTTCTCTCATATTCTCTGTATTTGTAATTCTACCCAGTGAGAATTATCATTCTTTATTCCTGATCCAAATTTCTTCTGTAACAATGTAGTTTCAGTAACTTTGTATGTAATATTATGGGTCTAACCAGTTCCTTGATAAGAGTACAACTCTGGTATGGAATTTGCAAAACACAGTCAATTCGAGATGAAGGTAAAGAAGGCAGAAGAAAACGACCTCTTTCAGTGATGATTAAAGTTACCTTTCTTTTTCCCTGGCAAACTATAAATGATTTAAACTACAACACTGTCTTTGCAGCAAAACCTTGAAAGTTTGAGAATTACTAAAGCCGTACAGATGCATCCTGCGCATCCTGGTTTATATCATCCCACCATTGGTGGCAGTGTCTTCATCAGCCTAGACCCTACTCTCATTTATTTCTGAATCCTCATTCCCTCTCTCTCCGCAACAGGGCTCCCCTTGTCCTCACTTTCCACTCCACCATCCTCTGCATCCAAAGAATCATTCGCTGCCATTTCCGCCACCTCCAGCATGATGCCACTATTTTTTTTATTCATTCATGGGATGTGGGCATCGCTGCCAGGCGAGCATTTATTGCCCATCTCTAATTGCCCTTGAGAAGGTGGTGGTGAGCTGCCTTCTTGAACCGCTGCAATCCATGTGAGGTGGGTAGACCCACAGTGCTGTTAGGAAGGGAGTTCCAGGATATTGACCCAGCGACAATGAAGGAACGGCGATATCGTTCCAAGTTAGGATGGTGAGTGACTTGGAGGGGTAGGTGGTGATGTTCCCATGTGCTGTCTAAGGAGCCTTGGTGCATTGCTGCAGTGCATCTTGTAGATGGTACACACTGCTGCCACTGTGCGTCGGTGGTGGTGGGAGTGAATGTTTGTAGATGGGGTGCCAATCAAGTGGGCTGCTTTGTCCTGGATGGTGTCGAGCTTCTTGAGTGTTGTTGGAGCTGCACCCATCCAGGCAAGTGGAGAATATTCCATCACAATCCTGACTTGTGCCTTGTAGATGGTGAACAGGCTTTGGGGTGTCAGGAGGTGAGTTACTCGCCTCAGGATTCCGAGCCTCTGACCTGCTATTGTCGCCACGGTATTAATATGGCTACTCCAGTTCAGTTTCTGGTCAATGGTGACCCCCAGGATATTGATAGTGGGGGATTCAGTGATGGTAATGCCGTTGAATGTCAAGGGGAGATGGTTCGATTCTCTCTTGTTGGAGATGGTCATTGCCTGGCACTTGTGTGGTTCAAATGTTACCTGCCCCTTATCAGCCCAAACCTGGATATTGTCCAGGTCTTGCTGCATTTCTACACGGACTGCTTCAGTATCTGAGGAGTCACAAATGGTGCTGAACATTGTGCAATCATCAGCCAACATCCCCACTTCTGCCCTTATGATTGAAGGAAGGTCATTGATGAAGCAGCCGAAGATGGTTGGGCCTAGGACACGACACTGAGGAACTCCAGCAGTGATATCCTGGAGCTCAGATGATTGACCTGCAACAACCACAACCATCTTCCTTTGTGCTAGGTATGACTCCAGCCAGTGGAGGGTTTTCCCCCTGATTCCCATTGACCTCAGTTTTGTTCGGGCTCCTTGATGCCATACTCGGTCAAATGCTGCCGTGATGTCAAGGGCAGTCACTCTCACCTCACCTCTTGATTTCAGCTCTTTTGTCCATGTTTGAACCAAGGCTGTAATGAGGTCAGTAGCTGAGTGGCCCTGGTGGAACCCAAACTGAGCATCACTGAGCAGGTTATTGCTAAGCAAGTGCCGCTTGATGGCACTGTTGATGACACCTTCCATCACTTTACTGATGATTGAGAGTAGGCTGATAGGGCGGTAATTGGCCGGGTTGGACTTGTCCTGCTTTTTGTGTACAGGACATACCTGGGCAATTTTCCACATTGTCAGGTAGATGCCAGTGTTGTAGCTGTACTGGAACAGCTTTGCTAGGGGCGCAGCAAGTTCTGGAACACAGGTCTTCAGTACTATTGCCAGAATATTGTCAGGGCCCATAGCTTTTGCAGTATCCAGTGCCTTCAGTCGTTTCTTGATACCACGCGTGAATCGAATTGGCTGAAGTCTGGCATCTGTGATGCTGGGGACTTCAGGAGGAGGCCGACATGGATCGTCAACTCGGCACTTCTGGCTGAAGATTGTTGCAAATGCTTCAGCCTTATCTTTTGCACTGATGTGCTGGGCTCCCCCATCATTGGCGATGAGGATATTTGTGGAGCCACCTCCTCCTGTTAGTTTTTTAATTGTCCACCACCATTCACTGCTGGATGTGGCAGGACTACAGAGCTTAGATCTGATCCGTTGTTTATGGAATCGCTTAGCTCTGTCTATCGCATGCTGCCTCCGCAATTTGTCATGCAAGTAGTCCTGTGTTCTGGCTTCACCAGGTTGACACCTCATTTTGAGGTCTGCCTGGTGCTGCTCCTGACATGCCCTCCTACACTCTTCATTGAACCAGGGTTGGTCTCCTGGCTTGATGGTAATGGTAGAGTGGGGGATATGCTGGGCCATGGGGTTACAGATTGTGGTTGAGTACAATTCTGCTGCTGCTGATGGCCCACAGTGCCTCATGGATGCCCAGTTTTGCATTGCTAGATCTGTTTGAAATCTATCCCATTTAGCAAGGTGATAGTGCCACACAACACGATGGATGGTACCCTCAATGTGAAGGCGGGACTTCGTCTCCACAAAGACTGTGCCATGGTCACTCCTACCAATGCTGTCATGGACAGAAGCATCTGCGGCAGGCAGATTGGTGAGGACGAGGTCAAGTATGTTCTTCCCTCGTGTTGGTTTCCCCATCACCTGCTGCAGACCCAGTCTAGCATCTATGTCCTTTCAGACTCGGACAGCTCGGTCAGTAGTGGTGCTACCGAGCCACTCTTGGTGATGGACATTGAAGTCCCCCACCCAGAGTACATTTTGTGCCCTTGCCACCCTCAGTGCTTCCTCCAAGTGGTGGTCAACATGGAGGAGTACTGAGTCATCAGCTGAGGGAGGGCGATAGGTGGTAATCAGTAGGAGGTTACCTTGCCCATGTTTGACCTGATGCCATGAGACTTCATGGGGTCCAGAGTCAATGTTGAGGACTCCCAGGGCAACTCCCTCCCTACTGTATACTACTGTGCCACCACCTCTGGTGGGTCTGTCCTGCCGGTGGGACAGGACATACCCGGGGATGGTGATGGCTGTGCCTGGGACAGTGCCTGTAAGGTATGATTCCATAAGTATGACTATGTCAGGCTGTTGCTTGACTAGTCTGTGGGACAGCTCTCCCAACTTTGACACAAGCCCCCAGATGTTAGTAAGGAGGACTTTGCAGGGTCAACAGGGCTGGGTTTGTCATTGTCGTTTCCGGTGCCTAGGTCGATGCCGGGTGGTCCGTCTGGTTTCATTCAAATGCATTTTCCCCTCCCTCCCCTGTCGGCATATCGTAGGTATCAATCCCTCCACGACACCCTCGTCCACTCCTCCATTACCCCCACCACCTTGTCACCTTCCCATGGCACCTTCCTCTGCAGTCGTAGGAGGTGGAATACCTGCCCATTTACTTCCTCTCGCCTCACTATCCAAGGCCCCAAAACTCCTTTCAGGTGAAGCAGCAATTTACTTGTACTTGTTTCAATTTAGTATACTGTATTCGCTGCTCACAATGTGGCCTCCTCTACACTGGGGAGACCAGACGCAGATTGGGTGATTGCTTTGCAGAACGCCTCCATTCAGTCCAAAAGCATGACCCCGAGCTTCCAGTTGCTGGCCATTTCAACACTCCCCCCTGCTCTCATGCCCACATCTCTGTCCTGAGATTGCTGCAGTGTTCCAGTGAACATCAACGCAAGCTCGGGGAATAGCATTTCCTTTACTGATTAGGCATGCTATGGCCTTCCGGACTGAACATTGAGTTCAATAATTTCAGAGCATGACGGGCCCCCCTTTTTATTTTAATTTTTAGTTATTTCTTCTTTTTCTTTTAAATTTTTATCTGTGTTTAGTTTGTTTCTACTGTGCCTACCCAGTGTTTTCTTCATGTTTATGCTTTGAGCCAGGGCTGTTCATTTTTCTGTCAATTAACACCCTCTCTGTACGAATGCTTTGTCTTTCACCACACCATTAACATACCGTTTGCCTTTGCTCCATGACATTCTGGTCAGTTATTCTCTGTGACCTTGTTCTATCAAAACCTTCTCTTTTGTCATCTCTTGCCCGATCCCGGCTTTACTTGATTCTCGCCTCTGCCAGTTCTGATGAAGGGTCACTGACCTGAAACGTTAACTCTGCTTCTCTCTCCACAGATGCTGCCAGTCCTGCTGAATATTTCCATCATTTCTTGTTTTTATTCACTCTTTCTCTCCGCCTTTCAGACACTTCTTAAAACCTACCTCTTTGACCAAGCTGTTGGTCACCTGCCCTAATATCTTCTGTGTGAAGGCATTAGAGACGATGCAGAAACATGTACAAGAATGGTTCCAGGGATGAGGACTTCAGTTACAAGAATTGATTTGAGAAGCTGGGGCTGTTTCCTTAGAGAAGAGAAGGTCGAAACGAAATTTTAATAGAGGTGTTCAAATTCATGAGCGGTCTTGACTGGGTCGACAGGGAGAAGTTGCTCCCATTGGCAGAAGGGTCGAGAACCAGGAGACACACATTTAAAGTGAATTGCAAAAGAACCAAAGGTGATATGAAAATAAAACCTTTACAGAGCGTGTGGTTAGGATCTGGAATGCACTGCCTGAGAGTGTGGTGGAGGCAGATTTAATCATGGCTTTCAACTGGGAAGTGGATAATGATCTGAAGAAAGAAATTGCAGGGCTCTGGGAAAAAACAGAATGAAGATTCAGAAATGAATTATGGAGGGGGTGTGGTGGGAATAGCTGAGTTTCTGTTGCAGAGAGCCATCATGGTGCTGTGACCATTCTATGATTCGACAGTGTCAAAGTTTGTTTGATAACACTCCTGTGAAGCACCTTGGGATGTTTTACTGTGTTAAAGGCACTATATAAATACAAGTGTTATTGATCAGTGTGTTTCCAGCCCAACAAGAATGGAAGCAGTGCAGGATCAAGCTCTCGGGTATAAATTGGGGCAGTGCAGCAAGTTTTAGTTGAGGATCATTTGGGCAACAGTGATCATAACAACTGGTTAAGAATAGTTCTAGAAAACAGACAAGGGACAACTAGACATAAAAATTCTTAACTAGAGGAGGACTAATTTCAATGATTCATAAAGACAACTAGCCCAGGTGGATTGGAATTGAAAATTATTAAGTAAAGCTGTAACTGAACAATGTGATGCTTTCAAATCGGAGATAGTTTAAGGACAGAGTAGACATCCCCATGAGGGGAAAGGAAGTGCATCCAAAGCCTCCTGGATGACTAAAGACTGAGATAAAATGAAATAGAAATAAAGGAGGTTATAGTAATATTGTTGATAATACTGTAGAGAATCGAGCTGAATACAGAAAATACAGAGAGATCTAAAACAAAATGAGGGACATGAGATTAACGGTTCACATAAAAGGGAACCTAAAAGTTTTTTATAAACATAGTAAGAGAGTAGTCAATGGAAGAATGAGGCTGATTGGGGACCAAAAAGTGAACTTCTTGTGGAGACAGAGGTCATGGCCGAGGTACTAAATGCTATTTCTTATCTCTGACCATTAGAGAAGAGGATGTTGCTCATCTCGCAGTAATGTAGGAGGTAGTAGCAATATTGCATATAATAACTTTTCACAGAATGACAGAATTGTTACAGCACAGAAGGAGACCATTTGGCCCATCGTGTCTGTGCTAGCTCACCAAAGGAGCAATTTACCTCGTGCCACTCCCCTGCCTTCTCCCCATATCCCTGCACATTCTTCCTTTTCAGATAATAATCCAATTCCCTCTTGAATGCCTCTGTTGAACCTGCCTCCACCACACTCTTGGGCAGTGCATTCCAAATCCGAATCAATCGCTGTGTGAAAAAGTTTTTCCTGATGTCTCCATTGCATCTTTTTTCAATTACCCTCAATCTGTGCCTCCTTGTTCTCAATCCTTCCATCAGTGAGAATAGTTTTTCCCTACCTGTGCAGAGTGTTTCTTAAATGGTAAGAGATTAGAAAGTGTAGATGTACAAAGAGATCTGGGTGTCCTTGTCAATAAGTCACTGAAAGCTAACATGCAAGTGCAGGAAGCAATTAGGAAGACGAATGGTATGTTTGCCTTTATCCAAATGGATTTGAGTACAGGTGTAGTGAAATCTTGCTTCAATTGTATAGAACCTTGGTTAGACTGCACTTGGAGTACTGTGTGCAGTTTTGGTCCCCTTACCTTCGGAAGGATATTATTGCCATAGCGGGAGTGCAACGAAGGTTCACCAGACTTGTTCCCGGGATGGTGGGACACTCCTATGAAGAGGGATGGGGGAAACTGGGCCTGTTTTCTCTCGAGTTTTGAAGAATGAGAGGTGATTTCATTGAAACCTACAAAATACGGAAAGGGATAGACAGGGTAGATGCAGGTAAGATGGTTCCCCTGGTTGGGGAGTCTAGAGCCTGGGGACACAATTTCAAAATAAGGGGATGCCACTTAGGACAGAGATGAGGAGAAATTTCCTTACTTAGAGGGTTGTGAATGTTTGGAATTCTCTACCCCAGAGGAATGTGAAAGCTCAGTCATTGAATAGATTTAAAGCAGAGATTGACAGATTTCTAAATACAAATGACAGAAGGGGATATGAGGATAGTGTGAGAAAAAGGCATTGAAGTGGATGATAAGCCCTGATCATATGGAATGGCAGGGCAGGCTCGAAGGGCTGAATGGACTACTCCTGCTCCTATATTCCGATGTTCCTATGTTCCTACTGATGCTGTTCAGACCCCTCATGATTTTGAATTCCTCTATCAAATCTCCTCTCAACTTTCTCTCTCCAAGGAAAACAGTCCCAACTTCTCCGATCTATCCACATAACTGAAGTTTCTCATCCCTGGAAACATTCTTGTGAATTTTTTCTGTACTCTCTCCAATGCTTTCACATCTTTCCTAATGTGTGGTGCCCAGAACTGGACACAGAGGCCGAACCTGTGTTTTTTACAAATTTAACAAAACTGTATTTTTCATTCATGGGATGTGGGCGTCGCTGGCTGGGCCTGCATTTATTGCCCATCCCTAATTGCCCTGAGAAAGTGGTGGTGAACTTCTTTTCTTTTGTACTCTTTACCCCTATCAATAAATCTTGGAGACTGTAGGCTTTATTAACCACTCTCTCAAGCTGCCCTGCCACCTTTAATGATATATGCACATCAAGGAGCCCGAACAAAACTGGACTCATTGGGAACCAGGGGGAAAACTTTCCACTGGTTGGAATCATACCGAGCACAAAGGAAGATGGTTGTCGTTGTTGGAGGTCAATCATCTGAGCTCCAGGACATCACTGCAGGAGTTCCTCAGTGTCGTGTCCAAGGCCCAACCATCTTCAGCTGCTTCATCAATGACCTTCCTTCAATCATAAGGTCAGAAGTGGGGATGTTCGCTGATGATTGCACAATGTTCAGCACCATTCGTGACTCCTCAGATACTGAAGCAGTCCATGCAGAAATGCAGCAAGACTTGGACAATATCCAAATTTGGGCTGATAAGTGGCAGGTAACATTTGAACTACACAAGTCCCAGGCAATGACCATCTCCAACAAGAGAGAATCTAACCATCTCCACTTGACATTCAACAGCATTATCATCGCTGAATCCCCCACTATCAACATCCTGGGGGTCACCATTGACCAGAAACTGAACTGGACAAGCCACATAAATACTGTGCTAAAAGAGCAGGTCAGATGCTCGGAATCCTAAATACAAAGTGGTGAGTAATTCACCTCCAGACTCCCCAAAGCCTGTTCACCAAATATTCTGCAGTGATTGGTAGAAAAATTAGAGGGGAGGTGAGGAAAAGCTTTTTCACCCAGAGGGTGGTGGGGGTCTGGAACTCACTGCCTGAAAGGGTAGTTGAGGCAGAAACCCTCAACTCGTTCAAAAGGAATCTGGATATGCACCTCAAGTGCCGTATTGTGCCGGGCTACGGACCAAATGCTGAAAGGTGGGATTAGAATGGATGGATCGCTTTTCGGTCGGCACAGACACGATGGGCCAAGTGGCCTCTTTATGTGCCTTAAACTTTCTATGGATGTACAAGACACAAATCAGGAGTGTGATGGAATGCTCTCCACTTGCCTGGATGGGTGCAGGTCAAACGACACTCAAGAAGCCCAACACCATCCAGGAAAAAGCAGCCCACTTGATTGGCACACCATCGGCAAACATTCACTCCCTCTATCACTGACGCACAGTGACAGTAGTGTGTGCCATCTGCAAGCTGCACTGCAGCAATGCACGAAGGCTCCTTAGACAGCACCTTCCAAACCCTCTACCACCTAGAAGGACAAGGGCAGCAGATGCATGGGAACACCACCATCTGCAAGTTCCCCTCCAAGCCATACACCATCCTGTCTTGGAACTATATCGCCGTTCCGTCACTGTTGCTGGGTCAAAATCCCAGAAATTCCTTCCTAACAGCACTGTTGGTATACCTGCGCCCCAAGGACTGCAGCAGTTCAAGAAGGCAGCTCACCACCACCTTCTCAAGGGCAACTAGGGATGGGCAATAAATGCTGGCCTAGCCAGCAATGCCCAGATCTCTTGAACAAATAAAATAAAAACATATAACCTCAGGTCCCTTTGCTCCTGCACCCATTTTAGCATTTAACCCTTTATTTTATATTGTCTCTCTGCATTCTTCCTACCAAAATGAATCACTTCACACTTCCCTGCATTAAATTCCATCTGCCACTTGTCTGTACATTGCACCAAACTGTCTATGTCCTTTTGAAGTTCTGCACTCTCCTCCACATTCTTCACAATGCTTCCAAGTTTGGTATCATCTACAAATTTTGAAATTGTGCCCTGTAAACCAAGGTCTAGGTCAGGGTTCGCGAACCTTTTCTTCAGTGAGAGCGACTTCTGATAAATGAAAAATATCATGAGCCACTTCAACATGTATTGAAAAAATATGGATAACCCAATGAAGCACGAACATATAGTAGGGAGGGAAACGATTGAAGAAAAATCTGAGAGACAGGATTATTCTCCACTTGGAGAGGCAGGGATTAATCAAGGATAGTCAGCATGGCTTTGTCAGGGGGAGATCATGTCTCACAAATTTGATTCAATTTTTTGAGGAGGTGACTAGGTGTGCAGATGAGGGTAAAGCAGTTGATATCGTCTACATTGACTTCAGTAAGGCTTTTGATAAGGTCCCGCATGGGAGATTGATCAAGAAGGCAAGAGCCCTTGGGATGCAGGGGAATTTGACAAATTGGATACAAAATTGGCTTAGTGGCAGGAGGCAGAGGGTGATGGTTGAGGGTTATTTTTGCGATTGCAAGCCTGTAAGTGGTGTACCGCAGGGACCGGTGCTGGGATCCTTGTCCTTCTAGGTGGCAGAGGTCATGAGTTTGGAAGGTGCTGTCTAAGGAGCCTTCGTGCATTGCTGCAGTGCAGCTTGCAGATGGCACACACTACTGCCGCTGTGCATCAGTGATCGAGGGAGTGTACGTTAATGATTTAGACATTTTCATAGGAGGCATGATCAGTAAGTTTGCAGATGACATGAAAATTGGTGGTGTTGTAAATAGTGAGGAGGAAAGCCTTAGATTATAGGATGATATAGATGGGCTGGTAAGATGGGCAGAGCAGTGGCAAATGGAATTTAATCCTGAGAAGTGTGAGGGGATACATTTTAGGAGGACTAACAAGGCAAGGGAATATACAATGGATTGTAGGACCCTAGGAAGTACAGAAGGTCAGAGGGACCTTGGTGCACTTGTCCATAGATCACTGAAGGCAGCAGCACAGGTAGGACCCTAGGAAGTAAATGTCGTTTCAGTTGCCTAGGTCGATGCCAGGTGGTACATTCGGTCTCATTCTTTTTTATTGACTTCGTAACAGTTAGATACAACTGAGTGGCTTGCTAGGCTTGCATCCTACAATCAAAGTTAATTTGCATTACCCTGTCAAATTCTATCAAAGTCTGCCCAGTCTGCTTCCAGAGGTTCTGAAATTTCTGCCGACAAGCTTCAGGAACCAACTCATAAACAGTGAGAATAGCCTTTTCTTTGCCATCTCATAATCTGCAGAAGCCTCCTCAGAAAGTATAGCGTAAACTTCATGAGCTCTGCCTATCAAACTGCTTTGTATGAGCAGTGTCCAGTTTTCTTTCAGCCATTCATCTGATTAGCTATCCTTTCAAAAAAAATCAAAAATGCCTTTACGCCCCTTTCCTCAAATTTTGGGAGGGCTTGCTCAAATTTAAATAGCTCCCCACTGGGTCCTGGGTTGGAGTCTTGTCTTTCCCCACCATAATTTTCATGGGGGTCAAAGGCAGACTTCCTTTTTAGTTCCAGCCTTTCTAATTGGAATACCCCTTTTCACTCCCTTTTTCTCACCTGCCTCTTTTCTTTTTCCCTTTGCAATTCTGGTTCCACCTTTTGAAATGTTCTTTTTCATTTTCCTCTCTCTGAAGTTCAAGTTTTCTTTTTTTCTTTTTTCCTGTTCAAACTGCTTCATCTGCAACTGAATCTGAGCTAATTCAACTGAATTACCATCTGGGTTGCCTTTTCCTTCTTCCAATTTCAAATGCTGTGCTATTACCTCAATTATGTCTGCTTTCTTAGCTCCTGGTTTAGGCTCTAACTCCAATTTTGCCCTAAATACTATTAGTCCAGCCTTGGTTAAGTTTTGCAAATCCTTCAGGGATAAATCCTCCCTCTCCAGAAACATCCGACTGACAAAGCCATTTTGAATTTCAATACGTATAGCAAAATTCACCATAAAAATCTTAATCAGCTTTAACCTCAGCAAGTCTCAGCACTCGTCTGAGTCTGGGATTTTAAATCCTGCAAGAGCACCCTGAAGGACAGATGGAATATAATGTGGAAAAATGTGAGGTTATCCATTTTTGCAGGAGGAATGTGCAGAGTATTTCTTAAATGGTGAGATATTCAAAAATAGATATGTACAAAGGGACCTGGGTGTCCTCATCAATAAGTCACTGAAAGGTAACATGCAGGTGCAGCAAGCAATTAGTAAGGCTAATGATATCGCAGGAGTATTTGAGTATAAGAGTAGCGAAGTCTTGCTTCAATTGGATAGAACCTTGGGGAGACTGCACCTGGAGTACTGTGTGCAGTTTTGGGAGCCTTACCTGAGGAAGGATACTATTGCCACAGAGGGAGTGCAACGAAGGTTGACCAGACTTACTCCCAGGATGGTGGGACTGTCCAATGAAGAGAGATGGAGGAAACGGGGCCTGTTTTCTCTCGAGTTTTGAAGAATGAGAGGTGATCTCATTGAAACCAACAAAATACTTAAAGGGATAGACAGGGTAGATACAGGTAAGGTGTTTCCCCAGGTTGGGGAGTCTAGAACCAGGGGATGACTTTTCAAAATAAGGGGGAAGCCCCTTAGGACTGAGATGAGGAGGGACTTCTTAATGGGGGAGGTGGTGGTGTAGTGGTAATGTCACAGAATAAGTAATTCAGAATCACGAGTTAATGCTCAGGGGCCTTGGGTTTGAATCCCACCATGGCAGTTGGTGGAATTTGACTTCAATTAATAAATCTGGAGTTAGAATACCTGTCTAGTGGTGATCCGAAAACCATTGTGGATTATTGTTAAAAAAAACCCCATCAGGTTCACTAATGTCCTTTAGGGCAGGAAATCTGCTGTCCTTATCTGGTCTGATCTGGTCTGCATGTAACTCCAGACCCACAGCAATGTGGTTGACTGTTAAAAAATGCCCTCTAAAATGGCCCAGCAAGCCACTCAGTTCAAGGGCAATTAGGGATGGGCAATGAATGCTGGCCGAGACAGAGGCACCAGCATCCCACAAATGAATAAATAAAACAAACTCAGAGTGTTGTGAATCTTTGGAACTCTCTACCCAGAGGACTGTGGAAGATCAGCTATTGAGTATGTTTAAAACAGAGATTGACAGATTTCGAACTACCAATGACATAAAGGGATATTGGGACAGTGTGGGTAATAAAAATTGAAGTGGGTGATCAGCTATGATCATATTGAATGGCAGAGCAGGCTCGATGGGCTGAATGGCCTACTTCTGTTTGCATTGCAAATGCTTCAGCCTTGTCTTTTGCACTGATGTGCTGGGTTCCCCTATCATTGAGGATGATGATATTTGTTGAGCCCCCTCCTCCAGTTAGTTGTTTCATTGTGCACCAACATTCATGACTGGATGTGGCAGGACTGCAGAGCATTGGCCCGATCCATTGCTTGTCGGATAGAATCAAGGCACAGAAAGAGGCCACTTGGCCCATCATGTTTGTGCCAGCCGAAAAACGATCCACCTTTTCTCATCCCACCTTCCGGGATTTGGTCCATCGCTCTGCAGATTACTCCCTTGAGGTGCATATCCAGACTCCTTTTGATTGAGTTGAGGGTTTATGCCTCAACTACCCTTTCCGGCATTGAGTTCCAGACCCCCAGCACCCTCTAGGTGAAAAGGTTTTTCCTTATCTCCCTCTAATTTTTCTACCAATCATTTTAAATCTGTGCCCCCTTGTCACTGACCTCTCTGCTCAGGTGACTAGACCCATCATCTCCACTCTATCCAGGCCCCTCAAAATTTTGCTCTTTTCAATCAGATCTCCCCTCAGCCTTCTCTGTTCCAAGGAGAACAACCCCAGCCTCTGCAATCTGTCCTCATTGCTGCATTTTTCCAGTCCAGGCAACATCCTCATAAATCTCCTCTGTACTCTCTCTCGTGCAATTACATCCTTTCTGTAATGAGGTGACCAGAACTGCACACAGTACTCAAGTTGTGGCCTTACCAATGAATTATACAGTTCCAGCATAACCTCCCTGCTCTTATATTCTGTACCTCGGCTAATAAAAGAAAGGATTGTATATGCCTGCTCAACCACCTTATCGACCTTTCCTGCTACCTTCAGGGATCTGTGGACATTCACTCCAAGATCCCTCGTTTCCTCTACACTTCGCAGTATTTTCCCGTTAATTGTATATTCCTTTGCCTTGTGTGACCTTCCTAAATACATCACCTCACACTCCTCCAAGCTGAATTCCATTTGCCACTTTTCTGCCCATTTAGCCAGACCATTAATATCTTCCTGCAGCCGACTTCTATCCTCCTCGCTATCTACCACACAGCCAGTCTTTGTGTCATCTGCAAACTTCTCGATCATGCCCCTCACATTAATGTCCAAATCGTTAATATATACCACAAAAAGTAGGTGACCCAGTTCTGAGCCCTGCGGAACGCCACTGGAAGCGCAGCCCTCCAGTCGTTAAAACACCCGTCAACAATTGCCCTTTGCTTCCTGCCACTGAGCCAATTTTGTATCCACCTGGCTGCATTTCCTTGGATCCCATGGGATTTTATTTTTTTAACCAGGCTGCCAGGTGAGACCTTGTCAAAAGCCTTGCTAATATTCATGCAGACCACATCAACTGCACTACCCTCATCTATCTTCCTTGTTACTTCTTCAAAAAATTCGATCAAGTTGGTCAAACTAGATCTTCCTTTAACAAATTCATGCTGACTTCATTAACTTGTGCCTTTCTAAATGACGGTTAACCCTGTATCTCCGAATAGATTCCAATAATTGGCCCACTACTGAGGTTAGACTGACTGGCCTGTAATTATTTGGCCTATCCTTCACTCCCTTTTTAAACAGAGGTACAGCATGAGCAGTTCTCCATACTCTGGCACCACACCTTTATCCAGTGAGGACAGGAAAATAATGGTCAGACCTTCTGCTATTTCCTCTCTTGCTTCTATTGACAACATAGGGTACATTTCATCTGGCCCTGGTGATTCATCAAATTTCAAGAATGCTAATCACACTAATATTTCCTCTCTCCCGATGTTTAGCACATCCAATACTTCACACTGTTCCTTATCTACAATATCTGCATTGTCCCCTCTTTGTGAAGACAGACACTAGTATTCATTAAGAACCAAACCAGCATCTTTTACAGGCCCTACTCTCTGCTTAGTTATCCTCTTAGTCTTAATGTATTGATATAACATCTTTCGGTTCAGCTTGATTTTGCTTGCCAATATTCTTTCATGCCCTCTCTTTGCTTTCCTAATTTCCTTTATGATTTCACCCCTCCACTTTCTATACTCCTCTCGGCTTTCTGTAGTATTGAGTTCTCGGTGTCAGACATAAGCTTTCCTTTCCTGCCTTCTCTTACCCTGTAGGCTCCTTGACATCGATGGGGCTCTAGATTTGGCCGTCCCAGCCTTTTTCTTTGTGGGAACATGTTTACTCTGAACCCCTTGAATCTCTGCTTTGAATGCCTCCCACTGTTCTCACTCAGACTTACCTTCAAGTAGCTGTTTCCAGTCCACTTTCGCTAAACCACTCCTCAGTTTAGTAAAATTGACCTTGCCCCAACTGAGAACTCTGACTCCTGATCTATCTCTGCCCTTTTCCATAATTATGTTAGAACTGACTGAATTACGAGCACGACCAACAAAATGCTCTCCCACTGCCATCCCTTCCACCTGCCTATCTTCATTTCCTAAAACTAAGTCTAAAACTACGCCCTCTCTCATTGAACATACTACATACTGGGCAAATAGGTTCTCCTGAACACACCTCAAGAATTCTGCTCCCTCAATTCCTTTCACACTAAAACTATCCCCGTTAATATTGGGGTAGTTAAAATCCCCCACGATTACTGCCTTTTTGCACATTCTTGCACCTCTGAGAGATTTGCCTACATATCTGCTATTCTATCTCCCTCTGACTATTAGGGGGACGATAGTAAACTCCCAGCAGTGTGATTGCCCTTTTTGTGTTCCTTATCTCAATCTATATGGCCTAATTTGATGCACCTTCCAGTATATCATCCCTCCTCACAGCTGTAATAGTTTCCTTGATCAAAATTGCGACTCCCCCTCCTTTCTAATCCCCCTCCCTATTGTGTCTGAAAACCCTCTAACTGGGAATGTTGAGCTGCCATTCCTGTCCCTCCTTAAGCCATGTTTCTGTAATAGCTATGATATCACACTGCCACATGTCTATCTGTGCCCTCAGCTCATCTGCTTTATTTGCTACACTCCTTGCACTGAAATAGTTACTCTTGAGAACTGTCAAACTCTTTTTTTAAAAATTTTCTAGCCTTTGTTTCCTCAGTCTTCCAGTCTCATCCATTAATTTTCTGCCTTCCATTTCACTTCTCATTTTGTACCAACTCAGTCTAACCTCAGGTCCCCATGCCCCTGGCAAACTAGTTTTTCCCTCCCCAACAGCACCAACAAAACGTCCCGCAAGGAACTCAGTCCCGGCTCTGTTCAGCTGCAATCCGTCCGGCCTGTCCAGGTGCCATCTCCCCCAGAGCCGGTTCCAATGTTCCAGGAATCTAAAGCCCGCCCTCCTGCTTAGTTCTATCGCGTACTGCGTACACAGCTTAGCATGCATTTAGTCCTGTGTTGTAGCTTCACCAGGTCAGCATCTTATTTTGAGGTGTGCCTGGTTCTGCTCCTGGCATGCTCTCCTGAACTCTTCATTGAACCAGCATTGATCCCCTGGCTTGATGGTAAAGGTAGAGTGAGGGACATGCAGGCCATGAGGTTACAGGTTGTAGTTGAATACAATTCTGCTGCTGCTGATGACCCACAGTGTCTCATGGATGCCCAGTTTTGAGCTGGTAGATCTGTTCTGAATCTATCCCATTTAGCAGGATTGTAGTGTCAATCAACATGATGGAGGATATTGTCAGTGTAAAGAGGGACTTTGTTGCCACAAGGACTGTGCAGTAGAACTCCTGCCACTAATGTCATGGACAGCGGAATCTGTGACAGGTAGATAGGATGGTGATGAGATCAAGTAGGTTTTTTCCTCTTGGTTCCCTCACCACCTGCCACAGCCTAGTCTGGCAGATGTGTCCTTCAGGCCTTGGCCAGGCCAATCAGTATTGGTGCTACCGAGTCACTCTTGGTGATGGGCATTGAAGATTGAAGTGTTCCACATTTTCTGCCCTTGCTACCTTCAGTGTTTCTTCCAAGTGCTGTTCAACATGGAGGTGTACTGATTCAATAACTGAGGGAGGGTGGTAGGTGGTAATCGGCAGGAGGTTTCCTTGACTATGCTTGCACCCGAGGCCATGAGATTTCATGAGTTTTGGAGTCAATGTTGAGGACTACCAGGACAACTCCTTCCTGACTGTATACTACTGTATCGTCACCACTGGTGGGTCTGTCCTGCCGGTGGGACAGGACACACCCAGGGATGGTGATGGTGAAGAAAACCAGAAAGTGCTGGAAATACTCAGCAGGTCTGCCAGCATCTGTGGAGAGAGAAACAGAGTTAATGCTTCAGGACGATGAACTCTGATGAGAGGTCATCAATGTGAAATGTTAACTCTGTTTCTCTCTCCACAGATGCTGCCAGACCTGCTGAGTATTTCCGGCACTTTCTGTTTTTATTTCAGATTTCTAGCATTGGCTGTGTTTTGTTTTTAGTATGGTAATGGAGGAGACTGGAACACTGGCTGAAAGGTATGATTCAGTCAGTATGAATAGAATCTTGCTTGACTGGTCTGTGGAACAGCTCTCTCAACTTTGGCAGAAGTCCTCATATGCTGGTAAGGAAGACTTTGTAGAGTAACTGACTGGGGCGTTCCTTTGTCATTCCCGGTGCCTAGGTTGATGCTGGGCAGTCCATCCAGTTTAATTCTTTGTCAGATTTTTTGTAGTAGTTTGCTCGGCATTTCAGAGGGCAGTTAAGAGTCAACCACATTGCTGTGGTTGTGGTGTCACGTGTAGGCCAGACCGGGAAAGGACAGCAGATTTCCTTTCCTACACGACTTTAATGAACTCGATGGGTTTTTAAAAACAATTCAGTAGTTTCATGATCGCTATAACTGAGACCAGCTTCATTTAATTGAATTTAATTCCACCAGACCAGATTTGAACTTGTATCTCCGGAGCATGAGTCCGGGCCTCTGGATTACTAGCCCAGTAACATTACCACCATGCAACTGAATGTTGGCAAAGTCAGAGAGGAAGAGGGGAGACAGGGTTAGGATGAATGTTGTGCAAGACACTGAGGAAGGATGGAAAAAGTTTTGAAGATAAAAATTGCACAAAACATGAAGGAAGAGGGCAGAAGATTCAAGGATGAAAGTTGGAAGAGGGCTGAGAGTATCGGGGATGAATGTTGCCCAAGACAGGGAGGGATGGGGGTGGAGGGGGAAAGAGTTTTAAGGATGAATGGTGACAAAGATAGCAAGTAAATGGGGAGAGATTGCAATAGGTCAGTGTTGCTCCAGAGATGGACGATGTGGGGGTCACAAGGAATCAGAGTTTCAGGGATGAATGCGAGCGGAGATCAGAGGAACGGGAGCAGAGAGGGTCATGGTGTTGCTCCAGAGATGCCTGAAGCAGTGGTAGCAGTGGTGGGGTGGAATATCAGAGGTTCAGAGATGAATATTAGCAAGGACTAGGAGGATGGAGGCAAACCTTTGGACAATGGAAATGGACCAAGAGGGGGAACGTGGTGGAGAGGCACAGGGATGAATGTTGCCCAAGTTCAGAGGAAAGGGGGAATACCGGATAGACGTTTGGGGATTAATGTTGCTCAGGTTCAGGAGCAATGTGGGGAGACAGATTCAGGGGTGAATGTTGAACACGACAGCGATATAAAGGGAAATGTTCACGGATGAATGAGTTGGAAAAGGGGAAAGGTTCAGGGATGAATGTTGCACAAGACAGGAAGAGAGGGGGAGAAGAGAATTTCCCAACAAAGTTGCATTTGACAGGATGAAGCTTGCGTCAACATTCCACTATTATCACACAAAGTGAGATAGAGATAGAGATCCAGGAGGTTTCATCATCAGTCACATGCAGCTCAATATAAATAAACCATCTCACTGTGTCTGATGGATTTTCATCTCCGGCGGAGAGGATGCGCTGGAGTTTGGTATTGGTGCGGGCTCTGGCGGTGCTGGCGCTGTGGATCGGCGGAGACTCCGGGGTCTTTTCCCAGGATCCGTGTCCATGTTCACCACGGGATCTGTGTCAACCCATACCCGCGGACCATCAGTACCAAGTTGAGGTGAGTGTCTCAGATCATTAAATTCCCTCGGGAAAAGAGTTAGTTTACTTGAAGTTGTCTTTTGAAGTGTGTTGAGCAGTAACACTTGGAATGGAGCATTGGGATGTGAACTCCTGCCTTTCCTCATGTGGTTCAGCTCCTCTCACCCGCACTGATGTGGAAGGTCAGAGATTGTCCTCTTTAGGATGTTCCTTTTACACCAGGGGCCGGGACTCCACCCCCCCGGGGCTGGGCTGGACTGGGCTGGGGGGATCGGGCTGGGCTGGACTGGGGGGATCGGGCTGGGCTGGACTGGGGGGCTCGGGCTGGACTGGGGGGATCGGGCTGGACTGGACTGGGGGGCTCGGGCTGGACTGGACTGGGGGGCTCGGGCTGTGCTGGACTGGACTGGGGGGCTCGGGCTGGGCTGGACTGGACTGGGGGGATCGGGCTGTGCTGGACTGGGCTGGGGGGCTGGGCTGGGATGGACTGGGGGGCTCGGGCTGGACTGGACTGGACTGGGGGACTCGGGCTGTGCTGGACAGGACTGGGGGGATCGGGCTGTGCTGGACTGGACTGGGGGGATCGGGCTGTGCTGGACTGGACTGGGGGGCTCGGGCTGGGCTGGACTGGACTGGGGGGATCGGGCTGGGCCGGACTGGACTGGGGGGATCTGGCTGTGCTGGACTGGACTGGGGGGACTCGGGCTGTGCTGGACTGGACTGGGGGGCTCGGGCTGGGCTGGACTGGACTGGGGGGATCGGGCTGTGCTGGACTGGACTGGGGGGATCGGGCTGTGCTGGACTGGACTGGGGGGACTCGGGCTGTGCTGGACTGGACTGGGGGGCTCGGGCTGGGCTGGACTGGACTGGGGGGCTCGGGCTGGACTGGACTGGACTTGGGGGCTCGGGCTGGGCTGGACTGGACTGGGGGGATCGGGCTGTGCTGGACTGGACTTGGGGGACGGGCTGTGCTGGACTGGACTGGGGGGCTCGGGCTGGGCTGGACTTGACTGGGGGGATTGGGCTGTGCTGGACTGGACTGGGGGGGCTCGGGCTGGGCTGGACTGGACTGGGGGGATCGGGCTGTGCTGTACTGGACTGGGGGGCTCGGGCTGGGCTGGACTGGACTGGGGGGCTCGGGCTGGGCTGGACTGGACTGGGGGGATCGGGCTGTGCTGGACTGGACTGGAGGGCTCGGGCTGGGCTGGACTGGACTGGGGGGCTCGGGCTGGGCTGGACTGGACTGGGGGGATCGGGCTGTGCTGGACTGGACTGGGGGGCTTGGGCTGGGCTGCACTGGACTGGGGGGCTCGGGCTCGGCTAGACTGGACTGGGGGGATCGGGCTGTGCTGGACTGGACTGGGGGGGCTCGGGCTGGGCTGGACTGGACTGGGGGGCTCGGGCTGGGCTGGACTGGACTGCGGGGCTCGGGCTGGGCTGGACTGGACTGGGGGGATCGGGCTGTGCTGGACTGGACTGGGGGGCTCGGGCTGGGCTGGACTGGACTGGGGGGCTCGGGCTGGGCTGGACTGGACTGGGGGGGATCGGGCTGTGCTGGACTGGACTGGGGGGCTTGGGCTGGGCTGCACTGGACTGGGGGGCTCGGGCTCGGCTAGACTGGACTGGGGGGATCGGGCTGTGCTGGACTGGACTGGGGGGCTTGGGCTGGGTTGGACTGGACTGGGGGGCTCGGGCTGGGCTGGACTGGACTGGGGGGATCGGGCTGGGCTGAACTGGACTGGGGGGATCAGGCTGGGGTGGACTGGACTGGGGTGATCGGGCTGGGCTGGACTGGACTGGGGGGCTCGGGCTGGACTGGACTGGGGGACTCGGGCTGGACTGGGTTGATGTGGGGAAGAGAGTTCTCCAGTCAGGCTCCAGCCTGGGCTCCGGGGGAGATACAGACTGGAGAGGGGTCGTTAACACAGTCCGAGTATCAGGAACAGGCTGAGGCTGTGAGTCGGGGTCAGTGACAGGTGAAGCTGGTGCAGCGGCGCAAGGGGCAGCTCAGATTATTGTCGAAATGCAAAGAGAATCCTGTTATATATAATACATATGTTCAAGTGTTAATCTTGGTATAGTTACAGCCTGTGTAAAATAGGACCAGCCGTAGTATTGGGCAGTGCAAAGATATTTTAACAAGTGAAGCATCAATAAAATGTGTTTTTAATGCTTCTCCAATGTGCAGAGTCTTAAATGATGTGTGATCTAACTCTTACAGCCTCATACCATGGTTCAGGTTTGCAGTTTTCACACAATATTGATCCCCAAAACACCAGTTAAAAATCGATTTGACCTCGGTCATTGTAAAACTGGGACCCTGGTCACGATTAAACTGAATACAATTTAGCAGATCTTTGAACAAATGTTGGTGTTAAATGTCTCTGTAACTGCTGTGTAGTTGATGAGGTTAGTATTTATTTCAGAGTAATGTTACTAAGTGGGCAATGTGGCAGGAACAGGAGCTCCATCAATATAACCTGCAGACTAGATGTGTTCATTATCCCTTCCTTATCCTGTACCCTGGGGACAATTATATTGATCAGGAAAATCTATATTTTTAATGTCAGTTTTATATCCTTCATTACTGCAGCTGACAGTTTTATTTTTGTATCAGGTCTTGGTGTTTTATCATGGAGGAGCGGATTGGATACATTATGACTGGTCTAAGGTCACGACTGTTGTCGCCTTGCATTTTCCACGACCTGATCTTGTGTGTCATGCTCACGCAAATAAAGTTCGAATTGTCACAAAAGGTAACTAATTTTATCACAGAATAAAACATGAATGTCCTTCTGTCTTCTAATGCAAGCTGTATTATTGAGAACCACATAATGGAACATGCAGTGTGCAGGTTTGAGGCTCGAGCATAATCACCGGAATGGACTGGTTGGGCCGAATGGCCTGTTTGTGTGCTGTATATTTTATGTCATTCTATGATATCGCTGTTATTGATGTTACAATGCTGAAATTCCTCTGCAGCTCCTATACAACCATTATTAATGATTCTACATTCCAATTATTATATATTAAAAATATTACATCAACACACACCTCCTGTCCTCATAGAATGATAGAATGGTTGCAACACAGAAGGAGGCCATTCTGCCCATCCTATCTGTGCCAGCTCTCTGCAAGAGTTACTCACCTCATCCCCTTCCCTCGCCATTTCCCTGTACCTCTGCAATTTTTTTTCTCTTCAGATGATTATCCAAGTCTCTTTTGAACTCCTCCATTGAATCTGCCCCCACCACACGCTCAGGCAGTGCATTCCAGATCCTAACAACTCACTGTGTGAAAATGTTTTTCTGCATGTCACTGTTGCTTCTTTTGCCAATCCCCTTAAATCGGTATCCTCTGGTTCTCAATCTTTCTGCCAATGGGAATAGTTTCTTTGTATCTTCTCTGTCCAGAACCCTCATGGTTTTGATCAGCTCTATCAAATCTCTTCTTAATCTTCTGGAAGGAGAACAGTCCCAGATTCTCCAACATATCCATGTAACTGGTGTTCCTCATCCCTGGAACCATTTTTGTTAATATTTTCTGAACCCTCTCTGAAGCTTTCACAACCTTCCCAAAGTGTAGTGCCCAGAGCTGGACACAATATTCCAGTTGAGGCTGAGCCAGTGTTTTATACAGGTTTATCCTAACTTCCACCACCACCACCACCACCCTCCTCCGCCTGGCTGAACTTGTTCTCACATTTCCTTCAAGTGAAAGGCATTGCTATGGGTATCCGCATGGGTCCTAGTCAGTTATTCTCTGTGATCTTGCCCTATCAACACCTTCTCTTTTATTATCTCTTGCTCCACCCCTGCTTTACTTGCTTAAAACCGATTACATTTTGAATATTTGCCCGTTCTGATGAAGGATCATTGACCTGAAACGTTAACTCTGCTTCTCTCTCTAGAGATGCTGCCAGACCTGCTGAGTATTTGCAGCATTTCTTGTTTTGATTTCAGATTTCCAGCATCTGCGGTATTTTGCTTTTACATCATTTATTCTTTATCCTAACTTCTTTGTTCTTGTACTCCATGCCTCTTAATAAAGCCCAGGGTCCCATTTGCTTTCTTAATGCTTTCTCAACCTGCCCTGCCACCTTCAATGATTTGTGCACATATACCCCCAGGTGCCTCTGCTCCGACACCACCTTTAGATTTGTACTCTTAATTTTTATTGTCTTTTCTCATTCTTCCCACTAAAATGAATTGCTTCACACTTCTCTGTATGAAATTTCATCTGGAACTTGTCTGCCCATTTCATCAACCTGTCCTCTTGAAGTTTATCATTATCTTCCTTACAGTTCACAATATTTCCAAGTTATGTGTCTTCTGCCAATTTTGAAATTGTGTCCCATATTACTGTCATATCTCTCCAGAGCTTTGAGATGTCTGCTGTGCAGTGTCCATGTTTCTGACACATACAGGAGGGCAGGTAACACTGTGGCCCTGTAGACCATGAGCTTGGTGCCAGGTTTGAGGTCTTTGTTGTCAAGCACTGTTTTCCTCAGACGACTGAAGGCTGCGCTGGCACACTGGAGGCGATGCTGAGTTTCATCATCAATGTCTGCCCTTGCTGATGTTATGACTGAGGTGGGAGCAATGCACTGTCAATTCAGTCCCATCACTCCACAGGTCACAGTATATTATTAACGTTTTCCCACCCAACCGGAAAATGCCAAATTAAACACTCTCGTAACCCTCAGAATAAAACAGTTCAAACCAGGTGTCTAGACAGCAACAGATTAACTATTTGTTCAAAACTAAATACTAAACTCTGTTAAGATATACCTATGTCTAAAGACCTTATAACTTGTTATTTTAACTTAACTCCCCCATTCATACACATACACTCAAAAATCATGGTTAACCGGTTTCTTTGAAAAAAAATTATGTTTTAAAAAAAATACTTATTTCTTAAGAGTAAATAAATAACTGGCATATAAGTCTTTGTGGGTTACATTCCTGATGGTTGAGGTATTCTAATATAAAAATGATCACATGCCACTCGAAGTCTCCACGTGCATTTGATAAAATAGTCTCTGAGTCGATAGACGTTCAAAACACTTTGGCTGCAGCAGGCAGAAACAGTTCTTTCAGCAATGAGCACAGCAAATGGTCTTCTTGAAGTTTAAAACCTACAGTCTGTCAGTCAAAACTTTACTTCAGCAATACAAACAGTCCCTTCAAAGGGTATTTTCCTCCTTAGGCAATTAACGTGGCCCATAACTCCTTGTAGATTTTTTGCTGAGAAAAATAGACAGCTCTTTTCTTCAGTAACATGGTTTGCTGGTAAATTGGTTCAATCCGGTTTCTGCCAGTTTTTACACACAAAGGGAAACATTATACCATGTGACCTCTCTCTCCTGCTTTGGCCTAATGGCAGGTGCAGCTGGCATACTGTCCTCAGTCTTAAAGGCACACTGTTTTGAAACTGAGTCTGAAAGACAAGCACTGTTTTTTAACCTGACGAGGAAAAAAACGATTATGTGACACTGAGGAGGCTCCAAAGGTATGAGAAGTGATTCACATTGTCCAGTGGTTCGCTGTAGATCGTGATAGTCGGGGGGCAATGTTGCACTGTGAGAGCAGTCTGGTATAGGACTTTAGTCTTCCGGATGTTTAGCTTAAGGCCCATTCTATTGTATGCCTCCATGAATGCATCGACAAGGGTTTGAATCTCTTCCTCCAAGTGTGCGCATAGGCAAACGTCGTCAGCATCGTGCAACTTGATGACAGAGATTGAAGTGGCCTTGGTTCTGGACTGGAGGCTCGTCCTGTAGAGTAGATCTACTCCAGCAGGGAGCTTTAAAGAAAATAGGTGGAGTCTTGAGGCAAGGAAGATGGAAAAGTGTGTTGGTGCGATGACACAGCCTTGCTTGATCCTAGTTTGCACACAGATTGGGTCATTGACAGATCTGTTAGCAAGGATTACAGCTTGCATGTCGACATGCAGCAGGTGGAGGATGGTAACGAATTTCTCCAGGCAGCCAAATTTGAGGAGGATGTTCCATAATCCCTCCCAGTTGACAGAGTCGAAGGCCTTTGTGAGGTTAAAGAAGGCCATGTATAAAGGTTGCTGCTGCTCCCTACATTTTTCTTGGCGCTGTCTTGCTGTGAAGATCATGTCCACTGTGCCTCTTGATGGATGGAATCCACATTGTGATTCCAGTAGGAGCTCTTCAGCCACAGGGAGGAGGTGGTTGAGAAGGACTCTTATGATGACCTCCCCTGTGGCGGACAGCAGGGATACCCCTCTGTAGTTACCACAGTCGGTCTTGTCACCTTTTTTGAAGATTGTCATAATAACGGCATCTCAGAGATCCCCTGACATTCTGTTCTCCTTCCAGATGAGGGTGATGAGACCATGTATTTGTGTCAAGAGTGCCTCCCCGCCGTATTTCTGAGATTCGGCGGGAATTCTGTCTACACCAGCGACCTTATTGATATTTTGATTGACCTTTACATAACCCCCTTTGAAAACCCCAAAGTTTAACATTGCGTCAATCTTTCAAAAATGAATCCTCAAAAAATATATTTAACAAAACCTAGAGGCACTTTTGTAACAGTCGGAGCAGTGCTGCTCCAAGATGATGATCCTGCTCTGGAACAGCCCAGTAGCTACTTCTCCAGGAAGATCAATAAACATCAAACAAAATACTGGACGATCGACAAAGAAGCTTTAAGTCTTGTACTGGCTTTACAACATTTTGAGGTCTTTGTAATCAATAGTCAAGGAGAAATATTAGTTTCTATAGACCACAACTCACATTGTTTCTCAAAGTTCAGAACAAAGAACCTCCGGCTGTTTTGTTGGAGTTTGATGTTCCAGCCATTTACACTGAAAATTGTGCATGTTACAGGGAAAAGCAATATCATTGCTGATGCTGTATCCAAAGTTGAAAGAAGGGGTTTAAAAGAGAATGAAGGCCCTGAGTTCTGATATTCTATAATGTTTGAATCCTAACTGGCAAATTTGAGTGGCTTTTGTTATTGATTAAGCCTTTATAATTTTGTAAATACGATGGGCTGAATTTTATCAGTGCCTCGCGCTTCACGGCAGCGCGCTGTGCCGGAGGTTCCGGCGCCAAGCCCCCACGATATTATTCCCGGAAGCTCATTTAAATAGAGGGGCAGAACAGCTGCCCCCGATGATGCAGAAGGGGCGGCTGCTGCGTCCCCAGCAACAGCGTCACCTCTCAGGCACACCGCTATTTTTAAAGGGCTTCGAGCCCTTCAGTGACATTTAAATTTTTACAGGTCCCAGTCTCCGGGAAATAAAAATACAATTTTAATTCAACTTCAAATCCCATCTCCCACCTCCCAATGGATAATCTATATATAAATCATCCTCTTCCCCCAGAAAAACTTGTATTGATATCCTGAACCTTCCCCACAAAATTGTTCCCTTTGACCCTCAACTCCTTCCCACCATCCCTGCAGCCAATAAAAAGTGTTTTCCCTGCTTCCCCCTTCTCCCATCCTGATAATTTTTATTCCTCCCCCTCCCGACCAGTGTCTCGCCTTGGAACTCCAACGGAGGTCTGAAGGATTGTGAGTTCCGTCCGGCAGGTAAGTTCATTTGAATGTTAATTATCCTCATTTTAATATTGTAATGAAGGCCCCGCCGCCAAACGATGGGGGTGAGGGCTGCACCGAGGCCTCGCTGCCACAGCTAATATCCGGTGGTGCCATCTCGGTGTCGTGGGTCGAGGTGGGCTGCTCCCACTAGCATTTTATGGGCCTCCCCGCCGCGGCCCACACATCGAGGTGCTGATAAAATTCACCCCAATATGTCCAATTGTGGAACATGAAAATATTACCTTTACAATATGCAATAAGCTATTTGATCAAATGTTTATGATGTTAACAACTTGCTGTATCTCTAAACCATTGTAATGAAAACTTTACTGTAGTAAGACTTTCTTTTCCCCAAGATGGGAAGTGTGATGGAATCCATGGTTCCAAAGTTTGCTTTTCAGATTCTAACTGAGAGGGAAACTAGAATTGATTCAGAAACTAGAACTGAAACAGAAATGGAAATCTAAACAGAAACAGAAGCTGGAAAAATAACTTCAGGTTTCCAGGGAAACTGACACTGGTTAGAACCAGATAAAAGGAGACAGAGTCCTCCCCAGATCGGGCAGTCAGGCAGGAGTGGAGCACCGGCAAGCAGAAGAAAGTGAAGACTCAATCCAGGAGCTGTTTCTGTTACTTAAAATACTGACTAACCAGACCCGGCCAAACAGTGCACAGGTTGTGACTGAAGAACTTGGATTAAGGGAAGACTGGTATATCCATGCCATCAAGAATGTCATAAACAGAGCAGAGGAGGTAATATAGTCACAGAGTCATTTACAGGACAGAAGGAGGCCATTCAGCCCATTGAGTCCATGCTGGCTTTCCATGGAGCTATCCAGTCAGTCCCACTCCCCTAGTCGATACCCATAGCCCTGCAAGTTTATTTCCTTCAAGTGCCCATTCAAATTCCTTTTGAAGTCATTTATTGTCTCCGCTTCCACCACCCTTGTGGGCAGCGAGTTCCAGGTCATTACCACCCACTGCGTAAAAATGTTCTTCCTCATATTCCCCCGATCTCTTGCCCAAAACCTTCAATCTGTGTCCCCTAGTCTTGTACCATTAATTAATGGGACGTTTCTCCTTGTCTAATCTTGTACACTTCCATTAAATCTCCCCACAATCTCCTTTGATCTAAGGATGACAACCACAGTTTTTCCAGCTTAACCTTTTAACTAAAATTCCCATCACTGGAATCATTCTAGTAAATCTCCTCTGCACCCTCTCAAGGACCCTCACATCCTTCCTGAAGAATGGTGACCAGAAATGGACGCAATACACCAGTTGGGGCCTAACCAGAGCTTTATAAAAGTTCAGCATAACTTCCCTGCTTTTGTACTCAAAGCCTCGATTTATGAAGTCCAAGATCCCATATGCATAGAAAATAGAAACATAGAAAACAGGAGCAGGAGTAGACCATTCGGTCCTTCAAGCCTGCTCCGCCATTGATTGCGATCATGGCTGATCATTCAACTCAGTAACCTGTTCCCGTTTTCTCCCCATATTCTTTGATTCCCTTTGGACTCAAGAGCTATATCTAACTCCTTCTTGAAAACAAACAATGTTTTGGCCTCAGCTTCTTTCTGTGGAAGCGAATTCCACTGGCTCACCACTCTCTGGGTGAAGAAATTTCTCCTCATCTCAGTCCTGAAAGGTTTACCCTGTATCCTTCGACTATGACCCCTGGTTCTGGACTCCCTCACCATCAGGAACATCCTTCCTGCATTTACCCTGTCAAGTCCTGTTAGAATCTTTCCTAACTGACTCAATCTCTGCTCATACGTCAGTCCTACCATCGCAGGAATCAGTCTGGTAAACCTTTGCTGCACTCCCTCTATCACAAAAACATCTATCCTCAGATAAGGAGACAAAAACTGCACAGAATATTCCAGGTGTGGCCTCACCAAGGCCCTGTATAATTGCAGCAAGACATCCCTGCTCCTGTACTCGTATCCTCTTGCTTTGAAGGCCAACATACCATTTGCCTTTTTTACTGCCTGTTGCACCTGCATGCTTACCTTCAGCAACTTGTGTACAAGAACCCTCAAGTCCCGTTGCATGTTCCCCTCTCTCAGTATATAGCCTTTCAGATAATAATCTGCCTTCCTGTTTTTGCTACCAAAGTGGATAACCTTACATTTATTCACATTATACTGCATCAGGCATGCATTAGCCTACTCACTTAACTTGTCCAAATCACCCTGAAGACTCTCTGCATGCCCCTCACTTTACTAACCACTCTCTCAATATGTCCTGCCAGATTCAAATATCTATGAACATGCACCCCATTCCCCTCTGTTCCTGCACTGTCTTTCGAACTGTCCCATTAAGTATATATTTCCTCTCCCGAGTCATTCTGCCAAAATGCATCACCTCACACTTGTCAATATTGTTATGATGAGGCGGGAGTAATGCACTGTCAATTCAGTCCCATTACCCCACAGGTCACAGCATACTATTAAAGTTTCCCACCTCCTGTAAGTTAACCAAATGAAACACTTTCTTAACCCCCAGAATAAAACACACCAAGCCAGGTATCTTTAAATGACAACAAATTAACTATTTATTAATAAGCTAAATCTTAAACAATATTGAGATAAAACTATGTCTAAAAAGACTTTTAGAATTAGAATATTACAGCGCAGTACAGGCCCTTCGGCCCTCGATGTTGCGCCGAGCTGTGAAACCATCTGACCTACACTATTCCATTTTCATCCATGTGTCTATCCAATGTCCACTTAAATGCCCTTAAAGTTGGCGAATCTACTACTGCTGCAGGCAGGGCATTCCACGCCCTTACTACTCTCTGAGTAAAGAAACTACCTCTCACATCTGTCCTATATCTATCACCCCTCAACTTGAAGCTATGTCCCCTCGTGTTTGCCATCACCATCCGAGGAAAAAGACGCTCACTATCCACCCTATCTAACCCTCTGATTATCTTATATGTCTCTATTAAGTCACCTCTCCTCCTCCTTCTCTCCAACGAAAACAACCTCAAGTCCCTCAGCCTTTCCTCGTAAGACCTTCCCTCCATACCAGGCAACATCCTAGTAAATCTCCTCTGCACCCTTTCCATAGCTTCCACATCCTTTCTATAATGCGGTGACCAGAACTGCACGCAATACTCCAGGTGCGGTCTCACCAGAGTCTTGTACAGCTGCAGCATGACCTCGTGGCTCCGAAACTCGACCCCCCTACTAATAAAAGCTAACACACCATATGCCTTCTTGACAGCCCTATTAACCTGGTTAGCAACCTTCAGGGATTTATGCACCTGGACACCAAGATCTCTCTGCTCATCTACACTAACAAGAATCTTCCCATTAGCCCAGTACTCTGCATTCCTGTTACTCCTTCCAAAGTGAATCACCTCACACTTTTCCGCATTAAACTCCATTTGCCATCTCTCAGCCCAGCTCTGCAGCCTATCTATGTCTCTCTGCACCCTACAACATCCTTCGGCACTATCCACAACTCCACCGACCTTAGTGTCATCTGCAAATTTACTAACCCACCCTTCTATACCCTCTTCCAGGTCATTTATAAAAATGACAAACAGCAATGGCCCCAAAACAGATCCTTGCGGTACACCACTAGTAACTAAACTCCAGGATGAACATTTGCCATCAACCACCACCCTCTGTCTTCTTTCAGCTAGCCAATTTCTGATCCAAAGCTCTAAATCACCTTCAACCCCATACTTCCGTATTTTCTGCAATAGCCTACCGTGGGGAACCTTATCAAACGCCTTACTGAAATCCATATACACCACATCCACTGCTTTACCCTCATCCACCTGTTTGGTCACCTTCTCGAAAAACTCAATAAGGTTTGTGAGGCACGACCTACCCGTCACAAAACCGTGCTGACTATCTCTAATGTACTTATTCTTTTCAAGATGATTATAAATCCTGTCTCTTATAACCTTTTCCAACATTTTACCCACAACCGAAGTGAGGCTCACAGGTCTATAATTACCAGGGCTGTCTCTACTCCCCTTCTTGAACAAGGGGACAACATTTGCAATCCTCCAGTCTTCCGGCACTATTCCTGTCGACAATGACGACATAAAGATCAAGGACAAAGGCTCTGCAATCTCCTCCCTAGCTTCCCAGAGAATCCTAGGATAAATCCCATCCGGGACATTATAACTTCCTTTTCGTTCTGACCCTCATGAACATACACCGACATTCAAAAACTGGTTTAACTGGTTTAAAATGATGTTTTTAATAGGAAGCTTTTCTGAGGAATAATAAAACAACTGGGTTGAAAGTCCCAGTTAGGTTAATTTTCTGGACCAGTGAGGTATCCCAGAGTCGAATAGGCAGATGCCACTCGAAGTCTCCAGGCGAGTTGATGAACAGTCTATAATGGATAGGCTTTCAAGGCACTTCAGCTGCAGTAGGCGTCACACAGCTCTTTCAGCAAAGAGTATAGCAAGAGGTTTATTTAGATTTTGAAGCAGCAGTCTATTAGTAGAAACTACTGGGTTTCCAGAGCTCCCAGAAACACAAAAGACAACAGAAAGTCACTCTTGAGGCAGAGACTTCTTCGAGACTGGAGTAAAAAGGAATTTGCTATCTCCAATAATGCAAAGAATCCTTTCCTGGGGTCTTTTCCCCTTTGGGCAAAACACAACCTGTAGGCTAATGTAGATTTTTTTGCTGAGAGAGAGGCAAATCCTTCCTTCCTTCAAGGAGAGAATGCTTCACTGGTCTGCCAGATCAAACCAGTTCTAGCCAATCTTTACACACAGTCAAACTGGTACAATACAGCATGTCACCCCATCTCTCTTGCTGTTGCTTAGGAAACAGACTTGCAGCTCACACACATTGTCTTCAGAGAGACAAACAACTCTCAGTTTTAAAGGCACACAGAACTCCCCCTTCGTTTAAAGAACAGAAAATAAAGCACTTCCATGACTGTGTTAAATTCCATCTGCCACCTCTCTGTGCATTCTGCTCGTCTACATCGTGTTGCAGGCGGTTCATATCATTCTCACTGTTTGCCACACCTCCAAGTTTGGTGTCATTGGCAAATTTTGAGATTCTACTCTGTATTCTAAGATCCAAGTCATTTAAATGTAGCAAAAAATGAAGTGGTCCCAGCACTGACCCTTGGGGAACACCACTGTCTTCCATCTTCCAGTCAGAAAAATAGCCATTTATTATGCTGGCTGTTTTCTGTCTTTAAGCCAAATTAGTATAAAACTTACCCCACACCTGTCAGCAAGGATCCTGTTCTCAGATCTATTCAGGTGTAATCTGTCCATTTAGAAGAGATCCCTCCTGCCACAGAACTCCCAATCTCCCAGGAATCTGAAGCCCTCCCTCCTGCACCATGTTTCCAGCCACACATTAACTGCCCTATCCTCCTATGCCTTTCATGTGTGGCAAAGGGAGTAATCCAGTGATTACTACATTTGAGATCTTGCTTTTTGATGTCCTCCCTAACTCCAGATGACGGGATATCTTGACTTTAATAAATTAATAACAGGAACATTTATTAAATGTCACAACAGCAGTATGTAATTGAAGCCAGAATTAGAAAGCAGGATGCACTTTAGTGAAAGTCCTACCCTATTGTGTACTGAGCCTCAGTCCAGCGCACACGCTCCACTCTACTGACTCTGGCCTGATGAGATTTCTCCTCTTCCACCATCAATGCAGCTCCTTCAGCTGTTACTGCCTTGAAAACTAGAATCTAGAATCTTCTACTTTTGTTGCTTTTCTATTTCTCTTCTCTTCTCAATCTGCCTTGAAGCTGATCTGTTTGACTGTGCTTTTGGTCACTTCCATCATGTCAGCTTGACTCAGTGGGAACACGCTCTCTCTCTATCTCTCCATCTCCCTCCCCTCTGTGTTAGAAGGTTTTGGGTTCACTCCAGCAATTGACACATAAGGGCAGTACTGAGGGAGTGCTGCACTGGTGAAGGTGCTGTGTTTCAGATGAGATATTAAACAAATGTTTCACCAGCCTGTTCAGGTGGGTGTAGAGGACCACGTGGGCACAATGTGAAGAAGAGCAGGGAGTTCTCGTGGTGTCCTGGGTAACATTCATCCCTCACCCAACACCACTAAAATGCCAAACTGGTCCATTATCTAATTTCCTATTTGTGGGACCTTGCTGGGCACAAATTAGCTACAAAATCCACTTAGAAAACAACAGTGATTACACTTCAAAAATAATTAATTGGTTATGAAGAATGTAAGGACATCCTGAGGATGTGGAAGGCACTAGGTAAATGCAAGCTGCAGCGAAATGTTCCTCTCCTGCTTTCGCCTTGATGCTGCCAGTTCTGTTTGTAAAATGTCTTGGGACTGTCCTGCAAATGAAACTGTAAAAACAATCATTGTGATTTCTTCACGCTTCACCAGAATTTATACAAGAAATACAAATTACAGACAGGAGCCAACGAGACAATTTTATCAAAAATCATGTGAATTTAGCAAAATCCCGGTTTCTGGATGGAATTAATTTGGAGACATGGAGCAATGCTTCAAATTATCGTGCATTAATTCAGCTGCTCAGAAAAGCCACAGACGTTTTCCACCAGCAAATACCAGGATCTCAGGTAAAAGCCATCTTTTTAAAAATAAGCACATGCAATTTAGTTTAAACTTAATTCTCAAGAAACATGGATAGTTTCCTGGATAAGTAAATTGAAATGAAGATTTCTAGCTGCTGTTTATCAGAGCATCATCTTGTTATGAGACTGTTTGGACCAGAGCTGAGAAAAGACATTTGAGTTTGAATCAGCTTAATCTGAATCTGCAGCAGACTTGGTGATACAGCAATTGTAGCCCAGAATTATACAAGTGTATTGAGGCCCAGATTCTAGTGATGGCATGTTTCAAACTGTAATTATCACACAAGTGGAAGGATGATACAGCGCAGAAGGGGCTGAATTTCAGAGGCCCCTTGAGGCCGCGGGTCGCGGCGCGGGGGCCGGTAAAATGCTGCGGGGAGAGGCCCGCTTCGACCCGTGACGTCGAGAGTGGCCCACCGCATATTACGGCCACACGGCAGCGGCACCACAATTAGCAGATGGTAATGATTACTTACCGATGTTGATGATGCAGCCCGCCGTCTCTCCACCGACACTGCCGAATTTCTCATTGAAAGGGCGGCCATCACGTGCCGTCCTGTTCACGATCGGTAAACCCGGTGAGTCCGCACTCTGCATTATGGAAGGGAGGGAGGATACACAGGGGTCTAACTCTGCATTCCTAACGAGAGGAGGGAGGGGGGATATGCAGGGGTCTAACTGCATTCTGGAAGGGAAGAGGGAGGGGGGAGACACACGGGTCTCACTCTGCTTTCTGGAAGAGAGGAAGGAGGGAGCTATGCAGGGGTTTCACTCTGCTTTCTGGAAGGGAGGAGGGAGGGGGATACACAGGGGTCTAACTCTGCATTCTGGAAGGGAGGAGGGAGGGGGGATATGCAGGGGTCTCACTGCATTCTGAAAGGGAGGGGATCTGGGATTACTAGAGGCAAAGCTGTGCTTGCATGAAGGGAGGTACTGTGTACCATCCCTCCGTTAACAGTGTACGCTCTGTGTTTGTGAAGGGGCAATGGCACACTAGGTACCCTGTGTGTGGGGAGGGTGTCAGAAAGGGCAGGAGCATGAAGGTGTTATGGATGGTGGGGGCAATTGATTCAGCTGGTAGGATCTTTATGTGGTCATGCTGTGCCACTCTGAGTGTTGGCCATGATGGGCAATGCCATGGCACGCCACATAGTTGATCCAGGAAAGCAGCTGATGTACCCGTCAACACCAATCCCTGCCATGTGGGGAAGCTTCGAATACATGCAGGGTTCAACTTTATTTATCACATGGAAGTAGGTTTGGCTCATCCTACATTGTGTGATCCTCTGCTCGTGAGGATCCGCATGCGCCAGAGGCAATACCAACAGGCAGGTGCGATCCATGTAGAGGCCCCCAGTCGTGAGCAGCAGCCCCCAAGTGGAGCCAGCCATTATGTTTGCCGTGCATCCACAGGCCCCACATGGCATGCCATCGGATGTCAGAGCACCAGTGTCAGAGGAGATTGCGCGCGTCGAGAGGGTGATGACACGTCTCTGTGCCCTGCTCAAGGATGACCTGCGGCCCATGGGCTCCGGTGGACATCCCATGCCTTTGTTCCTCATAGTGACAGCGGTTCTCAAGCCTGACGCCTTTGCAGCTTTTTAGGGGCCCAACAGAGACTTTTGTGGGGGTCACACAGTCAGCAGTGCACCGCTGCATCAGGGAGGTCACCAATGCCCTGCACTGGAGGGCCAGTGAGTATGTCCGCTTCAGGACGGACTCTCACAGCCAGGCCCAGAGGGCTATTGGTTCTAGCACAATTGCCGGAGAACCATAGGTTGTAATGTTCATAGACTGCACTCATGTGGCCATCAGGCCTCCTGCCAGGCTACCACCTGCAGACATCACCATTAAAGGAGCCCTCTCAATAGGTGAAGCTGGTATGTGATCACTGCCGATGCTTGCTGTGAATGTGTGACCACTTCTCAGGCAGCTGCCATGACACCTGAGTCTTGCGCCAGTCCTGGCTGCCACCGCTGTTCACTGAACTGGCTCAGATGGAGGGGTGACTTGTTGGAGATAAGGGCTATCCTTTACAGACATGGCTCCCACCATTGCTGCAGAGGAGAGATACAACACCAGCCACTGAGCTACAAGAGCCACCATTGAGCAGGAGATCGGCATGCTGAAAGGATGCTTCCAATGCCTGTATGGATAGGGTGATGTCCTGTACAATGGGCTGAAAAGGCCAGCTCCTTTCTTTGCTGCTCTGCACAGCTGCGCACCCAATAGGGGCCAGACCTGGCATGATGAGGAGAGACGTCAACAGGATTCCTCCTTGGACTATGAGGACGCTGAGGATCTACAATATGAAAGACACTTGGGAGGGCAGATGGCAGTCAGGCTCCGCATGTAGAGATAGCAGTGAGGCAGGGATGTACGGAAGTGGCTTATCAGATCAAGGCTCTCTACTCCATAGGAACTGACATGAGCTCTGCAAGACACACATCACCCTCGCTCACCTGCTGTGTACCAGTCCATATCTGCAGCATCCCTGTGTAAACCATTAGAGGCAGCAGCTGACTGAGCCAATGTCCAGGTCACTGCATTGGTGGAGACGCTTATGAGTAATGGTGGCATGGCAATGATGTTAATGCTTACGTTGGCTCTCCTGAAGGGCCAACGGTGCAAAGGGATGTGACATTGGCGCTACATGCTGGCACACATCATTTACACAGAGAAAATGACACGCATGTTGGTGAGGAACATTTAGTGAAAGATGTACTGACATTGCTGTGACACCCGTGCATTCCCATTTGTGTCAGCATTTTCTCTGTCAACCTCTGTAGTACCTTTTATGGTCTATTTAAGTCTCACGTCCTGGAATGTGCTATTTTAAAATTATTCACCCAGGTGTAACACGCAGACAAGAAGGAATGTTACACTTGAGTGGGAGAAGAGGATCACAACTTCACAGGACACTGGGACACAGCAGGGTAAGTATGTGGCAGCAAAGCGGAAGGTGCTGAGGTCACTCAGCAGGTCAGGCAGCATCTGTGGAGAGAGAAGCAGAGTTAACTTTCAGGTCTGTGAACTTGGACAAGTTAACTCTGTTTCTCTCTCCACAGATGCTGCCTGACCTGCTGGGTTTCTGCAGCACTTTCTGCTTTGCTGCCAGATTGACAGCAGCCCCACTCTTCAGCAGTCAGGTAAGTATTTCTTTGATAGCTGTCAGGAAGCAGGTGCTGGGATGCTTAAAATAGAATCCCAGTACCAGCTGCACAACGGTCAAAGGGTTCCTCACTGCGCAGAATGTCCCACCTCTCCCCACAGAATATAAGGGGGGGAGGCTCGGCACAATGATGCTCATGAGCCCCCCGCGCGCAATATTGCGGGGGCTCTGCAGCAGTCGCTAAATGTGGGTGTTGCGCTGAGTTGGAAGGGCGCCGCTGTCCACGGCGGTACCCCAATAAAATCAGCCCGATGAGTCCATTTGGCCCATCATGCCTGTGCCTGCTCTTTGAAAGAGCTATCCAATTACAATCATAAAATGGTTGCAGCACAGAAGGAGGCCATTTGACCCATCGTGTTTGTACTGGCTCTCTGAAAGAGCAACTCACTTAGTCCCACTCTTCTGCCCTTTCCCTGTAGCTCTGCAAATATTTTTCTCTTCAGTTAATTATCCAATGCTCTTTACAAGGCCTCGATTGAATCTGCCTCCACCACACTCTCGAGCAGTACATTCCTGATCCTAACAACTCGCTGTTTGAAAAAGTTTTCCCTCATGTCACTGTTGCTTCTTTTTCAAATCTCCTTAAATTGATGTCCTCTGGTTCTCAAACCATCCACCAATGGGAACAGTTTCTCTGTATCTACTCTGTCCCGACCCCTCATGATTTTGGACACCTCTATCAACTTTCCTCTTAATCTTCTTTTCTCCAAGGAGAACAACCCCAGCTTCTCCAATTTATCAGCAGGAAAGCAGAAAAGAACAGGTTAGTTAGCTTAACATCTGTCATCGGGAAAATGTTAGAAGCTATTATTGAAGACATTAGAGCAGGGCACTGAGAAAAAATCAAGATAATCAGGCAGAGTCAACATGGTTTTGTGAAAGGGAAATCATGTCTAACCAATTTATTGGAGCTCGTTGAAGAAATAACATGTCCTGTGGATAAAGGGAAGATGGTGGATGTACTGTACTTAGATTTCTAGAAGGCATTTGACAAGGTGCCACATCAAAGGTTCTTGCGAAAAATAAAAGCTCATGGTTTAGGGGGTAACATATTGGCATGAATAGAAGATCAGCAAGCTCACAAGAAACAGAGAGTAGGCACAAATGGATCATTGTCTGGTTGGCAAGATGTAATGAGTGGTGTGCCACAGGGATCAGTGCTGGGGCCTCAACTTTTTACAGTTTATATAAATGACTTGGACAAAGGGACTGAAGGTATGGTTGCAAAATTTGCTGACGACACAAAGATAAGTTGGAAAGTAAGTTGTGAAGAGGAGATAAGGAGGCTACAAAGGGATATAGATAGGTTATGTGAGGGGCAAAAATCTGGCAAATGGAGTATAATGTGGGAAATTTAAAATTGTCCATTTTGGCAGGAAGAAAGAAAAGCATATTATCTAAATGGTGAGAGATTGCAGAACTCTGAGATACAGAGGGATCTGGGTGAGCTAGTGCAGTGAATTGTCAAAGGTTAGTATGCAGGTACAGCACGTAATTAGGAAAGCTAATAGAATGTTGTCACTTATTGCGAGGGGAATTGAAAACAAAAATAGGGAGGTTATGCTACAGTTATACAGGGCATTGATGAGACCACATCTGGAGTACTGTGTACAGTATTGGTCTCCTTAGTTAAAGAAGAATGTAAATACATTTGGAGCAGTTCTGAAAAGGTTTACTAGACTAATACCTGGAATGGGTGGTTTATCTTATGAAGAAAGGTTGGACAGACTAGGCTTGTATCCGCTGGAGTTCAGAAGCGTAAAAGGTGACATGATTGAAATAGATAAGATCCTGAGGGGTCTTGACAGGATGGATGTGGAAATGATGTATCGTCTTGTGGGAGAATCTAGAACTAGGCGTCACTGTTTAAAAAGACGGGGTCGCCCATTTAAGATAAAGAGAGGGTCGTGGAGTTCAGGTTACAATCAGATCAGCCACGATCTTGTTGAATGGTAGAGCACGCTTGAGGGGCAGAGTGGCCTACTCCTGCTCCTAATTCATATGTTATCTATGTAACTGATATTCCTCATCCCTCGAACCATTCTCCTGAATCTTTTCTGAATTCTCTCTAATGCCTTCTCATCCTTCCTAAAGTGTGGTGTTCAGTTGAGCCTGAAGAAGTGTTTTGTATAGGTTTATCATAACTACCTTGCTTTTGTACTCTATGCCCCTACTTATAAGGCCAGTATCCCATATACTTGACTAACCACTTTCTCACCTTGTCATTCCACCTTCAATGAATTGTGAACATATATCCACAGGTGCCTCTTCTCCTTCATCACCTTTAGGATTGTACTTTTTACTTTATATTGCCTCTCCTCATTCTTCCTACAAAAATGAATCACTTCACATTTTTCTGCACTAAATTCCATCTGCCACTTGTCTGCACATGCCACCAGTCTGTTTAAGTCTATCACGATCTGTCTCACAGTTCACAACACTTCCGAGTTTTGTGTCATCAGCATAGTTTGAAACTGTGGTGAGTACACCCAAGTCTAGGTAATTAATGTGTATCAGGAAAAGCAGGGATCCCAACACCAACCCTTGGACCAGTTAATTTGACATCAGTCGTTGGACAGATGCTGGAGACTATTATTAAAGAAGTTTTAACAATGCACTTGGAAAAGCATAGTATAATCAGAACAAGTCAACATGGCTGTACTAAAGGGAAATCCTGTTTGACAAATTTATTCGAGTTTAGAAACATAGAAAATAGGAGCAGCAGGAGGCCATTTGGCCCTTCAAGCCTGCTCCGCCATTCATTATGATCATGGCTGATCATCCAACTCAGCAACCTGTTCCTGCTTTCCCCCCATATCCTTTGATCCCTTTAGACCCAAGAGCTATATCTAACTCCTTCTTGAAAACATTCAACGTTTTGGCCTCAACTGTTTTCTGTGGTAACGAATTGCACAGGCTCACCACTGTCTGGGTGAAGAAATTTCCCCTCATCTCAGTCCTGAAAGGTTTACCCCGTATCCTTAGACTATGGCTCCTGGTTCTGGACTCCCCCACCATCGGGAACATCCTTCCTGCATCTACCCTGTCAAGTCCTCTTAGAATTTTATAGGTTTCGATGAGATCCTCCCTCACTCTTCTGAACTCCAGCAATTATAATCCTAACTGACTCAATCTCTCCTCAGGCATCAGTCCCGCCATCCCAGGAATCAGTTTGGTAAACCTTCACTGCACTCCCTCGATAGCAAGAACATCATTCCTCAGATAAGGAGACCAAAACTACTCACAATATTCCAGGTGTGGCCTCACCCTGTATAATTGCAGCAAGATGTGCCTACTCCTGTACTCGTCTCCTTTCGCTATGAAGACCAACATGCCATTTGCCTTTTTTACCGCCTGTTGCACCTGCATGCTTATCTTCAGCGACTGGTGTACGAGAACACCCAGATCTCGTTGCATATTCCCCTCTCTCAGTTTTTAGCCGTTCAGATAATAATCTGCCTTCCTGTTTTTGCTGCAGAAGTGGATAACCTCACATTTATCCACATTATACTGCATCTCCCATGCACTAGCCCACTCATTCAACTTGTCCAAATCACCCTGATGCCTTTTTGCATCCTCCTCACAACTCGCCCTCTCACCAAGTTTTGTGTCACCTGCACATTTGAAGATATAACGTTTAATTCCCTCATCTAAATCATGAATATATATTGTGAGTAGCTGGGGTCCTAGCACCGATCCCTGCGATACCCAACTAGTCACTGCCTGCCATTCGGAAAAAGACCCATTTATTCCTATTGCTTGTTCCCTGTCTGCCAACCAATTTTCTATCCATCGCAATACACTACCCCTAATCCCATGCACTTTAATTTTACATGCTAATCTCTTATGTGGGACTTTGTCGAAAGCCTTCTGAAAGCCCAAATAAACCGCATCCACTGGATCCCCCTCATCACTCTACTGGTTACATCCTCAAAGAATTCTAGTAGATTTGCCAAGCATGATTTCCCTTTCGTAAATCCATGCTGACTCTGTCCGATTCTACCACTTTTGTCTAAGTGTTCTGCTATAAAATATTTGATAATGGACTCTGGAATTTTCCCCACTACTGACGTCAGGCTGACTGGTCTATAATTCCCTGTTTTCTCTCTACCTCCCTTTTTAAACAGTGGGGTTACATTTGCTACCCTCCAATCTGTAGGAACTGTTCCAGAGCCTATAGAATCTTGAAAGATGACCAACAATGCATCCACTATTTCTTGGGCCACTTCCTTAAGTACTCTGGGGTGTAGATTATCAGGGCCCGGGGATTTATCGGCCTTAAATCCCGTCAGTTTCCCCAACACCATATCTCTACTAATACAGATTTCCTTCAGTTCCTCCCTCTCACTAATCCCTGTGTTCCCCACATTTCTGGTGTGATATTTGTGACCTCCTTTGTGAAGATGGAATCAACGTATGTATTTATTTGGTCAGCCATTTCTTTATTCCCCATAATAATGGTTTGGCTACCTTTTCCATTTAACTTTTCCACCAGACAGGAATAAACAATTGTTGCAGTTCATCCATGCGCTCTTCGAATGTTTGCCATTGCCTATCCACTGTCATCCCTTTAAGTAATGTTTCCCAATCCATCATAGCCAATTTCTTACGGATGTAACTAGTAGGGTAGATAAAGGGGAACCAGTAGATGTCGTATACCCGGATTTCCAAAAGGCATTTGATAAGGTACCACAAAAAAGATTAACAGGCAAGATAAGGGCTCATGTTGTTGAGGGTAATATATTAGCATTGATGGAGGATTGGTTAACAGACATAAAGCAGAGTGTGGGCATAAATGGGGCATTTTCAAGTTGGGAGGCATTGAATTGTGGGATGCCGGAAGGATCAGTGCTGGGGCCTCAGCTATTTACACTCTACATTAATGACTTGGACAAAGAGACTGGGAATAATGTGTCTAAATTTGTTGGTGACGCAAACCTCGTTGGAAAGGTGAGCTGTGGGGAGGACATAGGGAGGCTGCAAAGATATATTCAGGTTAAGCGAATGGGCCACAAGATGGCAAATGGAGTATAATGTAGGAAAGTGTGATGTTATTCACTTTGGTTGTAAAAATAGAAAAACAGAATATTTTTTAAAAGGTGCGAAATTGTTAAGTGTTGATGTTCAGAGAGACTTGGGTGTACTCGTACAAGAAACACGCAAAGTTAACATGTAGTTGCAGCAGGCTATTAGGAAGGCAAATGGCATGTTGACCTTTATTGAAAGGGAATTGGAGTACAGGAATAAATAAGTCTTCATAAAATTATACAGGGCTTTGGTGAGACTGCACCTGGAATATTATATGCAGCTTTGATCTCCACATTTAAGAAAGTATATACTTGCACTGGAGGCAGTGCAATGCAGAGTTTCTGGGCTGAGGGGGTTGTTCAATGATGAGAGGCTGAGTAAATTGGTCCTATATTCTCTGGAGTTTAGAAGAATGAGAGGCAATCTAATTGAGACATACAGGATTCTGAAAGGGCTTGATGGGGTAGAAGCTGAGGGATTGTTTCTGCTGGTCGGGGAATCTAGGCACAGACTTGGGATCATTCAGCCAATCATTCAGGACTGAGATGAGGGGAAATTACTTCACTCAAATGGTTGTGAATCAGAGAGTCACACAGTTATACCGCACAGAAAACGGGCCTTCAGCCCATCATGTCTGTGCTGGCCATCAAGCACCTAACTATTCCCATCCTATTTTCCAGCACTTGGCCCGTAGCCTTGTATGCTATGGCATTTCAAGTGCTCATCGAAATACTTCTTAAATGTTGTGAGGGTTCCTGCCTCTACCATCTCTTCAGGCAGTGCATTCCATATTCCAACCACCCTCTGGGTGAAAAAAACATTTCCTCAAATCCCCTCTAAACTTCATGTCCCTTACTTTAAATCTATTGACCCCTCCGCTAGGGGAAAAAGGTCTCTTCCTATCTAACCTATCAATGCCCCTCATAATTTTGTGTACCTCAATCATATTTCCCATCAGTCTTCTCTGCCAGAAGAAAAATAGCCCCAGCCTTTTCAGTGTCTCTTCATAGCTGAAATGTGCCAGCCCAGGCAACATCCTGGTGAATCTCCTCTGCACCATCTCCAGTGCAATCGCATCCTTTCTATAGTGTGGTGACCAGAACTGTACAGCGTACAACAGCTGTGGCCGAACTAGTGTTTTATACAGGTCCATCATAACCTCCCTGCTCTTCGATTCTATGCCTCGGCTAATAAAGGCAAGTATCCCATATGCTTTCCTAACCACCTTATCTACCTGTGTTGCTGCCTTCAGTGTTCTATGGACAAGTACACCAAGGTCCCTCTGACACGCTGTACTTCCTAGGGTCCATTGTATATTCCCTTGCCTTGTTACTCATCCCAAAATGCATCACCTCACACTTCTCAGGATTAAATTCCATTTGCCACTGCTCCGCCCATCTTACCAGCCCATCAATATCGTCCTGTAATCTAAGGCTTTCCTCCTCACTATTTATGACACCACCAATTTTCGTGTCATCTGCAAACTTACTGATCATACCTCCTATATTCACATCTAAATCATTAATGTACACGACAAACAACAAGGGTCCCAGCACCAATCCCTGCGGTACACCACTGGTCCGAGGCTTCCACTCGCAAAAACAACCCTCGGCCATTACCCTCTGCCTCCTGCCACTAAGCCAATTTTGGATCCAATTTGCCAAATTGCCCTGGATCCCATGGGGTCTTATCTTCTTAACCAATCTCCCATGCAGGACCTTATCAAAAGCTTTACTGAAGTCCATGTAGACTACATCAACTGCTTTACCCTCATCTACACATTTCGTCACCTCCTCAAAAAATTCAATCAAGTTTGTGAGACATGATTCCCTCCTGACAAAGCTATGCTGACTACCCCTGACTAATCCCTGCCTCTCCAAGTGGAGATTAATCCTGTCCCTCAGAATTTTTTCCAATAGTTTCCCCACCACTGATGTTAGACTCACTGGCCTGTAATTACCTGGTTTATCCCTGCTACCCTTCTTGAGAAATGATACCACATTCGCTGTCCTCCAATTCTCTGGTACCTCTCCTGTGGCCAGAGAGGATTTGAAAATTTGTGTCAGAGCCCCTGCAATCTCCTCCCTTGCCTCACACAACAGCCTGGGACAGATCTCATCTGGGCCTGGGGATTTATCCACTTTTAAGCCCACGAAAACAGCGAATACTTCCTCCTTTTCAATGCGAATATGTTCAAGTATATAACAATCACCCTCCCTGATCACTACACCCACATCATCCTTCTCCATAGTGAACACAGATGAAAAGTAATAATTTAAAACCTCACCTATGTCCTCCGGCTGCACATACAGATTGCCTCTTTGATCCTAAATGGGCCCTACTCTTTCCCTGGTTATCCTCTTGCCCTTAATATACTTATAAAATGCCTTAGGATTTTCCTTTATCTTGCCCGCCAGTGTTTTTTAAGCCCCCTCTTCGCTCTCCGAATTACTTTTTGAAGTACCTCCCTACACTTTCTATACTCCTCTAGTGCCTCCACTGTTTTCAGCACTCAGAATCTGCCATAAGCCTCCTTTTTTTTCCTGATCCAATCCTCTATGTTCCTTGACATCCAGGGTTCCCTGGACTTGTTGGTCCTACCCTTTACCTTAATGGGTACATGTTGGCTCTGAACTCTCACTATTTCCTCTTTGAATGACTCCCACTGATCTGATGTCGACTTTCCTACAAGTGGCTGTTTCCAGTCCACTTTGGCCGGATCCTGTTTTATCAGATTGAAATCGGCCTTCCCCCAATTCAGTAAATTTATTTCCGGTCCATCTTAGTCCTTTTCCATAACTACCTTAAATCTTACAGAGTTATGGTCACTACCCCCGAAATGTTCCCCCACTGACACTTCTACCACTTGCCCGCCTTCATTCCCTAGGGTTAGGTCCAGTACTGCCGCATCTCTTGTAGGATTATCTACGTACTGGCACAAAAAGCTCTCCTGTATGCATTTTAATAATTCTGCCCCCTTTAAGCCTTCTGCACTAAGACTATCCCAGTTGATATTGGGGAAGTTGAAATCCCCAACTATTATTACTCTATTATTTTTACACCTCTCAGAAGTTTGCCTACATATCTGCTCCTCTATCTCTCCCTGACTGTTTGGAAGCCTGTTGTACACTCCCAGCCAAGTGATTGCCCCCTTTTTGTTTTTAATTTCTACCCTTATGGCCTCATTTGAGGAACCTTCGAAGATATCATCCCTCCTTACTGCAGTAATTGACTCCTTGATAAACAGTGCAATACCACCTCCTCTTTTATCCCCTCCCCGATCATACCTGAAGATTTTATACCCTGGAATATTGAGCTGCCAGTCCTGCCCCTCCCTCAACCATGTCTCTGTGATAGCAATAATATAATAATGCCATGTGCTAATCAATGCCATCAATTCTTCTGCCTTACTCGTAAAACTCCTTGCATTGAAATAGATGCAATCCAGCCTTGTATTTTTCACTTGTTCCTTAACAGGTCGAACTTTGGAACAGCTCTGCCTTTAAAATTCTGGACCCCAGAGGGTTGTGGATGCTCCATCATTGAATGCATTTAAAGCTGGAGCCATCTGGTCTACTTCTGCTCCTATTTCTTGTGTTGTTGTGAACGGCACTATATACCTTCCTCCAGTCCAAACACAACCGTTCACCACTCCGCTCTGTTTCCTGTCACCCAGTCAACTTCGTATCCATGCTGCCACTGTCCCTTTTATTCCACGAGCTCTACCTTTGCTGATAAGCCTGTATTATGGCACTTTATCAAATGCCTTTTGGAAGTCCATGTACACCACATCAACAGCATTACCTTTTTCAATCCTCTCAGTTACCTCATCAAAAAACTCAAGCAAGTTAGCTAAACTCGATTTTCCCTTGCAAGATCCATGCTGGCTTGCCTGTACTAATCCACATTTATTCAAGTAACTGTTAATTTTGTCCCAAATTATCATTTCTAAAAACTTTCCCACAACTGATGTTAAACTGACTGGCCTGTAGCTTCTGGGTTTGTCCTTACACTCTTTCTTGAATAAGGGTGTAACATTTGGAATTCTCCAGTCCTCTAGCACAATCCCTCTATCTAAAGAGGATTGAAAGTTTATGGCCACTGCCTCTGCAATTTCCACCCTTACTTCCCTCAGTAATCTTGGATGAATTTCATCCAGTCCTGGTGACTTAACTTTAAGTACAACCTGCCTATCTAATACCTCTTTATTAATTTTTAGCCCCTCCAATGTCTCAACTACCTTCTCTTTCACTGTGACTTGAGAGCAGCACATTCTTCCTTGGTAAAGACAAATGCAAAATACTCATTTAATATCTCAGCCACACGGCCTGCCTCCATTCATAAATCCACTTTTATGTCCCTAAAATGCCCGTTTTTTTCCTTTGACCACCCCTTTACTGTTTATATGCCTATAGAAGACTTTTGGGTTCCCTTTTATGTTAGCTGACAGTCCCTTCTTATACTCTCTCTTTGCTTCTCTTATTTGTTGTTTCACTTCCCCTCTGAACTTTTTATATTCAGCCTGGTTGTCAATTGTATTATCCACCCATTGTCATATGCACCCATTTTCAGCTTATTCTTACTCTCTATCTCTTTTGTCATCCAGGGTGTTTCCGATTTGTTTGCCCTGCCTTTTCCCCTTGACTGTACACAAACCATCTCCTCTTTAAAGGCCGCTTATTGTTTCGTTATGGGTTTGCCTGCAAATCTTTGATTCCAATTTACTCATCCGGTCATGGAGTCATTTACCGCACAGAAGGAGGCCATTCGGCCCATCAAGTCTCCATGAAGCAATCGAGTCTGTCCCACTCCCCCGCTCAATCCCCGTCGTCCTGTACATTTATTTCCTTTAAGTGCCCATCCAATTTCCTTTTGAAATCATTGATTGTTTCCCCTTCGACCACACTCATGGCAGCGAGTTCCAGGTTATTACCACTCGCTGCATAAAACAGTTCTTCCTCACCTTCCCCCTGCATCTCTTGCCTAAAACCTTCAATCAGTGTCCCCTAGTCCTTGTACCATTAGTTAATGTGAACAGATATTCCTAGTCTACCTTATCGAAGCCTGTCATCATCTTGTACACCTCTATCTCACCTCAATCTGCTTTGCTCCAGTGTTTCCAAACTAACCTTGTAACTTAAATCACCCATTGCTGGAACCATTCTGATACATCTCCTCTGCAGCCTCTCACAGACCCTCACATCCTTCCTAAAGTGTGGTGAACAGAACTGGATGTAATACTTCAATTTGGGCCTAAGCAAAGCTTTATAAATGTTCAATATAACTTCCCTGCTTTTGTACTCAATGCCTTTATTTATGAAGCCCAAGATCCCATATGATTTGCTAACCACTCTCTCAATATGTCCTACCACCCTTAAAGATCGATGCACATGCAGCCCCAGGTCCCTCTCTGTTCCTGCAAACACTTTAGAACTGTGTCATTAAATCTATATTGCTTCGCCCTATTCCTTCTGCCAAAATACATCACCTCACACTTGTCTGTATTAAATTCCATCTGCCACTTGTCTGCCTATTCTGCTGGCCCAGGGTTGTCCAACATGGCCAGTGGGCCAGCATCCGGCCCGTGGAGATAAACTGTACCCGGATCGTTCCTTATCCTCATCAGTGCCCGTGACTGGAGGTGAGAAATTTCCCATTGGCTTCTTCTTGCACACCAGCTTTTTAAAAAAAATTGTGCGGTCAGTTTCACAGCTGACAGGGGTTGGGAGCGAGATGTGCGGTTTCCAAACTTTGGACCGATGTGGAATTTTCCAGCAGGGTCCGATCTTTTCTTTGAAAGGCCTGCCGGAAAACCCTGAATCTGTCTGAAGTTTGTAAACCCCTATTCCCAATGTCAGCACCTGTCAGCTGTGAAACTGACTTGCAAATTTGAAAAAAACCTGATGAACCACAAAGCTGAGATCCCCGATTTCTGCAACTGTTGTGGGGGAGGGCTGGAGGGTGGTGGGCAGCAGAGAGAGAGAGGGGGAAAGGGAGAGAGACGGTGCAGAGAGGGGACAAAGAATGAGAGAGGAGACAGAAAGAGAGGGACAGCAGGGACAATGAGAGAAAGAGAGGGGGGAGACAGAGAGAGAGAGAGAGAGAGAGAGTGGGCGGGAGAGGTAGACAGTGGGGGGAGAGAGGGGAGACAGAGAGAGAAAGGGGAATGGAGAGAGGAAGGACAGAGAGTGAGGGGCAGAGATGGAGAGAGGGAGAGTGGGACAGAGAGAGAAAGCAGACAGAGAGAGAGGGCAGGGACAGAGAGAAAGAGGGGGTCAGGGACAGAGACAGAGAGAGTGAGATGGTAAAGGGGGACAAAGTGGGGGCACCAAGAGAGAGAGAGTGACCAGAGAGAGGGGACAGAGAAAGGAGGGAGAGAGAGAGAGGGGGACAAAGAAAAAGAGGGGAACAGAGAGAGAGGGGCTCGAGAGAGAGACAGAGGGTGTAGAGAGAATGGGACAGAAAGACGCAGGACAGAGAAAGAGAAGGGGACAAAGTAAGAGAGGGGGAACAGAGAGAGAAAGAAAGAGGGACAGAGAGCGAGAGGGCAGGGACAGAGAGAGAGGGGGCAGGTACAGAGAGGGAGAAAGAGGGGCAGAGAGAGAGGGGGAGTGAGAGGGGGCAGAGAGAGAGTGGGAAGAGAGAGATAGGGCAGGGACAGTGAGAGGGGGCAAAGACAGAGGGGGAACAGAGAAAGAGAGAGGGCATGGACAGAGAGAGAGAGAGAGAGAGGGGGTGGTGAAAGCAAGAAGTAGAGAGAGGGGCAGAGAGAGTAAGAGAGGGTAGTCAAAGAGAGAGGGGGAGAGAGAAACAGGGGGGAGAGGGAGGCAGAGAGAGATGGTAGACAGAGAGAGAGGGAGGAACAGAGAGAGGGGGGTACAGAGAGAGAGGGTGACAGAGAGAGCAGGGGACAGGTAGAGGGTGACAGTGAGAGGGAGGGGAGATAGAGAGAGCGGGGCATAGAGAGAGGGGGGACACAGAGAGGAAGGGGGGAACAGAGAGAGAGGGAGGTCGGACAGAGAGAGAGAGAGAGAGCAAGGACAGAGAGAGAAAGGACAGAGAGAGGGGTAGAGAGGGAGAGGCAGAGAGAGAGAGAGAGGACAGAGAGAGGGGATGACAGAGAGAGAGAGAGGGGAACAGAGAGAGAGAGGGGACAGTGAGAGAGGGGCCAGGGACAGAGAGAGAAAGAGGGGGAAGGGACAGAGATAGAGAGCGAGAGGGCGGAGAGAAATGGGTGGGGGGGTGGGTGGGGGGAGAGGGCACAGAGAGAGAGAGAAGGGACAGAGAGAGGGGGGAAGAGAAAGAGAGAGGACAGAGAGAAGGGGGGACAAAGAGAGAGAGGGGGAGCAGAAAGAGGAGGGACAGAGAGAGGGAGGAACAAATAAAGAGATGGAGAGAGGGAGACAGAGGGGTTAGAGAGAGGGGGACAGAGAGATGGGGAACAGAGAGAGGAGGGGACAGAGAAAGAGAGGAGGAACAGAGAGAGACAGAGAAAGAGTGACAGAGAGAGAGGGCAGGGACAGAGTCAGAGGAGGCAGGGACAGAGGGCTGAGAGATACGGGCGGGGGCGGGGGGGGGGAGAGAGAGAGCAGGGAGAGAGAGGGGGAACAGAGAGAGGGAACAGAGAGAGAGGAGGAAGAGAAAGAGAGAGGACAGAGGGGGGGGGGTACAGATAGAGAGAGAGAGACAGACAGAGAAAGAGGGACAGAGAAAGAGGGGGCTGGGACATAGAGAGAGAGGAGGGACAGACAGAGGGGGACAAATAAAGAGGTGGGTAACAGAGAGAGAGGGGAGAGAGAGACAGTGAGGGTAGAGAGAGGGGGACAGAGAGAGAGTGCGATGGGGAACATAGAGAGAGAAAGAGGGACAGAGAGAGAGGGCAGGGACAGAGAGAGAGGGGGAGAGAGTGACAAACGAACACAGAAACATAGAAAATAGGAGCAGGAGTAGGCCATTCGGCCCTTTGGGCCTGCTCCACCATTCAGAAAAAGATCATGGCTGATCGTCTAATTCAGTACCCTGTTCCCGCTTTCTCCCCAGATCCCTTGATCCCTTTGGTGGGGGGGTGGGGGATAGAGGGGGACAGAGAGAGGGAGAAAAGGGGGACAAAGACAGAGAGAGGGGACATAGAGAGTGAGGGCAGGAACAGAGTGGGAGAGGGGCAAGGACAGAGAGAGATAGAGGGGGAAGGGATGGGGGCAGAGATGGGGGAAGAAAGAGGGGGAAGAGAGAGGGGGACATAAAGGTAGTGAGAAGAGAGAGAGGGAGGGGACAGAGAGCGAGAGGGGGACAGAGAGAGAGAGAGAGGGCAGGGCCAGAGAGAGAGGGGTGGACAAACAAAAAGGGGGGAAAGAGAGAGAGGGCAGGGACAGAGAGAGAGAGAGACAGAGAGAGGGGGGAGAAACAGAGGGAGGAGAGGGAGAAGGGACAGAGAGAGGGAGGTCAGACAGAGGGGGTGGAACAGAGAGAAAGAGAGGGGGACAGAGCGAGAGGGTGACAGAGAGAGAGAGGGGATATAGAGAGAGTGAAATGGGGACAGAGACCGAGGGGGATGGATAGAGGGAGACAGAGAGAGAGAATGGACAGAGTGAGAGACAGCGGAACAGAGAGGGTGGGGAGATAGAGAGAGGGGGTGCAGAGAGAGGGAGGTTGGACAGAAAGAGAGAGCGAGGTCAGAGACAGAAAGAACAGAGAGAGAGTGGTATAGAGAGAGAGGCAGAGCCAGAGAGGACAGAGAGAGGCGCTGACACAGAGAGAGAGGGAGAGGGAGAGAATGATGGAAACAGAGAGAAAGAGGGGACAGAGAGGGGGGACAGAGGGAGAGAGAGGGGGCACAGAGAGAGAGGAGATACAGGGTGAGAGGGGACAGAGAGAGGGAGAGGGATGAGAGAGAGAGAGGGGGCACAGAGAGAGAGGGACAGAGGGACAGAGAGACAGAGAGGGCAGGGACGGTGAGGGAGAGAGAGAGAGAGGGAGGACAGTGAGATGGAGAGGGAGAGGCACAGAGAGAGTGAGAGAGGGGAGACAGAGAGGGGGAGTGAGACAGAGGGGGAGAGAGACAGGAGGCAGAGAGAGAAGGGAGACAGAGAGAGAGGGGGAACAGCGAGAAAGAGACAGGGGGACAGAGAGAAAGAGAGAGGAGGGACAGAGAGAGAGAGAGGGTCACCTTAAATTTATGCCCCCTGGTTATTGATCGCTCCACTAAGGGAAAAAATTCTTTCATATCTATCCTATCAATGCCCCTCATAATTTTGTACACCTCAATCACGCCACCCTCAGCCTTCTCTGCTCTAAGGAAGACAACCCTTGCCTATCCAGTCTCTCTTCATAGCTGAAATGTGCCAGTCCAGGCAACATCCTGGTGAATCTCCTCTGCACCATCTCCAGTGCAATCACATCCTTTTTATAGTGTGGTACCAAAACTGTACACAGTACTCCAGCTGTGGCCGAACTGGTGTTTTATACAGCTCCATCATAACCTCCCTGCTCTAATATTCTCGGCCTTGGCTCATAAAGACAAGTATCCCATATGCCTTCCTAACCACCCTATCTACCTGTGCTGCTGCCTTCAGTAATCTATGGACAAGTACACCAAGGTCCCTCTGACCCTGTGTACTTCCTAGCCTCCTACCATCCATTGTATATTCCCTTGCCTTGTTAGCCCTCCCAAAATGCATCACTTCACACTTCTCAGGATTCAATTCCATTTGCCACTGCTCCGCCCATCTTACCAGCCCATCAATATCGTCCTGGAATCTAAGGCTTTCCTCCTCACTGTTTATGACATCACCAATTTCCAGAGGGAGAAAGAGAGGTGGGACAGAGAGAGAGAGAGAGAGAGGGAAAGGGGGACAGAGAGGGAGAGAGAGATAAAAAAGGGGGACAGAGAGATGAGGAGGGAGGATGGGGTGGGGGGTGGAGAGTGACTCAGAGAGAACGTAAGAACATAAGAACTAGGAGCAGGAGTAGGCAATTCAGACCCTCGAGCCTGCTCCACCATTCAATACGATCATGGCTGATCTCATCTCGGCCTCAACACCACTTTCCTGCCCATTCTCCATAACCCTTCAACCCTTTACTAATTAAAAATCTGTCTATCTCCTCCTTCAATTTACTCAATGTCCCGACATCCACCGCACTCTGGGGTAGTGAATTCCACAGACTCACGACCCTTTGAGAGAAGTAATTTCTCCTCATCTCTGTTTCAAATCTGCTACCCCTTATCCTGAAACTATGACCTCTCATTCTAGATTGTCCCACCAGAGGAAACATCCTCTCTACGTCTACTTTGTCAATCGCCTTAATCATCTTATATACCTCAATTAGATCTCCCCTCATTCTTCGAAACTCTCGAGAGTAAAGGCCTAAACTGCTTAATCTCTCTTCATAAGACAAATCCCTCATCTCTGGAATCAATCTCGTGAACCTCCTCTGAACTGCCTCCAATGCAACTACATCCATCCTCATGTAAGGGGACCAAAACTGTACATAATATAGGGAGCGCGAGAGAGAGAGAAAGGGGGACAGAGAGGGGGGTGGGGGGGTGGGTGTCAGAAAGAGACTGAGGGGCACAGAGAGACAGAGAAATGGGACAGAGGGATAAAGAAGGGGGGAGAGAGAGGAACAGAGAGAGGTGGGGCCAAGAGAGGGGGGCAGAGGGGGTGCGACAGAAAGAGAAAGTGGGGGACAGAGAGGGGCAAAACATAGAGAAGGGGGAACAATAAAGAGAGGGGGGAACAATAGAGAGAGGGTGAGAAACACAGAGAGGAGGGAGATAGGGAGAGAAAGACAGAGAAAAAAGGAGCAGAGTGTGATCAAGATCACTGACTGAATGACATCTATCTGAAATACTATTCATCACTGCAAGTGTGCAGGCAAACGTTGACCATTTGTGCAAGCAAAAAATGCCAGGTATCTCACTAAATCAGTGTTCAACAGAGTGAAGAGAAAATAAGTCAATAAATTAGTCTTCTCATTTAAAGCTTCCTCACGAAAACGTACATTTGTTGTTTTGATTAATAGTAAGATAATTTTTTAATGCCTTTATCTTTCTGAAATTGTCTCACCACCGCCTATATAAGACAAAAATTGTAATGTGCTCCCCCCCCGCATGTGAAAAGTTTGGATCACCCTGTGCTAGTCAATCTGTGTCCTGTTGCAGGCGATTCATATCATCCTCACTGTTTGCCACTCCTCCAAAATTGGTTTCATCGGCAAATTTTTGAAATTTTGCTTTGTATTCCAGGATCCAAGTTCTTTATAATTAGCAAAAAAAGCAGTGGCTGTCTCCACCACTCAATGTTATCTACCATGAAGCCAATTTTATATCCAACTCAACACTGATCCTCCTATTCCATGTGCCTGAGTTTCATTAACCAGCCTTTTATGTGGTATTTTATCAAATGCTTTCCAGATCTGTTCTCATCCCATTGATGTTGACCCTCCCCCTATTAATTATTTTCACTCTGGATTGCTCCTTGTACTTTTCCACAGCCAACCTAACCCTTATGATACTATGATCACTGTCCTCTAAATGTTCCACTACTGACACTTGATCCACTTGACCCACCTCATTCCCCAGAACCAGATACAGCAATGCCTCCTTCCTTGTTGGACTGGAAACATACTGATGTAGAAAATTCTCCTGAACACACTCCAGAAACTCTTGCCCCTCTCTGTCCTTTACATTACTACTATCCGAGTCTATATTAGGATAATTAAAGTCCCCCATTATAATGACTCTATAATTCCTGCTCCAGTCTGTAATTTCCGGACAGATTTGTTCCTCTTTCTCTTGCCCACTATTTGGTAGTCTATAGAAAACACCCATCAGTGTAATGGGGTACCTCTATTGTTTCTTAGCTCGAACCAAATAGATTCTGTCCTTGACCCCTCTTGGACATCCTCTCTCTCCAGCAGTGTAATGTTCTCCCAAATCAATACAGCTGTCCCTTCCTCCACCTTTCCTTCCCTATCTTTCCTGAACACCTTGCATCCAGGAATATTTAGTATCCAGTCCTGCGTTTTATTGAGCCATATCTCCATTATCACCACAACATCATATTTCCACTCGCCTGTAGCTCACCAACCTTATTTATCACACTCCACGCATTGACATTCATGCACTAAAAACCTAATTTAGACATTTACACATTCCCTCTTACTCTGACCCCACCTAATGCCTTACTATTTCCTACTCGCGTGCTATCTGTCTCTCCAAATTCCCTGTGCACCTTGTTTTTTTCTCTCTAATAGTACATCCTGGTTCCGCATCCCTGCCAAGTTAGCACTTCCCAAATAGCACTAGCAAATCGCCCTGCAAGGACATTGGTCCTGGCTCTCTTCAGATGCAACCCATCCAGCCTGCATAGGTTCCAACTCCCAGAACCAGTCCCAATGTCCAAGGAATCTAAAGCATTTCCTCCTGCACCATCTCTCCAGTCAGCCATCCGGGACATTGAAATATTTAAAGTCACATTGAATTAATTTTCTTTTTCGCCTCTCTCAACCCCCAATATCAATTGGATTAATTATTTCCCCTTTTCACCCCAAATCATTCACCTTCACAACCTGACCTTTCCCCCCAAAACTGCACAAAATTTAAACTATATCCCTTCTCACCATCCCCTACACCTGTGACGGCATTTGACTCTGTCCCTCCCCCACCCCACCTGCACTGAGAAATGTACCTTCTCCCCCTTCCCCACCAGTGCAGCGCCTCGTTTCCCCGGACAGGGATCTGAAGGCATGGCAGTGCCAATCGCCGGGGTGAAGATCACAGCGGGATTTCAGGAGTCAGTGGGAGACTCATTTATTCAGGTGAGTTCATTTATATAAATATTTAAATGGTGATCACGATGCCACATGGTGGGGGGGCCGCCACGAGGCCTCGCTGCCGCCAGCAATATCGGGCTAGGCCCTGCCGGTGTTGAGGTCCGTGGCTGGCCTCATCCAGGGCAATCTTCATGCCTCCTTCCCCCCACCATGGATCCCAACATCGCGGGCTCTATAAAATCCAGCCCGAGGCGTGAGATAAAGTTAATTTCTCATTATTATTTGTTCCTTAGGTCTCATTTAATGTACCTTGGGCTCCAGACTGCCCAGATGCCCCATGCAATCATTATGTGGAAATGGCAAATTCCTGTGACTTCTTCTTCGTAAAGTCCTATAATGTGCAGTATCAAATGTGGGATGAGTGCTTTGCAAAAGCAAATGCTCCCCATCACCAGATTTATTCAGGTATGTACATTAAAACCTTCTGGTTCAGGGTCTGCCTCCCGGATATCAATGTTCATCTAAAACTGTCATATTTTTATCCATTTAGGTCTCTCTGCTTATATCAAACTGGGTATTGATTCCAGAAAGCTGGTGATGGGAGTTCCATGGTTTGGTTATGACTATCCTTGCCAGCGCTTTTATGAGGTAAGATGAAATGTTTTACTTGCATTCCCCGAAACGTTAACTCTGCTTCTCTTTCCACAGATGCTGCCAGACCTGCTGAGTGGTTCCAGCATTTCTTGTTTTTATTTCAGATTTCCAGCATCCGCAGTATTTTGCTTTTATACACCTGAAACACATCCTTCGTCCACATTAACTGTCCAATCAGGGCATCTAAATGTTTTTGAAAACAGCCCAGTATTTTGACTTGCTTAGCTTGCTTGCAGCCCAGTTCAATAACTTTGATGTTTTTTACATTCAGTTTTTTTATTACCTGTTTTACAGTTTTGTTAATTTCCATTTGTATCCATTGGCTTGCTGTCTGTGCTTACCTTATCCATGCTATTTAACATTTCATTTCACTGAGGCATTTCCTTAACTGCATTCTTCTAGACTGTAAATCTTAAGCTTCTGAATTTTTTTCTCAAACCTCATTCCTTCACACATGGAATCAAAGAAGCATAGGAGATACAGTAGACCATTCAATTACTCAAGCCTGTTCCACCACTCAGTTTGATTGTTACTGATTTTTATTCCATATACCTGCCTTGACTTAGTCACGATTAATACCTTCGCCGAACAAAATTCTATTGAGCTTAGTTTTGAAATTCTCAATTATCCTTGAGTCCTAATTGCCCCTCAGAGCCTATACACTGGGAGATCAGTCATGCTGTCACTACATTTTTTAAGTTAGAAGAGTAACTATATTCACAAGTAATAATTTCTCATCCTTTTGTACTTTACAGCCTGGTAGATGTGAACTGGAAAAGATTCCTGTCGGAGGTGCTCCTTGCAGTTCTAAGGCTGGAAGATTGATTTCATATAAAGAGGTCATGCAGCAGCTGCCCAGATCAATTACCGGCAGATATTGGGATGATGATTACAAATCCCCATATTATGTCTACAGGGTAAGACTATCAATCAAAGCACAGTGGAGACCTGTGCATTTCAACATTCTTTGTAGAATGTGAACATTGCAGGGATTCATGATTCAGTATTCTCTGTGTACAGGATTCAGCAAAGTTCAAAATGTCCAATTTGTACAGTCGGAAATGTGTGTAGTTGGATAATTGAAAAGAAAATGGGAGTTGAGAAGCAAAGCACCAAAACCAGTTCACCTTGTAAAAACATTGTGAAAAACCAGTTGCAGACACTGTCGGAGGTGTTGTTTTTCAGATAGGAAGTTAAACTGAGGCCCTATCCGTCCTCTGAGGTGGACATAGAAAGAAAGAAGAAAGAAAATTACAGCACAGGAACAGGCCCTTCGGCCCTCCAAGCCTGCGCTGATCCAGATCCTCTATCTAAACATGTCGCCTATTTTCTAAGGGTCTGTATCTCTTTGCTTCCTGCCCACTCATGTATCTGTCTAGATACATCTTAAAAGACGCCATCGTGCCCGCATCTACCACCTCCACTGGCAACGCGTTCCAGGCACCCACCACCCTCTGCGTAAAGAACTTTCCACGCATATCCCCCCTAAACTTTTCCCCTTTCACTTTGAACTCATGTCCTCTAGTAATTGAATCCCCCACTCTGGGAAAAAGCCTCTTGCTATCCACCCTGTCTATACCTCTCATGATTTTGTACACCTCAATCAGGTCCCCCCTCAACCTCCGTCTTTCTAATGAAAATAATCCTAATCTACTCAACCTCTCTTCATAGCTAGCGCCCTCCATACCAGGCAACATCCTGGTGAACCTCCTCTGCACCCTCTCCAAAGCATCCACATCCTTTTGGTAATGTGGCGACCAGAACTGCACGCAGTATTCCAAATGTGGCCGAACCAAAGTCCTATACAACTGTAACATGACCTGCCAACTCTTGTACTCAATACCCCGTCCGATGAAGGAAAGCATGCCGTATGCCTTCTTGACCACTCTATTTACCTGCGTTGCCACCTTCAGGGAACAGTGGACCTGAACACCCAAATCTCTCTGGACATCAATTTTCCCCTGAACTTTTCCATTTACTGTATAGTTCACTCTTGAATTGGATCTTCCAAAATGCATCACCTCGCATTTGCCCTGATTGAACTCCATCTGCCATTTCTCTGCCCAACTCTCCAATCTATCTATATTCTGCTGTATTCTCTGACAGTCCCCTTCACTATCTGCTACTCCACCAATCTTAGTGTCGTCTGCAAACTTGCTAATCAGTCCACCTATACTTTCCTCCAAATCATTAATGTATATCACAAACGACAGTGGTCCCAGCACGGATCCCTGTGGAACACCACTGGTCACACGTCTCCATTTTGAGAAACTCCCCTCTACTGCTACTCTCTGTCTCCTGTTGCCCAGCCAGTTCTTTATCCATCTAGCTAGTACACCTTGGACCCCATGCGCCTTCACTTTCTCCATCAGCCTGCCATGGGGAACCTTATCAAACGCCTTACTGAAGTCCATGTATATGACATCGACAGCCCTTCCCTCATCAATCAACTTTGTCACTTCCTCAAAGAATTCTATTAAGTTGGTAAGACATGACCTTCCCTGCACAAAACCATGTTGCCTATCACTGATAAGCCCATTTTCTTCCAAATGGGAATAGATCCTATCCCTCAGTATCTTCTCCAGCAGCTTCCCTACCACTGACGTCAGGCTCACCGGTCTATAATTACCTGGATTATCCCTGCTACCCTTCTTCAACAAGGGGACAACATTAGCAATTCTCCAGTCCTCCGGGACCTCACCCGTGTTTAAGGATGCTGCAAAGATATCTGTTAAGGCCGCAGCTATTTCCTCTCTCGCTTCCCTCAGCAACCTGGGATAGATCCCATCCGGACCTGGGGACTTGTCCACCTTAATGCCCTTTAGAATACCCAACACTTCCTCCCTCCTTATGCCGACTTGACCTAGAGTAATCAAACATCTGTTCCTAACCTCAACATCCGTCATGTCCCTCTCCTCGGTGAATACTGATGCAAAGTACTCGTTTAGAATCTCACCCATTTTCTCTGAGTCCAAGCGTAACATTCCTCCTTTGTCCTTTAGTGGGCCAATCCTTTCTCTAGTTACCCTCTTTCTCCTTATATATGAATAAAAGGCTTTGGGATTTTCTTTAACCCTGTTTGCTAAAGATATTTCATGACCCCTTTTAGCCCTCTTAATTCCTCGTTTCAGATTGGTCCTACATTCCCGATATTCTTTCAAAGCTTCGTCTTTCATCAGCCGCCTAGACCTTATGTCTGCTTCCTTTTTCCTCTTAGCTAGTCTCACAATTTCACCTGTCATCCATGGTTCCCTAATCTTGCCATTTCTATCCCTCATTTTCACAGGAACATGTCTCTCCTGCACGCTAATCAACCTCTCTTTAAAAACCTCCCACATATCAAATGTGGATTTACCTTCAAACAGCTGCTCCCAATCTACATTCCCCAGCTCCTGCCGAATTTTGGTATAGTTGGCCTTCCCCCAATTTAGCACTCTTCCTTTAGGACCACTCTCGTCTTTGTCCATGAGTATTTTAAAGCTTACGGAATTGTGATCACTATTCCCAAAGTAGTCCCCTACTGAAACTTCCACCACCTGGCCGGGCTCATTCCCCAACACCAGGTCCAGTATGGCCCCTTCCCGAGTTGGACTATTTACATACTGCTCTAGAAAACCCTCCTGGATGCTCCTTACAAATTCTGCTCCATCTAGACCTCTAACACTAAGTGAATCCCAGTCAATGTTGGGAAAATTAAAATCTCCTATCACCACCACCCTGTTGCTCCTACATCTTTCCATAATCTGTTTACATATTTGTACCTCTATCTCACGCTCGCTGTTGGGAGGCCTGTAGTACAGCCCCAACATTGTTACTGCACCCTTCCTATTTCTGAGTTCTGTCCATATTGCCTCACTGCTCGAGTCCTCCATAGTGCCCTCCTTCAGCACAGCTGTGATATCCTCTTTGACCAGTAATGCAACTCCTCCACCCCTTTTACCTCCCTCTCTATCCCGCCTGAAGCATCGATATCCTGGGATATTTAGTTGCCAATCATGCCCTTCCCTCAACCAAGTCTCAGTAACAGCAATAACATCATACTCCCAGGTACTAATCCAAGCCCTAAGTTCATCTGCCTTACCTACTACACTTCTTGCATTAAAACAAATGCACCTCAGACCACCAGTCCCTTTACATTCATCATCTGCTCCCTGCCTGCTCTTCCCCTTAGTCACACTGACTTCATTATCTAGTTCCTTACAGGCTTTTGTTACTACCTCCTTACTGTCAACTGACCTCCTCAATTGGTTCCCATCCCTCTGCCACATTAGTTTAAAACCTCCCCAACAGCGTTAGCAAAAGCACCCCCAAGGACATTGGTTCCAGTCCGGCCCAGGTGTAGACCGTCCAATTTGTAATAGTCCCACCTCCCCCAGAACCGGTCCCAATGTCCCAAAAATCTGAACCCCTCCTTCCTGCACCATCTCTCAAGCCACGCATTCATCCTGACTATTCTTTCATTTCTACTCTGACTAGCACATGGCACTGGTAGCAATCCTGAGATTACTACCTCTGAGGTCCTACTTTTTAACTTGGCTCCTAACTCCCTAAACTCTGCTTGTAGGACCTCATCCCGTTTTTTACCTATATCATTGGTGCATATGTGCACAACGACAACTGGCTGTTCACCCTCCCCCTTTAGAATGTTCTGCAGCCGATCTGAGACATCCCTGACCTGTGCACCTGGGAGGCAACATACCATTCGGGAGCCTCGTTTTCGACCACAGAACCGCCTATCTACTCCTCTTACAATCGAATCCCCTACGACTATAGCCCTTCCACTCTTTTTCACGCCCTTCTGAACAGCAGAGCCAGCCACGGTGCCATGAACCTGGCTACTGCTGCCTTCCCCTGGTGAGCCATCTCCCTCCACAGGATCCAAAACGGTATACTTGTTTTGGAGGGAGATGACCGCAGGGGACTCCTGCGCTGCCTTCCTGCTCTTTCTCTGCCTTTTGGTCACCCATTCCCTATCTCCCTCAGCAATCCTAATCTGCGGTGTGACCAATTCACTAAACGTGCTATCCACGACCTCCTCAGCATCGCGCATGCTCCAAAGTGAGTCCATCCGCAGCTCGAGAGCCGTCATGCGGTCAAACAAGAGCTGCAGTTGGACACACTTCCTGCACGTGAAGGAGTCAGGGACATCAGCAATGTCCCTGAGCTCCCACATTGAGCAAGAGGAGCATGACACGGGTCTGAGATCTCCTGCCATTTTTAATCTTAAGCTTAACTTAGTGAAATGAAAAAGGAACGAAAAGTTTTTACCAATCACGACAAAACCAGAGAAATAGAAAAAGCCTTACCTTATATACACCCCACCGAGTCCTTTTTTTTGGTTAGAGGAGGAGGGCGGGTGGGAGACACTACAAGTGTGGTGTCTCGGGTTCAGAAACCGCCCAAATATATAGTGTTTTACTTACCTACTTACTTACATAAATGTTCCAATAGCACTATTTTGAGGAAGAGTGGAGGTGTCCTCCCTGGTGTCCTGGGCAATATTTGTCCCTCAACCAACATCACGAAACGATTATTTGATCATTATCACATGCTGTTTGTGGGATCTTGCTCTGTGCAAATTGTCTGCTGCATTTCCTACTTTACAACAGTCACGACATTTCAAAAGCACTTCATTAGCTGGACAGTGCTTTAGATGGTCTGAGGTTGTGAACGGTGCTATTTAAATGCAAATAGTTTCTCTCGAAGCTTTACATAAATCTTTCTTTGGCCTCCTTATCTCGAGAGACAATGGGTAAGCGCCTGGAGGTGGTCAGTGGTGTGTGAAGCAGCGCCTGGAGTGGCTATAAAGGCCAATTCTGGAGTGACAGACTCTTCCACAGCTGCTGCAGAAAAATTTGATTGTCGGGCCTGTTACACAGTTGGCTCTTCCCTTGCGCCTCTGTCTTTTTTCCTGCCAACTGCTAAGTCTTTTCGACTCGCCACACTTTAGCCCCGCCTTTATGGCTGTCCGCCAGCTCTGGCGAATGCTGGCAACTGAATCCCACGACTTGTGATCAATGTCACAGGACTTCATGTCGCGTTTGCAGACGTCTTTATAGCGGAGACATGGACGGCCGATGGGTCTGGTACCAATGACGAGCTCGCTGTACAATGTGTCTTTGGGGATCCTGCCATCTTCCATGCGGCTCACATGGCCAAGCCATCTCAAGCGCCGCTGACTCAGTAGTGTGTATAAGCTGGGGATGTTGGCCGCCTCGAGGACCTCTGTGTTGGAGATACGGTCCTGCCACCTGATGCCAAGTATTTTCCGGAGGCAGCGAAGATGGAATGAATTGAGACGTCGCTCTTGGCTGACATACGTTGTCCAGGCCTCGCTGCCATAGAGCAAGGTACTGAGGACACAGGCTTGATACACTCGGACTTTTGTGTTCCGTGTCAGTGCGCCATTTTCCCACACTCTCTTGGCCAGTCTGGACATAGCAGTGGAAGCCTTTCCCATGTGCTTGTTGATTTCTGCATCTAGAGACAGGTTACTGGTGATAGTTGAGCCTAGGTAGGTGAACTCTTGAACCACTTCCAGAGCGTGGTCGCCAATATTGATGGATGGAGCATTTCTGACGTCCTGCCCCATGATGTTCGTTTTCTTGAGGCTGATGGTTAGGCCAATTTCACTGCAGGCAGCCGCAAACCTGTCGATGAGACTCTGCAGGCACTCTTCAGTGTGAGATGTTAAATCAGCATCGTCAGCAAAGAGGAGTTCCCTGATGAGGACATTCCGTACTTTGGACTTCGCTCTTAGACGGGCAAGGTTGAACAACCTGCCCCCTGATCTTGTGTGGAGGAAAATTCCTTCTTCCGAGGACTTGAACGCATGTGAAAGCAGTAGGGAGAAGAAAATCCCAAAAAGTGTGGATGCGAGAACACAGCCCTGTTTCACTCCACTCAGGATAGGAAAGGGCTCTGATGAGGAGCCACCATGTTGAATTCTGCCATTCATATTGTCATGTAAATATATCTATAGTAATTATGTAATTTTGTTAATCAAGGCAAACAGTCACAGTCATCATGACAATTTTGAGGAATATATTTGTCCTGTTAACATGTGCCTTGTGTTCATATGTTGCACAGCATCCAGATGCGTTCATTGGTTTTGGTGTTAAAAAGATTGACTGGGAATTTCCTTGGAGCTTCTCCTCCAAGAAGCTAAAGAATGTCCTTCATACTGAACTTGATCATATCTGTTTAAATCATCACAAGCGTTTCACACAATAGGTTGATAGGTTAATTGGCCATTATAAATTGCCCCTAGTATAGGTAGGTGGTAGGGAAATATAGCGACAGGTGGGGATGTGGTAGGAAAAATGGAATTAGTGTAGGATTAGGATAAATGGGTGGTTGATGGTCGGCACAGACTCGGTGGGCCGAAGGGCCTGTTTCAGTGCTGTATCTCTAAACTAAACTAAAACTAACCATAAGTTTCTTTCAAGTGCAGTAACATAGTTATGTAATTGACTTGAAATTATGTTGTGAGGTATTAGTGAATGAATGCTTAATTCAGTCAGATGAACAAACTTACATTAATTTAATGCCATCATGAAAGTATTACATTATTTGGACACTATCCCACGGTCAATTTTAGTATTTTAAAGAATTAAAAAAGTTGCATTCAAAGTCAGAGAGAGATACAGCACTGAAACAGACACATTGGCCCACAGAGTCAGTGCCAACCATCAACTTATACTAATCCGATATTCCCTACCACATCCCCAACTTCCCTCAATTCTCCTACCGACACTGGGGGCAATTTACAATGGCCAATTTACCTATCAACCTGCAAGGTTTTGGCTGTGGGAGGAAACCAAAGCAACCAGTAGAAATCCACATAATCACAGGGAAACTTGCAAACTTTGCACAGACAGTACCCAGAACTGAACCCAGGTTGCTGGAGCTGTGAGGTTGCAGTGCTAACCACTGAACCACTCTGTGATCCTGTGCTTGTGCTGAAGGATCAGTGGTGAGACTTTTTGAGAATTAGTTTCTATTTTCAGTTCCACTTGTGTGATGTGTTAATGTGCTAATGCACTTTGCAGATTAATAAAGGGGGAGATGGTGGTAATGTCACTGGACTAGTAATCTAGAGGCCTAGGCTAATGCACTGGGGACATTGGTTCGAATCCCATCATGGCAGATGGTGAAAATTTGAATTCAGTTATAAATATGGAATTAAGAAAGCTAGTCTAATAGTGACCACAAAACCATTTGGTCCTTTCGGGAAGGAAATCTACTGTCCTTACCTAGTCTGGCCGACATGTGATTCCAGACCCACAGCAATGTGGTTGATTCTTAATTGTCTTCTGAAAGGGCCGAGCAAGCCACTCAGTCCAAGAGCAGTTAGAGATAGGCAACAAATGCTGGCCTTACCAGTGACACCCACATCCAATGAAAGAACCAAAATAAAGTACAAGTTAGGTTCCAGTGGTTTACATATCAGTGCAAAAGGCAAGGCTGAAGCATTTACAACCATCTTAAGCCAGAAGTGCCGAGTGAAAGATTCATCTCAGCCTCCTCCTGTGGTTTGCAGCATTAAAGATACCAGTCTTCAGCTAATTTGATTCACTCCAGGTGATATCAAGAAATGGCAGAAGGCACTGGATACAGCAAATTCCATAGGCCCTGTCCCATCCCCTCTGTAGCACCGAAGACTTGTGCTCCAGAACCAGCCTTGCCCCTCAGCAAGTGGAGAGTATTCCATCACACTCCTGACTTGTGCCTTGTAGATGGTGGACAGGATTTGGGGAGTCAGGAGGTGAGTTACTCACTGCAGGATTCCTAGCCTCTGACCTGCCCTTGTAGGCATGGTACTTACATGGCTGGTCCAGTTCAGTTTCTGGTCAATGAAAACCTATAGGATGTTGATAGTGGGGGACTCAGCAATCGTAATGCCATTGAATGACAAGGGAAAATCGTTGGATCCTGCCCACGAAAAGCAGGACAAATCTAATCCGGTCCATTACCGCCCAATCATTCTACTTTTGATTAACAGAGAAGTGATGGAAGATATCGTTGACAGTGCTATCAAGCGACACTTACTCAGCAATAACCTGCTCACTGCTGCTCAGTTTGGGTTCCACCAGGATCACTCAGCTTCTGACCTCATTACAGCCTTGTTCCAAACATGGACAAAATAGCTGAACTCCAGAGGCGAGGTGAGAGTGACTGCCCTTGACATCAAGGCAGCATTTGACCAAGTGTGGCATCAAGGAGCCCCAACAAAATTGAAGTCGATGGGAATCGGAGTGGAGCCGTACTTAACACAAAGGAAGATAGTTGGGTTGCTGGTGGCCAATCATCTCGGCTCCAGGACATTGCTACTGGAGTTCCTTAGGGTAGTGACCGAGGCCCAACCATCTTCAACATCTTCATCAATGGCCTTCCCTCCATGATAAGGTCAGAAGTGGGAAGGTTCACTGATGATTGCACAGTGCTCAGAACCATTTGGAACTCCTCATACACTGAAGCAGTCCATACCTGCATGCAGCAAGATCTGGACAGCATTCAGGCGTGAGCTGCTAAGTGGCGAGTAAAATTTGCACCATACAAGTGCCAAGCAATGGCCAACTCCAAAAAGAGCAAATCAAACCATCTCCCTTGACATTCAACAGCATTCCCATCACTGCAACCACAACCATTACCATCCTGCAGGTCACCATTGAGCAGAAACTGAACTGGACCAGCCATATAAATATTGTGTCTACAAGAACAGGTCAGAGGCTGGGAATTCTGTGGCGAGTAACTCACCTCCTGACTCAGCTCCAGAACATCACTGCAGGAGTTCCTCAGCGTAGTGTTCTAGGGCCAACCATCTTCAGCTGCTTCATCAATGACCTTCCTTCAACCATAAGGTGACAGTGGAGATGTTCGCTGATGATTGCACAATGTTCAGAACCATTTGTGACGCCTCAGATACTGAAGCAGTCCATGTAGAAATGCAGCAAAACCTGGAGAACATGTAGGCTTGGGCTGATAAGTGGCAAGTAACATTTGTGCCACACAAGTCCCAGGCAATGACCATCTCTAACAAGAGAGAATCTAACCATCTCCTGTTGACATTCAATGTCATTACAATTGCTGAATCCCCCACGATCAACATCCTGGGGGTTACAATTGACCAGAAACTGAACTGGAATAGCCATATAAATACCATGGCTACAAGAGCAGGTCAGAGGCTGAGAATCCTGACTCCCCAAAGCCTGTCCACCATCTACAAGGTACTAGTAAGGAGTGTGCTGGAATAATCTGCACTTGTTTGGACAAGTGCAGCTCCAACAGCATTCAAAAAGATCAAACTTTGACACCATTCAGAACAAAGCAGTTCATTGATTGGCACCCCATCTACTACCTTAAACATTCATTTGCTCCACCGCCAGCACACAGTGGCAACAGTTGTGTACCATCTACAGGATGAACTGTCACAATTCGCGAAGCTTCCTTCGACAGCACCTTCCAAACCCACGACCTCTACCACCTGGAAGGACAAGGGCACTAGAGGCATGGGAACACCATCACCTGCAAGTTCCTATCCCAGCCAGAAACATCCTGACTTGGAACAATATTGCCGTTCCCTCACTGTCGCTGGGTCAAAATCCTGAAACAGCCGACATTGCAGCAGTGTAACTGTAACCACACCACATGGACTGGCTCACCACCATCTTCTCATGGGCAATTAGGGATTGGCAAAAATGCTGGACTTGCCAGTGACACTCATATTGTTACAAGAGTTTTGTTTTTTTTAAACTGGGAATTCTGTTAGGTGTTTAAAGCTGGGAAATGGGGATTTTCTGTGAACACAGCTGACACTTGGGGCTGGATTTTATAGGGGCCTCCACGTCGGGATCTGTGGGGGGAGGCAGCATCAATATTGCCCCGTATAAGGCCCACCATGGACCTTGACGCCAGCAGGTCCCGGTGTCATAAGAGTTTTGTTTTATTTCAAAATTAAGAGGTCTGTGTGCCTTTTAAAGCTGGGAGAAGAGGGTTTTTCTGTGAGCACTAAATGTTGACACTTGCTGTTTGAAGTGCAGGCTGTAAAACTTGCATCCAAGCAACAGAAAGATTTACGATTGTCTTGTGACTTGGTTGTTGTTGAAAGCTTTTAGTCAGGTCTGCAGAGTGAACCAGACCAGGGAGCAGTTAGTAGTGAACTGGGGCTGTGATTTTCTGATAGACCAGAGAAATGACCTACTCTCTCTGCAACAGAAGCTTTTCATCTCTTATAAAGAAATTCTACATTTGAGGTGTAGTTTTTACCTGCCTGAAGTGAGAGAAAAGTCCCAGGAAAAGAGGAGTTGCTACACTCTGTTGAGGAAGGAAGCCATGTGTTTCAGGTGTGGCAGGTTGCTGCTGCCTACAGTCTCAAAAATCCCTGCCTCAAGAGTGAGTCTTGTTGCATTTTGTGTTATTGCAAGTTCCTGAAATTTCAAGGAAGTTTTGACTGTCAGAGTGCTGCTTTAAAATTTAAGTAGACCTGTTGCTATACCTAAAGCTGAAAGATCCATGTGACGCCTGCTGCAGACAAATTGCCTTGAACACCTACCCATCACAGACTGTTTATCAAACTCACCTGGAGAGACTTCAAGTGGCATCTGACTATTCGACTCTGGGACAGCTCACCAATCCAGCAATATCCTTCCTGAAGTTATTGTTTCAAAGAAAGCATTGTGAAATCAATATCCATTTTCCCTGGTTAACCATTTTGTTTTGAATGTATGTGTGTGTGCATGAGGGTTAGGAAGAATAAGGAGTTATAAAATCTTGTCATGTATATAGATTCATCTCATTATTGTTTAAAACTTGGTTTATTAATAAATAGTTAATTTTGTTTTCATTTATAGAATCCTTTTTTAGTGTGCTTTATTCTGGGGGGTATAAAAGTATATAATATCGCAGCAGCTCTGCGGAGTGAAAGCCGCGCGTGCAGGCCACCATCTTTTACAGCCGCCACTGCACTCGATGGTGGCAATGTAAAATCCAGCCCTTGGTGTTTAAACTGTGTACACAGACTGTAATACTTGCTTCCAATCAACCAGAAAGATTTATGACTGTCTTGTGACTTGTTTGTTGAAAGATTTTAGTTTCATTTTGGGATTATAAGAAACCTGTGGACTCTACAAGGAGCAGGCTTTGAAATCTTTGTATTACCTTTCCTGGAAAGAGAGGAAAACCCAAAAAAGTGTTACCACTCTCTGCAAAAGAAGCCTTGCATCTCTTAGAAAGAAATTCTACTTTTTAGGTGTGGTTTGGACCTGCCTGAAGAGAGAGAAAAGACCCAGGAACAGAGGAATTGCTTCACTCTGTGGAGGCACACTGCTTTGCAGAGAGAAAACCTCTGCATTTTAAAGGTAACGGATTTCTACTGCCTTCAATCTGAAGAATCCCTGTCTCAAGCGTAAGTCTTGTTGCCTTTTGTGTTTTTGGGAGATCCTGAAATCTCAAGAAAGCTCCTACTGTTCGACTGCTATTTCAGAATCCAAGCAGACCTGTTGCTACACCCTTTGGCTGAAAGAGCTGTGTGACGCCTGCTATAGATGAAGTTCCTCGAATGCCTACATATCACAGACTATTCATGAAACCCGCCGAGAGAGACTTCGCGTGGCGTCTGACTGTTCGACTCTGGGACCATTTACCAATCTGGAAATATCCTACCAGTCTGTGACAACCAATTACTTTAGCATTCCTAAGAAACAGTTGTAATTCAAAACAACCATCGAAAAACCAGTTAACCAACTTTTGAATGTATGTGCATGCAGGTTAGGAAGAATAAGGAGTTATAAAATCTTTTCATAAATATAGATTTATCCCATTATTGTTTAAGATTTTATTTTATTAAGAAATATGTCACTTTGTTGTTGTTCAAAGGAACCTGGTTTGTGTCCTTCATTCTGAGGGATAAATAAACTGTTTAATTTGGCTAATTTCTAGTCGGTGGGAAGCTTTTCCTAATATGCTGTGACCTGTGGAATATAGGGACTGAATTAACAGTGCATAACACCCACCTTGGTTCAACAATATAAAAAACAATCCATTGTAATGGAACAAACTGCCTTTATATGTTTCATTCGCTTAATCCACCTAAACTTATCCTTTAATGCAAGTACAAGTTTCATGTATTTGAAATAGTGGTGTTGAAGATGTTCAGTGTTGTGTCTAGAACAGTGCATTAATCCAAACCTACCTCCTATCTGTCTAACTCTCTTTGGCTTTTTTGGCAGGTTAATAATACATACCACGAGGTTTGGTATGATGATCCAGAAAGCATTTCACTAAAATCGCTGATCATGAAGAAACTAAAACTCCGTGGTATAGGTGCATGGACTGCAAATTACCTAAACTACACTGGTGATCCTACAACAGCAATGCAAACTGAAGAAATGTGGAATGCTCTGTGCCCGATCCGAGGAAAATGGAGAACTTAATCTATTTACTCTTCTCATAATGTGATTATTTACTTTTGCAAGTAAACACAAGAGAAAATGAGCTCACTTCCAACCTTAGAAATTTAACAAATGCAGATCTAGGGAACAAATTTAATATTTTATCTAATCAATCAATTCCTATTCAATGAAAAGCAAATGTATAAATATGATTTACACTCCAAGATCTGGTCCCTTCAGGCATCTTAAATTGTTTACAAAATGCACCAAAACTGCGTTCGTTACCATAATGTTTAATGACAGTGTCGGCTAAAATTTGTTGCCACGAAATACTTACAATTCAGGGAACAATTCAACTTTCCCGTTGTGTGATTTATCAATTGTGACATACACACGTGCTGTCTGTTTTACACACATCTTCATTCTCATCCCTGAATTATTATGATTTTATTTTGCCATAGGTTATTACTTTGAAGTTAGATAAGTTTTTAATGTTCAGTTTCCTCCATTAAGGGGTGTGAATGGACCACAAATAGTGTCCTCTTTTTGCTGCTTGCTTTTTAATTGTAATAATACAAACACTGTAACTATTTGCATTTTAATCTTCATGAGAGATTTACAATTGCCTACTCCTGAAAGACAAATTGAATCTTCCCATGAATATGTATTTCACAAAATAAAATGCTGTTTTCAAAGTAAGTGTTTTAGTTCTGTTGCTCAAGGAAAGTGGAAATTGTGGAAATATAAAACAATTGTGGATCTGGTTAGAAAAGAATTCCCATCGATGTAATCTTTGCACATATATGTAGTTGTCCTTTGTTAATCACCTTCCCTCCTTATTTCTAATGTGAAAAACTCACCATTGGGGCCGGGTGGATTGGAGTTGGGTATTTCTCTCATATTCTCTGTACTTGTAATTCTACCCAGCGAGAATTATCATTCTTTATTCCTGATACAAATTTCTTCTGTAACAATATAGTTTCAGTAACTCAGTATGTAATATTATGGGTCTAACCAGTTCCTTGATAAGAGTACAACTCTGGTATGGAATTTGCAAAACACAGTCAATTCGAGATGAAGGTAAAGAAGGCAGAAGAAAACGACCTCTTTCAGTGATTATTAAAGTTGCCTTTCTTTGTCCCTGGCAAACTATAAATAATTTAAACTACAACACTGTCTTTGCAGCAAAACCTTGAAAGTTTGAGAATTACTAAAGCCGTACAGATGCATCCTGCGCATCCTGGTTTATATCATCCCACCATTGGTGGCAGTGTCTTCATCAGCCTCAACCCTAAACTCATTTATTTCTGAATCCTCATTCCCTCTCTCTCTGCAACAGGGCTCCCCTTGTCCTCACTTTCCACTCCACCATCCTCTGCATCCAAAGAATCATTCGCTGCCATTTCCGCCACCTCCAGCATGATGCCACTATTTTTTTTTATTCATTCATGGGACGTGGGCATCGCTGCCAGGCCAGCATTTATTGCCCATCTCTAATTGCCCTTGAGAAGGTGGTGGTGAGCTGCCTTCTTGAACCACTGCAGTCCATGTGAGGTGGGTAGACCCACAGTGCTGTTAGGAAGGGAGTTCCAGGATTTTGACCCAGCGACAGTGAAGGAACGGCGATCTAGTTCCAAGTCAGAATGGTCCATGTCGGCCTCCTCCTGAAGTCCCCAGCATCACAGATGCCAGACTTCAGCCAATTCGATTCACGCGTGATATCAGGAAACGACTGAAGGCACTGGGTACTGCAAAAGATATGGGCCCTGACAATATTCCCGCAACAGTACTGAAGACCTGTGTTCCAGAACTTGCCGCGCCCCTAGCAAAGCTGTTCCAGTACAGCTACAACACTGGCATCTACCTGACAATTTGGAAAATTGCCCAGGTATGTCCTGTACACAAAAAGCAGGACAAGTCCAACCCGGCCAACTACCGCCTGATCAGCCGAGTCTCAATCATCAGTAAAGTGATGGAAGGTGTCATCAACAGTGCCATCAAGCGGCACTTGCTTAGCAATAGCCTGTTCAGTTATGCTCAGTTTGGATTCCGCCAGGGCCACGCAGCTACTGACCTCATTACAGCCTTGGTTCAAACATGGACAAAAGGGCTGAAATCAAGAGGTGAGGGGAGAGTGACTGCCCTTGACATCACGGCAGTATTTGACCGAGTATGGCATCAAGGAGCCCTTGCAAAACTGAGGTCAATGGGAATCAGGGGGAAAACTCTCCGCTGGCTGGAGTCATACCTAGCACAAAGGAAGATGGTTGTGGTTGTTGGAGGTCAATCATCTGAGCTCCAGGACATCACTGCAGGAGTTCCTCAGTGTCGAGTCCGAGGCCCAAACATCTTCAGCTGCTTCATCAATGACCTTCCTTCAATCATAAGGTCAGAAGTGGGGATGTTCGCTGATGATTGCACAATGTTCAGCACCATTCGTGACTCCTCAGATACTGAAGCAGTCCATGCAGAAATGCAACAAGACCTGGACAATATCCAGGTTTGGGCTGATAAGTGGCAGGTAACATTTGAACCACACAAGTCCCAGGCAATGACCATCTCCAACAAGAGAGAATCTAACCATCTCCCCTTGACATTCAACAGCATTATTATCACTGAATCCCCCACTATCAACATCCTGGGGGTCACCATTGACCAGAAACTGAACTGGACCAGCCACATAAATACTGTGCTAAAAGAGCAGGTCAGATGCTCGGAATCCTGTGGTGAGTAATTCACCTCCAGACTCCCCAGAGCCTGTTCACCAAATATTCTGCAGTGATTGGTAGAAAAATTAGAGGGGAGGTGAGGAAAAGCTTTTTCACCCAGAGGGTGGTGGGGGTCTGGAACTCACTGCCTGAAATGGTAGTTGAGGCAGAAACCCTCACTCGTTCAAAAGGAATCTGGATATGCACCTCAAGTGCCGTATTGTGCCGGGCTACGGACCAAATGCTGAAAGGTGGGATTAGAATGGATGGATCGCTTTTCGGCCGGCACAGACACGATGGGCCAAGTGGCCTTTTTATGTGCCTTAAACTTTCTATGAATGTACAAGGCACAAATCAGGAATGTGATTGAATGCTCTCCACTTGCTTGGATGGGTGCAGGTCAAACGACACTCAAGAAGCCCAACACCATCCAGGAAAAAGCAGCCCACTTGATTGACACATCATCAGCAAACATTCACTCCCTCTATGAACGACGCACAGTGGCAGTAGTGTGTGCCATCTGCAAGCTGCACTGCAGCAACGCATGAAGGCTCCTTAGACCGCACCATCCAAACCCATGACCTCTACCACCTGGAAGGACAAGGGCAGCAGTTGCATGGGAACTCCACCATCTGCAAGTTCCCCTCCAAGCCACACACCGTGACTGTTGCTGGGTCAAAATCCCGGAACTTCCTTCCGAACAGCACTGTTGGTATACCTGCGCCCCAAGGACTGCAGCAGTTCAAGAAGGCAGCTCACCACCACCTTCTCAAGGGCAACAAGGGATGGGCAATAAATGCTGGCCAAGCCAGTGATGCCCAGATCTCTTGAACAAATAAAAGAAAAACATATTACCTCAGGTCTCTTTGCACCTGCACCCACTTTAGCATTTAATCCTTTAGTGGCAAATGGAATTTAATCCTGAGAAGTATGAGGGGATGCACTTTGGGAGGACTAACAAGGGAATATGCAATGGTCTGTAGGACCCTAAGAAGTACAGAGGGTCAGAGGGACCTTGGTGCACTTGTCCATAGATCACTGAAGGCAGCAGCACAGGTAGGACCCTAGGAAGTAAATGTTGTTTCAGGTGCCTAGGTCGATGCCGGGTGGTACATTCGGTCTCATTCTTTTTTATTGACTTCATAGCGGTTAGATACAACTGAGTGGCTTGCTAGGCTTGCATCCTACAATCAAAGTTAATTTGCATTACCCTCTCAAATTCGATAAAAGTCTGCCCAGTCTGCTTCCAGAGGTTCTGAAATTTCTGCCGACAAGCTTCAGGAACCAACTCATAAACAGTGAGAATAGCCTTTTCTTTGCCATCTCATAATCTGCAGAAGCCTCCTCAGAAAGTATAGCGTAAACTTCATGAGCTCTGCCTATCAAACTGCTTTGTATGAGCAGTGTCCAGTTTTCTTTCAGCCACTCATCTGATTAGCTATCCTTTCAAATTAATTTAAATCAAAAATGCCTCTACGTCCCTTTCCTCAAATTTAGGGAGGGCTTGCTCAAATTTAAATAGCTCCCCACTGGGTCCTGGGTTGGAGTCTTGTCTTTCCTCACCATAATTTTCCTTGGGTCAAAGGCAGACTTCCTTTTTAGTTCCAGCCTTTCTAATTGGAATACCCCTTCGCGCTCCCTTTTTCTCACCTGCCTCTTTTCTTTTTCCCTTTGCGATTCTGGTTCCACCTTATGAAATGTTCTTTTTCATTTTCCTCTCTCTGAAGTTCAAGTTTTCTTTTTTTATTTTTTCCTGTTCAAGCTGCTTCATCTGCAACTGAATCTGAGCTAATTCAACTGAATTACCATCTGGATTGCCTTTTCCTTCTTCCAATTTCAAATGCTGTGCTATTACCTCAATTATGTCTGCTTTCTTAGCTCCTGGTTAAGGCTCTAACTCCAATTTTGCCCTAAATACTATTAGTCCAGCCTTGGTTAAGTTTTGCAAATCATTCAAGGATAAATCCTCCCTCTCCAGAAACATCCAACTGACAAAGCCATTTTGAATTTCAATACGTATAGCAAAATTCACCATAAAAATCTTAATCACCTTTAACCTCAGCAAGTTTCAGCACTCGTATGAGTCTGGGATTTTAAATCCTGCAAGAGCACCCTGAAGGACAGATGGAATATAATGTGGAAAAATGTGAGGTTATCCATTTTTGCAGGAGGAATGTGCAGAGTATTTCTTAAATGGTGAGATATTCAAAAATAGATATGTACAAAGGGACCTGGGTGTCCTCATCAATAAGTCGCTGAAAGCTAACATGCAGGTGCAGCAAGCAATTAGTAAGGCTAATGATATCGCAGGAGTATTTGAGAATAAGAGTAGCGAAGTCTTGCTTCAATTGTATAGAACCTTGGTTAGACTGCACCTGGAGTACTGTGTGCAGTTTTGGGAGCCTTACCTGAGGAAGGATATTATTGCCACAGAGGGAGTGCAACGAAGGTTGACCAGACTTACTCCTGGGATGGTGGGACTGTCCAATGAAGAGAGATTGAGGAAACGGGGCCTGTTTTCTCTCAAGTTTTGAAGAATGAGAGGTGATCTCATTGAAACCTACAAAATACTTAAAGGGGTAGACAGGGTAGATACAGGTAAGGTGTTTCCCCAGGTTGGGGAGTCTAGAACCAGGGGATAAAATTTCAAAATAAGGGGGAAGCCACTTAGGACTGAGATGAGGAGGGACTTCGTAATGGGGGAGGTGGTGGTGTAGTGGTAATGTCACAGAATAAGTAATTCAGAATCACAGGTTAATGCTTGGAGGTCTTGGGTTTGAATCCCACCATGGCAGTTGGTGGAATTTGACTTCAATTAATAAATCTGGAGTTAGAATACCTGTCTAGTGGTGATCTTAAAACCATTGTGGATTATTGTTAAAAAAAAAAACCATCAGGTTCACGAATGTCCTTTAGGGAAGGAAATCTGCTGTCCTTATCTGGTCTGGTCTGGTCTGCATGTAACTCCAGACCCACAGCAATGTGGTTGACTCTTAAAAAATGCCTTCTAAAATGGCCCAGCAAGCCATTCAGTTCAAGGGCAATTTGGGATGGGCAATGAATGCTGGCCGAGACAGAGGCACCAGCATCCCACAAATGAATAAATAAAATAAACTCAGAGTGCTGTGAATCTTTGGAATTCTCTACCCAGAGGACTGTGGAAGATCAGCTATTGAGTATGTTTAAAACAGAGATTGACAGATTTCTAACGACCAATGACATAAAGGGATATTGGGACAGTGTGTGTAATAAAAATTGAAGTGGGTGATCAGCTATGATCATATTGAATGGTAGAGTAAGCTCGATGGGCTGAATGGCCTACTTCTGTTTGCATTGCAAATGCTTCAGCCTTGTCTTTTGCACTGATGTGCTGGGTTCCCCCATCATTGAGGATGGTGATATTTGCTGAGCCCCCTCCTCCAGTTAGTTGTTTCATTGTGCAAAAGCATTCATGACTGGATGTGGCAGGACTGCAGAGCATTGGCCTGATCCATTGCTTGCGGGATAGAATCATGTAATAGTAGAACGTTAAGGCACAGAAAGAGGCCACTTGGCCCATCATGTTTGTGCCAGCCGAAAAACGATCCACCTATTCTAATCCCACCTTCCGTCATTTGCTCCATAGCTCTGCAGATTACTTCCGTGAGGTGCATATCCAGACTCCTTTTGATTGAGTTGAGGGTTTATGCCTCAACTACCCTTTCAGGCATTGAGTTCCAGACCCCCAGCACCCTCTGGGTGAAAAAGTTTTTCCTTATCTCCCCTCTAATATTTCTACCAATCATTTTAAAACTATGCCCCCTTGTCACTGACCTCTCTGCTCAGGTGAACAGACCCATCAGCTCCACTCTATCCAGGCCCCTCAAAATTTTGCTCTTTTCAATCAGATCTCCCCTCAGCCTTCTCTGTTCCAAGGAGATCAACCCCAGCCTCTCCAATCTGTCCTCATTGCTGCATTTTTCCAGTCCAGGCAACATCCTCGGAAATCTCCTCTGTACCCTCTCTAGTGTAATTACATCCTTTCTGGAATGAGGTGACCAGAACTGAACACATTACTCAAGTTGTGGCCTAACAAATGGATTATACAGTTCCAGCATAACCGCCCTGCTCTTATATTCTGTACTCGGCTAATAAAGGAAAGGATTCCATATGCCTGCTTAACCACCTTATCGACCTGTCCTGCTACCTTCAGTGATCTGTGGACATTCACTCCAAGATCCCTCACTTCCTCTACACTTCTCAGTATTTTCCCATTAATGGTATATTTCTTTGCCTTGTATGACCTCCCTAAATACATCACCTCACACTCCTCCAAGCTGAATTCCATTTGCCACTTTTCTGCCCATTTAGCCAGACCATTAATATCTTCCTGCAGCCAACTTCTATCCTCCTCGCTATCTACCACACAGCCAGTCTTTGTGTCATCTGCAAACTTCTTGATCATGCCCCTTACATTTATGTCCAAAGCGTTAATATATACCACAAAAAGTAGGTGACCCAGTTCTGAGCCCTGCGGAAAGCCACTGGAAGCGCAGCCCTCCAGTCGTTAAAACACCTGTCAACAATTGCCCTTTGCTTCCTGCCACTGAGCCAATTTTGTATCCACCTAGCTGCATTTCCTTGGATCCCATGGGATTTTATTTTTTTAACCAGGCTGCCAGGTGGGACCTTGTCAAAAGCCTTGCTAATATTCATGCAGACCATATCAACTGCATTACCCTCATCTATCTTCCTTGTTACTTCTTCAAAATATTCGATCAAGCTGGTCAAAATAGATCTTCCTTTAACAAATTCATGCTGACTATCCTTCATTAACTTGTGCCTTTCTAAGTGACAGTTAACCCTGTATCTCCGAATAGATTCCAATAAATGGCCCACCACTGAGGTTAGACTGACTGGCCTGTAATTATTTGACCTATCCTTCACTCCCTTTTTAAACAGAGGTACAGCGTTTGCAGTTCTCCAAACTCTGGCACCACACCTTTATCCAGTGAGGACAGGAAAATGATGGTCAGACCTTCTGCTGTTTCCTCTCTTGCTTCTATTGACAACATAGGGTACATTTCATCTGGCCCTGGTGTTTCATCAAATTTCAAGAATGCTAATCCCACTAATACTTCCTCTCTCCCTATGTTTAGCACATCCAATACTTCACACTGCCCTTTATCTACAATATCTGCAATGTCCCCCTTTTTGTGAAGACAGACACAAGTATTCATTAAGAACCAAACCAGCATCTTTTACAGCCCCTACTCTCTGCTTAGTTATCCTCTTAGTCTTAATGTATTGATAAAACATCTTTCGGTTCAGCTTGATTTTGCTTGCCAATATTCTTTCATGCCCTCTCTTTGCTTTCCTAATTTCCTTTATGATTTCACCTCTCCACTTTCTATACTCCTCTCGGCTTTCTGTAGTATTGAGTTCTCGGTGTCAGACATAAGCTTTCCTTTCCTGCCTTATCTTATCCTGTTGGCTCCTCGACATCGATGGGGCTCTAGATTTGGCCGTCCCAGCCTTTTTCTTTGTGGGAACATGTTTACTCTGAACCCCTTGAATCTCTCCTTTGAATGCCTCTCACTGTTCTCACTCAGACTTACCTTCAAGTAGCTGTTTCCAGTCCACTTTCGCTAAACCACTCCTCAGTTTAGTAAAATTGACCTTGCCCCAACTGAGAACTCTGACTCCTGTTCTATCTCTGCCCTTTTCCATAATTATGTTAGAACTGACTGAATTATGATCACTACCAACAAAATGCTCTCCCACTGCCACCCCTTCCACCTGCCCATCTTCATTTCCTAAAACTAAGTCTAAAACTGCGCCCTCTCTCGTTGAACATACTACATACTGGGCAAAAAGGTTCTCCTGAACACACCTCAAGAATTCTGCTCCCTCAATTCCTTTCACACTAAAACTATCCCAGTTAATATTGGGGTAGTTAAAATCCCCTACGATTACTGCCTTTTTGCACATTCTTGCACCTCTCAGAGATTTGCCTACATATCTGCTATTCTATCTCCCTCTGACTATTAGGGGGTCTATAGTAAACTCCCAGCAGTGTGATTGCCCCTTTTGTGTTCCTTATCTCAATCTATAAGGCCTAATTTGATGCACCTTCCAGTATATCATCCCTCCTCACAGCTGTAATAGTTTCCTTGATCAAAATTGCGACTCCCCCTCCTTTCTAATCCCCCTCCCTATTGTGTCTGAAAACCCTCTAACTGGGAATGTTGAGCTGCCATTCCTGTCCCTCCTTAAGCCATGTTTCTGTAATAGCTATGATATCACACTGCCACATGTCTATCTGTGCCCTCAGCTCATCTGCTTTATTTGCTTTTCTCCTTGCACTGAAATAGTTACTCTTGAGAACTGTCAAACTCTTTTTTTTTATTTTCTAACCTTTGTTTCCTCAGTCTTCCAGTCTCATCCATTAATTTTCTGACTTCCATTTCATTTCTCATTTTGTACCAACTCAGTCTAACCTCAGGTCCCCATCCCCCTGCCAAACTAGTATAAACCTTCCCTAACAGCACTAACAAAACGTCCCGCAAGGAACTCAGTCCCGGCTCTGTTCAGGTGCAATCCGTCCGGCCTGTACAGGTCCCATCTCCCCCAGAGCCGGTTCTAATGTCCCAGGGATCTAAAGCCCGCCCTCCTGCTTAGTTCTATTGCGTACTGCTTACACAGCTTAGCATGCATTTAGTCCTGTGTTGTACCTTCCCCAGATCAGCATCTTATTTTGAGGTATGCCTGGTTCTGCTCCTGGCATGCTCTCCTGAACTCTTCATTGAACCAGCATTGATCCCCTGGCTTGATGGTAAAGGTAGATTGCGGGACATGCAGGCCATGAGGTTACAGGTTGTAGTTGAATACAATTCTGCTGCTGCTGATGACCCACAGTGTCTCATGGATGCCCAGTTTTGAGCTGGTAGATCTGTTCTGAATCTATCCCATTTAGCAGGATTGTAGTGTCAATCAACATGATGGAGGATATTGTCAGTGTAAAGAGGGACTTTGTTGCCACAAGGACTGTGCAGTAGAACTCCTGCCACTAATGTCATGGACAGCGGAATCTGTGACAGGTGGATAGGATGGTGATGAGATCAAGTAGGTTTTTTCCTCTTGGTTCCCTCACCACCTGCCACAGCCTAGTCTGGCAGATATGTCCTTCAGGCCTTGGCCAGGCCAATCAGTAGTGGTGCTACCGAGTCACTCTTGGTGATGGGCATTGAAGATTGAAGTGTTCCACATTTTCTGCCCTTGCTACCTTCAGTGTTTCTTCCAAGTGCTGTTCAACATGGAGGTGTACTGATTCAATAACTGAGCGAGGGTGGTAGGTGGTAATCAGCAGGAGGTTTCCTTGACTATGCTTGCACCCGATGCCATGAGATTTCATGAGTTTTGGAGTCAATGTTGAGGACTACCAGGGCAACTCCCTCCTGACTGTATACTACTGTACCGTCACCACTGGTGGGTCTTTCCTGCCGGTGGGACAGGACACACCCAGGGATGGTGATGGTGAAGAAAACCAGAAAGTGCTGGAAATACTCAGCAGGTCTGCCAGCATCTGTGGAGAGAGAAACAGAGTTAATGCTTCAGGACGATGAACTCTGATGAGAGGTTATCAATGTGAAATGTTAACTCTGTTTCTCTCTCCACAGATGCTGCCAGACATGCTGAGTATTTCCGGCACTTTCTGTTTTTATTTCAGATTTCCAGCATTGGCAGTATTTTGTTTTTAGTATGGTAATGGAGGAGACTGGAACACTGGCTGAAAGGTATGATTCAGTCAGTATGACAAGAATCTTGCTTGACTGGTCTGTGGAACAGCTCTCTCAACTTTGGCAGAAGTCCTCATATGCTGATAAGGTGGACTTTGTAGAGTAACTGACTGGGGCGTTCCTTTGTCATTCCCAGTGCCTCGGTTGATGCTGGGCAGTCCATTCAGTTTAATTCTTTGTCAGCTTTTTTGTAGTAGTTTGCTCAGCATTTCAGAGGGCAGTTAAGAGTCAACCACATTGCTGTGGTTGTGGAGTCACATGTAGGCCAGACCGGGAAAGGACAGCAGATTTCCTTTCCTACACGACTTCAATGAACTCGATGGGTTTTTAACAACAATTCAGTAGTTTCATGGTCGCTATAACTGAGACCAGCTTTATTTAATTGAATTTAATTCCACCAGACCAGATTTGAACTTGTATCTCCGGAGCATGAGTCCGGGCCTCTGGATTACTAGCCCAGTAACATTACCACCATGCAACTGAATGTTGGCAAAGTCAGAGAGGAAGAGTGGAGAGAGGGTTAGGATGAATGTTGTGCAAGACACTGAGGAAGGATGGAAAAAGTTTTGAAGATAAAAATTGCACAAAACATGAAGGAAGAGGGCAGAAGGTTCAAGGATGAAAGTTGGAAGAGGGCTGAGAGTATCGGGGATGGGGGTGGAGGGGGAAAGAGGTTTAAGGATGAATGGTGACAAAGATAGCAAGTAAATGGGGAGAGATTGCAATAGGTCAGTGTTGCTCCAGAGATGGACGATGTGGGGGGCACAAGGAATCAGAGTTTCAGGGATGAATGCGAGCGAAGATCAGAGGAACGGGAGCAGAGAGGGTCATGGTGTTGCTCCAGAGATGCTGGAAGCAGTGGTAGCAGTGGTGGGGTGGAATATCAGAGGTTCAGAGATGAATATTAGCAAGGACTAGGAGGATGGAGGCCAACCTTTGGACAATGGAAATGGACCAAGAGGGGGAACGTGGTGGAGAGGTACAGAGATGAATGTTGCCCAAGTTCAGAGGAAAGGGGGAATACCGATAGAGGTTTGGGGATTAATGTTGCCCAGGTTCAGGAGGAAGGTGGGGAGACAGATTCAGGGGTGAATGCTGAACGAGAGAGCGATATAAAGGGAGAAATGTTCACGGATGAATGAGTTGGAAAAGGGGAAAGGTTCAGGGATGAATGTTGCACAAGACAGGAAGAGAGGGGGAGAAGAGAACTTCCCAACAAAGTTGCATTTGACAGGATGAAGCTTGCGTCAACATTCCACTATTATCACACAAAGTGAGATAGAGATAGAGATCCAGGAGGTTTCATCATCAGTCACATGCAGCTCAATATAAATAAACCATCTCACTGTGTCTGATGGATTTTCATCTCCGGCGGAGAGGATGCGCTGGAGTTTGGTATTGGTGCGGGCTCTGGCGGTGCTGGCGCTGTGGATCGGCGGAGACTCCGGGGTCTTTTCCCAGAATCCGTGTCCATGTTCTCCACGGGATCTGTGTCAACCCATACCCGCGGACCATCAGTACCAAGTTGAGGTGAGTGTCTCAGATCATTAAATTCCCTCTGGAAAAGAGTTAGTTTACTTGAAGTTGTCTTTTGAAGTGTGTTGAGCAGTAACACTTGGAATGGAGCATTGGGATGTGAGCTCCTGCCTTTCCTCATGTGGTTCAGCTCCTCTCACCCGCACTGATGTGGAAGGTCAGAGATTGTCCTCTTTAGGATGTTCCTTTTACACCAGGGGCCGGGACTCCACCCCCCGGGGCTGGGCTGGACTGGGGGGATCGGGCTGGGCTGGACTGGGGGGCTCGGGCTGGACTGGGGGGATCGGGCTGGACTGGACTGGGGGGCTCGGGCTGGACTGGGGGGATCGGGCTGGACTGGACTGGGGGGCTCGGGCTGGACTGGACTGGGGGGCTCGGGCTGTGCTGGACTGGACTGGGGGGCTCAGGCTGGGCTGGACTGGACTGGGGGGATCGGACTGTGCTGGACTGGGCTGGGGGGCTGGGCTGGGATGGACTGGGGGGCTCGGGCTGGACTGGACTGGACTGGGGGACTCGGGCTGTGCTGGACAGGACTGGGGGGATCGGGCTGTGCTGGACTGGACTGGGGGGATCGGGCTGTGCTGGACTGGACTGGGGGGCTCGGGCTGGGCTGGACTGGACTGGGGGGATCGGGCTGGGCCGGACTGGACTGGGGGGATCTGGCTGTGCTGGACTGGACTGGGGGGACTCGGGCTGTGCTGGACTGGACTGGGGGGCTTGGGCTGGGCTGGACTGGACTTGGGGGATCGGGCTGTGCTGGATTGGACTGGGGGGATCGGGCTGTGCTGGACTGGACTGGGGGGACTCGGGCTGTGCTGGACTGGACTGGGGGGCTCGGGCTGGGCTGGACTGGACTGGGGGGCTCGGGCTGGACTGGACTGGACTTGGGGGCTCGGGCTAGGCTGGACTGGACTGGGGGGATCGGGCTGTGCTGGACTGGACTGGGGGGACTCGGGCTGTGCTGGACTGGACTGGGGGGCTCGGGCTGGGCTGGACTTGACTGGGGGGATTGGGCTGTGCTGGACTGGACTGGGGGGGCTCGGGCTGGGCTGGACTGGACTGGGGGGATCGGGCTGTGCTGTACTGGACTGGGGGGCTCGGGCTGGGCTGGACTGGACTGGGGGGCTCGGGCTGGGCTGGACTGGACTGGGGGGATCGGGCTGTGCTGGACTGGACTGGGGGGCTCGGGCTGGGCTGGACTGGACTGGGGGGCTCGGGCTGGGCTGGACTGGACTGGGGGGATCGGGCTGTGCTGGACTGGACTGGGGGGCTTGGGCTGGGCTGCACTGGACTGGGGGGCTCGGGCTCGGCTAGACTGGACTGGGGGGATCGGGCTGTGCTGGACTGGACTGGGGGGACTCGGGCTGGGCTGGACTGGACTGGGGGGATCGGGCTGTGCTGTACTGGACTGGGTGGCTCGGGCTGGGCTGGACTGGACTGGGGGGCTCGGGCTGGGCTGGACTGGACTGGGGGGATCGGGCTGTGCTGGACTGGACTGGGGGGCTCGGGCTGGGCTGGACTGGACTGGGGGGCTCGGGATGGGCTGGACTGGACTGGGGGGATCGGGCTGTGCTGGACTGGACTGGGGGGCTTGGGCTGGGCTGCACTGGACTGGGGGGCTCGGGCTCGGCTAGACTGGACTGGGGGGATCGGGCTGTGCTGGACTGGACTGGGGGGCTTGGGCTGGGCTGGACTGGACTGGGGGGCTCGGGCTGGGCTGGACTGGACTGGGGTGATCGGGCTGGGCTGGACTGGACTGGGGGGATCGGGCTGGGGTGGACTGGACTGGGGGGATCGGGCTGGGCTGGACTGGACTGGGGTGATCGGGCTGGGCTGGACTGGACTGGGGGGCTCGGGCTGGACTGGACTGGGTGACTCGGGCTGGACTGGGTTGATGTGGGGAAGAGAGTTCTCCAGTCAGGCTCCAGCCTGGGCTCCGGGGGAGATACAGACTGGAGAGGGGTCGTTAACACAGTCCGAGTATCAGGAACAGGCTGAGGCTGTGAGTCGGGGTCAGTGACAGGTGAAGCTGGTGCAGCGGCGCAAGGGGCAGCTCAGATTATTGTTGAAATGCAAAGAGAATCCTGTTATATATAATACATATGTTCAAGTGTTAATCTTGGTATAGTTACAGCCTGTGTAAAATAGGACCAGCCGTAGTATTGGGCAGTGCAAAGATATTTTAACAAGTGAAGCATCAATAAAATGTGTTTTTAATGCTTCTCCAATGTGCAGAGTCTTAAATGATGTGTGATCTCACTCTTACAGCCTCATACCATGGTTCAGGTTTGCAGTTTTCACACAATATTGATCCCCAAAACACCAGTTAAAAATCGATTTGACCTCGGTCATTGTAAAACTGGGACCCTGGTCATGATTAAATTGAATACAATTTAGCAGATCTTTGAACAAATGTTGGTGTTAAATGTCTCTGTAACTGCTGTGTAGTTGATGAGGTTAGTATTTATTTCAGAGTAATGTTACTAAGTGGGCAGTGTGGCAGGAACAGGAGCTCCATCAATATAACCTGCAGACTAGATGTGTTCATTATCCCTTCCTTATCCTGTACCCTGGGGACAATTATATTGATCAGGAAAATCTATATTTTTAATGTCAGTTTTATATCCTTCATTACTGCAGCTGACAGTTTTATTTTTGTATCAGGTCTTGGTGTTTTATCATGGAGGAGCGGATTGGATACATTATGACTGGTCTAAGGTCACGACTGTTGTCGCCTTGCATTTTCCACGACCTGATCTTGTGTGTCATGCTCACGCAAATAAAGTTCGAATTGTCACAAAAGGTAACTAATTTTATCACAGAATAAAACATGAATGTCCTTCTATCTTCTCATGCAAGCTGTATTATTGAGAACCACATCATGGAACATGCAGTGTGCAGGTTTGAGGCTCGAGCATAATCACCGGAATGGACTAGTTGGGCCGAATGGCCTGTTTGTGTGCTGTATATTTTATGTCATTCTATGATATCACTGTTATTGATGTTACAATGCTGAAATTCCTCTGCAGCTCCTATACAACCATTATTAATGATTCTACATTCCAATTATTATATATTAAAAATATTACATCAACACACACCTCCTGTCCTCATAGAATGATAGAATGGTTGCAACACAGAAGGAGGCCATTCTGCCCATCCTATCAGTGCCAGCTCTCTGCAAGAGTTACTCACCTCATCCCCTTCCCTCGCCATTTCCCTGTACCTCTGCAATTTTTTTTCTCTTCAGATGATTATCCAAGTCTCTTTTGAACTCCTCCATTGAATCTGCCCCCACCACACGCTCAGGCAGTGCATTCCAGATCCTAACAACTCACTGTGTGAAAAAGTTTTTCTGCATGTCACTGTTGCTTCTTTTGCCAATCCCCTTAAATCGGTGTCCTCTAGTTCTCAATCCTTCTGCCAATGGGAATAGTTTCTTTGTATCTACTCTGTCCAGAACCCTCATGGTTTTGATCAGCTCTATCAAATCTCTTCTTAATCTTCTGGAAGGAGAACAGTCCCAGATTCTCCAACATATCCATGTAACTGGTGTTCCTCATCCCTGGAACCATTTTCGTTAATATTTTCTGAACCCTCTCTGAAGCTTTCACAACCTTCCCAAAGTGTAGTGCCCAGAGCTGGACACAATATTCCAGTTGAGGCTGAGCCAGTGTTTTATACAGGTTTATCCTAACTTCCACCACCACCACCACCACCCTCCTCCACCTGGCTGAACTTATTCTCACATTTCCTTCAAGTGAAAGGTATTGCTATGGGTATCCGCATGGGTCCTAGTCAGTTATTCTCTGTGATCTTGCCCTATCAACACCTTCTCTTTTATTATCTCTTGCTCCACCCCTGCTTTACTTGCTTAAAACCGATTACATTTTGAATATTTGCCCGTTCTGATGAAGGATCATTGACCTGAAACGTTAACTCTGCTTCTCTCTCTAGAGATGCTGCCAGGCCTGCTGAGTATTTGCAGCATTTCTTGTTTTGATTTCAGATTTCCAGCATCTGCGGTATTTTGCTTTTACATCATTTATTCTTTATCCTAACTTCTTTGTTCTTGTACTCCATGCCTCTTTATAAAGCCCAGGGTCCCATTTGCTTTCTTAATGCTTTCTCAACCTGCCCTGCCACCTTCAATGATTTGTGCACATATACCCCCAGGTGCCTCTGCTCCGACACCACCTTTAGATTTGTACTCTTAATTTTTATGGTCTTTTCTCATTCTTCCCACTAAAATGAATTGCTTCACACTTCTCTGTATGAAATTTCATCTGGGACTTGTCTGCCCATTCCACCAACCTGTCCTCTTGAAGTTTATCATTATCTTCCTTACAGTTCACAATACTTCCAAGTTTTGTGTCATCTGCCAATTTTGAAATTGTGTCCCATATTACTGTCATATCTCTCCAGAGATTTGAGATATCTGCTGTGCAGTGTCCATGTTTCTGACACACACAGGAGGGCAGGTAACACTGTGGCCCTGTAGACCATGAGCTTGGTGCCAGGTTTGAGGTCTTTGTTGTCAAGCACTGTTTTCCTCAGACGACTGAAGGCTGCGCTGGCACACTGGAGGCGATGCTGAGTTTCATCATCAATGTCTGCCCTTGCTGATGTTATGACTGAGGTGGGAGCAATGCACTGTCAATTCAGTCCCATCACTCCACAGGTCACAGTATATTATTAACGTTTTCCCACCCAACCGGAAAATGCCAAATTAAACACTCTCGTAACCCTCAGAATAAAACAGTTCAAACCAGGTGTCTAGACAGCAACAGATTAACTATTTGTTCAAAACTAAATACTAAACTCTGTTAAGATATACCTATGTCTAAAGACCTTATAACTTGTTATTTTAACTTAACTCCCCCATTCATACACATACACTCAAAAATCATGGTTAACCGGTTTCTTTGAAAAAAAATTATGTTTTAAAAAAAATACTTATTTCTTAAGAGTAAATAAATAACTGGCATATAAGTCTTTGTGGGTTACATTCCTGATGGTTGAGGTATTCTAATATAAAAATGATCACATGCCACTCGAAGTCTCCACATGGATTTGATAAAATAGTCTCTGAGTCGATAGACGTTCAAAACACTTTGGCTGCAGCAGGCAGAAACAGTTCTTTCAGCAATGAGCACAGCAAATGGTCTTCTTGAAGTTTAAAACTGACAGTCTGTCAGTCAAAACTTTACTTCAGCAATACAAACAGTCCCTTCAAAGGGTATTTTCCTCCTTAGGCAATTAATGTGGCCCATAACTCCTTGTAGATTTTTTGCTGAGAAAAATAGACAGCTCTTTTCTTCAGTAACATGGTTTGCTGGTAAATTGGTTCAATCCGGTTTCTGCCAGTTTTTACACACAAAGGGAAACATTATACCATGTGACCTCTCTCTCCTGCTTTGGCCTAATGGCAGGTGCAGCTGGCATACTGTCCTCAGTCTTAAAGGCACACTGTTTTGAAACTGAGTCTGAAAGACAAGCACTGTTTTTTAACCTGATGAGGAAAAAAACGATTATGTGACACTGAGGAGGCTCCAAAGGTATGAGAAGTGATTCACATTGTCCAGTGGTTCGCTGTAGATCGTGATAGTCGGGGGGCAATGTTGCACTGTGAGAGCAGTCTGGTATAGGACTTTAGTCTTCCGGATGTTTAGCTTCAGGCCCATTCTATTGTATGCCTCCATGAATGCATCGACGAGGGTTTGAATCTCTTCCTCCAAGTGTGCGCATAGGCAAACGTCGTCAGCATAGTGCAACTTGATGACAGAGATTGAAGTGGCCTTGGTTCTGGACTGGAGGCTCGTCCTGTAGAGTAGATCAACTCCCGCAGGGAGCTTTAAAGAAATGAGGTGGAGTCTTGCGGCGAGGAAGGTGGAAAAGTGTGTTGGTGTGATGACACAGCCTTGCTTGATCCTAGTTTGCACACAGATTGGGTCATTGACAATCTGTTAGCAAGGATTACAGCTTGCATGTCGACATGCAGCAGGTGGAGGATGGTAACGAATTTCTCCAGGCAGCCAAATTTGAGGAGGATGTTCCATAATCCCTCCCAGTTGACAGAGTCGAAGGCCTTTGTGAGGTTAAAGAAGGCCATGAGTAAAGGTTGCTGCTGCTCCCTACACTTTTCTTGGAGTTGTCTTGCTGTGAAGATCATGTCCACTGTGCCTCTTGATGGATGGAATCCACATTGTGATTCCAGTAGGATCTCGTCAGCCACAGGGAGGAGGTGGTTGAGAAGGACTTTTATGATGACCTCCCCTGTGGCGGACAGCAGGGATACCCCTCTGTAGTTACCACAGTCGGTCTTGTCACCTTTTTTGAAGATGGTCATAATAACGGCATCTCAGAGATCCCCTGACATTCTGTTCTCCTTCCAGATGAGGGTGATGAGACCATGTATTTGTGTCAAGAGTGCCTCTCCGCCGTATTTCTGAGATTCGGCGGGAATTCTGTCTACACCGGCAACCTTATTGATATTTTGATTGACCTTTACATAACCCCCTTTGAAAACCCCAAAGTTTAACATTGCGTCAATCTTTCAAAAATGAATCCTCAAAAAATATATTTAACAAAACCTAGAGGCACTTTTGTAACAGTCGGAGCAGTGCTGCTCCAAGATGATGATCCTGCTCTGGAACAGCCCAGTAGCTACTTCTCCAGGAAGATCAATAAACATCAAACAAAATACTGGACGATCGACAAAGAAGCTTTAAGTCTTGTACTGGCTTTACAACATTTTGAGGTCTTTGTAATCAATAGTCAAGGAGAAATATTAGTTTCTATAGACCACAACTCACTTTGTTTCTCAAAGTTCAGAACAAAGAACCTCCAGCTGTTTTGTTGGAGTTTGATGTTCCAGCCATTTACACTGAAAATTGTGCATGTTACAGGGAAAAACAATATCATTGCTGATGCTGTATCCAAAGTTGAAAGAAGGGGTTTAAAAGAGAATGAAGGCCCTGAGTTCTGATATTCTATAATGTTTGAATCCTAACTGGCAAATTTGAGTGGCTTTTGTTATTGATTAAGCCTTTATAATTTTGTAAATACGATGGGCTGAATTTTATCAGTGCCTCGCGCTTCACGGCAGCGCGCTGTGCCGGAGGTTCCGGCGCCGAACCTCCACGATATTATGCCCGGAAGCTCATTTAAATAGAGGGGGAGAGCAGCTGCCCCCGATGATGCAGAAGGGGCGGCTGCTGCGTCCCCGGCAACAGCGTCACCTCTCAGGCACACCGCTATTTTTAAAGGGCTTCGAGCCCTTCAGTGACATTTAAATTTTTACAGGTCCCAGTCTCCGGGAAATAAAAATACAATTTTAATTCAACTTCAAATCCCATCTCCCACCTCCCAATGGATAATCTATATATAAATCGTCCTCTCCCCCCAGAAAAACTTGTATTGATAACCTGAACCTTCCCCACAAAATTGTTCCCTTTGACCCTCAACTCCTTCCCACCATCCCTGCAACCAATAAAAAGTGTTTTCCCTGCTTCCCCCTTCTCCCATCTGATAATATTTATTCCTCCCCCTCCCGACCAGTGTCTCGCCTTGGAACTCCAACGGAGGTCTGAAGGCGTGTGAGTTCCGTCCGGCAGGTAAGTTCATTTGAATGTTAATTATCCTCATTTTAATATTGTAATGAAGGCCCCGCCGCCAAACGATGGGGGTGAGGGCTGCACCGAGGCCTCGCTGCCACAGCTAATATCCAGTGGGGCCATCTCGGTGTCGTGGGTCGAGGTGGGCTGCTCCCACTAGCATTTTATGGGCCTCCCCACTGCGGCCCACACATCGAGGTGCTGATAAAATTCACCCCAATATGTCCAATTATGGAACATGAAAATATTACCTTTACAATATGCAATAAGCTATTTGATCAAATGTTTATGATGTTAACAACTTGCTGTATTTCTAAACCATTGTAATGAAAACTTTACTACAGTAAAACTTTCTTTTCCCCAAGATGGGACATGTGATGGAATCCATGGTTCCAAAGTTTGCTTTTCAGATTCTAACTGAGAGGGAAACTAGAATTGATTCAGAAACTAGAACTGAAACAGAAATGGAAATCTAAACAGAAACAGAAGCTGGAAAAATAACTTCAGGTTTCCAGGGAAACTGACACTGGTTAGAACCAGATAAAAGGAGACAGAGTCCTCCCCAGATCGGGCAGTCAGGCAGGAGTGGAGCACCGGCAAGCAGAAGAAAGTGAAGACTCAATCCAGGAGCTGTTTCTGTTACTTAAAATACTGACTAACCAGACCCGGCCAAACAGTGCACAGGTTGTGACTGAAGAACTTGGATTAAGGGAAGACTGGTATATCCATGCCATCAAGAATGTCATAAACAGAGCAGAGGAGGTAATATAGTCATCGAGTCATTTACAGGACAGAAGGAGGCCATTCAGCCCATTGAGTCCATGCTGGCTTTCCATGGAGCTATCCAGTCAGTCCCACTCCCCTAGTCGATACCCATAGCCCTGCAAGTTTATTTCCTTCAAGTGCCCATTCAAATTCCTTTTGAAGTCATTTATTGTCTCCGCTTCCACCACCCTTGTGGGCAGCGAGTTCCAGGTCATTACCACCCACTGCGTAAAAATGTTCTTCCTCATATTCCCCCGATCTCTTGCCCAAAACCTTCAATCTGTGTCCCCTAGTCTTGTACCATTAATTAATGGGACGTTTCTCCTTGTCTAATCTTGTACACTTCCATTAAATCTCCCCTCAATCTCCTTTGATCTAAGGATGACAACCACAGTTTTTCCAGCTTAACCTTTTAACTAAAATTCCCATCACTGGAATCATTCTAGTAAATCTCCTCTGCACCCTCTCAAGGACCCTCACATCCTTCCTGAAGAATGGTGACCAGAAATGGACGCAATACACCAGTTGGGGCCTAACCAGAGCTTTATAAAAGTTCAGCATAACTTCCCTGCTTTTGTACTCAAAGCCTCGATATATGAAGTCCAAGATCCCATATGCATAGAAAATAGAAACATAGAAAACAGGAGCAGGAGTAGACCATTCGGTCCTTCAAGCCTGCTCCGCCATTGATTGCGATCATGGCTGATCATTCAACTCAGTAACCTGTTCCCGTTTTCTCCCCATATTCTTTGATTCCCTTTGGACTCAAGAGCTATATCTAACTCCTTCTTGAAAACAAACAATGTTTTGGCCTCAGCTTCTTTCTGTGGAAGCGAATTCCACTGGCTCACCACTCTCTGGGTGAAGAAATTTCTCCTCATCTCAGTCCTGAAAGGTTTACCCTGTATCCTTCGACTATGACCCCTGGTTCTGGACTCCCTCACCATCAGGAACATCCTTCCTGCATTTACCCTGTCAAGTCCTGTTAGAATCTTTCCTAACTGACTCAATCTCTGCTCATACGTCAGTCCTGCCATCGCAGGAATCAGTCTGGTAAACCTTTGCTGCACTCCCTCTATCACAAAAACATCTATCCTCAGATAAGGAGACAAAAACTGCACAGAATATTCTAGGTGTGGCCTCACCAAGGCCCTGTATAATTGCAGCAAGACATCCCTGCTCCTGTACTCGTATCCTCTTGCTTTGAAGGCCAACATACCATTTGCCTTTTTTACTGCCTGTTGCACCTGCATGCTTACCTTCAGCAACTTGTGTACAAGAACCCTCAGGTCCCGTTGCATGTTCCCCTCTCTCAGTATATAGCCTTTCAGATAATAATCTGCCTTCCTGTTTTTGCTACCAAAGTGGATAACCTCACATTTATTCACATTATACTGCATCAGGCATGCATTAGCCTACTCACTTAACTTGTCCAAATCACCCTGAAGACTCTCTGCATGCCCCTCACTTTACTAACCACTCTCTCAATATGTCCTGCCAGCTTCAAATATCTATGAACATGCACCCCATTCCCCTCTGTTCCTGCACTGTCTTTCGAACTGTCCCATTAAGTATATATTTCCTCTCCCGAGTCATTCTGCCAAAATGCATCACCTCACACTTGTCAATATTGTTATGATGAGGCGGGAGTAATGCACTGTCAATTCAGTCCCATTACCCCACAGGTCACAGCATACTATTAAAGTTTCCCACCTCCTGTAAGTTAACCAAATGAAACACTTTCTTAACCCCCAGAATAAAACACACCAAGCCAGGTATCTTTAAATGACAACAAATTAACTATTTATTAATAAGCTAAATCTTAAACAATATTGAGATAAAACTATGTCTAAAAAGACTTTTAGAATTAGAATATTACAGCGCAGTACAGGCCCTTCGGCCCTCGATGTTGCGCCGAGCTGTGAAACCATCTGACCTACACTATTCCATTTTCATCCATGTGTCTATCCAATGTCCACTTAAATGCCCTTAAAGTTGGCGAATCTACTACTGCTGCAGGCAGGGCATTCCACGCCCTTACTACTCTCTGAGTAAAGAAACTACCTCTCACATCTGTCCTATATCTATCACCCCTCAACTTGAAGCTATGTCCCCTCGTGTTTGCCATCACCATCCGAGGAAAAAGACGCTCACTATCCACCCTATCTAACCCTCTGATTATCTTATATGTCTCTATTAAGTCACCTCTCCTCCTCCTTCTCTCCAACGAAAACAACCTCAAGTCCCTCAGCCTTTCCTCGTAAGACCTTCCCTCCATCCCAGGCAACATCCTAGTAAATCTCCTCTGCACCCTTTCCATAGCTTCCACATCCTTTCTATAATGCGGTGACCAGAACTGCACGCAATACTCCAGGTGCGATCTCACCAGAGTCTTGTACAGCTGCAGCATGACCTCGTGGCTCCGAAACACGACCCCCCTACTAATAAAAGCTAACACACCATATGCCTTCTTGACAGCCCTATTAACCTGGTTAGCAACCTTCAGGGATTTATGCACCTGGACACCAAGATCTCTCTGCTCATCTACACTAACAAGAATCTTCCCATTAGCCCAGTACTCTGCATTCCTGTTACTCCTTCCAAAGTGAATCACCTCACATTTTTCCGCATTAAACTCCATTTGCCATCTCTCAGCCCAGCTCTGCAGCCTATCTATGTCTCTCTGTACCCTACAACATCCTTCGGCACTATCCACAACTCCACCGACCTTAGTGTCATCTGCAAATTTACTAACCCACCCTTCTACACCCTCTTCCAGGTCATTTATAAAAATGACAAACAGCAATGGCCCCAAAACAGATCCTTGCGGTACACCACTAGTAACTAAACTCCAGGATGAACATTTGCCATCAACCACCACCCTCTGTCTTCTTTCAGCTAGCCAATTTCTGATCCAAAGCTCTAAATCACCTTCAACCCCATACTTCCGTATTTTCTGCAATAGCCTACCGTGGGGAACCTTATCAAACGCCTTACTGAAATCCATATACACCACATCCACTGCTTTACCCTCATCCACCTGTTTGGTCACCTTCTCGAAAAACTCAATAAGGTTTGTGAGGCACGACCTACCCGTCACAAAACCGTGCTGACTATCTCTAATGTACTTATTCTTTTCAAGATGATTATAAATCCTGTCTCTTATAACCTTTTCCAACATTTTACCCACAACCGAAGTGAGGCTCACAGGTCTATAATTACCAGGGCTGTCTCTACTCCCCTTCTTGAACAAGGGGACAACATTTGCAATCCTCCAGTCTTCCGGCACTATTCCTGTCGACAATGACGACATAAAGATCAAGGACAAAGGCTCTGCAATCTCCTCCCTAGCTTCCCAGAGAATCCTAGGATAAATCCCATCCGGGACTTTATAACTTCCTTTTCGTTCTGACCCTCATGAACATACACCGACATTCAAAAACTGGTTTAACTGGTTTAAAATGATGTTTTTAATAGGAAGCTTTTCTGAGGAATAATAAAACAACTGGGTTGAAAGTCCCAGTTAGGTTAATTTTCTGGACCAGTGAGGTATCCCAGAGTCGAATAGGCAGATGCCACTCAAAGTCTCCAGGCGAGTTGATGAACAGTCTATAATGGATAGGCTTTCAAGGCACTTCAGCTGCAGTAGGCGTCACACAGCTCTTTCAGCAAAGAGTATAGCAAGAGGTTTATTTAGATTTTGAAGCAGCAGTCTATTAGTAGAAACTACTGGGTTTCCAGAGCTCCCAGAAACACAAAAGACAACAGAAAGTCACTCTTGAGGCAGAGACTTCTTCGAGACTGGAGTAAAAAGGAATTTGCTATCTCCAATAATGCAAAGAATCCTTTCCTGGGGTCTTTTCCCCTTTGGGCAAAACACAACCTGTAGGCTAATGTAGATTTTTTTGCTGAGAGAGAGGCAAATCCTTCCTTCCTTCAAGGAGAGAATGCTTCACTGGTCTGCCAGATCAAACCAGTTCTAGCCAATCTTTACACACAGTCAAACTGGTACAATACAGCATGTCACCCCATCTCTCTTGCTGTTGCTTAGGAAACAGACTTGCAGCTCACACTCATTGTCTTTTGAGAGACAAACAACTCTCAGTTTTAAAGGCACACAGAACTCCCCCTTCGTTTAAAGAACAGAAAATAAAGCACTTCCATGACTGTGTTCAATTCCATCTGCCACCTCTCTGTGCATTCTGCTCGTCTACATCGTGTTGCAGGCGGTTCATATCATTCTCACTGTTTGCCACACCTCCAAGTTTGGTGTCATTGGCAAATTTTGAGATTCTACTCTGTATTCTAAGATCCAAGTCATTTAAATATAGCAAAAAATGAAGTGGTCCCAGCACTGACCCTTGGGGAACACCACTGTCTTCCATCTTCCAGTCAGAAAAATAGCCATTTATTATGCTGGCTGTTTTCTGTCTTTAAGCCAAATTAGTATAAAACTTACCCCACACCTGTCAGCAAGGATCCTGTTCTCAGATCTATTCAGGTGTAATCTGTCCATTTAGAAGAGGTCCCTCCTGCCACAGAACTCCCAATCTCCCAGGAATCTGAAGCCCTCCCTCCTGCACCATGTTTCCAGCCACACATTAACTGCCCTATCCTCCTATGCCTTTCATGTGTGGCAAAGGGAGTAATCCAGTGATTACTACATTTGAGATCTTGCTTTTTGATGTCCTCCCTAACTCCAGATGACGGGATATCTTGACTTTAATAAATTAATAACAGGAACATTTATTAAATGTCACAACAGCAGTATGTCATTGAAGCCAGAATTAGAATGCAGGATGCACTTTAGTGAAAGTCCTACCCTATTGTGTACTGAGCCTCAGTCCAGCGCACACGCTCCACTCTAATGACTCTGGCCTGATGAGAATTCTCCTCTTCCACCATCAATGCAGCTCCTTCAGCTGTTACTGCCTTGAAAACTAGAATCTAGAATCTTCTACTATTGTTGCTTTTCTATTTCTCTTCTCTTCTCAATCTGCCTTGAAGCTGATCTGTTTGACTGTGCTTTTGGTCACTTCCATCATGTCAGCTTGACTCAGTGGGAACACGCTCTCTCTCTATCTCTCCATCTCCCTCCCCTCTGTGTTAGAAGGTTTTGGGTTCACTCCAGCAATTGACACATAAGGGCAGTACTGAGGGAGTGCTGCACTGGTGAAGGTGCTGTGTTTCAGATGAGATATTAAACAAATGTTTCACCAGCCTGTTCAGGTGGGTGTAGAGGACCACGTGGGCACAATGTGAAGAAGAGCAGGGAGTTCTCGTGGTGTCCTGGGTAACATTCATCCCTCACCCAACACCACTAAAATGCCAAACTGGTCCATTATCTAATTTCCTATTTGTGGGACCTTGCTGGGCACAAATTAGCTACAAAATCCACTTAGAAAACAACAGTGATTACACTTCAAAAATAATTAATTGGTTATGAAGAATGTAAGGACATCCTGAGGATGTGGAAGGCACTAGGTAAATGCAAGCTGCAGCTAAATGTTCCTCTCCTGCTTTCGCCTTGATGCTGCCAGTTCTGTTTGTAAAATGTCTTGGGACTGTCCTGCAAATGAAACTGTAAAAACAATCATTGTGATTTCTTCACGCTTCACCAGAATTTATACAAGAAATACAAATTACAGACAGGAGCCAACGAGACAATTTTATCAAAAATCATGTGAATTTAGCAAAATCCCGGTTTCTGGATGGAATTAATTTGGAGACATGGAGCAATGCTTCAAATTATCGTGCATTAATTCAGCTGCTCAGAAAAGCCACAGACGTTTTCCACCAGCAAATACCAGGATCTCAGGTAAAAGCCATCTTTTTAAAAATAAGCACATGCAATTTAGTTTAAACTTAATTCTCAAGAAACATGGATAGTTTCCTGGATAAGTAAATTGAAATGAAGATTTCTAGCTGCTGTTTATCAGAGCATCATCTTGTTATGAGACTGTTTGGACCAGAGCTGAGAAAAGACATTTGAGTTTGAATCAGCTTAATCTGAATCTGCAGCAGACTTGGTGATACAGCAATTGTAGCCCAGAATTATACAAGTGTATTGAGGCCCAGATTCTAGTGATGGCATGTTTCAAACTGTAATTATCACACAAGTGGAAGGATGATACAGCGCAGAAGGGGCTGAATTTCAGAGGCCCCTTGAGGCCGCGGGTCGCGGCGCGGGGGCCGGTAAAATGCTGCGGGGAGAGGCCCGCTTCGACCCGTGACGTCGAGAGTGGCCCACCGCATATTACGGCCACACGGCAGCGGCACCACAATTAGCAGATGGTAATGATTACTTACCGATGTTGATGATGCAGCCCGCCGTCTCTCCACCGACACTGCCGAATTTCTCATTGAAAGGGCGGCCATCACGTGCCGTCCTGTTCACGATCGGTAAACCCGGTGAGTCCGCACTCTGCATTATGGAAGGGAGGGAGGATACACAGGGGTCTAACTCTGCATTCCTAACGAGAGGAGGGAGGGGGGATATGCAGGGGTCTAACTGCATTCTGGAAGGGAAGAGGGAGGGGGGAGACACACGGGTCTCACTCTGCTTTCTGGAAGAGAGGAAGGAGGGAGCTATGCAGGGGTTTCACTCTGCTTTCTGGAAGGGAGGAGGGAGGGGGATACACAGGGGTCTAACTCTGCATTCTGGAAGGGAGGAGGGAGGGGGGATATGCAGGGGTCTCACTGCATTCTGAAAGGGAGGGGATCTGGGATTACTAGAGGCAAAGCTGTGCTTGCATGAAGGGAGGTACTGTGTACCATCCCTCCGTTAACAGTGTACGCTCTGTGTTTGTGAAGGGGCAATGGCACACTAGGTACCCTGTGTGTGGGGAGGGTGTCAGAAAGGGCAGGAGCATGAAGGTGTTATGGATGGTGGGGGCAATTGATTCAGCTGGTAGGATCTTTATGTGGTCATGCTGTGCCACTCTGAGTGTTGGCCATGATGGGCAATGCCATGGCACGCCACATAGTTGATCCAGGAAAGCAGCTGATGTACCCGTCAACACCAATCCCTGCCATGTGGGGAAGCTTCGAATACATGCAGGGTTCAACTTTATTTATCACATGGAAGTAGGTTTGGCTCATCCTACATTGTGTGATCCTCTGCTCGTGAGGATCCGCATGCGCCAGAGGCAATACCAACAGGCAGGTGCGATCCATGTAGAGGCCCCCAGTCGTGAGCAGCAGCCCCCAAGTGGAGCCAGCCATTATGTTTGCCGTGCATCCACAGGCCCCACATGGCATGCCATCGGATGTCAGAGCACCAGTGTCAGAGGAGATTGCGCGCGTCGAGAGGGTGATGACACGTCTCTGTGCCCTGCTCAAGGATGACCTGCGGCCCATGGGCTCCGGTGGACATCCCATGCCTTTGTTCCTCATAGTGACAGCGGTTCTCAAGCCTGACGCCTTTGCAGCTTTTTAGGGGCCCAACAGAGACTTTTGTGGGGGTCACACAGTCAGCAGTGCACCGCTGCATCAGGGAGGTCACCAATGCCCTGCACCGGAGGGCCAGTGAGTATGTCCGCTTCAGGACGGACTCTCACAGCCAGGCCCAGAGGGCTATTGGTTCTAGCACAATTGCCGGAGAACCATAGGTTGTAATGTTCATAGACTGCACTCATGTGGCCATCAGGCCTCCTGCCAGGCTACCACCTGCAGACATCACCATTAAAGGAGCCCTCTCAATAGGTGAAGCTGGTATGTGATCACTGCCGATGCTTGCTGTGAATGTGTGACCACTTCTCAGGCAGCTGCCATGACACCTGAGTCTTGCGCCAGTCCTGGCTGCCACCGCTGTTCACTGAACTGGCTCAGATGGAGGGGTGACTTGTTGGAGATAAGGGCTATCCTTTACAGACATGGCTCCCACCATTGCTGCAGAGGAGAGATACAACACCAGCCACTGAGCTACAAGAGCCACCATTGAGCAGGAGATCGGCATGCTGAAAGGATGCTTCCAATGCCTGTATGGATAGGGTGATGTCCTGTACAATGGGCTGAAAAGGCCAGCTCCTTTCTTTGCTGCTCTGCACAGCTGCGCACCCAATAGGGGCCAGACCTGGCATGATGAGGAGAGACGTCAACAGGATTCCTCCTTGGACTATGAGGACGCTGAGGATCTACAATATGAAAGACACTTGGGAGGGCAGATGGCAGTCAGGCTCCGCATGTAGAGATAGCAGTGAGGCAGGGATGTACGGAAGTGGCTTATCAGATCAAGGCTCTCTACTCCATAGGAACTGACATGAGCTCTGCAAGACACACATCACCCTCGCTCACCTGCTGTGTACCAGTCCATATCTGCAGCATCCCTGTGTAAACCATTAGAGGCAGCAGCTGACTGAGCCAATGTCCAGGTCACTGCATTGGTGGAGACGCTTATGAGTAATGGTGGCATGGCAATGATGTTAATGCTTACGTTGGCTCTCCTGAAGGGCCAACGGTGCAAAGGGATGTGACATTGGCGCTACATGCTGGCACACATCATTTACACAGAGAAAATGACATGCATGTTGGTGAGGAACATTTAGTGAAAGATGTACTGACATTGCTGTGACACCCGTGCATTCCCATTTGTGTCAGCATTTTCTCTGTCAACCTCTGTAGTACCTTTTATGGTCTATTTAAGTCTCACGTCCTGGAATGTGCTATTTTAAAATTATTCACCCAGGTGTAACACGCAGACAAGAAGGAATGTTACACTTGAGTGGGAGAAGAGGATCACAACTTCACAGGACACTGGGACACAGCAGGGTAAGTATGTGGCAGCAAAGCGGAAGGTGCTGAGGTCACTCAGCAGGTCAGGCAGCATCTGTGGAGAGAGAAGCAGAGTTAACTTTCAGGTCTGTGAACTTGGACAAGTTAACTCTGTTTCTCTCTCCACAGATGCTGCCTGACCTGCTGGGTTTCTGCAGCACTTTCTGCTTTGCTGCCAGATTGACAGCAGCCCCACTCTTCAGCAGTCAGGTAAGTATTTCTTTGATAGCTGTCAGGAAGCAGGTGCTGGGATGCTTAAAATAGAATCCCAGTACCAGCTGCACAACGGTCAAAGGGTTCCTCACTGCGCAGAATGTCCCACCTCTCCCCACAGAATATAAGGGGGGGAGGCTCGGCACAATGATGCTCATGAGCCCCCCGCGCGCAATATTGCGGGGGCTCTGCAGCAGTCGCTAAATGTGGGTGTTGCGCTGAGTTGGAAGGGCGCCGCTGTCCACGGCGGTACCCCAATAAAATCAGCCCGATGAGTCCATTTGGCCCATCATGCCTGTGCCTGCTCTTTGAAAGAGCTATCCAATTACAATCATAAAATGGTTGCAGCACAGAAGGAGGCCATTTGACCCATTGTGTTTGTACTGGCTCTCTGAAAGAGCAACTCACTTAGTCCCACTCTTCTGCCCTTTCCCTGTAGCTCTGCAAATATTTTTCTCTTCAGTTAATTATCCAATGCTCTTTACAAGGCCTCGATTGAATCTGCCTCCACCACACTCTCGAGCAGTACATTCCTGATCCTAACAACTCGCTGTTTGAAAAAGTTTTCCCTCATGTCACTGTTGCTTCTTTTTCAAATCTCCTTAAATTGATGTCCTCTGGTTCTCAAACCATCCACCAATGGGAACAGTTTCTCTGTATCTACTCTGTCCCGACCCCTCATGATTTTGGACACCTCTATCAACTTTCCTCTTAATCTTCTTTTCTCCAAGGAGAACAACCCCAGCTTCTCCAATTTATCAGCAGGAAAGCAGAAAAGAACAGGTTAGTTAGCTTAACATCTGTCATCGGGAAAATGTTAGAAGCTATTATTGAAGACATTAGAGCAGGGCACTGAGAAAAAATCAAGATAATCAGGCAGAGTCAACATGGTTTTGTGAAAGGGAAATCATGTCTAACCAATTTATTGGAGCTCGTTGAAGAAATAACATGTCCTGTGGATAAAGGGAAGATGGTGGATGTACTGTACTTAGATTTCTAGAAGGCATTTGACAAGGTGCCACATCAAAGGTTCTTGCGAAAAATAAAAGCTCATGGTTTAGGGGGTAACATATTGGCATGAATAGAAGATCAGCAAGCTCACAAGAAACAGAGAGTAGGCACAAATGGATCATTGTCTGGTTGGCAAGATGTAATGAGTGGTGTGCCACAGGGATCAGTGCTGGGGCCTCAACTTTTTACAGTTTATATAAATGACTTGGACAAAGGGACTGAAGGTATGGTTGCAAAATTTGCTGACGACACAAAGATAAGTTGGAAAGTAAGTTGTGAAGAGGAGATAAGGAGGCTACAAAGGGATATAGATAGGTTATGTGAGGGGCAAAAATCTGGCAAATGGAGTATAATGTGGGAAATTTAAAATTGTCCATTTTGGCAGGAAGAAAGAAAAGCATATTATCTAAATGGTGAGAGATTGCAGAACTCTGAGATACAGAGGGATCTGGGTGAGCTAGTGCAGTGAATTGTCAAAGGTTAGTATGCAGGTACAGCACGTAATTAGGAAAGCTAATAGAATGTTGTCACTTATTGCGAGGGGAATTGAAAACAAAAATAGGGAGGTTATGCTACAGTTATACAGGGCATTGATGAGACCACATCTGGAGTACAGTGTACAGTATTGGTCTCCTTAGTTAAAGAAGAATGTAAATACATTTGGAGCAGTTCTGAAAAGGTTTACTAGACTGATACCTGGAATGGGTGGTTTATCTTATGAAGAAAGGTTGGACAGACTAGGCTTGTATCCGCTGGAGTTCAGAAGCGTAAAAGGTGACATGATTGAAATAGATAAGATCCTGAGGGGTCTTGACAGGATGGATGTGGAAATGATGTATCGTCTTGTGGGAGAATCTAGAACTAGGCGTCACTGTTTAAAAAGACGGGGTCGCCCATTTAAGATAAAGAGAGGGTCGTGGAGTTCAGGTTACAATCAGATCAGCCACGATCTTGTTGAATGGTAGAGCACGCTTGAGGGGCAGAGTGGCCTACTCCTGCTCCTAATTCATATGTTATCTATGTAACTGATATTCCTCATCCCTCGAACCATTCTCCTGAATCTTTTCTGAATTCTCTCTAATGCCTTCTCATCCTTCCTAAAGTGTGGTGTTCAGTTGAGCCTGAAGAAGTGTTTTGTATAGGTTTATCATAACTACCTTGCTTTTGTACTCTATGCCCCTACTTATAAGGCCAGTATCCCATATACTTGACTAACCACTTTCTCACCTTGTCATTCCACCTTCAATGAATTGTGAACATATATCCACAGGTGCCTCTTCTCCTTCATCACCTTTAGGATTGTACTTTTTACTTTATATTGCCTCTCCTCATTCTTCCTACAAAAATGAATCACTTCACATTTTTCTGCACTAAATTCCATCTGCCACTTGTCTGCACATGCCACCAGTCTTTTTAAGTCTATCACGATCTGTCTCACAGTTCACAACACTTCCGAGTTTTGTGTCATCAGCATAGTTTGAAACTGTGGTGAGTACACCCAAGTCTAGGTAATTAATGTGTATCAGGAAAAGCAGGGATCCCAACACCAACCCTTGGACCAGTTAATTTGACATCAGTCGTTGGACAGATGCTGGAGACTATTATTAAAGAAGTTTTAACAATGCACTTGGAAAAGCATAGTATAATCAGAACAAGTCAACATGGCTGTACTAAAGGGAAATCCTGTTTGACAAATTTATTCGAGTTTAGAAACATAGAAAATAGGAGCAGCAGGAGGCCATTTGGCCCTTCAAGCCTGCTCCGCCATTCATTATGATCATGGCTGATCATCCAACTCAGCAACCTGTTCCTGCTTTCCCCCCATATCCTTTGATCCCTTTAGACCCAAGAGCTATATCTAACTCCTTCTTGAAAACATTCAACGTTTTGGCCTCAACTGTTTTCTGTGGTAACGAATTGCACAGGCTCACCACTGTCTGGGTGAAGAAATTTCCCCTCATCTCAGTCCTGAAAGGTTTACCCCGTATCCTTAGACTATGGCTCCTGGTTCTGGACTCCCCCACCATCGGGAACATCCTTCCTGCATCTACCCTGTCAAGTCCTCTTAGAATTTTATAGGTTTCGATGAGATCCTCCCTCACTCTTCTGAACTCCAGCAATTATAATCCTAACTGACTCAATCTCTCCTCAGGCATCAGTCCCGCCATCCCAGGAATCAGTTTGGTAAACCTTCACTGCACTCCCTCGATAGCAAGAACATCATTCCTCAGATAAGGAGACCAAAACTACTCACAATATTCCAGGTGTGGCCTCACCCTGTATAATTGCAGCAAGATGTGCCTACTCCTGTACTCGTCTCCTTTCGCTATGAAGACCAACATGCCATTTGCCTTTTTTACCGCCTGTTGCACCTGCATGCTTATCTTCAGCGACTGGTGTACGAGAACACCCAGATCTCGTTGCATATTCCCCTCTCTCAGTTTTTAGCCGTTCAGATAATAATCTGCCTTCCTGTTTTTGCTGCAGAAGTGGATAACCTCACATTTATCCACATTATACTGCATCTCCCATGCACTAGCCCACTCATTCAACTTGTCCAAATCACCCTGATGCCTTTTTGCATCCTCCTCACAACTCGCCCTCTCACCAAGTTTTGTGTCACCTGCACATTTGAAGATATAACGTTTAATTCCCTCATCTAAATCATGAATATATATTGTGAGTAGCTGGGGTCCTAGCACCGATCCCTGCGATACCCAACTAGTCACTGCCTGCCATTCGGAAAAAGACCCATTTATTCCTATTGCTTGTTCCCTGTCTGCCAACCAATTTTCTATCCATCGCAATACACTACCCCTAATCCCATGCACTTTAATTTTACATGCTAATCTCTTATGTGGGACTTTGTCGAAAGCCTTCTGAAAGCCCAAATAAACCGCATCCACTGGATCCCCCTCATCACTCTACTGGTTACATCCTCAAAGAATTCTAGTAGATTTGCCAAGCATGATTTCCCTTTCGTAAATCCATGCTGACTCTGTCCGATTCTACCACTTTTGTCTAAGTGTTCTGCTATAAAATATTTGATAATGGACTCTGGAATTTTCCCCACTACTGACGTCAGGCTGACTGGTCTATAATTCCCTGTTTTCTCTCTACCTCCCTTTTTAAACAGTGGGGTTACATTTGCTACCCTCCAATCTGTAGGAACTGTTCCAGAGCCTATAGAATCTTGAAAGATGACCAACAATGCATCCACTATTTCTTGGGCCACTTCCTTAAGTACTCTGGGGTGTAGATTATCAGGGCCCGGGGATTTATCGGCCTTAAATCCCGTCAGTTTCCCCAACACCATATCTCTACTAATACAGATTTCCTTCAGTTCCTCCCTCTCACTAATCCCTGTGTTCCCCACATTTCTGGTGTGATATTTGTGACCTCCTTTGTGAAGATGGAATCAACGTATGTATTTATTTGGTCAGCCATTTCTTTATTCCCCATAATAATGGTTTGGCTACCTTTTCCATTTAACTTTTCCACCAGACAGGAATAAACAATTGTTGCAGTTCATCCATGCGCTCTTCGAATGTTTGCCATTGCCTATCCACTGTCATCCCTTTAAGTAATGTTTCCCAATCCATCATAGCCAATTTCTTACGGATGTAACTAGTAGGGTAGATAAAGGGGAACCAGTAGATGTCGTATACCCGGATTTCCAAAAGGCATTTGATAAGGTACCACAAAAAAGATTAACAGGCAAGATAAGGGCTCATGTTGTTGAGGGTAATATATTAGCATTGATGGAGGATTGGTTAACAGACATAAAGCAGAGTGTGGGCATAAATGGGGCATTTTCAAGTTGGGAGGCATTGAATTGTGGGATGCCGGAAGGATCAGTGCTGGGGCCTCAGCTATTTACACTCTACATTAATGACTTGGACAAAGAGACTGGGAATAATGTGTCTAAATTTGTTGGTGACGCAAACCTCGTTGGAAAGGTGAGCTGTGGGGAGGACATAGGGAGGCTGCAAAGATATATTCAGGTTAAGCGAATGGGCCACAAGATGGCAAATGGAGTATAATGTAGGAAAGTGTGATGTTATTCACTTTGGTTGTAAAAATAGAAAAACAGAATATTTTTTAAAAGGTGCGAAATTGTTAAGTGTTGATGTTCAGAGAGACTTGGGTGTACTCGTACAAGAAACACGCAAAGTTAACATGTAGTTGCAGCAGGCTATTAGGAAGGCAAATGGCATGTTGACCTTTATTGAAAGGGAATTGGAGTACAGGAATAAATAAGTCTTCATAAAATTATACAGGGCTTTGGTGAGACTGCACCTGGAATATTATATGCAGCTTTGATCTCCACATTTAAGAAAGTATATACTTGCACTGGAGGCAGTGCAATGCAGAGTTTCTGGGCTGAGGGGGTTGTTCAATGATGAGAGGCTGAGTAAATTGGTCCTATATTCTCTGGAGTTTAGAAGAATGAGAGGCAATCTAATTGAGACATACAGGATTCTGAAAGGGCTTGATGGGGTAGAAGCTGAGGGATTGTTTCTGCTGGTCGGGGAATCTAGGCACAGACTTGGGATCATTCAGCCAATCATTCAGGACTGAGATGAGGGGAAATTACTTCACTCAAATGGTTGTGAATCAGAGAGTCACACAGTTATACCGCACAGAAAACGGGCCTTCAGCCCATCATGTCTGTGCTGGCCATCAAGCACCTAACTATTCCCATCCTATTTTCCAGCACTTGGCCCGTAGCCTTGTATGCTATGGCATTTCAAGTGCTCATCGAAATACTTCTTAAATGTTGTGAGGGTTCCTGCCTCTACCATCTCTTCAGGCAGTGCATTCCATATTCCAACCACCCTCTGGGTGAAAAAAACATTTCCTCAAATCCCCTCTAAACTTCATGTCCCTTACTTTAAATCTATTGACCCCTCCGCTAGGGGAAAAAGGTCTCTTCCTATCTAACCTATCAATGCCCCTCATAATTTTGTGTACCTCAATCATATTTCCCATCAGTCTTCTCTGCCAGAAGAAAAATAGCCCCAGCCTTTCCAGTGTCTCTTCATAGCTGAAATGTGCCAGCCCAGGCAACATCCTGGTGAATCTCCTCTGCACCATCTCCAGTGCAATCGCATCCTTTCTATAGTGTGGTGACCAGAACTGTACAGCGTACAACAGCTGTGGCCGAACTAGTGTTTTATACAGGTCCATCATAACCTCCCTGCTCTTTGATTCTATGCCTCGGCTAATAAAGGCAAGTATCCCATATGCTTTCCTAACCACCTTATCTACCTGTGTTGCTGCCTTCAGTGTTCTATGGACAAGTACACCAAGGTCCCTCTGACACGCTGTACTTCCTAGGGTCCATTGTATATTCCCTTGCCTTGTTACTCATCCCAAAATGCATCACCTCACACTTCTCAGGATTAAATTCCATTTGCCATTGCTCCACCCATCTTACCAGCCCATCTATATCGTCCTGTAATCTAAGGCTTTCCTCCTCACTATTTATGACACCACCAATTTTCGTGTCATCTGCAAACTTATTGATCATACCTCCTATATTCACATCTAAATCATTAATGTACATGACAAACAACAAGGGTCCCAGCACCGATCCCTGCGGTACACCACTGGTCCGAGGCTTCCACTCGCAAAAACAACCCTCGGCCATTGCCCGTTGCCCCCTGCCACTAAGCCAATTTTGGATCCAATTTGCCAAATTGCCCTGGATCCCATGGGCTCTTATCTTCTTGTCCAATCTCCCATGCAGGACCTTATCAAAAGCTTTACTGAAGTCCATATCGACTACATCAACTGCTTTACCCTCATCTACACATTTCGTCAACTCCTCAAAAACTTTAATCAAGTTAGTGAGACACGATCCCCTCCTGACAAAGCCATGCTGACTACTCCTGATTAATCCCTGCCTCTCCAAGTGGAGATTAATCCTGTCTCTCAGAATTTTTTCCAATAGTTTCCCTACCACTGATGTTAGACTCACCGGCCTGTAATTACCTGGTTTATCCCTGCTACCCTTCTTGAGAAATGATACCACATTCGCTGTCCTCCAATTCTCTGGTACCTCTCCTGTGGCCAGAGAGGATTTGAAAATTTGTGTCAGAGCCCCTGCAATCTCCTCCCTTGCCTCACACAACAGCCTGGGACAGATCTCATCTGGGCCTGGGGATTTATCCACTTTTAAGCCCACGAAAACAGCGAATACTTCCTCCTTTTCAATGCGAATATGTTCAAGTATATAACAATCACCCTCCCCGATCACTACACCCACATCATCCTTCTCCATAGTGAACACAGATGAAAAGTAATAATTTAAAACCTCACCTATGTCCTCCGGCTGCACATACAGATTGCCTCTTTGATCCTAAATGGGCCCTACTCTTTCCCTGGTTATCCTCTTGCCCTTAATATACTTATAAAATGCCTTAGGATTTTCCTTTATCTTGCCCGCCAGTGTTTTTTAAGCCCCCTCTTCGCTCTCCGAATTACTTTTTGAAGTACCTCCCTACACTTTCTATACTCCTCTAGTGCCTCCACTGTTTTCAGCACTCAGAATCTGCCATAAGCCTCCTTTTTTTTCCTGATCCAATCCTCTATGTTCCTTGACATCCAGGGTTCCCTGGACTTGTTGGTCCTACCCTTTACCTTAATGGGTACATGTTGGCTCTGAACTCTCACTATTTCCTCTTTGAATGACTCCCACTGATCTGATGTCGACTTTCCTACAAGTAGCTGTTTCCAGTCCACTTTGGCCGGATCCTGTTTTATCATCTTAAAATCAGTCTTCCCCCAATTCAGTAAATTTATTTCCGGTCCATCTTAGTCCTTTTCCATAACTACCTTAAATCTTACAGAGTTATGGTCACTACCCCCGAAATGTTCCCCCACTGACACTTCTACCACTTGCCCGCCTTCATTCCCTAGGGTTAGGTCCAGTACTGCCGCATCTCTTGTAGGATTATCTACGTACTGGCACAAAAAGCTCTCCTGTATGCATTTTAATAATTCTGCCCCCTTTAAGCCTTCTGCACTAAGACTATCCCAGTTGATATTGGGGAAGTTGAAATCCCCAACTATTATTACCCTATTATTTTTACACCTCTCAGAAGTTTGCCTACATATCTGCTCCTCTATCTCTCCCTGACTGTTTGGAGGCCTGTTGTACACTCCCAGCCAAGTGATTGCCCCCTTTTTGTTTTTAATTTCTACCCTTATGGCCTCATTTGAGGAACCTTCGAAGATATCATCCCTCCTTACTGCAGTAATTGACTCCTTGATAAACAGTGCAATACCACCTCCTCTTTTATCCCCTCCCCGATCATACCTGAAGATTTTATACCCTGGAATATTGAGCTGCCAGTCCTGCCCCTCCCTCAACCATGTCTCTGTGATAGCAATAATATAATAATGCCATGTGCTAATCAATGCCATCAATTCTTCTGCCTTACTCGTAAAACTCCTTGCATTGAAATAGATGCAATCCAGCCTTGTATTTTTCACTTGTTCCTTAACAGGTCGAACTTTGGAACAGCTCTGCCTTTAAAATTCTGGACCCCAGAGGGTTGTGGATGCTCCATCATTGAATGCATTTAAAGCTGGAGCCATCTGGTCTACTTCTGCTCCTATTTCTTGTGTTGTTGTGAACGGCACTATATACCTTCCTCCAGTCCAAACACAACCGTTCACCACTCCGCTCTGTTTCCTGTCACCCAGTCAACTTCGTATCCATGCTGCCACTGTCCCTTTTATTCCACGAGCTCTACCTTTGCTGATAAGCCTGTATTATGGCACTTTATCAAATGCCTTTTGGAAGTCCATGTACACCACATCAACAGCATTACCCTCATCAATCCTCTCAGTTACCTCATCAAAAAACTCAAGCAAGTTAGCTAAACTCGATTTTCCCTTGCAAGATCCATGCTGGCTTGCCTGTACTAATCCACATTTATTCAAGTAACTGTTAATTTTGTCCCAAATTATCATTTCTAAAAACTTTCCCACAACTGATGATAAACTGACAGCCCTGTAGCTTCTGGGTTTGTCCTTACACTCTTTCTTGAATAAGGGTGTAACATTTGGAATTCTCCAGTCCTCTAGCACAATCCCTCTATCTAAAGAGGATTGAAAGTTTATGGCCACTGCCTCTGCAATTTCCACCCTTACTTCCCTCAGTAATCTTGGATGAATTTCATCCAGTCCTGGTGACTTAACTTTAAGTACAACCTGCCTATCTAATACCTCTTTATTAATTTTTAGCCCCTCCAATGTCTCAACTACCTTCTCTTTCACTGTGACTTGAGAGCAGCACATTCTTCCTTGGTAAAGACAAATGCAAAATACTCATTTAATATCTCAGCCACACGGCCTGCCTCCATTCATAAATCCACTTTTATGTCCCTAAAATGCCCGTTTTTTTCCTTTGACCACCCCTTTACTGTTTATATGCCTATAGAAGACTTTTGGGTTCCCTTTTATGTTAGCTGACAGTCCCTTCTTATACTCTCTCTTTGCTTCTCTTATTTGTTGTTTCACTTCCCCTCTGAACTTTTTATATTCAGCCTGGTTGTCAATTGTATTATCCACCCATTGTCATATGCACCCATTTTCAGCTTATTCTTACTCTCTATCTCTTTTGTCATCCAGGGTGTTTCCGATTTGTTTGCCCTGCCTTTTCCCCTTGACTGTACACAAACCATCTCCTCTTTAAAGGCCGCTTATTGTTTCGTTATGGGTTTGCCTGCAAATCTTTGATTCCAATTTACTCATCCGGTCATGGAGTCATTTACCGCACAGAAGGAGGCCATTCGGCCCATCAAGTCTCCATGAAGCAATCGAGTCTGTCCCACTCCCCCGCTCAATCCCCGTCGTCCTGTACATTTATTTCCTTTAAGTGCCCATCCAATTTCCTTTTGAAATCATTGATTGTTTCCCCTTCGACCACACTCATGGCAGCGAGTTCCAGGTTATTACCACTCGCTGCATAAAACAGTTCTTCCTCACATTCCCCCTGCATCTCTTGCCTAAAACCTTCAATCAGTGTCCCCTAGTCCTTGTACCATTAGTTAATGTGAACAGATATTCCTAGTCTACCTTATCGAAGCCTGTCATCATCTTGTACACCTCTATCTCACCTCAATCTGCTTTGCTCCAGTGTTTCCAAACTAACCTTGTAACTTAAATCGCCCATTGCTGGAACCATTCTGGTACATCTCCTCTACAGCCTCTCACAGACTCTCATATCCTTCCTAAAGTGTGGTGAACAGAACTGGATGTAATACTTCAATTTGGGCCTAAGCAAAGCTTTATAAATGTTCAACATAACTTCCCTGCTTTTGTACTCAATGCCTTTATTTATGAAGCCCAAGATCCCATATGATTTGCTAACCACTCTCTCAATATGTCCTACCACCCTTAAAGATCGATGCACATGCAGCCCCAGGTCCCTCTCTGTTCCTGCAAACACTTTAGAACTGTGTCATTAAATCTATATTGCTTCACCCTATTCCTTCTGCCAAAATACATCACCTCACACTTGTCTGTATTAAATTCCATCTGCCACTTGTCTGCCTATTCTGCTGGCCCAGGGTTGTCCAACATGGCCAGTGGGCCAGCATCCGGCACGTGGAGATAAACTGTACCCGGATCGTTCCTTATCCTCATCAGTGCCCGTGACTGGAGGTGAGAAATTTCCCATTGGCTTCTTCTTGCACACCAGCTTTTTAAAAAAAATTGTGCGGTCAGTTTCACAGCTGACAGGGGTTGGGAGCGAGATGTGCGGTTTCCAAACTTTGGACCGATGTGGAATTTTCCAGCAGGGTCCGATCTTTTCTTTGAAAGGCCTGCCGGAAAACCCTGAATCTGTCTGAAGTTTGTAAACCCCTATTCCCAATGTCAGCACCTGTCAGCTGTGAAACTGACTTGCAAATTTGAAAAAAACCTGATGAACCACAAAGCTGAGATCCCCGATTTCTGCAACTGTTGTGGGGGAGGGCTGGAGGGTGGTGGGCAGCAGAGAGAGAGAGGGGGAAAGGGAGAGAGACGGTGCAGAGAGGGGACAAAGAATGAGAGAGGAGACAGAAAGAGAGGGACAGCAGGGACAATGAGAGAAAGAGAGGGGGGAGACAGAGAGAGAGAGAGAGAGAGAGAGTGGGCGGGAGAGGTAGACAGTGGGGGGAGAGAGGGGAGACAGAGAGAGAAAGGGGAATGGAGAGAGGAAGGACAGAGAGTGAGGGGCAGAGATGGAGAGAGGGAGAGTGGGACAGAGAGAGAAAGCAGACAGAGAGAGAGGGCAGGGACAGAGAGAAAGAGGGGGTCAGGGACAGAGAGACAGAGAGAGTGAGATGGTAAAGGGGGACAAAGTGGGGGCACCAAGAGAGAGAGAGTGACCAGAGAGAGGGGACAGAGAAAGGAGGGAGAGAGAGAGAGGGGGACAAAGAAAAAGAGGGGAACAGAGAGAGAGGGGCTCGAGAGAGAGACAGAGGGTGTAGAGAGAATGGGACAGAAAGAGGCAGGACAGAGAAAGAGAAGGGGACAAAGTAAGAGAGGGGGAACAGAGAGAGAAAGAAAGAGGGACAGAGAGCGAGAGGGCAGGGACAGAGAGAGAGGGGGCAGGTACAGAGAGGGAGAAAGAGGGGCAGAGAGAGAGGGGGAGTGAGAGGGGGCAGAGAGAGTGGGAAGAGAGAGATAGGGCAGGGACAGTGAGAGGGGGCAAAGACAGAGGGGGAACAGAGAAAGAGAGAGGGCATGGACAGAGAGAGAGAGAGAGAGGGGGGGTGGTGAAAGCAAGAAGTAGAGAGAGGGGCAGAGAGAGTAAGAGAGGGTAGTCACAGAGAGAGGGGGAGAGAGAAACAGGGGGGAGAGGGAGGCAGAGAGAGATGGTCGACAGAGAGAGAGGGAGGAACAGAGAGAGGGGGGTACAGAGAGAGAGGGTGACAGAGAGAGCAGGGGACAGGTAGAGGGTGACAGTGAGAGAGAGGGGAGATAGAGAGAGCGGGGCATAGAGAGAGGGGGGACACAGAGAGGAAGGGGGGAACAGAGAGAGAGGGAGGTCGGACAGAGAGAGAGAGAGAGAGCAAGGACAGAGAGAGAAAGGACAGAGAGAGGGGTAGAGAGGGAGAGGCAGAGAGAGAGAGAGAGGACAGAGAGAGGGGATGACAGAGAGAGAGAGAGGGGAACAGAGAGAGAGAGGGGACAGTGAGAGAGGGGCCAGGGACAGAGAGAGAAAGAGGGGGAAGGGAAAGAGATAGAGAGCGAGAGGGCGGAGAGAAATGGGTGGGGGGGGGGTGTGGGGGGAGAGGGCACAGAGAGAGAGAGAAGGGACAGAGAGAGGGGGGAAGAGAAAGAGAGAGGACAGAGAGAAGGGGGGAGAAAGAGAGAGAGGAGGAGCAGAAAGAGGAGGGACAGAGAGAGGGAGGAACAAATAAAGAGATGGAGAGAGGGAGACAGAGGGGTTAGAGAGAGGGAGACAGAGAGATGGGGAACAGAGAGAGGAGGGGACAGAGAAAGAGAGGAGGAACAGAGAGAGACAGAGAAAGAGTGACAGAGAGAGAGGGCAGGGACAGAGTCAGAGGAGGCAGGGACAGAGGGCTGAGAGATACGGGCGGGGGCGGGGGGGGGAGAGAGAGAGCAGAGAGAGAGAGGGGGAACAGAGAGAGGGAACAGAGAGAGAGGAGGAAGAGAAAGAGAGAGGACAGAGAGGGGGGGTACAGATAGAGAGAGAGAGACAGACAGAGAAAGAGGGACAGAGAAAGAGGGGGCTGGGACATAGAGAGAGAGGAGGGACAGACAGAGGGGGACAAATAAAGAGGTGGGTAACAGAGAGAGAGGGGAGAGAGAGACAGTGAGGGTAGAGAGAGGGGGACAGAGAGAGAGAGCGATGGGGAACATAGAGAGAGAAAGAGGGACAGAGAGAGAGGGCAGGGACAGAGAGAGAGGGGGAGAGAGTGACAAACGAACACAGAAACATAGAAAATAGGAGCAGGAGTAGGCCATTCGGCCCTTTGGGCCTGCTCCACCATTCAGAAAAAGATCATGGCTGATCGTCTAATTCAGTACCCTGTTCCCGCTTTCTCCCCAGATCCCTTGATCCCTTTGGTGGGGGGGTGGGGGATAGAGGGGGACAGAGAGAGGGAGAAAAGGGGGACAAAGACAGAGAGAGGGGACATAGAGAGTGAGGGCAGGAACAGAGTGGGAGAGGGGCAAGGACAGAGAGAGATAGAGGGGGAAGGGATGGGGGCAGAGATGGGGGAAGAAAGAGGGGGAAGAGAGAGGGGGACATAAAGGTAGTGAGAAGAGAGAGAGGGAGGGGACAGAGAGCGAGAGGGGGACAGAGAGAGAGAGAGAGGGCAGGGCCAGAGAGAGAGGGGTGGACAAACAAAAAGGGGGGAAAGAGAGAGAGGGCAGGGACAGAGAGAGAGAGAGACAGAGAGAGGGGGGAGAAACAGAGGGAGGAGAGGGAGAAGGGACAGAGAGAGGGAGGTCAGACAGAGGGGGTGGAACAGAGAGGAAGAGAGGGGGACAGAGCGAGAGGGTGACAGAGAGAGAGAGGGGATATAGAGAGAGTGAAATGGGGACAGAGACCGAGGGGGATGGATAGAGGGAGACAGAGAGAGAGAATGGACAGAGTGAGAGACAGCGGAACAGAGAGGGTGGGGAGATAGAGAGAGGGGGTGCAGAGAGAGGGAGGTTGGACAGAAAGAGAGAGCGAGGTCAGAGACAGAAAGAACAGAGAGAGAGTGGTATAGAGAGAGAGGCAGAGCCAGAGAGGACAGAGAGAGGCGCTGACACAGAGAGAGAGGGAGAGGGAGAGAATGATGGAAACAGAGAGAAAGAGGGGACAGAGAGGGGGGACAGAGGGAGAGAGAGGGGGCACAGAGAGAGAGGAGATACAGGGTGAGAGGGGACAGAGAGAGGGAGAGGGATGAGAGAGAGAGAGGGGGCACAGAGAGAGAGGGACAGAGGGACAGAGAGACAGAGAGGGCAGGGACGGTGAGGGAGAGAGAGAGAGGGAGGACAGTGAGATGGAGAGGGAGAGGCACAGAGAGAGTGAGAGAGGGGAGACAGAGAGGGGGAGTGAGACAGAGGGGGAGAGAGACAGGAGGCAGAGAGAGAAGGGAGACAGAGAGAGAGGGGGAACAGCGAGAAAGAGACAGGGGGACAGAGAGAAAGAGAGAGGAGGGACAGAGAGAGAGAGAGGGTCACCTTAAATTTATGCCCCCTGGTTATTGATCGCTCCACTAAGGGAAAAAATTCTTTCATATCTATCCTATCAATGCCCCTCATAATTTTGTACACCTCAATCACGCCACCCTCAGCCTTCTCTGCTCTAAGGAAGACAACCCTTGCCTATCCAGTCTCTCTTCATAGCTGAAATGTGCCAGTCCAGGCAACATCCTGGTGAATCTCCTCTGCACCATCTCCAGTGCAATCACATCCTTTTTATAGTGTGGTACCAGAACTGTACACAGTACTCCAGCTGTGGCCGAACTGGTGTTTTATACAGCTCCATCATAACCTCCCTGCTCTAATATTCTCGGCCTTGGCTCATAAAGACAAGTATCCCATATGCCTTCCTAACCACCCTATCTACCTGTGCTGCTGCCTTCAGTAATCTATGGACAAGTACACCAAGGTCCCTCTGACCCTGTGTAATTCCTAGCCTCCTACCATCCATTGTATATTCCCTTGCCTTGTTAGCCCTCCCAAAATGCATCACTTCACACTTCTCAGGATTCAATTCCATTTGCCACTGCTCCGCCCATCTTACCAGCCCATCAATATCGTCCTGGAATCTAAGGCTTTCCTCCTCACTGTTTATGACATCACCAATTTCCAGAGGGAGAAAGAGAGGGGGGACACAGACAGCAAGTGTTAGAAAAAGAGAGAGGGGGACAGAGAGAGAGAGAGAGAGAGGGAAAGGGGGACAGAGAGGGAGAGAGAGATAAAAAAGGGGGACAGAGAGATGAGGAGGGAGGATGGGGTGGGGGGTGGAGAGTGACTCAGAGAGAACGTAAGAACATAAGAACTAGGAGCAGGAGTAGGCAATTCAGACCCTCGAGCCTGCTCCACCATTCAATACGATCATGGCTGATCTCATCTCGGCCTCAACACCACTTTCCTGCCCATTCTCCATAACCCTTCAACCCTTTACTAATTAAAAATCTGTCTATCTCCTCCTTCAATTTACTCAATGTCCCGACATCCACCGCACTCTGAGGTAGTGAATTCCACAGACTCACGACCCTTTGAGAGAAGTAATTTCTCCTCATCTCTGTTTTAAATCTGCTACCCCTTATCCTGAAACTATGACCTCTCATTCTAGATTGTCCCACCAGAGGAAACATCCTCTCTACGTCTACTTTGTCAATCGCCTTAATCATCTTATATACCTCAATTAGATCTCCCCTCATTCTTCGAAACTCTCGAGAGTAAAGGCCTAAACTGCTTAATCTCTCTTCATAAGACAAATCCCTCATCTCTGGAATCAATCTCGTGAACCTCCTCTGAACTGCCTCCAATGCAACTACATCCATCCTCATGTAAGGGGACCAAAACTGTACATAATATAGGGAGAGCGAGAGAGAGAGAAAGGGGGACAGAGAGGGGGGTGGGGGGGTGGGTGTCAGAAAGAGACTGAGGGGCACAGAGAGACAGAGAAATGGGACAGAGGGATAAAGAAGGGGGGAGAGAGAGGAACAGAGAGAGGTGGGGCCAAGAGAGGGGGGCAGAGGGGGTGCGACAGAAAGAGAAAGTGGGGGACAGAGAGGGGCAAAACATAGAGAAGGGGGAACAATAAAGAGAGGGGGGAACAATAGAGAGAGGGTGAGAAACACAGAGAGGAGGGAGATAGGGAGAGAAAGACAGAGAAAAAAGGAGCAGAGTGTGATCAAGATCACTGACTGAATGACATCTATCTGAAATACTATTCATCACTGCAAGTGTGCAGGCAAACGTTGACCATTTGTGCAAGCAAAAAATGCCAGGTATGTCACTAAATCAGTGTTCAACAGAGTGAAGAGAAAATAAGTCAATAAATTAGTCTTCTCATTTAAAGCTTCCTCACGAAAACGTACATTTGTTGTTTTGATTAATAGTAAGATAATTTTTTAATGCCTTTATCTTTCTGAAATTGTCTCACCACCGCCTATATAAGACAAAAATTGTAATGTGCTCCCCCCCCGCATGTGAAAAGTTTGGATCACCCTGTGCTAGTCAATCTGTGTCCTGTTGCAGGCGATTCATATCATCCTCACTGTTTGCCACTCCTCCAAAATTGGTTTCATCGGCAAATTTTTGAAATTTTGCTTTGTATTCCAGGATCCAAGTTCTTTATAATTAGCAAAAAAAGCAGTGGCTGTCTCCACCACTCAATGTTATCTACCATGAAGCCAATTTTATATCCAACTCAACACTGATCCTCCTATTCCATGTGCCTGAGTTTTATTAACCAGCCTTTTATGTGGTATTTTATCAAATGCTTTCCAGATCTGTTCTCATCCCATTGATGTTGACCCTCCCCCTATTAATTATTTTCACTCTGGATTGCTCCTTGTACTTTTCCACAGCCAACCTAACCCTTATGATACTATGATCACTGTCCTCTAAATGTTCCACTACTGACACTTGATCCACTTGACCCACCTCATTCCCCAGAACCAGATACAGCAATGCCTCCTTCCTTGTTGGACTGGAAACATACTGATGTAGAAAATTCTCCTGAACACACTCTAGAAACTCTTGCCCCTCTCTGTCCTTTACATTACTACTATCCGAGTCTATATTAGGATAATTAAAGTCCCCCATTATAATGACTCTATAATTCCTGCTCCAGTCTGTAATTTCCGGACAGATTTGTTCCTCTTTCTCTTGCCCACTATTTGGTAGTCTATAGAAAACACCCATCAGTGTAATGGGGTACCTCTATTGTTTCTTAGCTCGAACCAAATAGATTCTGTCCTTGACCCCTCTTGGACATCCTCTCTCTCCAGCAGTGTAATGTTCTCCCAAATCAATACAGCTGTCCCTTCCTCCACCTTTCCTTCCCTATCTTTCCTGAACACCTTGCATCCAGGAATATTTAGTATCCAGTCCTGCGTTTTATTGAGCCATATCTCCATTATCACCACAACATCATATTTCCACTCGCCTGTAGCTCACCAACCTTATTTATCACACTCCACGCATTGACATTCATGCACTAAAAACCTAATTTAGACATTTATACATTCCTTCTTACTCTGACCCCACCTAATGCCTTACTATTTCCTACTCGCATGCTATCTGTCTCTCCAAATTCCCTGTGCACCTTGTTTTTTTCTCTCTAATAGTACATCCTGGTTCCGCATCCCTGCCAAGTTAGCACTTCCCAAATAGCACTAGCAAATCGCCCTGCAAGGACATTGGTCCTGGCTCTCTTCAGATGCAACCCATCCAGCCTGCATAGGTTCCAACTCCCAGAACCAGTCCCAATGTCCAAGGAATCTAAAGCATTTCCTTCTGCACCATCTCTCCAGTCAGCCATCCGGGACATTGAAATATTTAAAGTCACATTGAATTAATTTTCTTTTTCGCCTCTCCCAACCCCCAATATCAATTGGATTAATTATTTCCCCTTTTCACCCCAAATCATTCACCTTCACAACCTGACCTTTCCCCCCAAAACTGCACAAAATTTAAACTATATCCCTTCTCACCATCCCCTACACCTGTGACGGCATTTGACCCTGTCCCTCCCCCACCCCACCTGCACTGAGAAATGTACCTTCTCCCCCTTCCCCACCAGTGTAGCGCCTCGTTTCCCCGGACAGGGATCTGAAGGCATGGCAGTGCCAATCGCCGGGGTGAAGATCACAGCGGGATTTCAGGAGTCAGTGGGAGACTCATTTATTCAGGTGAGTTCATTTATATAAATATTTAAATGGTGATCACGATGCCACATGGTGGGGGGGCCGCCACGAGGCCTCGCTGCCGCCAGCAATATCGGGCTAGGCCCTGCCGGTGTTGAGGTCCGTGGCTGGCCTCATCCAGGGCAATCTTCATGCCCCCTTCCCCCCACCATGGATCCCAACATCGCGGGCTCTATAAAATCCAGCCCGAGGCGTGAGATAAAGTTAATTTCTCATTATTATTTGTTCCTTAGGTCTCATTTAATGTACCTTGGGCTCCAGACTGCCCAGATGACCCATGCAATCATTATGTGGAAATGGCAAATTCCTGTGACTTCTTCTTCGTAAAGTCCTATAATGTGCAGTATCAAATGTGGGATGAGTGCTTTGCAAAAGCAGGTGCTCCCGATCACCAGATTTATTCAGGTATGTACATTAAAACCTTCTGGTTCAGGGTCTGCCTCCCGGATATCAATGTTCATCTAAAACTGTCATATTTTTATCCATTTAGGTCTCTCTGCTTATATCAAACTGGGTATTGATTCCAGAAAGCTGGTGATGGGAGTTCCATGGTTTGGTTATGACTATCCTTGCCAGCGCTTTTATGAGGTAAGATGAAATGTTTTACTTGCATTCCCCGAAACGTTAACTCTGCTTCTCTTTCCACAGATGCTGCCAGACCTGCTGAGTGGTTCCAGCATTTCTTGTTTTTATTTCAGATTTCCAGCATCCGCAGTATTTTGCTTTTATACACCTGAAACACATCCTTCGTCCACATTAACTGTCCAATCAGGGCATCTAAATGTTTTTGAAAACAGCCCAGTATTTTGACTTGCTTAGCTTGCTTGCAGCCCAGTTCAATAACTTTGATGTTTTTTACATTCAGTTTTTTTATTACCTGTTTTACAGTTTTGTTAATTTCCATTTGTATCCATTGGCTTGCTGTCTGTGCTGACCTTATCCATGCTATTTAAGATTTCATTTCACTGAGGCATTTCCTTAACTGCATTCTTCTAGACTGTAAATCTTAAGCTTCTGAATTTTTTTCTCAAACCTCATTCCTTCACACATGGAATCAAAGAAGCATAGGAGATACAGTAGACCATTCAATTACTCAAGCCTGTTCCACCACTCAGTTTGATTGTTACTGATTTTTATTCCATATACCTGCCTTGACGAATACCTTCGCCGAACAAAATTCTATTGAGCTTAGTTTTGAAATTCTCAATTATCCTTGAGTCCTAATTGCCCCTCAGAGCCTATACACTGGGAGATCAGTCATGCTGTCACTACATTTTTGAAGTTAGAAGAGTAACTATATTCACAAGTAATAATTTCTCATCCTTTTGTACTTTACAGCCTGGTAGATGTGAACTGGAAAAGATTCCTGTCGGAGGTGCTCCTTGCAGTTCTAAGGCTGGAAGATTGATTTCATATAAAGAGGTCATGCAGCAGCTGCCCAGATCAATTACCGGCAGATATTGGGATGATGATTACAAATCCCCATATTATGTCTACAGGGTAAGACTATCAATCAAAGCACAGTGGAGACCTGTGCATTTCAACATTCTTTGTAGAATGTGAACATTGCAGGGATTCATGATTCAGTATTCTCTGTGTACAGGATTCAGCAAAGTTCAAAATGTCCAGTTTGTACAGTCGGAAATGTGTGCAGTTGGATAATTGACAAGAAAATGGGAGTTGAGAAGCAAAGCACCAAAACCAGTTCACCTTGTTAAAACATTGTGAAAAACCAGTTGCAGACACTGTCGGAGGTGTTGTTTTTCAGATAGGAAGTTAAACTGAGGCCCTATCCATCCTCTGAGGTGGACATAGAAAGAAAGAAGAAAGAAAATTACAGCACAGGAACAGGCCCTTCGGCCCTCCAAGCCTGCGCCGATCCAGATCCTCTATCTAAACATGTCGCCTATTTTCTAAGGGTCTGTATCTCTTTGCTTCCTGCCCACTCATGTATCTGTCTAGATACATCTTAAAAGACGCCATCGTGCCCGCATCTACCACCTCCACTGGCAACGCGTTCCAGGCACCCACCACCCTCTGCGTAAAGAACTTTCCACGCATATCCCCCCTAAACTTTTCCCCTTTCACTTTGAACTCATGTCCTCTAGTAATTGAATCCCCCACTCTGGGAAAAAGCCTCTTGCTATCCACCCTGTCTATACCTCTCATGATTTTGTACACCTCAATCAGGTCCCCCCTCAACCTCCGTCTTTCTAATGAAAATAATCCTAATCTACTCAACCTCTCTTCATAGCTAGCGCCCTCCATACCAGGCAACATCCTGGTGAACCTCCTCTGCACCCTCTCCAAAGCATCCACATCCTTTTGGTAATGTGGCGACCAGAACTGCACGCAGTATTCCAAATGTGGCCGAACCAAAGTCCTATACAACTGTAACATGACCTGCCAACTCTTGTACTCAATACCCCGTCCGATGAAGGAAAGCATGCCGTATGCCTTCTTGACCACTCTATTTACCTGCGTTGCCACCTTCAGGGAACAGTGGACCTGAACACCCAAATCTCTCTGGACATCAATTTTCCCCTGAACTTTTCCATTTACTGTATAGTTCACTCTTGAATTGGATCTTCCAAAATGCATCACCTCGCATTTGCCCTGATTGAACTCCATCTGCCATTTCTCTGCCCAACTCTCCAATCTATCTATATTCTGCTGTATTCTCTGACAGTCCCCTTCACTATCTGCTACTCCACCAATCTTAGTGTCGTCTGCAAACTTGCTAATCAGTCCACCTATACTTTCCTCCAAATCATTAATGTATATCACAAACGACAGTGGTCCCAGCACGGATCCCTGTGGAACACCACTGGTCACACGTCTCCATTTTGAGAAACTCCCCTCTACTGCTACTCTCTGTCTCCTGTTGCCCAGCCAGTTCTTTATCCATCTAGCTAGTACACCTTGGACCCCATGCGCCTTCACTTTCTCCATCAGCCTGCCATGGGGAACCTTATCAAACGCCTTACTGAAGTCCATGTATATGACATCGACAGCCCTTCCCTCATCAATCAACTTTGTCACTTCCTCAAAGAATTCTATTAAGTTGGTAAGACATGACCTTCCCTGCACAAAACCATGTTGCCTATCACTGATAAACCCATTTTCTTCCAAATGGGAATAGATCCTATCCCTCAGTATCTTCTCCAGCAGCTTCCCTACCACTGACGTCAGGCTCACCGGTCTATAATTACCTGGATTATCCCTGCTACCCTTCTTCAACAAGGGGACAACATTAGCAATTCTCCAGTCCTCCGAGACCTCACCCGTGTTTAAGGATGCTGCAAAGATATCTGTTAAGGCCGCAGCTATTTCCTCTCTCGCTTCCCTCAGCAACCTGGGATAGATCCCATCCGGACCTGGGGACTTGTCCACCTTAATGCCCTTTAGAATACCCAACACTTCCTCCCTCCTTATGCCGACTTGACCTAGAGTAATCAAACATCTGTTCCTAACCTCAACATCCGTCATGTCCCTCTCCTCGGTGAATACCGATGCAAAGTACTCGTTTAGAATCTCACCCATTTTCTCTGAGTCCAAGCGTAACATTCCTCCTTTGTCCTTTAGTGGGCCAATCCTTTCTCTAGTTACCCTCTTTCTCCTTATATATGAATAAAAGGCTTTGGGATTTTCTTTAACCCTGTTTGCTAAAGATATTTCATGACCCCTTTTAGCCCTCTTAATTCCTCGTTTCAGATTGGTCCTACATTCCCGATATTCTTTCAAAGCTTCGTCTTTCATCAGCCGCCTAGACCTTATGTCTGCTTCCTTTTTCCTCTTAGCTAGTCTCACAATTTCACCTGTCATCCATGGTTCCCTAATCTTGCCATTTCTATCCCTCATTTTCACAGGAACATGTCTCTCCTGCACGCTAATCAACCTCTCTTTAAAAACCTCCCACATATCAAATGTGGATTTACCTTCAAACAGCTGCTCCCAATCTACATTCCCCAGCTCCTGCCGAATTTTGGTATAGTTGGCCTTCCCCCAATTTAGCACTCTTCCTTTAGGACCACTCTCGTCTTTGTCCATGAGTATTTTAAAGCTTACGGAATTGTGATCACTATTCCCAAAGTAGTCCCCTACTGAAACTTCCACCACCTGGCCGGGCTCATTCCCCAACACCAGGTCCAGTATGGCCCCTTCCCGAGTTGGACTATTTACATACTGCTCTAGAAAACCCTCCTGGATGCTCCTTACAAATTCTGCTCCATCTAGACCTCTAACACTAAGTGAATCCCAGTCAATGTTGGGAAAATTAAAATCTCCTATCACCACCACCCTGTTGCTCCTACATCTTTCCATAATCTGTTTACATATTTGTACCTCTATCTCACGCTCGCTGTTGGGAGGCCTGTAGTACAGCCCCAACATTGTTACCGCACCCTTCCTATTTCTGAGTTCTGTCCATATTGCCTCACTGCTCGAGTCCTCCATAGTGCCCTCCTTCAGCACAGCTGTGATATCCTCTTTGACCAGTAATGCAACTCCTCCACCCCTTTTACCTCCCTCTCTATCCCGCCTGAAGCATCGATATCCTGGGATATTTAGTTGCCAATCATGCCCTTCCCTCAACCAAGTCTCAGTAACAGCAATAACATCATACTCCCAGGTACTAATCCAAGCCCTAAGTTCATCTGCCTTACCTACTACACTTCTTGCATTAAAACAAATGCACCTCAGACCACCAGTCCCTTTACATTCATCATCTGCTCCCTGCCTGCTCTTCCCCTTAGTCACACTGACTTCATTATCTAGTTCCTTACAGGCTTTTGTTACTACCTCCTTACTGTCAACTGACCTCCTCAATTGGTTCCCATCCCTCTGCCACATTAGTTTAAAACCTCCCCAACAGCGTTAGCAAAAGCACCCCCAAGGACATTGGTTCCAGTCCGGCCCAGGTGTAGACCGTCCAATTTGTAATAGTCCCACCTCCCCCAGAACCGGTCCCAATGTCCCAAAAATCTGAACCCCTCCTTCCTGCACCATCTCTCAAGCCACGCATTCATCCTGACTATTCTTTCATTTCTACTCTGACTAGCACATGGCACTGGTAGCAATCCTGAGATTACTACCTCTGAGGTCCTACTTTTTAACTTGGCTCCTAACTCCCTAAACTCTGCTTGTAGGACCTCATCCCGTTTTTTACCTATATCATTGGTGCATATGTGCACAACGACAACTGGCTGTTCACCCTCCCCCTTTAGAATGTTCTGCAGCCGATCTGAGACATCCCTGACCTGTGCACCTGGGAGGCAACATACCATTCGGGAGCCTCGTTTTCGACCACAGAACCGCCTATCTACTCCTCTTACAATCGAATCCCCTACGACTATAGCCCTTCCACTCTTTTTCACGCCCTTCTGAACAGCAGAGCCAGCCACGGTGCCATGAACCTGGCTACTGCTGCCTTCCCCTGGTGAGCCATCTCCCTCAACAGGATCCAAAACGGTATACTTGTTTTGGAGGGAGATGACCGCAGGGGACTCCTGCGCTGCCTTCCTGCTCTTTCTCTGCCTTTTGGTCACCCATTCCCTATCTCCCTCAGCAATCCTAATCTGCGGTGTGACCAATTCACTAAACGTGCTATCCACGACCTCCTCAGCATCGCGCATGCTCCAAAGTGAGTCCATCCGCAGCTCGAGAGCCGTCATGCGGTCAAACAAGAGCTGCAGTTGGACACACTTCCTGCACGTGAAGGAGTCAGGGACATCAGCCATGTCCCTGAGCTCCCACATTGAGCAAGAGGAGCATGACACGGGTCTGAGATCTCCTGCCATTTTTAATCTTAAACTTAACTTAGTGAAATGAAAAAGGAACGAAAAGTTTTTACCAATCACGACAAAACCAGAGAAATAGAAAAAGCCTTACCTTATATACACCCCACCGAGTCCTTTTTTTTGGTTAGAGGAGGAGGGCGGGTGGGAGACACTACAAGTGTGGTGTCTCGGGTTCAGAAACCGCCCAAATATATAGTGTTTTACTTACCTACTTACTTACATAAATGTTCCAATAGCACTATTTTGAGGAAGAGTGGAGGTGTCCTCCCTGGTGTCCTGGGCAATATTTGTCCCTCAACCAACATCACGAAACGATTATTTGATCATTATCACATGCTGTTTGTGGGATCTTGCTCTGTGCAAATTGTCTGCTGCATTTCCTACTTTACAACAGTCACGACATTTCAAAAGCACTTCATTAGCTGGACAGTGCTTTAGATGGTCTGAGGTTGTGAACGGTGCTATTTAAATGCAAATAGTTTCTCTCGAAGCTTTACATAAATCTTTCTTTGGCCTCCTTATCTCGAGAGACAATGGGTAAGCGCCTGGAGGTGGTCAGTGGTGTGTGAAGCAGCGCCTGGAGTGGCTATAAAGGCCAATTCTGGAGTGACAGACTCTTCCACAGCTGCTGCAGAAAAATTTGATTGTCGGGCCTGTTACACAGTTGGCTCTTCCCTTGCGCCTCTGTCTTTTTTCCTGCCAACTGCTAAGTCTTTTCGACTCGCCACACTTTAGCCCCGCCTTTATGGCTGTCCGCCAGCTCTGGCGAATGCTGGCAACTGAATCCCACGACTTGTGATCAATGTCACAGGACTTCATGTCGCGTTTGCAGACGTCTTTATAGCGGAGACATGGACGGCCGATGGGTCTGGTACCAATGACGAGCTCGCTGTACAATGTGTCTTTGGGGATCCTGCCATCTTCCATGCGGCTCACATGGCCAAGCCATCTCAAGCGCCGCTGACTCAGTAGTGTGTATAAGCTGGGGATGTTGGCCGCCTCGAGGACCTCTGTGTTGGAGATACGGTCCTGCCACCTGATGCCAAGTATTTTCCGGAGGCAGCGAAGATGGAATGAATTGAGACATCGCTCTTGGCTGACATACGTTGTCCAGGCCTCGCTGCCATAGAGCAAGGTACTGAGGACACAGGCTTGATACACTCGGACTTTTGTGTTCCGTGTCAGTGCGCCATTTTCCCACACTCTCTTGGCCAGTCTGGACATAGCAGTGGAAGCCTTTCCCATGTGCTTGTTGATTTCTGCATCTAGAGACAGGTTACTGGTGATAGTTGAGCCTAGGTAGGTGAACTCTTGAACCACTTCCAGAGCGTGGTCGCCAATATTGATGGATGGAGCATTTCTGACGTCCTGCCCCATGATGTTCGTTTTCTTGAGGCTGATGGTTAGGCCAATTTCACTGCAGGCAGCCGCAAACCTGTCGATGAGACTCTGCAGGCACTCTTCAGTGTGAGATGTTAAATCAGCATCGTCAGCAAAGAGGAGTTCCCTGATGAGGACATTCCGTACTTTGGACTTCGCTCTTAGACGGGCAAGGTTGAACAACCTGCCCCCTGATCTTGTGTGGAGGAAAATTCCTTCTTCCGAGGACTTGAACGCATGTGAAAGCAGTAGGGAGAAGAAAATCCCAAAAAGTGTGGATGCGAGAACACAGCCCTGTTTCACTCCACTCAGGATAGGAAAGGGCTCTGATGAGGAGCCACCATGTTGAATTCTGCCATTCATATTGTCATGTAAATATATCTATAGTAATTATGTAATTTTGTTAATCAAGGCAAACAGTCACAGTCATCATGACAATTTTGAGGAATATATTTGTCCTGTTAACATGTGCCTTGTGTTCATATGTTGCACAGCATCCAGATGCGTTCATTGGTTTTGGTGTTAAAAAGATTGACTGGGAATTTCCTTGGAGCTTCTCCTCCAAGAAGCTAAAGAATGTCCTTCATACTGAACTTGATCATATCTGTTTAAATCATCACAAGCGTTTCACACAATAGGTTGATAGGTTAATTGGCCATTATAAATTGCCCCTAGTATAGGTAGGTGGTAGGGAAATATAGCGACAGGTGGGGATGTGGTAGGAAAAATGGAATTAGTGTAGGATTAGGATAAATGGGTGGTTGATGGTCGGCACAGACTCGGTGGGCCGAAGGGCCTGTTTCAGTGCTGTATCTCTAAACTAAACTAAAACTAACCATAAGTTTCTTTCAAGTGCAGTAACATAGTTATGTAATTGACTTGAAATTATGTTGTGAGGTATTAGTGAATGAATGCTTAATTCAGTCAGATGAACAAACTTACATTAATTTAATGCCATCATGAAAGTATTACATTATTTGGACACTATCCCACGGTCAATTTTAGTATTTTAAAGAATTAAAAAAGTTGCATTCAAAGTCAGAGAGAGATACAGCACTGAAACAGACACATTGGCCCACAGAGTCAGTGCCAACCATCAACTTATACTAATCCGATATTCCCTACCACATCCCCAACTTCCCTCAATTCTCCTACCGACACTGGGGGCAATTTACAATGGCCAATTTACCTATCAACCTGCAAGGTTTTGGCTGTGGGAGGAAACCAAAGCAACCAGTAGAAATCCACATAATCACAGGGAAACTTGCAAACTTTGCACAGACAGTACCCAGAACTGAACCCAGGTTGCTGGAGCTGTGAGGTTGCAGTGCTAACCACTGAACCACTCTGTGATCCTGTGCTTGTGCTGAAGGATCAGTGGTGAGACTTTTTGAGAATTAGTTTCTATTTTCAGTTCCACTTGTGTGATGTGTTAATGTGCTAATGCACTTTGCAGATTAATAAAGGGGGAGATGGTGGTAATGTCACTGGACTAGTAATCTAGAGGCCTAGGCTAATGCACTGGGGACATTGGTTCGAATCCCATCATGGCAGATGGTGAAAATTTGAATTCAGTTATAAATATGGAATTAAGAAAGCTAGTCTAATAGTGACCACAAAACCATTTGGTCCTTTCGGGAAGGAAATCTACTGTCCTTACCTAGTCTGGCCGACATGTGATTCCAGACCCACAGCAATGTGGTTGATTCTTAATTGTCTTCTGAAAGGGCCGAGCAAGCCACTCAGTCCAAGAGCAGTTAGAGATAGGCAACAAATGCTGGCCTTACCAGTGACACCCACATCCAATGAAAGAACCAAAATAAAGTACAAGTTAGGTTCCAGTGGTTTACATATCAGTGCAAAAGGCAAGGCTGAAGCATTTACAACCATCTTAAGCCAGAAGTGCCGAGTGAAAGATTCATCTCAGCCTCCTCCTGTGGTTTGCAGCATTAAAGATACCAGTCTTCAGCTAATTTGATTCACTCCAGGTGATATCAAGAAATGGCAGAAGGCACTGGATACAGCAAATTCCATAGGCCCTGTCCCATCCCCTCTGTAGCACCGAAGACTTGTGCTCCAGAACCAGCCTTGCCCCTCAGCAAGTGGAGAGTATTCCATCACACTCCTGACTTGTGCCTTGTAGATGGTGGACAGGATTTGGGGAGTCAGGAGGTGAGTTACTCACTGCAGGATTCCTAGCCTCTGACCTGCTCTTGTAGGCATGGTACTTACATGGCTGGTCCAGTTCAGTTTCTGGTCAATGAAAACCTATAGGATGTTGATAGTGGGGGACTCAGCAATCGTAATGCCATTGAATGACAAGGGAAAATCGTTGGATCCTGCCCACGAAAAGCAGGACAAATCTAATCCGGTCCATTACCGCCCAATCATTCTACTTTTGATTAACAGAGAAGTGATGGAAGATATCGTTGACAGTGCTATCAAGCGACACTTACTCAGCAATAACCTGCTCACTGCTGCTCAGTTTGGGTTCCACCAGGATCACTCAGCTTCTGACCTCATTACAGCCTTGTTCCAAACATGGACAAAATAGCTGAACTCCAGAGGCGAGGTGAGAGTGACTGCCCTTGACATCAAGGCAGCATTTGACCAAGTGTGGCATCAAGGAGCCCCAACAAAATTGAAGTCGATGGGAATCGGAGTGGAGCCGTACTTAACACAAAGGAAGATAGTTGGGTTGCTGGTGGCCAATCATCTCGGCTCCAGGACATTGCTACTGGAGTTCCTTAGGGTAGTGACCGAGGCCCAACCATCTTCAACATCTTCATCAATGGCCTTCCCTCCATGATAAGGTCAGAAGTGGGAAGGTTCACTGATGATTGCACAGTGCTCAGAACCATTTGGAACTCCTCATACACTGAAGCAGTCCATACCTGCATGCAGCAAGATCTGGACAGCATTCAGGCGTGAGCTGCTAAGTGGCGAGTAAAATTTGCACCATACAAGTGCCAAGCAATGGCCAACTCCAAAAAGAGCAAATCAAACCATCTCCCTTGACATTCAACAGCATTCCCATCACTGCAACCACAACCATTACCATCCTGCAGGTCACCATTGAGCAGAAACTGAACTGGACCAGCCATATAAATATTGTGTCTACAAGAACAGGTCAGAGGCTGGGAATTCTGTGGCGAGTAACTCACCTCCTGACTCAGCTCCAGAACATCACTGCAGGAGTTCCTCAGCGTAGTGTTCTAGGGCCAACCATCTTCAGCTGCTTCATCAATGACCTTCCTTCAACCATAAGGTGACAGTGGAGATGTTCGCTGATGATTGCACAATGTTCAGAACCATTTGTGACGCCTCAGATACTGAAGCAGTCCATGTAGAAATGCAGCAAAACCTGGAGAACATGTAGGCTTGGGCTGATAAGTGGCAAGTAACATTCGTGCCGCACAAGTCCCAGGCAATGACCATCTCTAACAAGAGAGAATCTAACCATCTCCTGTTGACATTCAATGGCATTACAATTGCTGAATCCCCCACGATCAACATCCTGGGGGTTACAATTGACCAGAAACTGAACTGGAATAGCCATATAAATACCATGGCTACAAGAGCAGGTCAGAGGCTGAGAATCCTGACTCCCCAAAGCCTGTCCACCATCTACAAGGTACTAGTCAGGAGTGTGCTGGAATAATCTGCACTTGTTTGAACAAGTGCAGCTCCAACAGCATTCAAAAAGATCAAACTTTGACACCATTCAGAACAAAGCAGTTCATTGATTGGCACCCCATCTACTACCTTAAACATTCATTTGCTCCACCGCCAGCACACAGTGGCAACAGTTGTGTACCATCTACAGGATGAACTGTCACAATTCGCGAAGCTTCCTTCGACAGCACCTTCCAAACCCACGACCTCTACCACCTGGAAGGACAAGGGCACTAGAGGCATGGGAACACCATCACCTGCAAGTTCCTATCCCAGCCAGAAACATCCTGACTTGGAACAATATTGCCGTTCCCTCACTGTCGCTGGGTCAAAATCCTGAAACAGCCGACATTGCAGCAGTGTAACTGTAACCACACCACATGGACTGGCTCACCACCATCTTCTCATGGGCAATTAGGGATTGGCAAAAATGCTGGACTTGCCAGTGACACTCATATTGTTACAAGAGTTTTGTTTTTTTTAAACTGGGAATTCTGTTAGGTGTTTAAAGCTGGGAAATGGGGATTTTCTGTGAACACAGCTGACACTTGGGGCTGGATTTTATAGGGGCCTCCACGTCGGGATCTGTGGGGGGAGGCAGCATCAATATTGCCCCGTATAAGGCCCACCATGGACCTTGACGCCAGCAGGTCCCGGTGTCATAAGAGTTTTGTTTTATTTCAAAATTAAGAGGTCTGTGTGCCTTTTAAAGCTGGGAGAAGAGGGTTTTTCTGTGAGCACTAAATGTTGACACTTGCTGTTTGAAGTGCAGGCTGTAAAACTTGCATCCAAGCAACAGAAAGATTTACGATTGTCTTGTGACTTGGTTGTTGTTGAAAGCTTTTAGTCAGGTCTGCAGAGTGAACCAGACCAGGGAGCAGTTAGTAGTGAACTGGGGCTGTGATTTTCTGATAGACCAGAGAAATGACCTACTCTCTCTGCAACAGAAGCTTTTCATCTCTTATAAAGAAATTCTACATTTGAGGTGTAGTTTTTACCTGCCTGAAGTGAGAGAAAAGTCCCAGGAAAAGAGGAGTTGCTACACTCTGTTGAGGAAGGAAGCCATGTGTTTCAGGTGTGGCAGGTTGCTGCTGCCTACAGTCTCAAAAATCCCTGCCTCAAGAGTGAGTCTTGTTGCATTTTGTGTTATTGCAAGTTCCTGAAATTTCAAGGAAGTTTTGACTGTCAGAGTGCTGCTTTAAAATTTAAGTAGACCTGTTGCTATACCTAAAGCTGAAAGATCCATGTGACGCCTGCTGCAGACAAATTGCCTTGAACACCTACCCATCACAGACTGTTTATCAAACTCACCTGGAGAGACTTCAAGTGGCATCTGACTATTCGACTCTGGGACAGCTCACCAATCCAGCAATATCCTTCCTGAAGTTATTGTTTCAAAGAAAGCATTGTGAAATCAATATCCATTTTCCCTGGTTAACCATTTTGTTTTGAATGTATGTGTGTGTGCATGAGGGTTAGGAAGAATAAGGAGTTATAAAATCTTGTCATGTATATAGATTCATCTCATTATTGTTTAAAACTTGGTTTATTAATAAATAGTTAATTTTGTTTTCATTTATAGAATCCTTTTTTAGTGTGCTTTATTCTGGGGGGTATAAAAGTATATAATATCGCAGCAGCTCTGCGGAGTGAAAGCCGCGCGTGCAGGCCACCATCTTTTACGGCCGCCACTGCACTCGATGGTGGCAATGTAAAATCCAGCCCTTGGTGTTTAAACTGTGTACACAGACTGTAATACTTGCTTCCAATCAACCAGAAATATTTATGACTGTCTTGTGACTTGTTTGTTGAAAGATTTTAGTTTCATTTTGGGATTATAAGAAACCTGTGGACTCTACAAGGAGCAGGCTTTGAAATCTTTGTATTACCTTTCCTGGAAAGAGAGGAAAACCCAAAAAAGTGTTACCACTCTCTGCAAAAGAAGCCTTGCATCTCTTAGAAAGAAATTCTACTTTTTAGGTGTGGTTTGGACCTGCCTGAAGAGAGAGAAAAGACCCAGGAACAGAGGAATTGCTTCACTCTGTGGAGGCACACTGCTTTGCAGAGAGAAAACCTCTGCATTTTAAAGGTAACGGATTTCTACTGCCTTCAATCTGAAGAATCCCTGTCTCAAGCGTAAGTCTTGTTGCCTTTTGTGTTTTTGGGAGATCCTGAAATCTCAAGAAAGCTCCTACTGTTCGACTGCTATTTCAGAATCCAAGCAGACCTGTTGCTACACCCTTTGGCTGAAAGAGCTGTGTGACGCCTGCTATAGATGAAGTTCCTCGAATGCCTACATATCACAGACTATTCATGAAACCCGCCGAGAGAGACTTCGCGTGGCGTCTCTGGGACCATTTACCAATCTGGAAATATCCTACCAGTCTGTGACAACCAATTACTTTAGCATTCCTAAGAAACAGTTGTAATTCAAAACAACCATCGAAAAACCAGTTAACCAACTTTTGAATGTATGTGCATGCAGGTTAGGAAGAATAAGGAGTTATAAAATCTTTTCATAAATATAGATTTATCCCATTATTGTTTAAGATTTTATTTTATTAAGAAATATGTCACTTTGTTGTTGTTCAAAGGAACCTGGTTTGTGTCCTTCATTCTGAGGGATAAATAAACTGTTTAATTTGGCTAATTTCTAGTCGGTGGGAAGCTTTTCCTAATATGCTGTGACCTGTGGAATATAGGGACTGAATTAACAGTGCATAACACCCACCTTGGTTCAACAATATAAAAAACAATCCATTGTAATGGAACAAACTGCCTTTATATGTTTCATTCGCTTAATCCACCTAAACTTATCCTTTAATGCAAGTACAAGTTTCATGTATTTGAAATAGTGGTGTTGAAGATGTTCAGTGTTGTGTCTAGAACAGTGCATTAATCCAAACCTACCTCCTATCTGTCTAACTCTCTTTGGCTTTTTTGGCAGGTTAATAATACATACCACGAGGTTTGGTATGATGATCCAGAAAGCATTTCACTAAAATCGCTGATCATGAAGAAACTAAAACTCCGTGGTATAGGTGCATGGACTGCAAATTACCTAAACTACACTGGTGATCCTACAACAGCAATGCAAACTGAAGAAATGTGGAATGCTCTGTGCCCGATCCGAGGAAAATGGAGAACTTAATCTATTTACTCTTCTCATAATGTGATTATTTACTTTTGCAAGTAAACACAAGAGAAAATGAGCTCACTTCCAACCTTAGAAATTTAACAAATGCAGATCTAGGGAACAAATTTAATATTTTATCTAATCAATCAATTCCTATTCAATGAAAAGCAAATGTATAAATATGATTTACACTCCAAGATCTGGTCCCTTCAGGCATCTTAAATTGTTTACAAAATGCACCAAAACTGCGTTCGTTACCATAATGTTTAATGACAGTGTCGGCTAAAATTTGTTGCCACGAAATACTTACAATTCAGGGAACAATTCAACTTTCCCGTTGTGTGATTTATCAATTGTGACATACACACGTGCTGTCTGTTTTACACACATCTTCATTCTCATCCCTGAATTATTATGATTTTATTTTGCCATAGGTTATTACTTTGAAGTTAGATAAGTTTTTAATGTTCAGTTTCCTCCATTAAGGGGTGTGAATGGACCACAAATAGTGTCCTCTTTTTGCTGCTTGCTTTTTAATTGTAATAATACAAACACTGTAACTATTTGCATTTTAATCTTCATGAGAGATTTACAATTGCCTACTCCTGAAAGACAAATTGAATCTTCCCATGAATATGTATTTCACAAAATAAAATGCTGTTTTCAAAGTAAGTGTTTTAGTTCTGTTGCTCAAGGAAAGTGGAAATTGTGGAAATATAAAACAATTGTGGATCTGGTTAGAAAAGAATTCCCATCGATGTAATCTTTGCACATATATGTAGTTGTCCTTTGTTAATCACCTTCCCTCCTTATTTCTAATGTGAAAAACTCACCATTGGGGCCGGGTGGATTGGAGTTGGGTATTTCTCTCATATTCTCTGTACTTGTAATTCTACCCAGCGAGAATTATCATTCTTTATTCCTGATACAAATTTCTTCTGTAACAATATAGTTTCAGTAACTCAGTATGTAATATTATGGGTCTAACCAGTTCCTTGATAAGAGTACAACTCTGGTATGGAATTTGCAAAACACAGTCAATTCGAGATGAAGGTAAAGAAGGCAGAAGAAAACGACCTCTTTCAGTGATTATTAAAGTTGCCTTTCTTTGTCCCTGGCAAACTATAAATAATTTAAACTACAACACTGTCTTTGCAGCAAAACCTTGAAAGTTTGAGAATTACTAAAGCCGTACAGATGCATCCTGCGCATCCTGGTTTATATCATCCCACCATTGGTGGCAGTGTCTTCATCAGCCTGGACCCTAAACTCATTTATTTCTGAATCCTCATTCCCTCTCTCTCTGCAACAGGGCTCCCCTTGTCCTCACTTTCCACTCCACCATCCTCTGCATCCAAAGAATCATTCGCTGCCATTTCCGCCACCTCCAGCATGATGCCACTATTTTTTTTTATTCATTCATGGGACGTGGGCATCGCTGCCAGGCCAGCATTTATTGCCCATCTCTAATTGCCCTTGAGAAGGTGGTGGTGAGCTGCCTTCTTGAACCACTGCAGTCCATGTGAGGTGGGTAGACCCACAGTGCTGTTAGGAAGGGAGTTCCAGGATTTTGACCCAGCGACAGTGAAGGAACGGCGATCTAGTTCCAAGTCAGAATGGTCCATGTCGGCCTCCTCCTGAAGTCCCCAGCATCACAGATGCCAGACTTCAGCCAATTCGATTCACGCGTGATATCAGGAAACGACTGAAGGCACTGGGTACTGCAAAAGATATGGGCCCTGACAATATTCCCGCAACAGTACTGAAGACCTGTGTTCCAGAACTTGCCGCGCCCCTAGCAAAGCTGTTCCAGTACAGCTACAACACTGGCATCTACCTGACAATTTGGAAAATTGCCCAGGTATGTCCTGTACACAAAAAGCAGGACAAGTCCAACCCGGCCAACTACCGCCTGATCAGCCGAGTCTCAATCATCAGTAAAGTGATGGAAGGTGTCATCAACAGTGCCATCAAGCGGCACTTGCTTAGCAATAGCCTGTTCAGTTATGCTCAGTTTGGATTCCGCCAGGGCCACGCAGCTACTGACCTCATTACAGCCTTGGTTCAAACATGGACAAAAGGGCTGAAATCAAGAGGTGAGGGGAGAGTGACTGCCCTTGACATCACGGCAGTATTTGACCGAGTATGGCATCAAGGAGCCCTTGCAAAACTGAGGTCAATGGGAATCAGGGGGAAAACTCTCCGCTGGCTGGAGTCATACCTAGCACAAAGGAAGATGGTTGTGGTTGTTGGAGGTCAATCATCTGAGCTCCAGGACATCACTGCAGGAGTTCCTCAGTGTCGAGTCCGAGGCCCAAACATCTTCAGCTGCTTCATCAATGACCTTCCTTCAATCATAAGGTCAGAAGTGGGGATGTTCGCTGATGATTGCACAATGTTCAGCACCATTCGTGACTCCTCAGATACTGAAGCAGTCCATGCAGAAATGCAGCAAGACCTGGACAATATCCAGGTTTGGGCTGATAAGTGGCAGGTAACATTTGAACCACACAAGTCCCAGGCAATGACCATCTCCAACAAGAGAGAATCTAACCATCTCCCCTTGACATTCAACAGCATTATTATCACTGAATCCCCCACTATCAACATCCTGGGGGTCACCATTGACCAGAAACTGAACTGGACCAGCCACATAAATACTGTGCTAAAAGAGCAGGTCAGATGCTCGGAATCCTGTGGTGAGTAATTCACCTCCAGACTCCCCAGAGCCTGTTCACCAAATATTCTGCAGTGATTGGTAGAAAAATTAGAGGGGAGGTGAGGAAAAGCTTTTTCACCCAGAGGGTGGTGGGGGTCTGGAACTCACTGCCTGAAATGGTAGTTGAGGCAGAAACCCTCACTCGTTCAAAAGGAATCTGGATATGCACCTCAAGTGCCGTATTGTGCCGGGCTACGGACCAAATGCTGAAAGGTGGGATTAGAATGGATGGATCGCTTTTCGGCCGGCACAGACACGATGGGCCAAGTGGCCTTTTTATGTGCCTTAAACTTTCTATGAATGTACAAGGCACAAATCAGGAATGTGATTGAATGCTCTCCACTTGCTTGGATGGGTGCAGGTCAAACGACACTCAAGAAGCCCAACACCATCCAGGAAAAAGCAGCCCACTTGATTGACACATCATCAGCAAACATTCACTCCCTCTATGAACGACGCACAGTGGCAGTAGTGTGTGCCATCTGCAAGCTGCACTGCAGCAACGCATGAAGGCTCCTTAGACCGCACCATCCAAACCCATGACCTCTACCACCTGGAAGGACAAGGGCAGCAGTTGCATGGGAACTCCACCATCTGCAAGTTCCCCTCCAAGCCACACACCGTGACTGTTGCTGGGTCAAAATCCCGGAACTTCCTTCCGAACAGCACTGTTGGTATACCTGCGCCCCAAGGACTGCAGCAGTTCAAGAAGGCAGCTCACCACCACCTTCTCAAGGGCAACAAGGGATGGGCAATAAATGCTGGCCAAGCCAGTGATGCCCAGATCTCTTGAACAAATAAAAGAAAAACATATTACCTCAGGTCTCTTTGCACCTGCACCCACTTTAGCATTTAATCCTTTAGTGGCAAATGGAATTTAATCCTGAGAAGTATGAGGGGATGCACTTTGGGAGGACTAACAAGGGAATATGCAATGGTCTGTAGGACCCTAAGAAGTACAGAGGGTCAGAGGGACCTTGGTGCACTTGTCCATAGATCACTGAAGGCAGCAGCACAGGTAGGACCCTAGGAAGTAAATGTTGTTTCAGGTGCCTAGGTCGATGCCGGGTGGTACATTCGGTCTCATTCTTTTTTATTGACTTCATAGCGGTTAGATACAACTGAGTGGCTTGCTAGGCTTGCATCCTACAATCAAAGTTAATTTGCATTACCCTCTCAAATTCGATAAAAGTCTGCCCAGTCTGCTTCCAGAGGTTCTGAAATTTCTGCCGACAAGCTTCAGGAACCAACTCATAAACAGTGAGAATAGCCTTTTCTTTGCCATCTCATAATCTGCAGAAGCCTCCTCAGAAAGTATAGCGTAAACTTCATGAGCTCTGCCTATCAAACTGCTTTGTATGAGCAGTGTCCAGTTTTCTTTCAGCCACTCATCTGATTAGCTATCCTTTCAAATTAATTTAAATCAAAAATGCCTCTACGTCCCTTTCCTCAAATTTAGGGAGGGCTTGCTCAAATTTAAATAGCTCCCCACTGGGTCCTGGGTTGGAGTCTTGTCTTTCCTCACCATAATTTTCCTTGGGTCAAAGGCAGACTTCCTTTTTAGTTCCAGCCTTTCTAATTGGAATACCCCTTCGCGCTCCCTTTTTCTCACCTGCCTCTTTTCTTTTTCCCTTTGCGATTCTGGTTCCACCTTATGAAATGTTCTTTTTCATTTTCCTCTCTCTGAAGTTCAAGTTTTCTTTTTTTATTTTTTCCTGTTCAAGCTGCTTCATCTGCAACTGAATCTGAGCTAATTCAACTGAATTACCATCTGGATTGCCTTTTCCTTCTTCCAATTTCAAATGCTGTGCTATTACCTCAATTATGTCTGCTTTCTTAGCTCCTGGTTAAGGCTCTAACTCCAATTTTGCCCTAAATACTATTAGTCCAGCCTTGGTTAAGTTTTGCAAATCATTCAAGGATAAATCCTCCCTCTCCAGAAACATCCAACTGACAAAGCCATTTTGAATTTCAATACGTATAGCAAAATTCACCATAAAAATCTTAATCACCTTTAACCTCAGCAAGTTTCAGCACTCGTATGAGTCTGGGATTTTAAATCCTGCAAGAGCACCCTGAAGGACAGATGGAATATAATGTGGAAAAATGTGAGGTTATCCATTTTTGCAGGAGGAATGTGCAGAGTATTTCTTAAATGGTGAGATATTCAAAAATAGATATGTACAAAGGGACCTGGGTGTCCTCATCAATAAGTCGCTGAAAGGTAACATGCAGGTGCAGCAAGCAATTAGTAAGGCTAATGATATCGCAGGAGTATTTGTGTATAAGAGTAGCGAAGTCTTGCTTCAATTGTATAGAACCTTGGTTAGACTGCACCTGGAGTACTGTGTGCAGTTTTGGGAGCCTTACCTGAGGAAGGATATTATTGCCACAGAGGGAGTGCAACGAAGGTTGACCAGACTTACTCCTGGGATGGTGGGACTGTCCAATGAAGAGAGATTGAGGAAACGGGGCCTGTTTTCTCTCGAGTTTTGAAGAATGAGAGGTGATCTCATTGAAACCTACAAAATACTTAAAGGGGTAGACAGGGTAAATACAGGTAAGGTGTTTCCCCAGGTTGGGGAGTCTAGAACCAGGGGATAAAATTTCAAAATAAGGGGGAAGCCACTTAGGACTGAGATGAGGAGGGACTTCGTAATGGGGGAGGTGGTGGTGTAGTGGTAATGTCACAGAATAAGTAATTCAGAATCACAGGTTAATGCTTGGAGGTCTTGGGTTTGAATCCCACCATGGCAGTTGGTGGAATTTGACTTCAATTAATAAATCTGGAGTTAGAATACCTGTCTAGTGGTGATCTTAAAACCATTGTGGATTATTGTTAAAAAAAAAACCCATCAGGTTCACGAATGTCCTTTAGGGAAGGAAATCTGCTGTCCTTATCTGGTCTGGTCTGGTCTGCATGTAACTCCAGACCCACAGCAATGTGGTTGACTCTTAAAAAATGCCTTCTAAAATGGCCCAGCAAGCCATTCAGTTCAAGGGCAATTTGGGATGGGCAATGAATGCTGGCCGAGACAGAGGCACCAGCATCCCACAAATGAATAAATAAAATAAACTCAGAGTGCTGTGAATCTTTGGAATTCTCTACCCAGAGGACTGTGGAAGATCAGCTATTGAGTATGTTTAAAACAGAGATTGACAGATTTCTAACGACCAATGACATAAAGGGATATTGGGACAGTGTGTGTAATAAAAATTGAAGTGGGTGATCAGCTATGATCATATTGAATGGTAGAGTAAGCTCGATGGGCTGAATGGCCTACTTCTGTTTGCATTGCAAATGCTTCAGCCTTGTCTTTTGCACTGATGTGCTGGGTTCCCCCATCATTGAGGATGGTGATATTTGCTGAGCCCCCTCCTCCAGTTAGTTGTTTCATTGTGCAAAAGCATTCATGACTGGATGTGGCAGGACTGCAGAGCATTGGCCTGATCCATTGCTTGCGGGATAGAATCATGTAATAGTAGAACGTTAAGGCACAGAAAGAGGCCACTTGGCCCATCATGTTTGTGCCAGCCGAAAAACGATCCACCTATTCTAATCCCACCTTCCGTCATTTGCTCCATAGCTCTGCAGATTACTTCCGTGAGGTGCATATCCAGACTCCTTTTGATTGAGTTGAGGGTTTATGCCTCAACTACCCTTTCAGGCATTGAGTTCCAGACCCCCAGCACCCTCTGGGTGAAAAAGTTTTTCCTTATCTCCCCTCTAATATTTCTACCAATCATTTTAAAACTATGCCCCCTTGTCACTGACCTCTCTGCTCAGGTGAACAGACCCATCATCTCCACTCTATCCAGGCCCCTCAAAATTTTGCTCTTTTCAATCAGATCTCCCCTCAGCCTTCTCTGTTCCAAGGAGATCAACCCCAGCCTCTCCAATCTGTCCTCATTGCTGCATTTTTCCAGTCCAGGCAACATCCTCGTAAATCTCCTCTGTACCCTCTCTAGTGTAATTACATCCTTTCTGTAATGAGGTGACCAGAACTGAACACATTACTCAAGTTGTGGCCTAACAAATGGATTATACAGTTCCAGCATAACCGCCCTGCTCTTATATTCTGTACTCGGCTAATAAAGGAAAGGATTCCATATGCCTGCTTAACCACCTTATCGACCTGTCCTGCTACCTTCAGTGATCTGTGGACATTCACTCCAAGATCCCTCACTTCCTCTACACTTCTCAGTATTTTCCCATTAATGGTATATTTCTTTGCCTTGTATGACCTCCCTAAATACATCACCTCACACTCCTCCAAGCTGAATTCCATTTGCCACTTTTCTGCCCATTTAGCCAGACCATTAATATCTTCCTGCAGCCAACTTCTATCCTCCTCGCTATCTACCACACAGCCAGTCTTTGTGTCATCTGCAAACTTCTTGATCATGCCCCTTACATTTATGTCCAAAGCGTTAATATATACCACAAAAAGTAGGTGACCCAGTACTGAGCCCTGCGGAACGCCACTGGAAGCGCAGCCCTCCAGTCGTTAAAACACCTGTCAACAATTGCCCTTTGCTTCCTGCCACTGAGCCAATTTTGTATCCACCTAGCTGCATTTCCTTGGATCCCATGGGATTTTATTTTTTTAACCAGGCTCCCAGGTGGGACCTTGTCAAAAGCCTTGCTAATATTCATGCAGACCATATCAACTGCATTACCCTCATCTATCTTCCTTGTTACTTCTTCAAAAAATTCGATCAAGCTGGTCAAAATAGATCTTCCTTTAACAAATTCATGCTGACTATCCTTCATTAACTTGTGCCTTTCTAAGTGACAGTTAACCCTGTATCTCCGAATAGATTCCAATAAATGGCCCACCACTGAGGTTAGACTGACTGGCCTGTAATTATTTGACCTATCCTTCACTCCCTTTTTAAACAGAGGTACAGCGTTTGCAGTTCTCCATACTCTGACACCACACCTTTATCCAGTGAGGACAGGAAAATGATGGTCAAACCTTCTGCTGTTTCCTCTCTTGCTTCTATTGACAACATAGGGTACATTTCATCTGGCCCTGGTGATTCATCAAATTTCAAGAATGCTAATCCCACTAATACTTCCTCTCTCCCTATGTTTAGCACATCCAATACTTCACACTGCTCCTTATCTACAATATCTGCAATGTCCCCCTTTTTGTGAAGGCAGACACCAGTATTCATTAAGAACCAAACCAGCATCTTTTACAGCCCCTACTCTCTGCTTAGTTATCCTCTTCGTCTTAATGTATTGATAAAACATCTTTAGGTTCAGCTTGATTTTGCTTGCCAATATTCTTTCATGCCCTCTCTTTGCTTTCCTAATTTCCTTTATGATTTCACCTCTCCACTTTCTATACTCCTCTCGGCTTTCTGCAGTATTGAGTTCTCGGTGTCAGACATAAGCTTTCCTTTCCTGCCTTATCTTATCCTGTTGGCTCCTTGACATCGATGGGGCTCTAGATTTGGCCGTCCCAGCCTTTTTCTTTATGGGAACATGTTTACTCTGAACCCCTTGGATCTCTCCTTTGAATGCCTCTCACTGTTCTCACTCAGACTTACCTTCAAGTAGTTGTTTCCAGTCCACTTTCGCTAAACCACTCCTCAGTTTAGTAAAATTGACCTTGCCCCAACTGAGAACTCTAACTCCTGTTCTATCTCTGCCCTTTTCCATAATTATGTTAGAACTGACTGAATTATGATCACTACCAACAAAATGCTCTCAAACTGCCATCCCTTCCACCTGCCTATCTTCATTTCCTAAAACTAAGTCTAAAACTGCGCCCTCTCTCATTGAACATACTACATACTGGGCAAAAAGGTTCTCCTGAACACACCTCAAGAATTCTGCTCCCTCAATTCCTTTCACACTAAAACTATCCCAGTTAATATTGGGGTAGTTAAAATCCCCCACGATTACTGCCTTTTTGCACATTCTTGCACCTCTCAGAGATTTGCCTCCATATCTGCTATTCTATTTCCCTCTGACTATTAGGGGGTCTATAGTAAACTCCCAGCAGTGTGATTGCCCCTTTTGTGTTCCTTATCTCAATCTATAAGGCCTAATTTGATGCACCTTCCAGCATATCATCCCTCCTCACAGCTGTAATAGTTTCCTTGACCAAAATTGCGACTCCCCCTCCTTTCTTATCCCCCTCCGTATTGTGTCTGAAAACCCTCTAACGAGGAATGTTGAGCTGCCATTCCTGTCCCTCTTTAAGCCATGTTTCTGTAATAGCTATGATATCACACTGCCACATGTCTATCTGTGCCCTCAGCTCATCTGCTTTATCTGCTATACTCCTTGCACTGAAATAGTTACCCTTGAGAACTGTCAAACTCTTTTTTTTAAATTTTCTAACCTTTGTTTCCTCAGTCTTCCAGACTCATCCATTAATTTTCTGCCTTCCATTTCATTTCTCATTTTGTACCAACTCAGTCTAACCTCAGGTCCCCATCCCCCTGCCAAACTAGTTTAAACCTTCCCCAACAGCACCAACAAAACGTCCCGCAAGGAACTCAGTCCCGGCTCTGTTCAGGTGCAATCCTTCTGGCCTGTATAGGTCCCATCTCCCCCAGAGCCAGTTCCAATGTCCCAGGATTCTAAAGCCCGCCCTCCTGCTTAGTTCTATCGCGTACTGCTTACACAGCTTAGCATGCATTTAGTCCTGTGTTGTAGCTTCACCAGGTCAGCATCTTATTTTGAGGTATGCCTGGTTCTGCTCCTGGCATGCTCTCCTGAACTCTTCATTAAACCAGCATTGATCCCCTGGCTTGATGGTAAAGGTAGAGTGAGGGACATGCAGGCCATGAGGTTACAGGTTGTAGTTGAATACAATTCTGCTGCTGATGATGACCCACAGTGTCTCATGGATGCCCAGTTTTGAGCTGGTAGATCTGTTCTGAATCTATCCCATTTAGCAGGGTTGCAGTGTCAAACAACATGATGGAAGATGTTGTCAGTGTAAAGAAGGACTTTGTCGCCACAAGGACTGTGCAGTAGAACTCCTGCCATTAATGTCATGGACAGCGGAATCTGTGACAGGTAGATAGGATGGTGATGAGATCAAGTAGGTTTTTTCCTCTTGGTTCCCTCACCACCTGCCACAGCCTAGTCTGGCAGATGTGTCCTTCAGGCCTTGGCCAGGCCAATCAGTAGTGGTGCTACCGAGTCACTCTTGGTGATGGGCATTGAAGATTGAAGTGCTCCACATTTTCTGCCCTTGCTACCTTCAGTGTTTCTTCCAAGTGCTGTTCAACATGGAGGTGTACTGATTCAATAACTGAGGGAGGGTGGTAGGTGGTAATCAGCAGGAGGTTTCCTTGACTATGCTTGCACCCGATGCCATGAGATTTCATGAGTTTTGGAGTCAATGTTGAGGACTCCCAGGGCAACTCTATACTACTGTACCGTCACCACTGGTGGGTCTGACCGGCCGGTGGGACAGGACACACCCAGGGATGGTGATGGTGAAGAAAACCAGAAAGTGCTGGAAATACTCAGCAGGTCTGCCAGCATCTGTGGAGAGAGAAACAGAGTTAATGCTTCAGGACGATGAACTCTGATGAGAGGTCATCAATGTGAAATGTTAACTCTGTTTCTCTTTCCACAGATGCTGCCCGACCTGCTGAGTATTTCCGGCACTTTCTGTTTTTATTTCAGATTTCCAGCATTGACTGTATTTTGTTTTTAATATGGTAATGGAGGAGACTGGAACATTGGCTGAAAGGTCTGATTCAGTCAGTATGACTAGAATCTTGCTTGACTGGTCTGTGGAACAGCTCTCTCAACTTTGGCAGAAGTCCTCATTGGCTGGTAAGGTGGACTTTGTGGAGTAACTGACTGGGGCGTTCCTTTGTCATTCCCAGTGCCTAGGTTGATGCTGGGCAGTCCATCCAGTTTAATTCTTTGTCAGATTTTTTGTAATAGTTTGCTCGGCATTTCAGAGGGCAGTTAAGAGTCAACCACATAGCTGTGGTTGTGGAGTCACATGTAGGCCAGACCAGGAAAGGACAGCAGATTTCCTTTCCTAAAGGACATTAATGAACTCGATGGGTTTTTAACAACAATTCATTAGTTTCATGGTCGCTTTTACTGAGACCAGCTTTATTTAATTGAATATAATTCCACCAGACCAGATTTGAACTTGTATCTCCGGAGCATGAGTCCGGGCCTCTGGATTACTAGCCCAGTAACATTACCACCATGCTACTGAATGTTGGCAAAGTCAGAGTGGAAGAGGGGAGAGAGGGTTAGGATGAATGTTGTGCAAGACACTGAGGAAGGATGGAAAAAGTTTTGAGGATAAAATTTACACAAAACATGAAGGAAGAGGGCAGAAGATTCAAGGATGAAAGTTGGAAGAGGGCTGTGAGTTTTGGGGATGAATGTTGCCCAAGACAGGGAGGGATCGGGGTGGAGGGGGAAAGATGTTTAAGGATGAATGGTGACAAAGATAGCAAGTAAATGGGGAGAGATTGCAATAGGTCAGTGTTGCTCCAGAGATGGACGATGTGGGGGGCACAAGGAATCAGAGTTTCAGGGATGAATGCGAGAGGAGATCAGAGGAACGGGAGCAGAGAGGGTCATGGTGTTGCTCTAGAGATGCTGGAAGCAGTGGTAGCAGTGGTGGGGTGGAATATCAGAGGTTCAGAGATGAATATTAGCAAGGACGAGGAGGATGGAGGCAAACCTTTGGACAATGGAAATGGACCAAGAGGGGGAACGTGGTGGTGAGGCACAGGGATGAATGTTGCCCAAGTTCAGAGGAAAGGGGGAATACCAATAGAGGTTTGGGGATTAATATTGCCCAGGTTCAGGAACAAGGTGGGGAGACAGATTCAGGGGTGAATGTTGAACACGACAGCGATATAAAGGGAGAAATGTTCACGGATGAATGAGTTGGAAAAGGGGAAAGGTTCAGGGATGAATGTTGCACAAGACAGGAAGAGAGGGGGAGAAGAGAACTTCCCAACAAAGTTGCATTTGACAGGATGAAGCTTGCGTCAACATTCCACTATTATCACACAAAGTGAGATAGAGATAGAGATCCAGGAGGTTTCATCATCAGTCACATGCAGCTCAATATAAATAAACCATCTCACTGTGTCTGACGGATTATCATCTCCGGCGGAGAGGATGCGCTGGAGTTTGGTATTGGTGCGGGCTCTGGCGGTGCTGGCGCTGTGGATCGGCGGAGACTCCGGGGTCTTTTCCCAGGATCTGTGTCATTGTTCACCACGGGATCTGTGTCAACCCATACCCGCGGACCATCAGTACCAAGTTGAGGTGAGTGTCTCAGATCATTAAATTCCCTCGGGAAAAGAGTTAGTTTACTTGAAGTTGTCTTTTGAAGTGTGTTGAGCAGTAACACTTGGAATGGAGCATTGGGATGTGAGCTCCTGCCTTTCCTCATGTGGTTCAACTCCTCTCACCCGCACTGATGTGGAAGGTCAGAGATTGTCCTCTTTGGGATGTTCCTTTTACACCAGGGGCCGAGACTCCACCCCCCGGGGCTGGGCTGGACTGGATTGGGGGGCTCGGGCTGGGCTGGACTGGGGGGGCTCGGGCTGGACTGGACTGGGGGGCTCGGGCTGGACTGGACTGGGGGGCTCGGGCTGGACTGGACTGGGGGCTCGGGCTGGACTGGACTGGGGGGGCTCGGGCTGGACTGGACTGGACTGGAAGGGCTCGGGCTGGACTGGACTGGACTGGGGGGCTCAGGCTGGGCTGGACTGGACTGGGGGGCTCGGGCTGGACTGGACTGGGGGGCTCGGGCTGGACTGGACTGGGGGGGCTCAGGCTGGGCTGGACTGGGGGGACTCGGGCTGAACTGGACTGGGGGGGCTCGGGCTGGACTGGACTGGACTGGGAGGGCTCGGGCTGGACTGGACTGGACTGGGAGGGCTCGGGCTGGACTGGACTGGACTGGGGGGCTCAGGCTGGGCTGGACTGGACTGGGGGGCTCAGGCTGGGCTGGACTAGACTGGGGGGCTCAGGCTGGGCTGGACTGGACTGGGGGGCTCGGGCTGGACTGGACTGGGGGGCTCGGGCTGGACTGGACTGGAGGGGCTCAGGCTGGGCTGGACTGGGGGGACTCGGGCTGAACTGGACTGGGGGGGCTCGGGCTGGACTGGACTGGACTGGGAGGGCTCGGGCTGGACTGGACTGGACTGGGGGGCTCGGGCTGGACTGGACTGGGGGGCTCGGGCTGGACTGGACTGGACTGGGAGGGCTCAGGCTGGACTGGACTGGACTGGGGGGCTCAGGCTGGGCTGGACTGGACTGGGGGGCTCAGGCTGGGCTGGACTGGACTGGGGGGCACGGGCTGGACTGGACTGGGGGGCTCGGGCTGGACTGGACTGGGGGGCTCAGGCTGGGCTGGACTGGACTGGGGGGCTCGGGCTGGACTGGACTGGGGGGCTCGGGCTGGACTGGACTGGGGGGACTCGGGCTGGATTGGGTTGATGTGGGGAAGAGAGTTCTCCAGTCAGGCTCCAGCCTGGGCTCCGGGGAGATACAGACTGGAGAGGGGTCGTTAACACAGTCCGAGTATCAGGAACAGGCTGAGGCTGTGAGTCGGGGTCAGTGACAGGTGAAGCTGGTGCAGCGGCGCAAGGGGCAGCTCAAATTATTGTTGAAATGCAAAGAGAATCCTGTTATATATAATACATATGTTCAAGTGTTAATCTTGGTATAGTTACAGCCTGTGTAAAATAGGACCAGCCGTAGTATTGGGCAGTGCAAAGATATTTTAACAAGTGAAGCATCAATAAAATGTGTTTTTTAATGTTTCTCCAATGTGCAGAGTCTTAAATGATGTGTGATCTAACTCTTACAGCCTCATACCATGGTTCAGGTTTGCAGTTTTCACACAATATTGATCCCCAAAACACCATTTAAAAATCCTGGAATCGCATGGAATAAAATTATGATTTGACCTCGGTCATTGTAAAACTGGGACCCTGGTCATGATTAAACTGAATACAATTTAGCAGATCTTTGAACAAATGTTGGTGTTAAATGTCTCTGTAACTGCTGTGTTGTTGATGAGGTTAGTATTTATTTCAGAGTAATGTTACTAAGTGGGCAGTGTGGCAGGAACAGGAGCTCCATCAATATAACCTGCAGACCAGATGTGTTCATTATCCCTTCCTTATCCTGTACCCTGGGGACAATTATATTGATCAGGAAAATCTATATTTTTAATGTCAGTTTTATATCCTTCATTACTGCAGCTGACAGTTTTATTTTTGTATCAGGTCTTGGTGTTTTATCGTGGAGGAGCGGATTGGATACATTATGACTGGTCCAAGGTCACGACTGTTGTAGCCTTGCATACTCCACCAGCTGATCTTGTGTGTCATGCTCACGCAAATAAAGTTCGAATTGTCACAAAAGGTAACTAATTTTATCACAGAATAAAACATGAATGTCCTTCTGTCTTCTAATGCAAGCTGTATTATTGAGAACCACATAATGGAACATGCAGTGTACAGGTTTGAGGCTCGAGCATAATCACCGGAATGGACTGGTTGGGCCGAATGGCCTGTTTGTGTGCTGTATATTTTATGTCATTCTATGATATCGCTGTTATTGATGTTACAGTGCTGAAATTCCTCTGCAGCTCCTATACAACCATTATTAATGATTCTACATTCCAATTATTCTATATTAAAAATCTTACATCAACACATTCCTCCTGTCCTCATCGAATGATAGAACGGTTACAACACTGAAGGAGGCCATTCTACCCATCTTATCCGTGCCATCTCTCTGCAAGAGTACCTCACCTCGTTCCCTTCCCTCGCCATTTCCCTGTACCTCTGCAATTTTTTTTCTCTTCAGATGATTATCCAAGTCTCTTTTGAACTCCTCCATTGAATCTGCCCCCACCACACGCTCAGGCAGTGCATTCCAGATCCGAACAACTCACTGTGTGAAAAAGTTTTTCCGCATGTCACTGTTGCTTCTTTTGCCCATCCCCTTAAATCGGTGTCCTCTGGTTCTCAATCCTTCTGCCAATGGGAATAGTTTCTTTGTATCTACTCTGTCCAGAACCCTCATGGTTTTGATCAGCTCTATCAAATCTCTTCTTAATCTTCTGGAAGGAGAACAGTCCCAGCTTCTCCAACATATCCATGTAACTGGTGTTCCTCATCCCTGGAACCATTTTCGTTAATATTTTCTGCACCCTCTCTGAAGCTTTCACAACCTTCCTAAAGTGTAGTGCCCAGAGCTGGACACAATATTCCAGTTGAGGCTGAGCCAGTGTTTTATACAGGTTTATCCTAACTTCCACCACCACCACCACCACCCTCCTCCACCTGGCTGAACTTGTTCTCACACTTCCTTCAAGTGAAAGGTATTGCTATGGGTATCCGCATGGGTCCTCATTTTGACCGGCTTTTTGTGGAATATATCGAACATTCCTTGTTCCAGTCCTACTTAGGCCCCCCCCCATCGCTTTTTCCGGTACATTGACGAATGTATCGGTGCTCCCGCCCCGAACTGGAAAACTTTATCAACTTTGGTTCTAATTTCCACCCTTCTCTCACCTTCACTCTCCAACACTTCCCTTCCATTCCTCGACTTCTCTGTTTCTATCTCTGGGATAGGCTGTCTACGAACATTCATTATAGGCCCACCGTCTCTCACAGCTACCTCAACTACACTTCTTCACACCCTGCCTCCTGTAAGGACTCCATTTCATTTTCCCAGTTTCTGCATCTCTGACGCATCTGCTCTGATGATGCAACCTTCCATGACAGCGCTTCTGAAATGTCTTCCTTTTTCCTCAACCGAGGATTCCCCCACCCACTGCAGTTGACAGGGCTCTCAAACATATCCGGCCCATTTCCCGCTCCTCTACCCTAACCCCTTCCCCTCCTTCCCAGAATCACGACAGGGTTCCTCTTTCCAGCCCACCAGCCTCCACATCCAAAGGATCATTCTCCGCTATTTCTGCCATGTCCAGCGTGATGCGACTGCCAAACGCATGTTCCCCTCCCCTTCCCAGTCAGCAAATCCCGAAGGGATCATTCCCCCTGCGACACCCTGGTCCACTCCTCCATTACCCCCACCACCTCATCCCCTTCCCAAGGCACCTTCCCCTGCAATCGCAGGAGGTGTAAAACCTGCCCATTTACCTCCTCTCTCCTGACTGTCCAAGGCCCCAAACACTCCTTTCAGGTGAAGCAGTGATTTACTTGTACTTCTTTCAATTTAGTATACTGTATTCGCTGCTCACAATGTGATCTCCTCTACATTGGGGAGACCAAATGCAGAATGGGTGGCCACTTTGAGAAAACCTCTGCTCAGTCTGAAAGCATGTCCCCGAGCTTCCAGTTGCTGGCCATTACAACATACCCCCCTGCTTTCATGCTCACATCTCTGTCCTGAGATTGCTGCAGTGTTCCATTGAACATCAATGCAAGCTCGAGGAACAGCATCTCATTTACTAATTAGGCACGCTACAGAGTGCCGGACAGAACATTGAGTTCAATCATTTCAGAGCATGACGGGTCCCCTTTTTATTTTTTTTTATTTCTTTTTTATTTGTTTATTTTATTTTAGTTTGTTTTGATTGTTTCTACTGTGCCGACCCACTGTTTGTTTTTTCCTGTTTGTGCTCGGGGCCAGCGCTGTTCAGTTTTCTGTCAATTCACACCCTCTCTGTGATAACACTTTGTCTTTCACCACACCATTAACATACCATTAGCCTTTGCTCCATGATCTTCTGGTCGGTTATTCTCTGTGATCTTGCCCTATCAACACCTCTTTTATTATCTCTTGCTCCACCCCTGCTTTACTTGCTTAAAACCTATTACATTTTGAATATTTGCCCGTTCCACCAACCTGTCCTCTTGAAGTTTATCATTATCTTCCACACAGTTCACAATACTTCCAAGTTTTGTGTCATCTGCCAATTTTTAAATTGTGTCCCATATCCCCAAGTCTAGGTCATTACTATATATCAAGAAAAGCAGGGATCTTAACACCGTCACCTAGGGAACCCCACTATCTCCTTTCCTCCAATCCAAAAACAACCGTTCACAACTACTCTCTGTTTCCTGTCATTCAGCTAATTTCATATCCATGCATCCACTGTTCCATTGATTCCATGGGCTCTAACCTTTCTGACCAGCCTGTTATGTGGAATTTAAATGTGTTTCAGACGGGTGGGAGATGGGGTGGCTGGCTTCCACTTTTTGCCTCCCAACTGACCATGGATAGTGTTTCCATTAAACTAGTGTTTCAGCCCCTGAGTGTTTTCAGAGTCAAATAAACAGACCAAGTACAGGTTTTCTCATAGGTTTAATAAGAAAGATAACTATTTTACACAATAACTAAATTGTTTGCAGTCTTTGCCCATGCACATATTCACAAACATACACACAAAGAACAAAGAACAGTACAGCACAGTAACAGGCCATTCGGCCCTCCAAGCCTGCGCCGATCTTGATGCCTGCCTAAACTAAAACCTTCTGCACTCCCAGGGACCGTATCCCTCTATTCCCATCCTATTCATGTATTTGTCAAGATGCCTCTTAAACATCGCTATCGTACCTGCTTCCACCACCTCCCCTGGCAGCAAGTTCCAGGCACTCACCACCCTCTGTGTAAAGAATTTGCCTCGCACATCCCCTCTAAACTTTGCCACTCACACCTTAAACCTATGCCCCCTCATAACTGACTCTTGCACCCTGGGAAAATCTTTTGACTATCCACTCTGTCCATGCCGTTCATAACTTTGTAAACCTCTATCATGTCGCCCCTCCACCTCCATCGTTCCAGTGAAAACAATCTGAGTTTATCCAACCTCTCCTCATAGCTAATGCCCTCCAGACCAGGCAACATCCTGGTAAAACTCTTCTGTACCCTCTCCATAGCCTCCACGTCCTTCGTTAGTGTGGCAACCAGAATTGCACGCAATATTCCAAGTGTGGCCTAACTAAAGTTCTGTACAGATGCAGCATGACTTGCCAATTTTTATACTCTATGCCCCGACCGATGAAGGCAAGCATGCCGTATGCCTTCTTGACTACCTTATCCACCTGCGTTGCCACTTTCAGTGACCTGTAGACCTGTACGCCAAGATCTCTCTGCCTGTCAATACTCCTAAGGATTCTGCAATTTACTGTATACTTCCCACCTGCATTAGATCTTCCAAAATACATTACCTCACATTTGTCCAGATTAAACTCCATCTGCCATTCCTCCGCCCAAGTCTCCAACTGATCTATATTCTGCTGTATCCTCTGACAATCCTCATCACTATCCGCAACTCCACCAACCTTTATGTCGTCCGCAAACTTACTAATCAGACCAGCTACATTTTCCTCCAAATCATTCATATATACTTCAAACAGCAAAAGTCCCTGCACTGATCCCTGCAGAACACCACTAGTCACATCCCTCCATTCAGAAAAGCACCCTTCCACTGCTATCCTCTGTCTTCCATGAGTGAGCCAGTTCTGTATCCATCTTGCCAGCTCACCTCCGATCCCGTGTGACTTCACCTTTTGTATCAGTCTGCCATGCGGGACCTTGTCAAAGGTTTTACTGAAGTCCATATAGACAAAATCCACTGCCCTTCCTTCATCAATCATCTTTGTCACTTCCTCAAAAAACTCAATCAAATTAGTGAGACACAACCTCCCCTTCACAAAACCATGCTGCTTCTCGCTAATAAGTTCGTTTGTTTCCAAATGGGAGTAAATCCTGTCTCGAAGAATCCTCTCTGATAATGTCCCTACCACTGACGTAAGGCTCACCGGCCTATAATTTCCTGTATTATCCTTGCTACCCTTCTTAAACAAAGGAACAACATTGGCTATTCTCCAGTCCTCTGGGACCTCGCCTGTAGCCAATGAGTATGCAAAGATTTCTGTCAAGGCCCCAGCAATTTCTTCACTTGCCTCCCTCAGTATTCTGGGGTAGATCCCATCGGGCCCTGGGGACTTATCTACTTTAATGCTTTGCAAGACACCCAACACCTCCTCCTTTTTGATAATGAGATGATTGAGACTATCTACACTCCCTTCCCTCAGCTCATCATCCACCAAGTCCTTCTCTTTGGTGAATACTGATGCAAAGTAGTCATTTAGTACCTCACCCATTTCCTCTGGCTCCACACATAGATTCCCTTCTCTGTCCTTGAGTGGGCCAACCCTTTCCCTAGTTACCCTCTTGCTCTTGAAATGAGTGTAAACATATACATATAGATGGAGAGAGAGAAAAAGGGTAACATTTAATTAAAGTCTCAAGGCATGCAAGAATTTTGTGCTTTGCAGAAACTTGCTGAATTTCTTCGAAGGAAAGTCTTTTCAAATGTGCAGGCCTGGATGTTTGTAGTCTTGAACTTGCTGAGGTGTTGCAGACTTCCTGTTTGCTTCCACAGGTGGGGGATTCAAAGTCACTTTGGCAATTTCTCTCTGCCTCGGTTGTTCAAAGATGTTTTAAAACATTTTTAGAGGCAGGGCCCCTTTGCTTAGCTGGTCGGCCTCACAGCTTCTCTGGCAGGAAAGTATGGCCTTCTGTAGTCTCTGGTTGATCCTTGCCACTGTCTCCAGAGAGCTGCCTTTTGAGGCAAACATTCATCACACATGAGTCTCTGTCAGGTGATAAAAGGGCCCTGCTGTAACAATGCAATGGTTTAGGATATGAAAATCATGCTATCTGATGTCTTCTGGATGGGATCCATTCTGCTACAATGGTGTTACTTCACCCTATTATTTTGGCTTTTGAATCCGTAGTTTCTCGGTCTGCCAGGTTTGATAACTCAATTCTTGAAGATCGGAGCCGCTTTGCATTGAACTTCTTGTTTTCTATTTTAATATCTCCCCAGGGTGAGACCAGATGGGATGATGGGTTTTGTTCTTCAACAGCCCAAATGTACTTTCCAGTACAGGGGTGCTGTCACCTGACACCGACTCCATCTTGTCTGTTGCAATGTGTCCATATTTTAGAGTTTAACTCACCAGTTCATTTTTTATAGTCCATAATTGCTCCAGTTCACTTCATATTTCATCCTTGCTTCGTGTGGATTTGAATTTCTCTCTGTCTGTTATTTGCATTGACTTTGAAATGTTGAAGGTCTGCTGGGAGTCCGAATGGCTCCTTCTCCATTCTGGAATATTTTCTTTGTTGTTTGTTTAATTATTTTGAGAAATATCCAATTGTTTTCTCGAGGCCTGAATTATCATCTTGGAGTAAGAATGCACCTTCTCCGATATCACTAGCGCGATAGACATCTGAAAGGATTTGTTAAAATTTGGAGCTGCCAATATTGGGTCATCTGTTAAATTCACCTTCAACTTTTCGAAAGCTGTCTGGCACTGCTCTGACCACACCACTTTTACACTTTTCTTCAACCAGTCAGTTAAAGGTACAGCTATGGTGCTGAAACTCGGAACAAATATTCACCACAAACCACACATTTCCAGGAAAGGCATCATTTCCCTCATTGTTTTGGGAATGGGGAAATCTACCAGGGCTTGCACTTTTGCTGCCCTTGGCAACGCCCGACGTTGGTCTACAATGTGCCCTAAATTGGCTACTTCAGCCTTAACAAATTTGCTCTTTGCTAAATTGACTACTAGGTGAGCTTTCTGTAGAACCTTTGTTACAACCAGGTGAGAAAGGTATCTTGCGGTCCCTATCAACCTTCACCTGGTCTTACTGTAACAGGGTTTAATTTTAAACACACCGTGTTTTGAGCTCTACCTTGGTGAATCCTTGTTCACCATTTTCCAATTATAAGGTAAAGAATCCCGCACCCACAGGCTTTCTTAGGTTTGAAGGAAAGTGAAATTTATTAAAACTTAAACATAAATTCTAATTCAGTTAACGCTTACGGATACATGCCACGGTGCACGTTAACATGTATATGCGATACGCACATGTAAATAGAGGCAGAAAAGAGCAGAAGAAAAATAAATGGAGAGGTTTGAGGCAATATCTGAAGAGTTTCTTGTTACTGTACTTCGCGCTCTCTGGAGAGTCTTCTTGTAGGTAATTCTTGCTTTTCATTGGGGCCCAGTATTCTTCTTAAACCTTGTTCACTGCAGGAGACTTTTCTCTCTCTTGGGTTCCTGTGTCTTCAATGGATTCCAAAACTGGTGAGAGGGAGATGAGAGCAGACAGGAGAGGCTGCGGTGAGCCAGCCACGAGAGGTCTTTTCAGACCAGGAGCAAACAGCTTTCTGCCAGTTCAAAACTCTGTGGCAAGTTCAAATTCAAAAAAAACCTCTCAGTTCAAAACTCTGCAACAGCCAGTTTGTCATGTGACTAAACTGGTCTGACCACGTATTCTATGTATTGGGGAGCAGGGACTGGTTCCTTTGCTCCAACACTGTCTACTCGTATGCAAAAATGTCTTTCCGGCCAGGGGCCTGGCAATTCCTTGTGATAGGCCCACTTTTCTTCCCAGCAACAATTTTAAATTTAATGTCCATGTGGCGAAATTAATGTGTCGCATTCTTGGCAGGTGGGAGCCTGCATGACACCTTAAAGAATTCCCTTAAATGTTTCAAATGTTCCCATGTATTGCTGTAAACTAACAGATCATCCAGGTAGATGACACAGTTGGTTAAACCAGCAACCACCTGGTTCATCAGTCTTTGCAATGTGGCTGGAGCATTTATTAACCCTAATGGCATTATGTTACATTGGAATAAGCCATCAGGGGTGACAAATGCTGAAATTTCTTTTGTTTTGGTGGTCCTGGGAACTTGCCAGTATCCTTTCAATAAATCGATTTTATTAGTATAGGTGGAGTTGCCTATTCGGTCAATGCATTCCTCAACATGGGGGATTGAATAGAAATCTGTCCTTGTTACTGCATTGAATTTCTTTAAATTTGATAAGAAATGTAAAGGCTGGTTGATCTATCAGGTTTGGGTATTAGTACAATTGGGGAACTCCAGCTGCTTTGGCAGGGTTCAATTCAATCATTGTCCAACATGTATTGAACTTCCTTGCGGACCTGAGTCAATTTATCAAGGCTCAGTTTATTTGAAAGGTGGAGTCTCTCCACATCTCCATCATGTATTCTTAAGGATATGTGACCCAGTTTGTCCCTCCAAATTTCTTCACACTCCCTTATCAGTGTTGCTAGATCCTGTCTGTTCCAGTCAGAGATAGTCAAATATGGTGTCTAGTCTCCTTTGATATTTCTGTATTTCCTAATTTTACAGTGGGAGTTAAATTTGAGAATTTTCTGAGTTCCCGTTGTCATGATTGTATGTGTGGGCTTCAGTATTGGAGAATATATAGTACTTGGAAGGGAAACTGAAAGTAGCTTTGGGGAAAGCACCTGACCTGGGGGTTGTTGTAAGGTCAAATAGCTTTGTAGCCACAGTGAGAGCAGTAAGCAAGAATTTTACAGAAGTCTTTAATAAAACACTTGTTAAATCTTTGTTGAAGTTACGGTTGTGATTTCAAGTGTGATTCATTTCAGCCTGAGATGTGACACCCTTCCTCACCTAGTTTGTCTTCACCAGGGCTGTCCTTCTTTACTGTTCTAACTGCCTGACACACACTCGCTGGTCTGTCTGGTTCCTGACTGTGGAATTGTTTCAGCATATTGATGTGGCACAGTCTTTGCTTTTTTCTCCAGTCTGGGGTATTAATTAGGTCGTTCACTAACCTTTTCCCCTCTACTGTACGGGCCACAGAATTTGGCTTTTAGGGATTTGCATTGCAGTGGTAACAGTATTAGAATTAGAATTAGAATTAGAACATTACAGCGCAGTACAGGCCCTTCGGCCCTCGATGTTGCGCCGACCTGTGAAACCATCTGACCTACACTGTTCCATTTTCATCCATATGTCTATCCAATGACCACTTAAATGCCCTTCAAGTTGGCGAATCTACTACTGCTGCAGGCAGGGCGTTCCACGCCCTTACTACTCTCTGAGTAAAGAAACTACCTCTCACATCTGTCCTATATCTATCACCCCTCAACTTGAAGCTATGTCCCCTCGTGTTTGCCATCACCATCCGAGGAAAAAGACTCTCACTATCCACCCTATCTAACCCTCTGATTATCTTATATGTCTCTATTAAGTCACCTCTCCTCCTCCTTCTCTCCAACGAAAACAACCTCAAGTCCCTCAGCCTTTCCTCGTAAGACCTTCCCTCCATACCAGGCAATATCCTAGTAAATCTCCTCTGCACCCTTTCCATAGCTTCCACATCCTTCCTATAATGCGGTGACCAGAACTGCATGCAATACTCCAGGTGCGGTCTCACCAGAGTTTTGTCCAGCTGCAGCATGACCTCGTGGCTCCGAAACTCGATCCCCCTACTAATAAAAGCTAACACACCATATGCCTTCTTAACAGCCCTATTAACCTGGGTAGCAACTTTCAGGGATTTATGTACCTGGACACCAAGATCTCTCTGTTCATCTACACTACCAAGAATCTTCCCATTAGCCCAGTACTCTGCATTCCTGTTACTCCTTCCAAAGTGAATCACCTCACACTTTTCCGCATTAAACTCCATTTGCCATCTCTCAGCCCAGCTCTGCAGCCTATCTATGTCCCTCTGTACCCTACAACATCCTTCGGCACTATCCACAACTCCACCGACCTGAGTGTCATCTGCAAATTTACTAACCCACCCTTCTACACCCTCTTCCAGGTCATTTATAAAAATGACAAACAGCAGTGGCCCCAAAACAGATCCTTGCGGTACACCACTGGTAACTAAACTCCAGGATGAACATTTGCCATCAACCACCACCCTCTGTCTTCTTTCAGCTAGCCAATTTCTGATCCAAAGCTCTAAATCACCTTCAACCCCATACTTCCGTATTTTCTGCAATAGCCTACCGTGGGGAACCTTATCAAACGCCTTACTGAAATCCATATACACCACATCCACTGCTTTACCCTCATCCACCTGTTTGGTCACCTTCTCGAAAAACTCAATCAGGTCTGTGAGGCACAACCTACCCGTCACAAAACTGTGCTGACTATCTCTAATGAACTTATTCTTTTCAAGATGATTATAAATCCTGTCTCTTATAACCTTTTCCAACATTTTACCCACAACTGAAGTAAGGCTCACAGGTCTATAATGACCAGGGCTGTCTCTACTCCCCTTCTTGAACAAGGGGACAACATTTGCTATCCTCCAGTCTTCCGGCACTATTCCTGTCGACAATGACGACATAAAGATCAAGGACAAAGGCTCTGCAATCTCCTCCCTAGCTTCCCAGAGAATCCTAGGATAAATCCCATCTGGCCCAGGGGACTTATCTATTTTCACACTTTCCAAAATTGCTAACACCTCCTCCTTGTGAACCTCAATCCCATCTAGCCTAGTAGCCTGACTCTCAGTATTCTCAACAACATTTTCTTTCTCTACTGTAAATACTGATGCAAAATATTCATTTAACACTTCCCCTATCTCCTCTGATTCCACACACAACTTCCCACTACTATCCTTGATTGGCCCTAATCTAACTCTAGTCATTCTTTTATTCCTGATATACCTATAGAAAGCCTTAGGGTTTTCCCTGATCCTATCCACCAATGACTTCTCGTGTCCTCTCCTTGCTCTTCTTAGCTCTCCCTTTAGATCCTTCCTGGCTAGCTTGTAGCTCTCAAGCGCCCTAACTGAGCCTTCACGTCTCGTCCTAACATAAGCCTTCTTCTTCCTCTTGACAAGCGCTTCAACTTCTTTAGTAAACCACGGCTCCCTCGCTCGACAACTTCCTCCCTGCCTCACAGGTACATACTTATCAAGGACACACAGTAGCTGCTCCTTGAATAAGCTCTACATTTCGATTGTTCCCATCCCCTGCAGTTTCCTTCCCCATCCTACGCATCCTAAATCTTGCCTAATCGCATCATAATTTCCTTTCCCCCAGCTATAATTCTTGCCCTGCGGTATATACCTGTCCCTGCCTCTCAGGTAAACCTAACCGAATTGTGATCACTATCACCAAAGTGCTCACCTACATCTAAATCTAACACCTGGCCGGGTTCATTTCCCAGTACCAAATCCAATATGGCATCGCCCCTGGTTGGCCTGTCTACATACTGTGTCAGAAAACCCTCCTGCACACACTGGACAAAAACTGACCCATCTAAAGTACTCGAACTATAGTATTTCCAGTCGATATTTGGTAAGTTAAAGTCCCCCATAACAACTACCCTGTTACTCTCGCCCCTGTCGAGAATCATCTTCGCTATCCTTTCCTCTATATCTCTGGAACTATTCGGAGGTCTATAAAAGACTCCCAACAGGGTAACCTCACCTCTCCTGTTTCTAACCTCGGCCCATACTACCTCAGTAGACGAGTCCTCAAACGTCCTTTCTGTCGCTGTAATACTCTCCTTGATTAACAATGCCACACCGCCCCCCCCCAGTACCAGAACCTTGTCCTATGGTTTAAATTCTCAAGGTGCATGGACATGTACCCACCTTCAATGCCTTTGATCAGAACCTCTGCCTTTCGTGAGCTCTCTGGTGGAAAGGTCATACCTTTATCCAGGATTGTGTGTCGCTTGTACCTCTCGGCAGAACAATAGACTTGCCTATTGTATCAGAGGGGTATAGCGAAAGCTTTCCTTTTAAAACAAAATCCTGATAGCCTTCAGGAATCTTTTCTACTTCTGCCACACCTACGGCGGTATTCTTTAAGGGGTCCATTGCCCATGATTAGGGCCACAAGCCTGTCTGCCTTGCTGCCTGCTTGGGCACCCTTTTCTAGGCTAGCCTCCTGAACTACTACAAAATTTACTGGCCTCCCTTTTAACTTCTAGCAGTCAGTTTTAACATGCCCTGTTTTACTGCCGTGGGAACACATAGGTCTGTGGAAGACAGTTTTAACCTATATATATTTCTTACTTAATGGTGGACGGCTTCTTGCATTCTCACTTCTGGTTTTCCTTTTGCGAGCACTCCATCTTTTATCATTATTTAACTTGCTGTCCTTCCCAAACCGTTGGGAATTTTTGTGGAAGCTTTTTCCCTGAATAAAGGGTTTGTGTGTGAGCTCAAAGTTATCTGCCATGACAGCAGCTTCTCTCACCCTTGTAACCCTTAGTTCTTCAATATAATTTCATATGATAATTGGGATGTTATTTTTAAATTCTTCCAATAGGATTACTTCTCCCAAATTTTCATATGAGAGGTCTAAATTGAGATATTGTATCCAGCGATCAAAAGCCATGTTGGTTAATTCTTTCAAATTCTATCAAGGTTTGGGCTGGTCTTTTCTGAGCCAGAGAGCACTGGAGGCTGGGTCATTGAATATATTCAAGGCTGAGATCGATAGATTTTTGATTGACCAGGAAAGTAGAGTTGAGGGCAGAATCAGATCAGGCATGATCTTATCGAATGGCGGAGCAGGCTCGAGGAACAAATAGCCTACTCCTGCTCCTAATTCTTGTGTTCTTGTATTTCTTAACTTATGCTGATAGTCTTCAGTGACCAACTCATATGCATTTAATATAGCAGCTGAGTGGCGTGAAACAGGGCTGTGTTCTCTCACCTACACTGTTTGGGATTTTCTTCTCCCTGCTGCTCTCACATGCTTTCAAGTGTTCAGAAGAAGGAATTTTCCTCCACGCAAGATCAGGTGGCAGGTTGTTCAACCTTGCCCGTCCAAGAGTGAAGACCAAAGTTTGGAAAGTCCTCATCAGGGAACTTCTCTTTACTGACGATGCTGCATTAACATCTCACACTGAAGAGTGTCTGCAGAATCTCATCGACAGGTTTGCGGCTGCCTGCAACGAATTTGGCCTAATCATCAGCCTCAAGAAAATGAACATCATGGGACAGGATGTCAGAAATGTTGCATCCATCAATATTGGCTCTGGAAGTGGTTCAAGAGTTCACCTACCTAGTCTCAACGATCACCAGTAACCTGTCTCTCGATGCAGAAATCAACAAGCGCATGGGAAAGGCTTCCACTGCTATGTCCAGACTGGTGAAGAGAGTGTGGGAAAATGGCGCACTGACACGGAACACAAAAGTCCGCGTGTATCAAGCCTGTGTCCTCAGTACCTTGCTCTACGGCAGCGAGGCCTGGACAACGTATGTCAGCCAAGAGCGACGTCTCAATTCATTCCATCTTCACTGCCTCCAGAGAATCCTTGGCATCAGGTGGCAGGACCATATCTCCAACACAGAATTCCTCGAGTCGGCCAGCATCCCCAACTTATACACCCTATTGAGTCACTGGCGCTTGAGATAGCTTGGCCATGTGAGCCGCATGGAAGATGGCAGGATCCCCAAGGACACATTGTTCAGCGAGCTCGCCACTGGTATCAGACCCACCGGCCGTCCATGTCTTCGCTTTAAAGATGTCTGAAAATGCGACATGAAGTCCTGTGACATTGATCACACGTCGTGGGAGTCAGTTGCCAGCGATCGCCAGAGCTGGCGGGCAGCCATAAAGGCGGGGATAAAGTGTGGCGAGTCGAAGAGACTCAGCAGTTGGCAGGAAAAAAGACAGAAGCGCAAGGGGAGAGCCAACTGCGAAACAGCCCTGACAACCAATTTTATCTGCAGCACCTGCAGAGGAGTCTGTCACTCTAGTATTGGCCTTTATAGCCACTCCAGGCGCTGCTCCACAAACCACTGACCACCTGCAGGCGCTTACCCATTGTCTCTCGAGATAAGGAGGCCAAAGGAGAAGAAGAAGTCTGGTCATAGTCAAAAGAGCTCTCTTCCGACAACAGAGAAAAAGCTTTGAGAGCTCTCCCCAGTAAGAGGAGAGTCCAATATTCTTTTGGTCATTTTAGCCTGGTAGCTATTTTCTCAAAGGAGATAAAGTAAGACTAGAACTCCTTCTCATTAAATTTTGGCACCAATCCCGAGTGTCTCATAATAGAGTCATAGAGTTATACAGTACAGAAACAGGCCCTTCGAGTCTGTGCGGGCCATCAAGCACCCAACGTTTCTAATCCCATATTCCTGCACACGGCCCATAGCCTTGTATGCGTAGGCGTTTCAAGTGCTCATCAAAATGTTCTGAGGTTTCCTGCCTCCATCACCTCTTCAGGCAGTGCATTCCAGATTCCTACCTGCTGGGTGAAAAAATTTTTCCTCAAATCCTCTCGAAACCTCCTACCCCTTACCCTAAATCTATGCCCCCTGGTTCTTGACCCCTCCACTAAGGGAAAAAGTTTCCTCCTATCGAACCTATCGATACCCCTCCTCATAATCTTGTACACCTCAGTCAGTTTCCCCCTCAGCCTTCTCTGCTGCAAGAAAAATAACCCTCGCCTTTTCAGTCTCTCTTCATCGCTGAAATGCTCCAGCCCAGGCAATATCCTGGTGAATCTCCTCTGCTCCCTCTCCAGTGCAATCACATCCTTCCTGTAGTGTGGTGACTGAATTGTACACGATACTCCAGCTGTGGCCTAACTAACATTTTATACAGCTCCATCATAACCTCCCTGATCTTATATTCTATGCCTCGGCTAATAAAGGCAAGTATCCCTTGTGCCTTCCTAACCACCTTATCTACCAGTGCTGCTGCCTTCAGAGATCTATGGAAACATAGAAACAGAGAAAATAGGAGCAGGATTAGGCCATTTGGCCCATCGAGCCTGCTCCGCCATTCATTATGATCATGGCTGATCATCTGATTGAGTAACCTGTTCCCACCTTCACCCCATACCCTTTGATCCCTTTAGACCCAAGAGCTATATCTAACTCTTTCTTGAAAACAGACAATGTTTTGGCCTCAAATGCTTTCTGTGGCAGCAAATTCCACAGGCTCATCACTCTCTGGGTGAAGAAATTTCTCCTCATCTCTGTCCTGAAAGGTTTACCCTGTATCCTTAGACTATGACCCCTGGTTCTGGACATCACAACCATCGGGAACATCCTTTCTGCAGCTCCCCTGTCAAGTCCTGTTAGAATTTTATAGCTTTCTATGAGATCCCCCCTCACTCCTCTGAACTCCAGCGAATGTAATCCAAACCAACTCAATCTCTCCTCATCCGTCAGTCACACCATCCCAGGAATCAAACTGCTAAACCTTTGCTGCACTCCCTCTGTAGCAAGAACATCCTTCCTCAGATAAGGAGACCAAAACTGCGCACAATATTCCAGGTGTGGCCTCACCTGTATAATTGCAGCAAGACATCCCTGCTCCAATACTCAAATCCTCTTGCTATGAAGGCCAACATACCATTTGCCTTTTTTGCCATCTGTAGGACCTGCATATTTACCTTCAGCGACTGGTCTACGAGAACACCCAGGTCTCACTGCATATTCCCCTCTCTCAGTTTATAGCCGTTCAGATAATAATCTGCCTTCCTGTTTTTGCTGCCAAAGTGGATAACCTCACATTTATCCACATTATCCTGCATCTGCCATACATTTGCCCACTCACTCAACTTGTCCAAATCATCCTGAAGCCTCTCTGCATCCTCCTCACAACTCACCCTCCCACCCAGTTTTGTGTCATCTGCAAATTTGGAGATATTACATTTAGTTCCCTCATCCAAATCATTAATGTATATTGTGAATAGCTGGGGTCCAAGCACCGATCCCTGCGGAACCCTACTAGTCACTGCCTGCCATTCGGAAAAAGACCCGTTTACCCCTACTCTTTGTTTCCTGTCTGCCAACCAATTTTCTATCCATCGCAATACACTACCCCCAGTCCCACGCGCTTTAATTTTCCATGTTAATCTCTTAAGTCGAAAGCCTTCTGAAACTCAAATAAACCACATCCACTGGCTTCCCCTCATCAACTCTCCTAGTTCCATCTCGAAGAATTCCAGTAGATTTGTCAAGCATGATTTCACATTCGTAAATCCATGCTGACTCTGCCTGATTCTACCACTGTTCTCTAAGTGCTCTGCGATAAAATCTCTGATAATGGACTCTGGAATTTTCCCCACTACCGACATCAGGCTGACTGGTCTATAATTCCCTGCTTTCTCTCTACCTCCCTTTTTAAATAGTGGGTAATACACCAAGGTTCCTCTGACCTTCTGTACTTCCTCGGGTCCTATCATCCATTGTATATCCTCTTGCCTTGTTTGTCCTCCCAAAATACATCACCTCACACATCTCAGGATTAAATTCCATTTGCCGCTGCTCCGCCCATCTTACCAGCCCATCTATATTGTCCTGTAGTCTAAGGATTTCCTCCTCACGATTTACAACACCACCAATTTTCATGTCATCTGCGAACTTACTGATCATACCTCCTCTCATCATGTCTAAATCATTAATGTGCACTTCAAACAGCAAGGGTCCCTGCACCGATCCCTGTGGTACACCACTGGTCACACGCTTCCAATCGCAAAAGCAACCCTCGACCATTACCCTCTGCCTCCTGCCACTATGCCAATTTTGGATCCAATTTACCAAATTGCACTGGATCCCATGGGCTCTTACCTTCTTGACCAATCTCCCATGCGGGACCTTATCAAAAGCCTTACTGAAGTTCATTTATACCACATCTACTGCTATACCCTCATCTACACATCGAGTCACCTCCTCGAAAAATTCAATCAAGTTAGTTAGACATGATCTACACCTGACAAAACCATGCTAACTTTCCCTGACTAATCCCCGCCTCTCTAAGTGGAGATTAATCCTGTCCCTCAGAATTTTTTCCAATACTTCCCCAAACACTAAATTTCGACTCACCGGCCTGTAATTACCTGGTTTATCCCTGCTACACTTCTTGAATAATGGTACCACATTCGCTGTCTTCCAGTCCTCTGGTACCTCTCCTGTGGCCAGAGAGGATTTGAAAATTTGTGTCAAGGCCCCTGCTATCTCTTCCCTTTCCTCACATAACAGCCTGGGAACATCTCATCTGGGCCTGAGGATTTATCCACTTTTAAGCCCGCTAAAACAGCGAATACGTCCTCCCTTTCAATGCTAATATGTTCAACTATATCACAATCCCCCTCCCTGATCTCTGCACCTCCATCGTCCTTCTCCATAGTGAACACCGATGAAAAATAATCATTTAAAACCTCACCGATGTCCTCTGGCCCCAGACAAAGATTGCCACGTTGGTCCCTAATGGGCCCTACTCTTTCCCTGGTTATCCACTTCCCCTTAATATACTTATAAAATGCCTCAGGATTTTCCTTTATCTTGCTCGCCAGTGCTTTTTCATGTCCCCACTTTGCTCTCCTAATTACTATTTTCAGTGCCACCCTTCACTTTCTCTACTCCTCTAATGCCTCCAATGTTTTCAGCGCTTGGGATTTGCCATAAGCCTCCTTTTTTTCCTGATCCGATCCTCTATATTCCTTGACATCCAGGGTTCCCTGGGCCTGTTGTTCTTCCCCTTCACCTTAACGGGTACATGTTGGCTCTAAACTCTCACTATTTCCTCTTTGAATGACTCCCACTGATGTGATATAGACTTTCCTACAAGTAGCTGCTCCCAGTCCACTTTGGCCAGATTCAGTTTTATCATATTGAAATCGACCTTCCCGCAAGTCAGTACCTTTATTTCTGGTCCATCTTTGTCCTTTTCCATAACGACCTTAAAACTTACAGACTTCTGGTCACGATCCCCGAAATGCTCTCCCACTGACACTTCTACCACTTGTCCGGCTTCATTCCCTAGAATTAGGTCCAGTACTGCCCCTTCTCTTGTCCAACTTTCTATGTGCTGGCTCAAAAAACTCTCCTTTATGCATTTTAAGAATTCCGGCTCCTTTAAGCCTTTTGCACTAAGACTATCCCAGTTAATATTGGGGAAGTTGAAATCCCCTACTATGATTACCCGATTATGTTTACACCTCTCTGACATTTGCCGACATATCTGCTGCTCTATCTCTTCCTGACTGTTTTGAGGTCGGTAGTACACTCCCAGCCAAGTGATTGCCTCCTTTTTGTTTTTAAGTTCTAACTAAATTGCTTCATTTGAGGAACCTTCTGTGATATTATCTGTCCTTACTGCAGTAATTGATTCCTTGATCAGCAGTGCAATGCCACCTCCTCTTTTATCCCCTCCCCTGTCATGCCTGAATGGCAAAGATCTGTTCTGAATTTGGGTGAATATTTGAATTGCTGGTAGAATTCTAACCTTGTTTTTGCAACCTTTCTGACTCAAACTTTCTCGCCTTTGCCTCTCTTTATATCTCTCTTTCCTCTCTTTCCTTCTGAAACTGCATCTCCTCTCTTTTCAACTGAATTCTCGCTCGGGTTTTTTTTCGAACTCAGATGCCATGCTTGCTGGCTGGAAAATATGGCTTTCTGTAGTCACCGGTTGATCCCTGCCTCTCTCTAGATAGATAGCTTTTCAGGTAAAAGCTCATCACACTCTGTCAGATGACAAAAGGGCCCCTTTCCCCTGTTGTAGCCATACAATGGTCCAGGATATAGAAATCATGCCATCTGATGAATTCTGGATGCGATCCATTCTGCTACAATGGGGCCCCTTCACCCTATTATTTTGGCTTTGGAATCCAGTCTCCCTGTCAGACAGGGTCTTTGATAACACAATTCTTGGAGATAGGAGTCGCTTTGCATTGAATTGCCTGTTTTTCATTTTGTTGTCTTGCGAGGGAGAGACTCGTGGTGATGATGGATTTTGGTTTCCAACAGCCCAAATGTATTTTCCAGTACAGAAGTGTTGTCACCTGGCTCCTACTCTATCTTGTTTTGAGCAATGTGTCCATATTTTGGAGTTAAACTCACCAGTTCATTTTTTATAGTTCACTTCATTTTTCATATGAGCATAATAAATGCATTACAGAAATCCATGTACACCACATCAGCTACATTATCCTCATCAAGCCACTCTGTTACCTCATCAAAAGACTCAAGCAAGTTAGTTAAACACAATTTGGCCTTAAGAAATCCGTGCTGGCTTTCCTTAATTCATCCACATTTGTCCATGTGACTATTAATTTTGTCCTGAATTGTCATTGCTGAAAGCTTTCCCACCACCGAGGTTAAACTGACTGGCCTGTAGTTGCTGGGTTTATCCTTGCACCATTTTTTGAACAAAGGTGTAACATTTACAATTCTCCAGTCCTCTGGGACCACACCTGCATCTAAGGAGGATTGGCAGATTATGACCAGGGCCTCCACAATTTCCACCCTTACTTCCCTCTGTATCCTTGAATGTATTTCATCCATTCCTGGTGACTAACAAACTTCAAGTACAGCCAATCTATCCAATACCTTCTCATTATCAATTTTTAGCACATTCCGTGTCTCAACTACCCTCTCTTTTACCATGACTTGGGCAGCATCTTCTTCCTTCGACAAGACAAATACAAAGTATTCATTTAGTACATCATGCCCCCTGCCTCCATGTATAAATCACCTTATAGGTACCGAATCGGCCCCGCTCCTCCTTTTACCATCCTTTTACTCTTGTGAGGGAATCCATGGTTATAAATGGGTTTTTTTTGGACCCCAACTGAGAGGGAAACTAGAATTGAAGCAGAAACTCAAACTGAAACAGAAATGGAAACCAAAACTGAAACAGAACTGCAAAAGCAATTTCAGCTTTCCAGGGAAACTGACACTGGTTAGAAACCAATAAAAGGAATAGTTACAAGCCCCAGTTTGAAACTTTCAGTGAAGTTGGAGAGATAGGCAAGTTGATAATGAAAAAATATTTGGTTCTACTGAGAAAGATGACAAAAGTGAAGACGCAGAGACACCTCAGGTTGGTGAAAGAGAAAACCAGGAGTACATGTTCAGTTCAAGGGGACAGACATGCTATTTCTGTCATAAGAAAGGACATGTGAATATTGAGTGTTGGAAGTTTTAAAACAAGCCTGTTGCATGTGTACAGTCGAAGGGTGTTTCCCCAGGAAATACTGTCTTAGGGGGTAATATTCACGACAAGCAAGTAGTTACTCCCGGTTCTCTGATAGAGTGAATCCAGGTGGCAGAAGGTGAGAGAAGTTTTCTGTTTAAGGGTGAATGATCCCCACAGTCGTCTGCTGAGGCAGGCAAGCTAGTTATTATTCTTTGAGATACAGTGGCGGCACAGTCACTGATAACATGAATTTCTTTCCCAGTAGTTCGCTGAAAGTGAAGGTGTTAATCCACGGGATTGGTGGAACCTATTTATCCATTCCCTTATATAGGGTTGATTTTAAATGTGACTTGGCCACTAGTCCGGTTACTGTCCGTATCATTCCCAGTTTGCCTATTGAGGGTGTTGATTTTCTGCCAGGAAATTACTTAGCTGGGGATAAGGTAGTGGCATCTTCAGTAGTTTCGGAAAAGCCAGTTGAAATTACTGAAATTGAGGTTTTGCGGCAAACATTTTCTGGAATATTCCCAGATTGTGTTGTGACCAGATCCCAGGCTCATAAGGTTAAACACAATGAGATGGATTCAGTTGTTCGGGGGTTTGGTTGGCTGAAAATTTTTTCAAGGATTTGGATGGAGATGTTGGTGGTAAAGGCTCCAAGACTAACAATGGGGAATTGTTTGGCAGATCCTCTTTAATTGAGGCACAACAGGCAGACCCTCGATTAAGAAGTTTGTCTCAGCCAGCATGAACTGAGGTAGAGGCTGAAAAGGTGCTTGAGTGTTATAATGTTAAGAATGACAGTTTGACGAGAAAGTGGAGACCTCCTCAGAGGCACGCTAATGAGGATTGGGCTGTAATTCATCAAATTGTTGTCCCTCCTTGCTACTGCTGAGAAAATTTGAGAGTTGCCCATGAGATTCCATCGCAGGTCATTTGGATATTCAGAAGACACAGGCTTGGGTAATGATACATTTTTACTGACTGAAGCTGGACAGGGATGTGGTTGAATTCTGTAAGACATGTCACACATGTCAAATGATTGCGAAGCCACAGACATTGGTTCAGCCAGCTCCATTAATACCAATACCTGCATCCGACAATGTTTGGGTTCTTGTGGATTGTGTTGGACCCCCATATCTAAATTAAGTCGGGTCACAAGTATCTCCGAACCATGATAAATTTGTTCACTCGATTCCAGAGGCAAAAAAGATCACAGCGAAAGTTATGACTGAGGGTTGATTCAGTTTATCACTCGGTATGGGTTGCCGAAAGAAATTCTGTCTGACCAGGGCAAATATCTTGTCAGGTATATTTCAGATGGTCATGTGTACTTTGGGAGTGAAGCAGCTCAAGATGGCCGCTTATCACCCGTAGTCACAAGGTGCTTTGGAAAGATATCGCTAAACCCTAGAGTATGATTAAGGTCTATTGTTTTGAGTATCCCCATGATTGTGATAAAGAAACATCAGTTTTGTTTTTTGCAACCAGAGACACACAAATGAGTCGACTGGTTTCAGTTCTTTCGAATTGAACTATGGTCATGAGGTTAAGGCTCCTCAAACTCATTAAGGAGAGATTTTTGGCAGAGAACGAGAAAGATTATGTGTCAGAGTTTCATGAGAGACCCTCAAAAGATTGTGAGATAGCCAGAGAACGTCTCAAGCTCTCTCAGCAGATGATGACAACCCACATGGAGAGAACAGTTAAGGTACGTAGTTATCAACCTCGAGATTGGGTGCTAGTTTTGCTGCCTTTGCCTGGTGAACCATTGAAAGCTAGGTTTAGTGAAGCTTACTTCATCAAAAGAAAACTCGAGTGAGGTGAGCAATTTGGTTAGCAGCCCAGAAAAATGGCAAAGTCAAAGGTTGTGCCATGTGAATATGCTGATGAGATACCATGATTGTGAGTATAGTGTTACAACTGACCGCTCCAGTCAAAGCCCCCAATCAAAATAAACGATTCTGATTGTGGTGGGAGAAACGTACTGTTAATTCAATCCCATCCCTCCACAGATTGCCTGACATATCATTTTAAACTTTCCAAATTAAAGAAAGACCCAGCCAAATTGTACCATCTACTAACCTCCGAATGAGGCTAACCAAACCACGTGTCTTTAAGTCAACAAATTAACTGTTTAATGAGAAAAACTAAATTCTTAAACACAACTAAGATATAAACAAAGTTTGAAATAGAAAAAAATCAAAGTCCTTGCAGTCCTGCCAGAAGTGGAACAGTCCAAGGTTGCTTCAAGTCCTCACAGCCGACTGATGAGGGGAAAAAATGTTCTTCAACAATAGAACATCCCATAGTCTAATTCAGAAGTTGAAATTGATGCTTTCCTTCTCCAACGATGAATTTCAACAATTAATGACTTGCAAAAACTTTTTGATGAATCAATTTGACTTTAAAATAATTGAGGGATAATAGTTTGTCACAGGCTAACTTCCCTTCCTTCAGTTTAAATTATCAGAGATCTCTGTTTTGGCTTGACTTTGTAGAACTTTGAGAGAGAATAATAAATAAACAGACTAAATTCTCTTCCTTCAGTTTAAATGGTCTGAGAACCCTCCTTTCAGGTGCTAACACATAGATGTCTGTCTGTGTCTCTGTATTAGAACAGCCTATTTCCACTATAAGGCTGTTCAAAATTACTTTGTAACAATGTATCTCTGGATCTCTGGTCCTAAATGGCTGTATCACGGGCAACGAGAATGCATTCTTTGACTCACAGTCTCCGAATGGCTGTATCCCGGGCAATGAGAATGCATTCTTTGATCAGTTTTTCGAGCTTGCTGTTTTAAAGCAGTACTGCTCCCTTTCCAGCCTTAAAGGCACCCTACATACTTGCCCCCAAAAAAACGACAGGATCATAACACCTCTGATCTTGGCGGAATGAAACTCCATTCCTGGAATGCATTTCATTACATTGGGTAGAAAATTCAAATTGAAAAAGACACAAACATTTTTTTTCTGCATTTTTAGGCAGACACTTTTCTAAAATGTTAAGACAACAGCAACAAGTTCCACCAGAACATTTTGGCTTTAAATTTTCAGAAGATTGCCCCAATTAACCCATTTCAAATTTCCCAGCATAGTCTTCCAATTGTTTTGTGTTTTCCTTTCACATGTCCCTATTGTCCATTACCTCAGCCAGGTGAACTACACAGCGAGGAGCACTGACCACTACTGGGTTCACTATTCTCTGGGAAGTTTCTCGAGGACCCCTTAAACTATGTGGCATCACATGACACTGGAAAACCCTGTCCAGTGTAACAGAAGCTGATTTTTTTCTTACCCTGGGGTGTCAAAGGAATTTGACAGGTTTCCTCCAACCCATTTTTCTCTTTAAGATACATGGTGTTGCCCACTCTGTCCAAATAGTCCTTTAAATGAAAATTTGGACAGCAATCTGCCGTCTTTATCTTAGTGAATTTTCTACAGTCTATGCCAGTTTGAGCTGACCCACCACATTTAGACATCAAGACCATCTGCGAATTCCAGCTGTCCTGACTAGGATCAAATAAGCTGCCCCTCAGCATGCATTGTACCTCTGCTTCCACTTGGGCCTTTCTGTCTGGACCTAAGTGGTAAGGATGTTGCTTTCAAGGAACGGTTCCCCCTATACCCACATCTTGTGTTGCTAAAGTTGTATATCCTGGCTTATCCCTACAAACTTTTTGAAACATTGTGAAAACCCTGGTTAGCTCTTCACGCTGTGTTTCCTCTAAGTGTAAAAGCCTATTGTTTAATTTTCCCAGCCATTCTGTATTCGCTAATCTGACAGTTGGAGGTTCAATCTGAGAATTTCCAAGGCCTACTTCTGCCTCATCCTCACAATCCTTTTCCTTCTCAACAGTCCCGATTACCTGACACACCTGCACTGGCTGATCCTCCTCCCTGCGGTAATATTGTTTGAGCGTATTAATGCGACATGACCGGTTCTTCTTCTGGTGATCAGGGGTGTCAATCATGTAATCTACCTTACCCACTCTTTTGATCACTCTATATGGGCCACTGAACTGTGCTGTTAATGGTTCTCTCTGTAATGGTAACAACACTAATACTTCATCCCCTGGTTGAAAATCATGGGCTTTTGCATTCTCGTCTGCCCATCTTTTCATATTGGCTTGGGATGCTTTAAGGTGCTCCTGAGCCACCCCACAAGCATTTGTGAGCCTTCCCCAGAACACAGATACATAGTTTAATAATGATTATTCATTCTTTTGTTTCAAGAAACTGTCCTTTATAAGTTTTAAAGGATCTCTTACTTCACATCCATAAACCAATTCTAAAGGACTGAAGCCTGTAGACTCATTCGGTGAGCCTCTGGTGGTAAATAAAAGAAAGTCTCGCCCTGTATCCCAGTCATGTGGATATTTGTGACAGTATGTTCTCATTATCGTTTTGAGAGTCTGGTGAAATCTTGCTAAAGCTCCCTGTGACTGTGGGTGATTTTTTTTTTTTAGAACATTACACCGCAGTACAGGCCATTCGGCCCTCGATGTTGCGCCGACCTGTGAAACCATCTGACCTACACTATTCCATTTTCATCCATATGTCTATCCAATGTCCACTTAAATGCCCTTAAAGTTGGCGAATCTACTACTGCTGCAGGCAGGGCGTTCCACGCCCTTACTACTCTCTGAGTAAAGAAACTACCTCTCACATCTGTCCTATATCTATCACCCCTCAACTTGAAGCTATGTCCCCTCATGTTTGCCATCACCATCCGAGGAAAAAGACGCTCACTATCCACCCTATCTAACCCTCTGATTATCTTATATGTCTCTATTAAGTCACCTCTCCTCCTCCTTCTCTCCAACGAAAACAACCTCAAGTCCCTCAGCCTTTCCTCGTAAGACATTCCCTCCATACCAGGCAACATCCCAGTAAATCTCCTCTGCACCCTTTCCATAGCTTCTACATCCTTCCCATAATGCGGTGACCAGAACTGCACGCAATACTCCAGGTGCGGTCTCACCAGAGTTTTGTACAGCTGCAGCATGACCTCGTGGCTCCGAAACTCGACCCCCCTACTAATAAAAGCTAACACACCATATGCCTTCTTAACAGCCCTATTAACCTGGTTAGCAACCTTCAGGGATTTATGTACCTGGACACCAAGATCTCTCTGTTCATCTACACTACCAAGAATCTTCCCATTAGCCCAGTACTCTGCATTCCTGTTACTCCTTCCAAAGTGAATCACCTCACACGTTTCCACATTAAACTCCATTTGCCATCTCTCAGCCCAGCTCTGCAGCCTATCTATGTCTCTCTGTACCCTACAACATCCTTCGGCACTATCCACAACTCCACCGACCTTAGTGTCATCTGCAAATTTACTAACCCACCCTTCTACACCCTCTTCCAGGTCATTTATAAAAATGACAAACAGCAGTGGCCCCAAAACAGATCCTTGCGGTACAGCACTAGTAACTAAACTCCAGGATGAACATTTGCCATCAACCACCACCCTCTGTCTTCTTTCAGCTAGCCAATTTCTGATCCAAAGCTCTAAATCACCTTCAACCCCATACTTCCGTATTTTCTGCAATAGCCTACCGTGGGGAACCTTATCAAACGCCTTACTGAAATCCATATACACCACATCCACTGCTTTACCCTCATCCACCTGTTTGGTCACCTTCTCGAAAAACTCAATAAGGTTTGTGAGGCACGACCTCCCCGTCACAAAACCGTGCTGACTATCTCTAATGTACTTATTCTTTTCAAGATGATTATAAATCCTGTCTCTTATAACCTTTTCCAACATTTTACCCACAACCGAAGTAAGGCTCACAGGTCTATAATTACCAGGGCTGTCTCTACTCCCCTTCTTGAACAAGGGGACAACATTTGCTATCCTCCAGTCTTCCGGCACTATTCCTGTCGACAATGACGACATAAAGATCAAGGACAAAGGCTCTGCAATCTCCTCCCTAGCTTCCCAGAGAATCCTAGGATAAATCCCATCTGGCCCAGGGGACTTATCTATTTTCACACTTTCCAAAATTGCTAACACCTCCTCCTTGTGAACCTCAATCCCATCTAGCCTCATAGCCTGAATCTCAGTATTCTCAACAACATTTTCTTTCTCTACTGTAAATACTGACGAAAAATATTCATTTAACACTTCCCCTATCTCCTCTGATTCCACACACAACTTCCCACTACTATCCTTGATTGGCCCTAATCTAACTCTAGTCATTCTTTTATTCCTGATATACCAATAGAAAACCTTAGGGTTTTCCCTGATCCGATCCACCAATGACTTCTCGTGTCCTCTCCTTGCTCTTCTTAGCTCTCCCTTTAGATCCTTCCTGGCTAGCTTGTAGCTCGCAAGCGCCCTAACTGAGCCTTCACGTCTCATCCTAACATAAGCCGCCTTCTTCCTCTTGACAAGCGCTTCAACTTCTTTAGTAAACCACGGCTCCCTCGCACGACAACTTCCTCCCTGCCTCACAGGTACATACTTATCAAGGACACGCAGTAGCTGTTTCTTGAATAAGCTCCACATTTCGATTGTTCCCATCCCCTGCAGTTTCCTTCCCCATCCTACACATCCTAAATCTTGCCTAATCGCATCATAATTTCCTTTCCCCCAGCTATAATTCTTGCCCTGCGGTATATACCTGTCCCTGCCCATCGCTAAGGTAAACCTAACCGAATTGTGATCACTATCACCAAAGTGCTCACCTACATCTAAATCTAACACCTGGCCGGGTTCATTTCCCAGTACCAAATCCAATGTGGCATCGCCCCTGGTTGGCCTGTCTACATACTGTGTCAGAAAACCCTCCTGCACACACTGGACAAAAACTGACCCATCTAAAGTACTCGAACTATAGTATTTCCAGTCGATATTTGGAAAGTTAAAGTCCCCCATAACAACTACCCTGTTACTCTCACCCCTGTCAAGAATCATCTTCGCTATCCTTTCCTCTACATCTCTGGAACTATTCGGAGGTCTATAAAAGACTCCCAACAGGGTAACCTCACCTCTCCTGTTTCTAACCTCAGCCCATACTACCTCAGTAGACGAGTCCTCAAACGTCCTTTCTGTCGCTGTAATACTCTCCTTGATTAACAATGCCACACTCCCCCCTCTTTTATGCTGAAGATATGCTGAAGATTTCAACTGTCTAATCCCCAAATTACCCATGACTTCTCGAAATATCCTCGATATGAAATTGCAACTTTAATCTGATTGAACTTCAAGTGGCATCCCATATCTCGTAAAGAACTGGGTTAACTTTTCTACCACTACTCTGGCAGTAATTGTCCTCAAAGGAATGGCCTCTGGAAATCCAGAGGCCATATCCATGATAGCAAGTATGTACTGATGCCCCACTTTTGTTTTAGGCAAAGGTCCTACACAGTCTACTAATACCCTGCTAAATAGTTCCTCAGTCACTGGTATGGGAACTAGTGGTGCTGGTTTTATGGTAGGTTGTGGTTTTCCCATCATTTGACAGGTGTGGAATGTCCTACAACATTGTCTCACATCCTTTATAAGACCTGGCCAGTAATAATGTTGGCTTATGCATGATTTGGTCTTCTGAATTCCCTTATGTCCTGCAAAAGGAATGTCGTGTGCGAACCTTAATAATCCTTGTTGATATTTAGGTGGTGCCACTATCTGTTTTACAACTGTCCAGTCCTCATCGGCAGGTCTATGAGGCGGTCTCCATTTACACCTCAAATCACCGTTTGCCATATTTTTGTCTTCTGGAACTCCTTTCCCCTCAACTTCAGACAGAGCCATCTGTGCTATTCGGTATATCTCTGGATCAGCTTGCTGTGCTGCAATGATAGCTGATCTGTTAAACATCTCATTTGGATTATCTAAATCCTGAAATAAGGTTTCAGATGCTTGGATATCTATTTGTGGTGCCCCTTTTACCTCCAACAATGGATCATGTTTCGCCATTGCTCCGGGAATAATACACGCAGGAAATATTCCCGGGACTTGTTCCTGGAATTGCTCTGTTTTCTTAATTTCACTTGGTTCATCTGTAACTATAAGATAAACTGATATTTTTAATCCAGCCAAATCATTTCCGAGGAGTAGATCAATTCCCCTTACTATTAAACTGTGGACAACACCTCCAGTTACTATCCCAGATATTAAGTCACTCTCTAGCCATGAATTATACAAAGGTACGGATATATACTCCCCGACAATTCCATTAACTAAAACTTTCGGGTTCATGGCACTCTCTCTGGTGGAAACCTCTTATCTTACCCCAGCTAGCGTGTTTGGGTTGTTCCTGTGTCTGTGAGTATAATGATAGGTTTTCCTGCATCACTTACAGGATACTGAGTTACTCTCCCCTTTGACAAAAATTCATTACAACTCTCAGGTATTTTATTCTTAACCTCTATACTCCTCAGTTTTAGTATCTGATTTCACATTCACAGCTTTTGTTAAAGCTATAGCCTGGTCTGCTATACTCTCAGTCAGAGTCTTTTCCTCTGCGCTAACTTTGCGTACCCCTACAAATCCTATGGGTTTACCTCGCAATTTCCAGCACTCTGAATGAAGATGACCCGTTTTGTGGCAATGATAACACTTTGGCTTGCGAACCTCATTTCTACCCTCAGCACCTTCCTTTCTGGCCTGAGGAGGTGATCCTGGGGCATTTCCAGCTGTTTCCTTCTTGCCCCCGGCTACTTGCCTTCCTTTCACTCTCCCACTTTCTATCCTTCTCGGGTTTATGGGCATGATCGACAAAATAGTTTGGCTTATTCACAAGCTAAAAATCATCAGCAATCTCTGCCGCTTGCCTAGCTTTCAAAATGTTCAGGTTATCTCTATGAGTTCTCACGACTGAAGGAATGGAGTTTTTAAACTCTTCTCAGAGAATCAATTCTCGAAGGTTCTCATACATGGTTTCTATCTTTAATGCCCGTATCCAACGGTCAAAAGTAATTTGCTTCACCTGCTCAAATTCTAATTATGTCTACCCAGTCAATCCTCATACGTTCCTAAACTTCTGACAGTGAGCTTCAGGGACTAACTCAAATGCAGTGAGAATATCCTTTTTTGCCATCTCATAATCTGCAGAAGCCTCTTCAGAAAGCATGGCATGAGCCCCATGAGCTCTGCCTACCAGCCTGCCCTGCATGAGCAATGTCCAGCTTCCTTTCAGTCATTTCATCTGTTTGGCTATTTTTTCAAAAGATATGAAAAATGCCTCTTCGTCCCTTTCCTCAAACTTCGGAAGAGCCTGCATAAATTTAAACAACTTCTCGCTGGGTCCGGAACTAAATTCAAATTCTTCCTGACCCGAATTTTCCCTGGATTCAAGACTACCTTTTTGTATTAGTTCCAACCCTTTTAACTTAAATTTCCTCTCTTTTGCACTTTCTCTCCGAAGTTCAAGTTTTCTTAATTCTTTTTTCGCCTCAAGGTTTTTTGTTTCTAACAGAATCCTCGACAATGCTACTACACCACTCTCGGACCTACTACCTTCTTGTCTCTTGCATTACCTTTCCTGTTCCTCGTATTCCCCTTCAGCTTCATCATCATCATGATCATCAACTTCTTCACTAATTCCAGATGTTTGGCTATTATCTCAATTTTCTCTGCTTTTTTGGAACCTGATTTGAATTCTAACCTTAATTTCACTGCCAATTATTTTAATTTGTTCTTAGTTAAAGTTATCAAGTCACTCAGGGAAACATGCTGCTTTCCCAAAAGCTCTGCTTCAACCACTAATGCCATTACAATGGTATAAACTGTACCTTATTATATCTGGTTCTTTTATTTCTTTGTAATTGGCATTAGATTTAAATCCCAACAATTGAGTTTCCAATTGCTAAGATCCGAGATGCAAGAGTAATTAAATATGACGTCAAATGCAAGACTGCAATTATCCCTGAGACGAGTAATTAATATGATTCCAAATGCGAGCCCTCCAGATTAGTCTGATTCTGAACCAAGATGTGAGCCATTGAATTAAATATGATTCAATCTTGAGCGAGATACCAATTTGACATCCTGAATGGATGTATTCCAGGCAACGGGAATGTATTCTTTGACTCAGCTTTTGGAGCTCGCTGCCTTAAAGCAGTACTGTTCCTTTCCAGCCTTAAAGGCACCCTGCATTCTTCCCGAAAAAAAAACTACAGGATCATAACAATAGTCTGCCAGTATGGGCGGCACAGTGGCGCAGTGGTTAGCACTGCAGCCTCACAGCTCCAGGGACCCGGGTTCGATTCCGGAGTTTGCAAGTTCTCCCTGTGTCTGCGTGGGTTTTCTCCGGGTACTCCGGTTTCCTCCCACAAGCCAAAAGACTTGCAGGTTGATAGGTAAATTGGCCGGTATAAATTGTCACTAGTATAGGTAGGTGGTAGGGAAATATAGGGACAGGTGGGGATGTTTGGTAGGAATGTGGGATTAGTGTAGGATTAGTATAAATGGGTGGTTGATGTTCGGCACAGACTCGGTGGGCCGAAGGGCCTGTTTCAGTGCTGTATCTCTAATCTAATCTAATCTATGTGTCGCACAGGGGGCAAGAATGTAGCTGATAATAACGACGTGATCTTGGGTGTCTCCATGAAACCTGGTGACAGGTTTTAGTGTGAAAGAATGAGTTGGTGATGCAGAGGTTGTGATAGGTACACAACTCCAGCAGTCTCTGTCCATTCTCATTCATCCTTCCAATGCCATAGCACACATAGCAGGAGGGTGCAGGAGGAAACAGAAGGCAGACTGGTTTCAAACTCACTTTGAAGTGCTGGAACCTGTCATAGCTGCAACGTGCACTGCACTGATGAATTATAAGAAAGCCCCCAGCGAGTTAACATCCATAGCAGTTAAAGTAGCCAGAAGCGCTGCACAAAGAACAGAACAGCCAGGTGCTGTGCAAATGACTACTGGCAACACCTATGCAGTTGTATTCAGCTGGCTCCAACACCGAAACATCAGAGAAATGTATGATGGCATTAAGAGAGCTTTTGGGCCAACCATCAAGAAGATCGCTCCCCCCACAAGTCTAAATCAGGGGAAATGATCACTGACCGATGCAAGCAAATGAACCGCTGAGTGGAGCACTACCGAAAACTGTACACCTGGGGAAATGTTGTCACTGATACCCCCCTCAATGCAGCCCAGTCTCTGCCAGCCATGGGTGAGCTGGACCAACAGCCAACAAAATCGGAACTCAGTGATGCCATTGATGTGGAAAATCCCCTGGAAAGGACGGCACTAAATCTGAAATAATCAAGAGTGCCAAGCCTGCAATACTCTCAGCACTCCATGAACTGCTTTGCCTGTGCTGGGATGAGGGAGCAGTACCACAGGACATGCGCGATGCCAATATCATCACCCTCAAGAAGAACAAGGGTGACCACGATAACTGCAACAACTACCGTGGAAACTCCCTGCTCAGCAGAGTGGGGAAAGTCTTCATTCGAGTCGTTTTGAACAGACTCCAGAAGCTGGCTGAGCGTGTCTACCCTGAGGCACAGTGCAGCATTTGAGCAGAGAGATCCACCATTGACATGTTGTTTTCCCTTCACCAGCTACAGGTGAAATGCCACGAACAACAGATGCCCCTTTACATTGCTTTCATAGATCTCACCAAAGCCTTTGACCTCGTCAGCAGATGTGGTCTCTTCAGACGACTAGCAAAGATCGGATGTCCACCAAATTTACAATGTATCATCAACTCATTCCATGACACTATGAAAGGCACAATTCAGCACAGCGGTGCCTCATCAGACCCCTTTCCTATCCTGAGTGGCGTGAAACAGGGCTGTGTTCTCACACCTATGCTGTTTGGGATCTTCTTCTCACTGCTGCTCTCACATGCGTTCAAGTCTTCAGAAGAAAGAATTTTCCTCCACAAAACATCAGATGGCAGGTTGTTCAACCTTGCCCATCTTAGAGTGAAGACCAAAGTACGGAATGTCCTCAACAGGGAACTCCTCTTTGCTGATGATGCTGCATTAACATCCCACACAGAAAAGTGTCTGCAGAGACTCATCGACAGGATTGCAGCTGCCTGCAACGAATTTGGCCGAACCATCAGCCTCAAGAAAACGAACATCATGGGACAGGACATCAGGAATGCTCCATCCATCAATATTGGCGACCACGCTCTGGAAGTGGTTCAAGAGTTCACCTACCTAGGCTCAACTATCACCGGTAACCTGTTTCTCGATGCAGAAATCAACAAGTGCATGGAAAAGGTGTCCACTGCTACGTCCAGACTGGCCAAGAGGGTGTGGGAAAATGGTGCACTGACACAGAACACAAAAGTCTGAGTGTTTCAAGCCTGTGTCCTCAGTACCTTGCTCGATGGCAGCGAGGCCTGGACAACATATGTCAGCCAAGAGCGAAGTCTCAACTCATTCCATCTTCGCTGCCTCCAGAGAATCCTTGGCATCAGGTGGTCGCACCGTATCTCCAATGCAGAAGCCCTCGAGTCGGCCAACATCTCCAGCATATAGACCCTACTGAGCCAGCTGCGCCTGACATGGTTTGGCCATGTGAGCCGCATGGAAGATGGCAGGATCCCCAAGGACACATTGTACAGCGAGCTCGTCACTGGTATCAGACCCACCGGCCGTCCATGACATCTGCAAACATGACATGAAGTCCTGTGACATTGACCACAAGTCATGGGAGTCAGTTGCCAGTGATCGCCAGAGCTGGTGGACAGCCATAAAGGCAGGGCTAAACAGAGGCGAGTCGAAGAGACTTCGCAGTTGGCAGGAAATAAGACAGAAGTGCAAGGAGAGAACCAACTGTGTAATAACCCCGACAACCAATTTTACCTGCAGCGCCTGTGGAAGAGTCTGTCACTCTAGAATTGGCCTTCATAGCCACTCCAGGCGCTGCTCCACAAACCACTGACCACCTCTAGGCGCTTACGCATTGTCTCTCGAGACAAGGAGGCCAAAGAGAGAAGAAAGAAATCATGATAAACCAGAGGATGAGTCTGAGACTGAGTGTTCCCAGATTGAACCGCCTGTGGTCAAGCTGGCAAACAGAGAGGTGTTAGAGAGTCAGGATGAGATGCTGCAACACCGAGCTGAGCACCAGAGGAAAGACATATCGGACCTCTTGAGGGAGCATTCACGATAATGTACAGATAAGCAAGGTCGCACTTCTCGGGCAATTCATGAGATTGATGTAGGGGAAACTAAACCAATTAACAAAACCCCTGCAGATTCAATCCCAGTAAATAGACCAAAGTCATGGAGGAGGTTCAATACATGTTAAATAATTCTATAATTGAACTTAGTTTTTTTTATTCTTTCACAAGATGTGGGCATTGATAACAAAGCCAGCATTTATTGCCCATCTCTAATTGCCCTTGAGAAGGTGGTGGTGAGCTGCATTCTTGAACCGCTGCAGTTCATGTGGGGTACGTACACCCACAGTGCTGTTAGGAAAGGAGTTCAAGGATTTTGCTCCAGCGACAGTGAAGGAACAGTGATATAGTTCCAAGTCAGGATGGTGTGTAGCTTGGAGGGGAACTTGCAGGTGGTGGTGTTCCCATGCATCTGCTGCACTTGTCCTACTAGTAGAGGTAGAGGTCACGGTCACTGGGAGAGGTCACGGTTTGGAAGGTGTTGTCGAAGAGCCTTGGTGAGTTACTGCTGTGCATCTTGTAGATGGTACACACTGCTGCCACTGTGCGTCGATGGTGGATGGGGTGCCCATCGAGCGGACTGTTTGTCCTGGATGGTGTCAAGCTTCTTGAATGTTGTTGGAACTGGACCCAATCAGGCAAGTGGAGAGTATTCCATCACATTCCTGACTTGCGCCTTGTAGATTGTGGACCAGATTTGGGGAGTCAGGAGGTGAGTGACTCACTGCAGAATTCCCAGCCTCTGACCTGCTCTTGTAGCAACAGTACTTATATGGCTGGTCCAGTTCAGTTTCTGGTCGATGCTATCTCCCAGGATGTTGAATGTGGGGGATTCAGCTATTGTAATGCCATTGAATGTCAAGGGGCAATGGTTGGATTCTCTCCTGTTGGAGATGGTCATTGCCTGGCACTTGTTTGGCACGAGGCAACTTGCCACTTATCATCCCAAACTTGAATGTTATTCAGGTCTTCCTGCATATGGACATGGACTGCTTCAGTATCTGACAAGTTATGAATGGTGCTGAACATTGTACGAACATCCTCACTTCCTACTTTATGATGGAAAGAAGGAGAATGATGAAACAGCTGAAGTTGGTTGAGCCTACTACCCTGAGGAACTCCTGCAGCAATGTCCTGGAACTGAGATGATTGGCCTCCAACAACCACAACCATCTTCCTTTGTGCTAGATATGACTTTAGCCAGCAGAGAGTTTTCCCCCCTGATTCCCATTGACTCCAGTTTTGCTAAGGCTCCTTGATGCCACACTCGGTCAATTGGTGCCTTGATGTCAAGAGCATTCACTCTCACCTCACCGCTGGAGTTCAGCTCTTTTATCCATGTTTGGCCCAAGACTGAAATGAGGTCAGGTGCTTTGTGACCTGGAGCTGAGCATCAGTGAGTAGGTTATTGCTAAGTGAGTCAAAGAAGTTGATGTTCTCCTCTTGGTTTAGTACCGAAAGAAGACGGTTCTCAAAGATTCTGTATGGTCCCTTGGCTGGAACGACATTTCAATATTAACAGACAGTGCTTGGAAAGGACAAAGGGCCATTCCCTGACACATTCAACCCACAATGGACGTTTGATCACCAGATGTTGAAGGTGGGGGAGCTCGCATTCCAGGTTGACTGCTAAGATGGCGAAATACTCAAACGGACATGGTCAAACCAGCTACGCACATGACTAACCTGTTGGGCAACCTGAGGTTTTTGAATTTCTACCAGCATTTTGGGCAGAAAGCAGAATGCTCCTGGACAGAGATGATCTCTCCTGGCTGGCTCACCACAGCCTCTCCTGCCTCTCTGCTCCCATCTCTTTGTCGCAAGCCTCTCAATCCACTGAAGACACATAAACCGCAAGAGAGAAAAGTCTCCGACAGTGAACATGGTTTAAGAAGAATACTGGGCCCCAACGAAAATCAAGATCTACCTACAATCAAGGACTCGACAGTGAGCTCGAAGAACTGGAATAAAAACTCTGCCTCAAACTTTTCCACTTTATTTTTCTTCTGCTCTTTTCTGTCTCTATTTGCATGTGTGTATGGTGTAGGCATGCGAGTGTGGGCATGTCATGTATCTGTAGGCATTAACCGAATTATTGTTTAAGTTTAATACATTTCAACCTTTCTTCTTGAAACCTAAGGAAGCCTGTTTGTGCTGGTTTCATTACTGTATAATTGGAAAGCGGTAAACAAGGATTCACCAAAGGGGAGCGAAAAACACAGTTTCTTTAAAATTAAACCCTGTTACAGTAAGATCAGGTGAAGGTTGAGAGGGACCCCGAGACACCTTTCTCACTGGAACGTAACAGTGAGCAACGCGGCCTTTGTTAACAATATCGATTTGCTTAAGGGATACTGGCAAGTCCCCTTGTCTGACCAAGTGAAAGAAATATCTGCTTTTGTGACACCAGATGGTCTGTTCCAGTGTAACGTCATGGAATCTGGTATGAAAAATGCACCGGCCATATTTCAAAGATTGACCAATTAAGTGATTGCTGGGTTGAGTAATTGTGTTGTGTACATCGATGATGGTAAAGTGATCGTGTCCGATGTTTAAGGGCTCTGTTTGACAGGCTGGCCAAAGCTAACCTTGTCATAAACCCAGCAAAGTGCAAGTTTGTTGAGGCCAAGGTTTTATCTACGACTTATCTAGGACACATGGCTGACCTGTGACTCCAGACCCACTGCAATGTGCTTGACTCTTAAATGCCCTCTGAAATGGCCTCGCAAGTCACTCAGTTGTATCTAACTACTACAAAGTCAATAAAGAATGAAACCAGACAGAGCACCCGGCATCGACCTAGGCACCGGAAATGACAATGGCAAACTCAGCCCTGTCCACCCTGCAAAGCCCTCCTTACTAACATCTGGGGGCTTGTGCCAAAGTTGGAGAGATGTTCCACAGACATAGACATAATCACGGAATCATACCTTTCAGAAATTATCCAAGACACCGCCATCACAATCTCCAGGTATGACCTGTCCCACTGGCAAAACAAACCCAGCAGAAATGGCGGCAGAGAGGTAAACAGTTGGGGGGGTGTTGCCCTTGAAGCCCTCAACATCGACTCCAGACCGCATGAAGTCTCATGGAAACAAGTCAATGGGCAAGGAAACCTCCTTCTGACTGCCACCTACTGCCCTCCCTCAGCTGATGAATTAGTAGTCCTCCATGTTGAACACCACTTGGAGGAAGCACTGAGGGTAGCAAGGGCATAGAATATACACTGGGTGGGGGACTTCAATGTCCATCACCAGGTGTGGATTGGTAGCCCCACTACTGACCGAGCTGGCTGAGTCCTAAAGGATATAGCTGCTAGACTGGGTTTGCGGCAGGTGGTGGGGAAACAACAAGAGGGGAAAATATACTTGACCTCGTCCACACCAATCTGCCTGCCGCAGATGCATCTGTCCATGACAGTATAGGGAGGAGATACCACCGCACAGTCCTTGTAGCACTACCACCATGCTAAATGGGATAGATTTTGAACAGATCTAGCAATGCAAAACTGGGCATCCATGAGGTGCTGTGGGCCATCAGCAGCAGCAGCAAAATTGTACTCAACCACAATATTTAACCTCATGGCCTGGCATTTCCACACTCTACCATTACCATCAAACCAGGACACCAATCCTTGTTCAATGAAGAATGCAGGAGGGCATGCCAGGAGCAGCACCAGGCATACCTCAAAATGAGGTGTCAACCTGGTGAAGCTACAACACAGGACTACCTGCATGCCAACTGCATAAGCAGCATGCGATAGACAGAGCTAAGTGGTTCCATAACCAACAGATCAGATCGAAGCTCTGCAGTCCTGCCACATCTAGCTGTGAATGCTGGTGGACAATTAAACAACTAACAGGAGGAGGTGGCTCCACAAACATCTCCATCCTCAATGATGGGGGAGCCCAGCACATCAGTGCAAAAGATAAGGCTTCAGCCAGAAGTGCTGAGTTGATGATCCATCTCGGCCTCCTTCTAAAGTCCCCAGCATCACAGATGCCAGACTTCAGCCAATTCAATTCACTTCACGTGATATCAAGAAACAACTAAAGGCACTGGATACTGCATTAGCTATGGGCCCTGACAATATTCAGGCAATAGTACTGAAGACCTGTGCTCCAGAACTTGCTGTGCCCCAAGCCAAGCTGTTCCAGTACAGCTACAACACTGGCATCTACCATGCAAAATGTGGAAAATTACTCAGGTATGTCCTGTACACAAAACGCAGGACAAGTCCAACCCGGTGAAGTACCACCACATCAGTAAACTCTCAATCATCAGTAAAGTGATGGAAGGTGTCATCGACAGTGCTATCAAGCGGCACTTGCTTTGCAATAACCTGCTCAGTGATGCTCAGTTTGTGTTCCACCAGGGCCACTCAGCTCCTGACGTCGTTCCAGCCTTGGTTCAAACATAGACAAAAGAGCTGAATTCAAGAGGTGAGGTGAGAGTGACTGCCCTTGACATCAAGGCAGCATTTGACTGAATATGGCATCAAGGAGCCCTAGCAAAACTGAAGTCAGTGGGAATCAGGGGGAAAACTCTCTGCTGGTTGGACTCATGCCTAGCGCAAAGGAAGATGGTTGTGGTTGTTGGAGGTCAATCATCTGAGCTCCAGGACATCACTGCAGGAGTTCCTCAGGATACTGTTCTAGGCCCAATCATCTTCAGCTGATTCATCAATGACCTTCCTGCCATCATAAGGTCAGAAGTGGGGTTTTCACTGATGATTGCATAATGTTCAGCACAATTCTCTACTCCTCAGATACTGAAGCAGTCCGTGTAGAAATGCAGCAAGGCCCAGACAATATCCAGGTTTCGGCTGATAAGTGGCAAGTAATATTCATGCCATGCAAGTGCAAAGCAAATAACCATCTCCAACAAGAGACAATCTAATCAACTCCCCTCGACATTCAACAGCATTTTGATCGCTGAATCTCACACTATCAACATCCTGGGGTTTACCATTGACCAGAAACTGATCTGAAATAACCATGTAAATACTGTGACGGCAAGAGCAGGTCAGAGGCTGGGAATCCAGAGGCGAGTAACTCACCTCCTGTTTCCCCAAAGCTGGTCCACTATCTACAAGGCCCAAGTCAGGAGAGTGATATAGAACACTCTCCATTTGCCTGGATGAGTGCAGCTCCAAAAACACTCAGGAAGCTCGACAACATCCAGGACAAAGCAGCCACTTGATTGTCTCCCCATCCACAAGCATTCACTCCCACCAACGCACAGTGGTAGCAGTGTGTGCCATCTACAAGATGCACTGCAGCAACGCACCAAGGCTTCTTAGACATCACCTTCCAAACCCGTGACATCGAGCACCTGGAAGGACAAGGGCAGTGAATTCATGGGAACACCATCACCTGCAAATTCCCCTCCAAACCACACACCATCCTGACTTGGATCTATATCGCAAATCCTTCACTGTCGCTGTGGCAAAATACTGGAACTCCTTTCCTAACAGCACTGTGGGTGTACCGACCCCAAATGGACTGCAGCGGTTCAAGAAGGCAGCTCACCACCACCTTCACAAGGGCAATTAGAGATGGGCAATAAAGGCTGGCCTGGCCAGCGATGCCCAAATCGCATGAATGAATTTTTAAAAATATCGTGGGTCAAAGTCCAGTGTTTCCACAAGAGGCCAAAGATCAGGCGATGATAGATTTTCCTGTACCCAAGACAAAGGAAGAAGTGTTACAGTTTCTGGGTATGTGTGGGTTCTACAGGAAATTTGTAATGAATTTCAGCAGAGTAGTCAAACTATTAACTAATCTGTTAAAGAAGAATGTGAAGTTTGAAGATCAGAGTCATGCCAAACAGCATCTGAGAAGTTAAAGGCCATTTTAGTAAAAGAACCAGATCTTGCAGCCCCAGACTTTAACAAACCATTCAATGTAGCTATTGATGCCAGTGATGTAGGGGTAGTGTTACGAACAAGGCGGGCAGAGTGTACTGTTATTCTAGTTCCCCTTCTTCATGGGTCACAACATATATCTACATTTTTTCCAATTACCGATACGGTCAATCATAGAGTCCATTTTTATCCCAGAATTAAACACCAATCAGGTTCCTTTAATAAAAAGCAATATTATCAGTTTATTATAAAACAACTCCGAACCAGGAATGTAACAAAGCATAAACCACACAGATCGAAAAACAGAAGTTTCCTTTTTACCTTCGTCCCTCATACTCACACACACCCTACCCCAGTTAACTGGAAAAATAAAACTTTTGTTTTTCAAGTTCTATGACAGACAACAAAAACTTGCGCTGAATACTTGCCCATTCTTGAAGAAACAGCAGATGAGAGATGTTGTGTTCCAAAACTGGCACAGTGTCTGGCCTCCGAGCAGACATAGATGGGTCAGTGGGATCTTTTAGAACAGTTCTTTTCCAGCGGCGTTGAGAATTAATTTCGCAGTCTTTTCTTCAAAGACAGGAGATGAGATGAATTGACACAGTGGACTTCTCAGGGTCTTTTAGAGAGGTGCTGGAATGCTGAGCTGGGTTGTGGTCCTCTCTCCTTCCTTGGGAATTCTCTTCTCTCCTTGGAAGTTCTCTCCCATTTTATACAGTGCAACCCCAACTCAAGACATTGCAAAAGCAAAAGTGACCTGTCACTTCTTTGTAAACAACTTCTCCAGGTGTCCAAAGTTCTCTGTTGTTTATTGAGCTGAAAGTCAGGTGGTTTCCCAGAAAGGCTTGTTTTCCTAACAAGACCTCGCAGTGCCCCTTTTGAAAACATTTCCAGGCACTAATTTTCAAAGTCAAGTCTTCTTCTTCTTACCTTCTTAGGCAGTCCCTCGGCAATGAGGATGACTTTCTTCTGCTCCAGGGTTGTGGGTCCTTAGGTGACTGAACAGTCCAATTCTGGATCCACACACTCTGCCACAGGTGGGACAGGTGGTGTTTGGTGAGGCGAGTGAATGGGATGCTCTAATTTCTGAATCCTCCTTCCACTGCAAGCACTTGGTCGTTGCCTGGGCATGTCGATGGTCGAATTGGTTGGCACCTTGGTTGATGCTTCTTCTCCATTTTGGGCGGTCTTATGCAAGAGATTCCCACGAATCAGTGAAGATGCCATATTTTTTCAGGAAGGCTTTAAGGACATCCTTGTAGCATTTCCGCTGCCCTCCTGGAAGCCTCTTGCCGTGGCGAAACTCAGAGTAGAAAGCTTGTTCTGGGAGTCTTGTGTCAGGCATGTGGATGATGTAGCCCACCCATGTAACTGGCTAGCCATGACCAGAATCTTGATCCTGCAGATGTTGGCCTGAGAGAGTATACTGATATTGGAGCGCCAGTCCTGCCACTGAATTTGCACGATCTTGTTGAGGCACTGTTAGTGATATCTCTCCAGGGCTTTGAGATGTCTGCTGTACAGTGTCCATGTTCCTGACGCATGCAGGAGGACAGGTAACACTGTGGCCCTGTAGACCATGAGCTTGGTGCCAGGTTTGAGGTCTTTGTTGTCAAGCACTCTTTTCCTCAGATGACCGAAGGCTGCACTGGCACACTGGAGGCGATGCTGAGTTTCATCATCAACGTCTGCCCTTGCTGATGTTATGACTGAGGTGGGAGCAATGCACTGTCAATTCAGTCCCATCACTCCACAGGTCATAGTATATTATTAACGTTTTCCCACCCAACCAGAAAATGCCAAATTAAACACTCTAGTAACCCTCAGAATAAAACAGATCAAACCAGGTGTCCAGACAGCAACAGATTAACTATTTGTTCAAAACTAAATACTAAACTCTGTTAAGATATACCTATGTCTAAAGACCAAATAACTTGTCATTTTAACCTAACTCCCCCATTGAGACACATACACTCAAAAATCATGGTTATCCAGTTACTTTAAAAAAATATTATGTTTTAAAAAAAAAGTTGTTTCTTAAGAGTAAATAAATAACTGGCATATAAGTCTTTGTGGGTTACATTCCTGATGGTTGAGGTATTCTAATGTAAAAATGATCACATGCCACTCGAAGTCTCCACGTAGATTTGATAAAATAGTCTCTGAGTCGAGAGACATTCAAAACACTTTGGCTGCAGCAGGCAGAAACAGTTCTTTCAGCAATGAGCACAGCAATTGGTCTTCTTGAAGTTTAAAACTGACAGTCTGTCAGTCAAAATGTTACTTCAGCAATAGAAACAGTCCCTTCAAAGGGTATTTTCCTCCTTAGGCAATTAATGTGGCCCATAACTCCTTGTAGATTTTTTGCTGAGAAAAATAGACAGCTCTTTTCTTCAGTAGCATGGTTTGCTGGTAAATTGGTTCAATCCGGTTTTTGCCAGTTTTTACACACAAAGGGAAACATTATACCATGTGACCTCACTCTTCTGCTTTGGTCTAAGGACAGGTGCAGCTGGCATACTGTGCTCAGTCTTAAAGGCACACTGTTTTGAAACAGAGTCTGAAAGACACGCACTGTTTTTTAATCCGAGGGGAAAAAATACGATTATGTGACACTGAGGAGGCTCCAAAGGTATGAGAAGTGATTCACATTGTCCAGTGGTTCGCTGTAGATCGTGATAGTCGGGGGGCAATGTTGCACTGCGGGAGCAGTCTGGTATAGGACTTTAGTCTTCCGGATGTTTAGCTTCAGGCCCATTCTATTGTATGCCTCCATGAATGCATCGACAAGGGTTTGAAGCTCTTCCTCCAAGTGTGCGCATAGGCAAACGTCGTCAGCATCGTGCAACTTGATGACAGAGATTGAAGTGGCCTTGGTTCTGGACTGGAGGCTCGTCCTGGAGCGTAGATCTACTCCAGCAGGGAGCTTTAAAGAAATGAGGTGGAGTCTTGCGGCGAGGAAGGTGGAAAAGTGTGTTGGTGCGATGACACAGCCTTGCTTGATCCTAGTTTGCACACAGATTGGGTCATTGACAGATCTGTTAGCAAGGATTACAGCTTGCATGTCGACATGCAGCAGGTGGAGGATGGTAACGAATTTCTCCAGGCAGCCAAATTTGAGGAGGATGTTCCATAATCCCTCCCAGTTGACAGAGTCGAAGGCCTTTGTGAGGTTAAAGAAGGCCATGTATAAAGGTTGCTGCTGCTCCCTACACTTTTCTTGGAGTTGTCTTGCTGTGAAGATCATGTCCACTGTGCCTCTTGATGGATGGAATCCACATTGTGATTCCAGTAGGATCTCGTCAGCCACAGGGAGGAGGTGGTTGAGAAGGACTCTTACGATGACCTCCCCTGTGGCGGACAGCAGGGATACCCCTCTGTAGTTACCACATTCGGTCTTGTCACCTTTTTTGAAGATGGTCACAATAACGGCATCTCAGAGATCCCCTGACATTCTGTTCTCCTTCCAGATGAGGGTGATGAGACCATGTATTTATGTCAAGAGTGCCTCTCCGCTGTATTTCTGAGATTCGGTGGGAATTCTGTCTACACCGGGAACCTTATTGATATTTTGATTGACCATAACATAACCCCTTTGAAAACCCCAAAGTTTAACATTGCGTCAATCTTTCAAAAATGAATCCTCAAAAAATATATTTAACGAAACCTAGAGACACTTTTGTAACAGTTGGAGCAGTGCTGCTCCAAGATGATGATCCTGCTCTGGAACAGCCCAGTCGCTACTTCTCTAGGAAGCTCAATAAACATCAAACAAAATACTGGACAATCGACAAAGAAGCTTTATGTCTTGTACTGGCTTTACAACATTTTGAGGTCTTTGTAATCAATAGTGAGGGAGAAATATTAGTTTCTATAGACCACAACTCACTTTGTTTCTCAAAGTTCAGAACAAAGAACCTCCGGCTGTTTTGTTGGAGTTTGATGTTCCAGCCATTTACACTGAAAATTGTGCATGTTGCAGGGAAAAGCAATATCATTGCTGATGCTGTATCCAAAGTTGAAAGAAGGGGTTTAAAAGAGAATGAAGGCCCTGAGTTCTGACATTCTATAATGTTTGTATCCTAACTGGCAAATTTGAGTGGCTTTTGTTATTGATTAAGCCTTTCTAATTTTGGAAATTTTATCAGTGCCTCGCGCTTCACGGCAGCGCGCTGTGCCGGAGGTTCCGGCACCGAACCCCCATGATATTATTCCCGGAAGCTCATTTAAATAGAGGGGGAGAGCAGCTGCCCCCGATGATGCAGAAGGGGCGGCTGCTGCGTCCCCGGCAACAGCATCATCTCTCAGGCACACCGCTATTTTTAAAGGGCTTCGAGCCCTTCAGTGACATTTAAATTTTTACAGGTCCCAGTCTCCGGGAAATAAAAATACAATTTTAATTCAACTTCAAATCCCATCTCCCACCTCCCAATGGATAATCTATATATAAATCGTCCTCTCCCCCCAGAAAAACTTGCATTGATAACCTGAACCTTTCCCCCGAAATTGTTCCCTTTGACTCTCAACTCCTTCCCACCTTCCCTGCAACCAATAATAAGTGTTTTCCCTGCTTCCCCCTTCTCCCATCCTGATAACTTTTATTCCTCCCCCTCCCGACCAGTGTCTCGCCTTGGAAGTCCAACTGGTCTGAAGGCGTGTGAGTTCCGTCCGGCAGGTAAGTTCATTTGAATGTTAATTATCCTCATTTTAATATTGTAATGAAGGCCCCGCCGCCAAACGATGGGGGTGAGGGCTGCACCGAGGCCTCGCTGCCGCAGCTAATATCCAGTGGGGCAATCTCGGTGTCGTGGGTCGAGGTGGGCTGCTCCCACTAGCATTTTATGGGCCTCCCCGCCGCGGCCCACACATCGAGGTGCTGATAAAATTCACCCCAATATGTCCAATTGTGGAACATGAAAATATTACCTTTACAATATGCAATAAGCTATTTGATCAAATGTTTATGATGTTAACAACTTGCTGTATTTCTAAACCATTCTAATGAAAACTTTACTCCAGTAAAACTTTCTTTTCCCCAAGAGGGGACATGTGATGGAATCCATGGTTCCAAAGTTTGCTTTTTCGACTCTAACTGAGAGGGAAACTAGAATTGATTCAGAAACTAGAACTGAAACAGAAATGGAAATCTAAACAGAAACAGAAGCTGGAAAAATAACTTCAGGTTTCCAGGGAAACTGACACTGGTTAGAACCAGATAAAAGGAGACAGAGTCCTCCCCAGATTGGGCAGTCAGGCAGGAGTGGAGCACCGGCAAGCAGAAGAAAGTGAAGACTCAATCCAGGAGCTGTTTCTGTTACTTAAAATACTGACTAACCAGACCCGGCCATACAGTGCACAGGTTGTGACTGAAGGACTTGGATAAAGGGAAGACTGGTATATCCATGCCATCAAGAATGTCATAAGCAGAGCAGAGGAGGTAATATAGTCAGAGAGTCATTTACAGGACAGAAGGAGGCCATTCAGCCCATTGAGTCCATGCTGGCTTTCCATGGAGCTATCCAGTCAGTCCCACTCCCCTGGTCGATACCCATAGCCCTGCAAGTTTATTTCCTTCAAGTGCCCATTCAAATTCCTTTTGAAGTCATTTATTGTCTCCGCTTCCACCACCCTTGTGGGCAGCAAGTTCCGGGTCATTACCACCCACTGCGTAAAAATGTTCTTCCTCATATTCCCCCGATCACTTGCCCAAAACCTTCAATCTGTGTCCCCCAGTCCTTGTCCCATTAATTAATGGGAAGTTTCTCCTTGTCTAATCTTGTACACTTCCATTAAATCTCCCCTCAATCTCCTTTGATCTAAGGATGACAACCAGTTTTTCCAGCTTAACCTTTTAACTAAAATTCCCATCACTGGAATCATTCTGGTAAATCTCCTCTGCACCCTGTCAAGGACCCTCACATCCTTCCTGAAGAATGGTGACCAGAAATGGACGCAATACCCCAGTTGGGGCCCAACCAGAGCTTTATAAAAGTTCAGCATAACTTCCCTGCTTTTATACTCAAAGCCTCTATTTATGAAGTCCAAGATCCCATATGCATAGAAAATAGAAACATAGAAAACAGGAGCAGGAGTAGACCATTCGGTCCTTCAAGCCTGCTCCGCCATTGATTGTGATCATGGCTGATCATTCAGCTCAGTAACCTGTTCCCGTTTTCTCCCCATATTCTTTGATTCCCTTTGGACTCAAGAGCTATATCTAACTCCTTCTTGAAAACAAACAATGTTTTGGCCTCATATTCTTTCTGTGGTAGCGAATTCCACTGGCTCACCACTCTCTGGGTGAAGAAGTTTCTCCTCATCTCAGTCCTGAAACGTTTACCCTGTATCCTTAGACTATGACCCCTGGTTCTGGACTCCCCTACCATCAGGAACATCCTTCCTGCATCTACCCTGTCAAGTCCTGTCAGAATTTTTCCTAACTGACTCAATCTCTGCTTATACGTCAGTCTTGCCATCCCAGGAATCAGTCTGGTAAACCTTTGCTGCACTCCCTCTATCACAAAAACATCCATCCTCAGATAAGGAGACCAAAACGGCACACAATATTCCAGGTGTGGCCTCACCAAGGCCCTGTATAATTGCAGCAAGACATCCCTGCTCCTGTACTCGTATACCCTCGCTATGAAGGCCAACATACCATTTGCCTTTTTTACTGCCTGTTGCACCTGCATGCTTACCTTCAGCAACTTGTACGAGAACCCTCAGGTCCCGTTGCATGTTCCCCTCTCTCAGTTTATAGCCTTTCAGATAATAATCTGCCTTCCTGTTTTTGCGACCAAAGTGGATAACCTCACATTTATCCACATTATACTGCATCAGGCATGCATTAGCCTACTCACTTAATTTGTCCAAATCACCCTGAAGATTCTCTGCATGCCCCTCACTTTACTAACCACTCTCTCAATATGTCCTGCCAGCTTCAAATATCTATGAACATGCACCCCAGGCCCCTCTGTTCCTGCACAGTCTTTCGAACTGTCCCATTAAGTACATATTTCCTCTCCCGACTCCTTCTGCCAAAATGCGTCACCTCACACTTGTCAATATTGTTGTGATGAGGCGGGAGTAATGCACTGTCAATTCAGTCCCATTACCCCACAGGTCACAGCATACTATTAAAGTTTCCCACCTACTGTAAGTTAAGCAAATGAAACACTTTCTTAACCCCCAGAATAAAACACACCAAGCCAGGTATCTTTAAATGACAACAAATTAACTATTTATTAATAAGCTAAATCTTAAACAATATTGAGATAAAACTGTGTTTAAAAAGACTTTATTAACTTCCTTTTCGTTCTGACCCTCATGAACATACAACTACATTCAAAAACTGGTTTAACTGGTTTAAAATGATGTTTTTAATAGGAAGCTTTTCTGAGGAATAATAAAACAACTGGGTTGAAAGTCCCAGTTAGGTTAATTTTCTGGACCAGTGAGGTATCCCAAAGTCGAATAGGCAGATGCACCTCGAAGTCTCCAGGCGAGTTGATGAACAGTCTATAATGGATAGCCTTTAAAGGCACTTCAGCTGCAGTCGGCTTCACACAGCTCTTTCAACTAGGAGTGTAGCAAGAGGTTCATTTAGATTTTGAAGCAAAATGAAACGATTGATTGTCCAGAGCTCCCAGAACACAAAAGAAAACAGAAAGTCACTCCTGAGGCAGAGACTGCTTCGAGACTGGAGTAAAACGGAATTTGCTATCTCCAATAATGCAAAGAATCCTTTCCTGGGGTCTATTTTCCCCTTTGGGCAAATCACAACCTGTAGGCTAATGTAGATTTTTTTTGATGAGTGGCAAAACCTTCCTTCCTTCAAGGAGAGAATGCTTCACTGGTCTGCCAGATCAAATCAGTTCTAGCAAATCTTTACGCACAGTCAAACTGGTACAATACGGCATGTCACCCCATCTCTCTTGCTGTTGCTTAGGAAACAGACTTGCAGCTCACACACATTGTCTTCAGAGAGACAAACAACTCTCAGTTTTAAAGGCACACAGAACTCCCCCTTCGTTTAAACAACAGAAAATAAAGCACTTCCATGACTGTATTAAATTCCATCTGCCACCTATCTGTGCATTCTGCTCGTCTACATCGTGTTGCAGGTGGTTCATATCATTCTCACTGTTTGCCACATCTCCAAGTTTGGTGTCATTGGCAAATTTTGAGATTCTACTCTGTATTCTAAGATCCAAGTCATTTAAATATAGCAAAAAATGAAGTGGTCCCAGCACTGACCCTTGGAGAACACCACTGTCTACCATCTTCCAGTCTGAAAAATAACCATTTATTATGCTGGCTGTTTTCTGTCCTTAAGCCAAATTAGTATAAAACTTACCCCACACCTGTCAGCAAGGATCCTGTTCTCAGATCGATTCAGGTGTAATCTGTCCATCTAGAAGAGGTCCCTCCTGCCACAGAACTCCCAATCTCCCAGGAATCTGAAGCCCTCCCTCCTGCACCATGTTTCCAGCCACACATTAACTGCCCTATCCTCCTATGCCTACTTTCTTTCATGTGTGGCAAAGGGAGTAATCCAGAGATTACTACATTTGAGGTCTTGCTTTTTGATGTCCTCCCTAACTCCAGATGATGTATATCTTGACTTTAATAAATTAATAAGTGGAACATTTATTACATGTCACACAGCAGTATGTAATTGAAGCCAGAATTAGAAAGCAGGATGCACTTTAGTGAAAGTCCTACCCTATTGTGTACTGAGCCTCGGTCCAGCGCACACGCTCCACTCTTCTGACTCTGGCCTGATGAGTTTTCTCCTCTTCCACCATCAATGCAACTCCTTCAGCTGTTACTGCCTTGAAAACTAGAATTTAAAATCTTCTACTTTTGTTGCTTTTCTATTTCTCTTCTCTTCTCAATCTGCCTTGAAGCTGATCTGTTTGACTGTGCTTTTGGTCACTTCCATCATGTCAGCTTGACTCAGTGGGAACACTCTCTGTCTCTATCTCTCTATCTCCCTCCCCTCTGGGTTAGAAGGTTTTGGATTAACTCCAGCAATTGACACATAAGGCCAGTACTGAGGGAGTGCTGCACTGGTGAAGGTGCTGTGTTTCAGATGAGATATTAAACAAATGTTTCACCAGCCTGTTCAGGTGGGTGTAGAGGACCACGTGGGCACAAAGTGAAGAAGAGTAGGGAGTTCTCGTGGTGTCCTGGGTAACATTCATCCCTCACCCAACACCACCAAAATACCAAACTGGTCCATTATCTAATTTCCTATTTGTGGGACCTTGCTGGGCACAAATTAGCTACAAAATCCACTGAGAAAACAACAGTGATTACACTTCAAAAATAATTAATTGGTTATGAAGCATGTATGGACATCCTGAGGATGTGGAAGGCACTAGGTGAATGCAAGCTGCAGCTCAATCTTCCTCTCCTGCTTTCGCCTTGATGCTGCCAGTTCTGTTTGTAAAATGTCTTGGGACTGTCCTGCAAATGAAACTGTAAAATCAATCATTGTGATTTCTTCACGCTTCACCAGAATTTATACAAGAAATACAAATGACCAACAGGAGACAACGAGAAATTTTTATCAAATCTCGTGTGAATAAAGCAAAATTCTGGTTTCTGGATGGAATTAATTTGGATACATGGGACAATGCTTCAAATTATCGTGCATTAATTCAGCTGCTCAGCGGAACCACAGACGTTTTCCACCAGCAAATACCAGGATCTCAGGTAAAAGCCATCTTTTTAAAAATAAGCACAAGCAATTTGCTTTCCACTTAATTCTAAAGAAACATGGATAGTTTCCTGGATAAGTAAATTGAAATGAAGATTTCTAGCTGCTTTTTATCAGATCATCATCTTGTTACGAGACTGTTTGGACCAGAGTTGAGAAAAGACATTTGAGTTTGAATCAGTTTAATCTGAATCTGCAGCAGACTTGGTGATGCAGCAATTGGAGCCCAGAATTATACAAGTGTATTGAGGCCCAGATTCTAGTGATGGCATGTTTCAAACTGTAATTATCACACAAGTGGAAGGATGATACAGCGCAGAAGGGGCTGAATTTCAGAGGCCCCTTGAGGCCGCGGGTCGCGGCGCGGGGGCCGGTAAAATGCTGCGGGGAGAGGCCCGCCTCGACCCGTGACGTCGAGAGTGGCCCGCCGCATATTACCGCCACACGGCAACGGCACCACAATTAGCAGATGGTAATGATTACTTACCGATGTTGATGATGCAGCCCGCCGTCTCTCCACCGACACTGCCGAATTTCTCATTGAAAGGGCGGCCATCACGTGCCGTCCTGTTCACGATCGGTAAACCTGGTGAGTCTGCACTCTGCATTATGGAAGGGAGGGAGGATACACAGGGGTCTAACTCTGCATTCTTAACGAGAGGAGGGAGGGGGATATGCAGGGGTCTAACTGCATTCTGGAAGGGAAGAGGGAGGGGGGATACACACGGGTCTCACTCTGCTTTCTGGAAGAGAGGAAGGAGGGAGCTATGCAGGGGTTTCACTCTACTTTCTGGAAGGGAGGAGGGAGGGGGATACACAGGGGTATAACTCTGCATTCTTAACGGAAGGAGGGAGGGGGATATGCAGGGGTAAAACTCTGCATTCTGGAAGGGAGAGGGGATACACAGGGGATACACTCTGCATACTGGAAGGAGGAGGGAGAGAGGATACAGGGGGGGTCTAACTGCATTCTGGAAGAGAGGAGGGAGGGGGGATATGCAGGGTTCTAACTGCATTCTGGAAGTGGAGAGGGAAGAGGGAGACACACGGGTCTCACTCTGCTTTCTGGAAGAGAGGAAGGAGGGAGCTATGCAGGGGTTTCACTCTGCTTTCTGGAAGGGAGGAGGGAGGGGGATACACAGGGGTATAACTCTGCATTCTTAACGGAAGGAGGGAGGGGGATATGCAGGGGTCGAACTCTACATTCCTAACAGGAGGAGGGAGGGGGGATACACAGGGATATAACTCTGCATTCTGGAAGGGAGAGGGGATACACAGGGGATACACTCTGCACACTGGAAGGAGGAGGGAGAGAGGATACAGGGGGGTCTAACTCTGCATTCTGGAAGAGAGGAGGGAGGGGGGATATGCAGGGGTCTCACTACATTCTGAAAGGGAGGGGCTCTGGGATTACTAGAGGCAAAGCTGTGCTTGCATGAAGGGAGGTACTTTGTACCATCCCTCCGTTAACAGTGTACGCTCTGTGTTTGTGAAGGGGCAATGGCACACTAGGTACCCTGTTTGTGGGGCGGGTGTCAGAAAGGGCAGGAGCATGAAGGTGTTATGGATGATGGGGGCAATTGATTCAGCTGGCAGGATCTTTATGTGGTCATGCTGTGCCACTCTGAGTTTTGGCCAAGCTGGGCAATGTCATGGCATGCTTCATAGTTGATCCAGGAAAGCAGCTGATGTACCCGTCAACACCAATCCCTGCCATGTGGGGAAGCTTCGAATACATGCAGGGTTCAACTTTATTTATCACATGGAAGTAGGTTTGGCTCATTCTACATTGTGTGATCCTCTGCTCGTGAGGATCCGCATGCGCCAGAGGCAATACCAACAGGCAGGTGCGATCCATGTAGAGGCCCCCAGTCGTGAGCAGCAGCCCCCAAGTGGAGCCCGCCATTATGTTTGCCGTGCATCCACAGGCCCCACATGGCATGCCATTGGATGTCAGAGAACCTGTGTCAGAGGAGATTGCGCATATAGAGAAGGTGGTGACACGTCTCTGTGCCCTGCTCAAGGATGACCTGCAGCCCATGGGCTCCGGTGGACATCCCATGCCTTTGTTCCTCATAGTGACAGCGGTTCTCAAGCCTGACGCCACTGCAGCTTTTTAGTGGCCCAACAGAGACTTTTGTGGGGGTCACACAGTCAGCAGTGCACCGCTGCATCAGGGAGGTCACCAATGCCCTGCACTGGAGGGCCAGAGTATGTCCACTTCAGGACAGACTCTCACAGCCAGGCCCAGAGGGCCATTGGTTCTGGCACCATTGCCGGAGAACCATAGGTTGTAATGTTCATAGACTGCACTCATGTGGCCATCAGGCCTCCCGCCAGGCTACCACCTGCAGATGTCACCATTAAAGGAGCCCTCTCAATAGGTGAAGCTGGTATGTGATCACTGCAGATGCTTGCTGTGAATGTGTGACCACTTCTCAGGCAGCTGCCATGACACCAGGGTCTTGCGCCAGTCCTGGCTGCCACTGCTGTTCACTGAACTGGCTCAGATGGAGGGGTGACTTCTTAGAGATAAGGGCTATCCTTTACAGACACGGCTCCAGACACCATTGAGAGATCCCACCATTGCTGCAGAGGAGAGAAACAACACCAGCCACTGAGCTACAAGAGCCACCATTGAGCTGGAAATCGCATGCTGAAAGGATGCTTCCAATGCCTGTATGGATAGGGTGATGCCCTGTACTATGGGCTGCAAAGGCCAGCTCCTTTCTTTGCTGCTCTGCACAGCTGCGCACCCAATAGGGGCCAGGCCTGGCATGATGAGGAGAGACGTCAACAGGGTTCCTCCTTGGACAATGAGGACGCTGAGGATCTACAATATGAAAGACACTTGGGAGGGCAGATGGCAGTCAGGCTCCGCATGTGGGGATCGCAGTGAGGCAGGGATGTATGGAAGTGGCTTATCAGACAAAGGCTCTCGACTCCATAGGAACTGACATGAGCACTGCAAGACACACATCACCCTCGCTCACCTGCTGTCTACCAGTCCATATCTGCAGCATCCCTGTGTAAACCATTAGAGGCAGCAGCTGACTGAGCCAATGTCCAGGTCACTGCATTGGTGGAGATGCTGATGAGTAATGGTGGCATGGCAATGATGTTAATGCTTACGTTGGCTCTCCTAAAGGGCCAACGGTGCAAAGGGATGTGACATTGGCGCTACATGCTGGCACACATCATTCACACAGAGAAAATGACACGCAAGTTGGTGAGGAACATTTAGTGAAAGACATACAGACATTGCTGTGACACCCGTGCATTCCCATTTGTGTCATTGTTTTCTCTGTAAACCTCTGTAATACCTTTTATGCTTTCTTTTCGTCTCACATCCTGGAATGTGCTATTTTAAGATTATTCACCCAGGTGTAATACGCAGACAAGAAGGAATGTTACACTTGAGTGGGAGAAGAGGATCACAACTTCACAGGACACTAGGACACAGCAGGGTAAGTATGTGGCAGCAAAGTGGAAGGTGCTGAGGTCACTCAGCAGGTCAGGCAGCATCTGTGGAGAGAGAATCAGAGTTAACTTTCAGTTCTGTGAACTTGGAGAAGTTAACTCTGTTTTTCTCTCCACAGATGCTGCCTGACCTGCTGGGTTTCTGCAGCACTTTCTGCTTTGCTGCCAGATTGACAGCAGCCCCACTCTTCAGCAGTCAGGTAAGTATTTCTTTGACAGCTGTCAGGAAGCAGGTGCTGGGATGCTTAAAATAGAACCCCAGTACCTGCTGCACAACGGTCAAAGGGTTCCTCACTGCGTCGAATGTCCCACCTCTCCCCACAGAATATAAGGGGGGGAGGCTCGGCACAATGATGCTCATGAGCCCCCGATCGCGATATTGCGGGGGCTCTGCAGCAGCCGCTAAATGTGCGTATTGCGCTGAGTTGAAAGGGTGCCGCTGTCCACGGCGGCACCCCAATAAAATGCAGCGCGATGAGTCCATTTGGCCCATCATGCCTGTGCCTGCTCTTTGAAAGAGCTATCCAATTACAATCATAGAATGGTTACAGCACTGAAGGAGTCCATTTGACCCATCGTGTTTCTACTGGCTCTCTGAAAGAGCAACTCACTTAGTCCCACTCTTCTGCCCTTTCCCTGTAGCTCTCCCTTCAGTTAATTATCCAACGCTCTTTTCAAGGCCTCGATTGAATCTGCCTCCACCACACTCTCGAGCAGTACATTCCTGATCCTAACAACTCACTGTGTGAAAAAGATTTCCCTCATGTCACTGTTGCTTCTTTTTCAAATCTCCTTAAATTGATGTCCTCTGGTTCTCAAACCATCCACCAATGGGAACAGTTTCTCTGTATCTACTCTGTCCCGACCCCTCATGATTTTGGACACCTCTATCAACTTTCCTCTTAATCTTCTTTTCTCCAAGGAGAACAACCCCAGCTTCTCCAATTTATCAGCAGGAAAGCAGGAAACAACAGGCCAGTTAGCTTAACATCTGTCATTGGGAAAATGTTAGAAGCTATTATTGAAGACATTATAGGAGGGCACTTGGAAAAAAATCAAGGTAATCAGGCAGAGTCAACATGGTTTTGTGAAAGGGAAATCATGTCTGACCAATTTATTGGAGCTCGTTGAAGAAATAACATGTCCTGTGGATAAAGGGAAGATGGTGGATGTACTGTATTTGGATTTCTGGAAGGCATTTGACAAGGTGCCACATCAAAGGTTATTGCGAAAAATAAAAGCTCATGGTTTAGAGGGTAACATATTGGCATGAATAGAAGATCAGCAAGCTCACACGAAACAGAGAGTAGGCACAAATGGATCATTGTCTGGTTGGCAAGATGGAATGAGTGGTGTGCCACAGGGATCAGTGCTGGGGCCTCAACTTTTTACAGTTTATATAAATGACTTGGACAAAGGGACTGAAGGTATGGTTGCAAAATTTGCTGATGACACAAAGATAAGTTGGAAAGTAAGTTGTGAAGAGGAGATAAGGAGGTTACAAAGGGATATCGATAGGTTATGTGAGGGGCAAAAATCTGGCAAATGGAGCAGAATGTGGGAAATTCGAAATTGTCCATTTTGGCAGGAAGAAAGAAAAACATATTATCTAAATGGTGAGAGATTGCAGAACTCTGAGATACAGAGGGATCTGGGTGAGCTAGTGCATGAATTGTAAAAGGTTAGTATCCAGCTACAGCACGTAATTAGGAAAGCTAATAGAATGTTATTACTTATTGCGAGGGGAATTGAAAACAAAAATAGGGAGGTTATGCTACAGTTATACAGGGCATTGATGAGACCACATCTGGAGTACTGTGTACAGTACTGGACTTCTTGTTAAAAAAGGATGAAAATGCATTTGGAGCAGTTCTGAAAAGGTTTACTAGACTGATACCTGGAATGGGTGGTTTATCTTATGAAGAAAGGTTGGACAGACTAGGCTTGTACCCGCTGGAGTTTAGAAGACTAAAAGGTGACATGATTGAAATAGATAAGATCCTGAGGGGTCTTGACAGGATGGATGTGGAAATGATGTATCGTCTTGTGGGAGAATCTAGAACTAGGCGTCACTGTTTAAAAAGAAGGGGTCGCCCATTTAAGATAAAGAGAGGGTCGTGAGTCTTTGGAACTTTCTTCCTCAAAAGGCAGTGGAAGCAGAGTCTTTGAATATTTTTAAGGCAGAGGTAAATAGATTCTTGATAAGAAAGCGGGTGAAAGGACCAGAGGTGGGCGGGAATGTGGAGTTAAGGTTACAATCAGATCAGCCATGATCTTGTTGAATGGTAGAGCAAGCTTGAGGGGCAGAGTGACCTACTCCTGCTCCTAATTCATATGTTATCTATGTAACTGATATTCCTCATCCCTCAAACCATTCTCGTGAATCTTTTCTGAATTCTCTCTAATGCCTTCACAACCTTCCGAAAGTGTGGTGTTCAGTTGAGCCTGAAGAAGTGTTTTGTTTCAGTTTATCATAACTACCTTGCTTTAGTATTCTATGCTCCTACTTATAAGGCCAGTATCCCATATACTTGATTAACCACTTTCTCACCTTGTCATTCCACCTTCAATGAATTGTGAACATATATCCACAGGTGCCTCTTCTCCTTCATCACCTTTAAGATTGTACTTTTTACTTTATATTGCCTCTCCTCATTCTTCCTACAAAAATGAATCACTTCACACTTTTCTGCACTAAATTCCATCTGCCACTTGTCTGCACATGCCACCAGTCTGTTTAAGTCTATCACGATCTGTCTCACAGTTCACAACACTTCCGAGTTTTGTGTCATCAGCATATTTTGAAACTGTGGTCAGTACACCCAAGTCTAGGTAATTAATGTGTATCAGGAAAAGCAGGGATCCCAACACCAACCCTTGGACCAGTTAACCTAACATCAGTCATTGGACAGATGCTGGAGACTATTATTAAAGAAGTCTTAACAATGCACTTGGAAAAGCATAGTCTAATCAGAACAAGTCAACATGGCTGTACTAAAGGGAAATCCTGTTTGACAAATTTATTCGAGTTTAGAAAGATAGAAAATAGGAGCAGGAGTAGGCCATTCGGCCCTTCAAGCCTGCTCCACCATTCATTATGATCATGGCTGATCATCCAAATCAGCAACCTGTTCCTGCTTTCCCCCCATATCCTTCGATCCCTTTAGACCCAAGAGCTATATCTAACTCCTTCTTGAAAACATTCAACGTTTTGGCCTCAACTGTTTTCTGTGGTAGCGAATTTCAAAGGCTCACCACTGTCTGGGTGAAGTAATTCCCCCTCATCTCAGTCCTGAAAGGTTTACCCCATATCCTCTCCTATGGCTCCTGGTTTTGGACTCCTCCACCATTGAGAACATCCTTCCTGCATCTACCCTGTCAAGTCCTGTTAGAATTTTATAGATTTCTATGAGATCCTCCCTCACTCTTCTGAACTCCAGCAAATATAATCCAAACTGACTCAATCTCTCCTCAGGCATCAGTCCCGCCATCCCAGGAATCAGTGTGGTAAATCTTCACTGCACTCCCTCGATAGCAAGAACATCATTCCTCAGATAAGGAGACCAAAACTACTCACAATATTCCAGGTGTGGCCTCACCCTGTATAATTGCAGCAAGATGTGCCTACTCCTGTACTCGTCACCTTTCGCTATGAAGACCAACATGCCATTTGCCTTTTTTACCACCTGTTGCACCTGCATGCTTATCTTCAGCGACTGGTGTACGAGAACACCCAGATCTCGTTGCATATTCCCCTCTCTCAGTTTATAGCCGTTCTGATAATAATCTGCCTTCCTGTTTTTGCTACCAAGTTGGATAACCTCACATTTATCCACATTATACTGCATCTCCCATGCATTCGCCCACTCATTCAACTTGTCCAAATCACCCTGACGCCTTTCTGTATCCTTCTCACAACTCGCCCTCTCACCCAGTTTTGTGTATTCTGCAAATTTGGAGATATTACATTTAATTCCCTCATCTAACTCATGAATATATATTGTGAGTAGCTGGGGTCCGAGCACCGATCCCTGCGATACCCAACTACTCACTGCCTGCCATTCGGAAAAAGACCCATTTATTCCTATTGCTTGTTCCCTGTCTGCCAACCAATTTTCTATCCATCGCAATACACTACCCCCAATCCCATGCACTTTAATTTTACATGCTAATCTCCTATGTGGGACTTTGTCGAAAGCCTTCTGAAAGCCCAAATAAACCGCATCCACTGGCTCCCCCTCATCACTCTACTAGTGACATCCTCGAAGAATTCTAGTAGATTTGTCAAGCATGATTTCCCTTTCATAAATCCATGCTGACTCTGTCTGATTCTACCACTTTTCTCTAAGTGTTCTGCTATAAAATCTTTGATAATGGACTCTCGAATTTTCCCCACTCCTGACGTCAGGCTGACTTGTCAATAATTCCCTGTTTTCTCTCTACCTCCCTTTTTAAATAGTGGGGTTACATTTGCTACCCTCCAATCTGTAGGAACTGTTCCAGAGTCTATAGAATCTTGGAAGATGACCACCAATGTATCCATAATTTCTAGGGCCACTTCCTTAAGTACTCTGGGGTGTAGATTATCAGGTCCTGGGGATTTATCGGCCTTCAAACTCATCAATTTCCCCAACACCATATCTCTACTAATACTGATTTCCTTCAGTTCCTCCCTCTCACTAATGCCTGTGTTCCCCATATTTCTGGTGTGATATTTGTGATCTCCTTTGTGAAGATGGATTCAAAGTATGTATTTATTTGGTCAGCCATTTCTTTATTCCCCATAATAATGGTTTGGTTACCTTTTCCGTTTAACTTTTGCACCAGACAGGAATAAACAATTGTTGCAGTTCATCCATGCGCTCTTCGAATGTTTGCCATTGCCCATCCACTGTCATCCCTTTTAGTAACGTTTCCCAATCCATCATAGCCAATTTTTGACGGATGTATCTGGTAGGGTAGATAAAGGGGAACCAGTAGATGTAGTATACCCGGATTTCCAAAAGGCATTTGATAACGTACCACAAAAAAGATTAATAGGCAAGATAAGGGCTCATGTTGTTGAGGGTAATTTATTAGCATTGATGGAGGATTGGTTAACAGACATAAAGCAGAGTGTGGGCATAAATGGGGCATTTTCAAGTTGGGAGGCATTGAATTGTGGGATGCCGGAAGGATCAGTGCTGGGGCCTCAGCTATTTACACTCTACATTTATGACTTAGACAAAGATTAGATTAGATTAGAGATACAGCACTGAAACAGGCCCTTCGGCCCACCGAGTCTGTGCCGAACATCAACCACCCATTTATACTAATCCTACACTAATCCCATATTCCTACCAAACATCCCCACCTGTCCCTATATTTCCCTACCACCTACCTACACTAGTGACAATTTATAATGGCCAATTTACCTATCAACCTGCAAGTCTTTTGGCTTGTGGGAGGAAACCGGAGCACCCGGAGAAAACCCACGCAGACACAGGGAGAACTTGCAAACTCCACACAGGCAGTACCCGGAATCGAACCCGGGTCCCTGGAGCTGTGAGGCTGCGGTGCTAACCACTGCGCCACTGTGCCGAGACTGGGAATAATGTGTCTAAATTTGTTGGTGACGCAAACCTCGTTGGAAAGGTAAGCTGTGGGGAGGACATAGGGAGGCTGCAAAGATATATTCAGGTTAAGTGAATGGGCAACAAGATGGCAAATGGAGTATAATGTAGGGAAGTGTGATGTTGTTCACTTTGGTTGTAAAAATAGAAAAACAGAATATTTTTTAAAAGGTGTGAAATTGTTAAGTGTTGATGTTCAGAGAGACTTGGGTGCACTCGTACAAGAAACACACAAAGTTAACATGCAGCTGCAGCAGGCTATTAGGAAGGCAAATGGCATGTTGGCCTTTATTGAAAGGGAATTGGAGTACAGGAATAAAGAAGTCTCTATAAAATTATACAGGGCTTTGGTGAGACTGCACCTGGAATATTATATGCAGATTTGATCTCCCCATTTAAGAAAGTGTATACTTGCACTGGAGGCAGTGCAATGCAGAGTTTCTGGGCTGAGGGGGTTGTTCAATGATGCGAGGCTGAGTAAATTGGTCCTGTATTCTCTGGAGTTCAGAAGAATGAGAGGCAATCGAATTGAGACGTACAGGATTCTGAAAGGGCTTGATGGGGTAGAAGCTGAGAGATTGTTTCTGCTGGTCGGGGAATCTAGGCACAGACTTAGGATCATTCAGCCAATCATTCAGGACTGAGATGAGGGGAAATTACTTCACTCAAATGGTTGTGAATCAGAGAGTCACACAGTTATACCGCACAGAAAAAGGGCCTTCAGCCCATCATGTCTCTGCCGGCCATCAAGCACCTAACTATTCCCATCCTATTTTCCAGCACTTGGTCCGTATCCTTGTATGCTATGGCATTTCAAGTGCTCATCGAAATACTTCTTAAATGTTGTGAGGGTTCCTGCCTCTACCATCTCTTCAGGCAGTGCATTCCAGATTCCAACCACCCTCTGGGTGAAAAAACATTTCCTCAAATCCCCTCTGAACCTCCTGCCCCTTATCTTAAATCTATGCCCCCTGGTTATTGACCCTTCCGCTAGGGGAAAAAGGTCTCTTCCTTTCTAACCTATCAATGCCCCTCATAATTTTGTGTCCCTCAATCATATTTCCCTTCAGTCTTCTCTGCTGGAAGAAAAACGACCCCAGCCTTTCCAGTGTCTCTTCATAGCTGAAATGTGCCAGCCCAGGCAACATCCTGGTGAATCTCCTCTGCACCATCTCCAGTGCAATCACATCCTTCCTATAGTGTGGTGACCAGAACTGTACAGAGTACTCCAGCTGTGGCCGAAATAATGTTTTATCCAGCTCCATCATAACCTCCCTGCTCTTCGATTCTATGCCTCGGCTAATAAAGACAAGTATCCCATATGCTTTCCTAACCACCTTATCTACCTGTGTTGCTGCCTTCAGTGATCTATGGACAAGTACACCAAGGTCCCTCTGACACTCTGTACTTCCTAAGGTCCAACCATGCATTGTATATTTCCTTGCCTTGTTAGTCCCCCCAAAATGCATCACCTCGCACTTCGCAGGATTAAATTCCATTTGCCATTGCTCCGCCCATCTTGCCAGCCCCTCTGCGTCGTCCTGTAATCGAAGGCTTTCTTCCTCACTATTTATGACACCACCAATTTTCGTGTCATCTGCAAACTTATTGATCATACCTCCTATATTCACATCTAAATCATTAATGTACACGACAAACAACAAGGGTCCCAGCAGCGATCCCTGCGGGACACCACTGGTCCGAGGCTTCCACTCGCAAAAACAACCCTTGACCATTACCCTCTGCCCCCTGCCACTAAGCCAATTTTGGATCCAATTTGCCAAATTGCCCTGGATCCCATGGGGTCTTATCTTCTTAACCAATCTCCCATGCAGGACCTTATCAAAAGCTTTACTGAAGTCCATATCGACTACATCAACTGCTTTACCCTCATCTACACATTTCGTCAACTCCTCAAAAACTTTAATCAAGTTAGTGAGACATGATCCCCTCCTGACAAAGCTATGCTGACTACCCCTGATTAATGTGGAACAACTGGTCAAGAGGAAAAAGGAAGCTTACTTTAGGTTGAGAAAGCAAGGATCAGACAGGGCTCTACAGGGTTACAAGGTAGCCAGGAAGGAACTGAAGAATGGACTTCGGAGAGCGAGAAGGGGACATGAAAAAGTCTTGGCGGGTAGGATTGAAGAAAATCTACACTTATGTGAGGAACAAGAGGATAGCCAGAGTGAGGGTAGGGCCGATCAGGGATAGTGGAGGGAACTTGTGCGTGGAGTCGGAGGAGGTAGGGGAGGTCCTAAATGAATACTTTGCTTCAGTATTCACTAGTGAGAGGGATCTGGTCGTTTGTGAGGACAGCGTGGAACAGACTGATATGCTCGAACAGTTGAGGTTAAGAGGGAGGATGTGCTGGAAATTTTGAATGATATGAGGACAGATAAGTCCCCGGGGCCAGACGGGAAATATCTAAGGATATTACGGGAAGTGAGGGAAGAGATTGCTGCCCCTTTGGTGATGATCTTTGCGTCTTCACTGTCCACTGGAGTAGTACCGGATGATTGGAGGGTGGCAAATGTTGTTCCCTTGTTCAAGAAAGGGAATAGGGATAACCCTGGGAATTATAGACCAGTCAGTCTTACGTCGGTAGTGGGCAAATTATAGGAGAGGATTCTGAGAGACAGGATTTATGATTATTTGGAAAAGCATGGTTTGATTAGAGACAGTCAGCAGGGCTTTGAAAGGGGCAGGTCATGCCTCACAAGCCTTATTGAATTCTTTGAAGATGTGACAAAATACATTGATGAAGGAAGAGCAGTGGATGTGGTATATATGGATTTTAGCAAGGCGTTTGATAAGGTTCCCCATGGTAGGCTCATTCAGAAAGTAAGGAGGCATGGGATTCAGGGAAAGTTGGCTGTCTGGATACAAAATTGGCTGGCCCATAGAAGTCAGAGGGTGGTAGTAGATGGAAAGTATTCAGCATGTACTAGGTGACCAGTGGTGTTCCACAAGGATCTGTTCTGGGACCTCTGCTCTTTGTGATTCTTATAAATGACTTGGATGAGGAAGTGGAAGGCTGGGTTAGCAAGTTTGCCGATGACACGAAGGTTGCTGGAGTTGTGGATAGTGTGGAAGGCTGTTGTAGGTTGCAATGGGACATTGACAGGATGCAGAGCTGGGCTGAGAAGTGGCAGATGGAGTTCAACCTGGAAAAGTGTGAAGTGATTCATTTTGGAAGGTCGAATTTGAATGCAGAATACAGGTTTCAAGACAGGATTCTTGGTAGTGTGGAGGAACAGAGGGATCTTGGTGTCTATGTCCATAGATCGCTCAAAGTTGCCACCCAAGTTGATAGGGTTGTTAAGAAGGCGTATGGTGTGTTGGCTTTCATTAACAGGGGGATTGAGTTTAAGAACCGCGAGGTTATGCTGCAGCTCTATAAAGCCCTGGTTCGACCACACTTGGAATATTGTGTTCAGTTCTGGTCGCCTCATTATAGGAAGGATGTAGAAGCTTTCGAGAGGGTGCAGAGGAGATTTACCAGGATGCTGCCTGGACTGGAGGGCATGTCCTACGATGAAAGATTGAGGGAGCGAGGGCTTTTCTCATTGGAGCGAAGAAGGATGAGAGGTGACTTGATAGAGGGGTACAAGATGATGAGAGGCATAGATAGAGTGGATAGTCAGAGACATTTTCCCAGGTGGAAAGGGCTATCACCAGGAGGCATAATTTTAAGGTGATTGGAGTAAGGTTTCGGGGAGATGTCAGAGGTAAGTTCTTTACACAGAGAGTGGTGGGTGCATGGAATGCGCTGCCAGCGGTGGTAGTAGAAGCAGATACATTAGGGGCATTTAAGCGACTCTTGGATGATAGTAGAATGAAGGGGAGGTAGTTAGTTTGATCTTCGTGAAGGTTAAAGGTTCGGCACAACATCATGGGCCGACGGGCCTGTACTGAGCTGTACTGTTCTATGTTCTATGTTCTAATCCCTGCCTCTCCAAGTGGAGATTAATCCTGTCTCTCAGAATTTTTTCCAATAGTTTCCCCACCACTGATGTTGGACTCACCGGCCTGCAATTACCTGGTTTATCCCTGCTACCCTTCTTGACTAATGATACCACATTCGCTGTCCTCCAATCCTCTGGTACCTCTCCTTCAAAGTCTTCAAATCCAGAGAGAATTTGAAAATTTCTGTCAGAGCCCCTGCAATCTCCTCCCTTGCCTCACACCACAGCCAGGGACAGATCTCATCTGGGCCTGGGGATTTATCCACTTTTAAGCCCGCGAAAACAGCGAATACTTCCTCCTTTTCAATGCTAATATGTTCAAGTATATAACAATCACCCTCCCTGATCACTACACCTACATCATCCTTCTCCATAGTGAACACAGATGAAAAGTAATAATTTAAAACCTCACCTATGTCCTCCGGCTCCACATACTAATTGCCTCTTTGGTCCCGAATGGGCCCTACTCTTTCCCTGGTTATCCTCTTGCCCTTAATATACTTATAAAATGCCTTAGGATTTTCCTTTATCTTGCCCACCAGTGTTTTTTCAAGCCCCCTCTTAGCTCTCCGAATTACTTTTTTAAGTACCTCCCTACACTTTCTATACTCCTCTAGTGCCTCCGCTGTTTTCAGCACTCAGAATCTGCCATAAGCTCCTTTATTTTCCTGTTCCAATCCTCTATATTCCTTGACATCCAGGGTTCCCTGGACTTGTTGGTCCTACTCTTCACCTTAATGGGTACATGTTGGCTCGGAACTCTCACTATTTCCTCTTTGAATGACTCCCACTGATCTGATGTCGACTTTCCTACAAGTAGCTGTTTCCAGTCCACTTTGGCCGGATCCTGTTTTATCATCTTAAAATCAGCCTTCCCCCAATTCAGTAAATTTATTTCCGGTCCATCTTAGTCCTTTTCCATAACTACCTTAAATCTTACAGAGTTATGGTCACTACCCCTGAAATGTTCCCCCACTGACACTTCTACCACTTGCCCGCCTTCATTCCCTAGGGTTAGGTCCAGTACTGCCCCTTCTCTTGTAGAATTATCTACGTACTGGCTCAAAAAGCTCTCCTGTATGCATTTTAATAATTCTGCCCCCTTTAAGCCTTCTGCACTAAGACTATCCCAGTTGATATTTGGGTTTTGAAATCCCCAACTCTTATTACCCTATTATTTTTACACCTCTCAGAACTTTGCCGACATATCTGCTCCTCTATCTCTCCCTGACTGTTTGGAAGCCTGTTGTACACTCCCAGCCAAGTGATTGCCCCATTTTTGTTTTTAATTTCTACCCTTATGGCCTCATTTGAGGAACCTTCGAAGATATCATCCCTCCTTACTGCAGTAATTGACTCCTTGATAAACAGTGCAATACCACCTCCTCTTTTATCCCCTCACCTATCATACCTGAAGATTTTATACCCTGGAATATTGAGCTGCCAGTCCTGCCCCTCCCTCAACCATGTCTCTGTGATAGCAATAATATAATAATGCCATGTGCTAATCAATGCCATCAACTCATCTGCCTTACTCGTAAGACTCCTTGCATTGAAATAGATGCAATCCAGCCTTGTATTTTTCACTTGTTCCTTAACAGGTCGAACTTTGGAACAGCTCTGCCTTTAAAATTCTGGACCCCAGAGGGTTGTGGATGCTCCATCATTGAATGCATTTAAAGCTGGGGCCATATGGTCTACTTCTGCTCCTATTTCTTGTGTTGTTGTGAACGGCACTATATACCTTCCTCCAGTCCAAACACAACCGTTCACCACTCCGCTCTGTTTCCTGTCACCCAGTCAACTTCGTATCCATGCTGCCACTGTCCCTTTTATTCCACGAGCTCTACCTTTGCTGATAAGCCTGTATTATGGCACTTTATCAAATGCCTTTTGGAAGTCCATGTACACCACATCAACAGCATTACCTTTTTCAATCCTCTCAGTTACCTCATCAAAAAACTCAAGCAAGTTAGCTAAACTCGATTTTCCCTTACATAATCCATGCTGGCTTGCCTGAACTAATCCACATTTATTCAGGTAACTGTTAATTTTGTCCCAAATTATCATTTCTAAAAACTTTCCCACAACTGATGTTAAACTGACTGGCCTGTAGTTTCTGGATTTGTCCTTACACCCTTTCTTGAATAAGGGTGTAACATTTGGAATTCTCCAGTCCTCTAGCATCATCCCTCTATCTAAAGAGAATTGAAAGTTTATGGCCACTGCCTCTTCAATTTCTCCCCTTACTTCCCTCAGTAACCTTGGATGAGTCTCATCCAGTCCTGTTGACTTTAAGTACAACCAGTCTATCTAATACCTCCTCTTTATTAATTTCTAGCCCCTTCAATGTCTCAACTACCTTCTCTTTCACTGTGACTTGAGCAGCACCTTCTTCTTTGGTAAAGACAAATGCAAAATACTCATTTAATATCTCAGCCATGCCCCCTGCCTCCATTCATAAATCCACTTTTATGTCCCTAAAATGCCCGTTTTTTCCTTTTACCACCCCTTTGCTGTTTATACGCTTATAGAAGACTTTTGGGTTCCCTTTTATGTTAGCTGACAGTCCCTTCTCATACTCTCTCTTTGCTTCTCTTATTTGTTGTTTCACTTCCCCTCTGAACTTTTTATATTCAGCCTGGTTGTCAATTGTATTATCCACCTCAAGTCTGTCATATGCACCCATTTTCAGCTTACTCTTACTCTCTATCTCTTTTGTCATCCAGGGTGTTTCCGATTTGTTTGCCCTGCCTTTCCCCCTTGACTGTACACAAACTATCTTCTCTTTAAAGGCCGCTTATTGTGTCGTTATAGGTTTGCCTGCAAATCTTTGATTCCAATTTCCTCATCCGGTCATCGAGTCATTTACCGCACAGAAGGAGGCCATTCAGCCCATCAAGTCTCCATGAAGCAATCTAGTCAGTCCCACTCCCCCGCTCAATCCCCGTCGTCCTGTCCATTTATTTCCTTTAAGTGCCCACCCAATTTCCTTTTGAAATCATTGATTGTTTCCCCTTCGACCACACTCATGGCAGCGAGTTCCAGGTTATTACCACTCGCTGCATAAAACAGTTCTTCCTCACCTTCCCCCTGCATCTCTTGCCTAAAACCTTCAATCAGTGTCCCCTAGTCCTTGCACCATTAGTTAATGTGAACAGTTATTCCTAGTCTACCTTATCGAAGCCTGTCATCATCTTGTACACCTCTATCTCACCTCAATCTGCTTTGCTCCAGTGTTTCCAAACTAACCTTGTAACTTAAATCCCCCATTGCTGGAACCATTCTGATACATCTCCTCTGCAGCCTCTCACAGACCCTCATATCCTTCCTAAAGTGTGGTGAACAGAACTGGATGTAATACTTCAATTTGGGCCTAACCAAAGCTTTATAAATGTTCAACATAACTTCCCTGCTTTTGTACTCAATGCCTCTATTTATGAAGCCCAAGATCCCATATGATTTGCTAACCACTCTCTCAATATGTCCTACCACCCTTAAAGATCGATGCACATGCAGCCCCAGGTCCCTCTCTGTTCCTGCAAACACTTTAGAACTGTGTCATTAAGTCTATATTGCTTCACCCTATTCCTTCTGCCAAAATACATCACCTCACAAGTGTCTGTATTAAATTCCATCTGCCACCTGTCTGCCTATTCTGCTAGCCCAGGGTTGTCCAACATGGCCAGCGGGCCAGCATCCGGCCCGCGAAGATAAACTGTACCCGGGTCATTCCTCATCCTCATCAGTGCCCGTGACTGGAGATGAGAAATTTCTCATTGGCTTCTTCTTGCACACCAGCTGTTTAAAAAATATCGTGCTGTCAGTTTCACAGCTGACAGGGGTTGGGAGCGAGATGTGCGGTTTCCAAACTTTGGACCGATGTGGAATTTTCCGGCGGGTTCTGATCTTTTCTTTGAAAGGCCTACCGGAAAACCCTGAATCTGTCTGAAGTTTGTAAACCCCTATTCCCAATGTCAGCACCTGTCAGCTGTGAAACTGACTTGCAAATTAAAAAAAAACCTGAGCAACCACAAAGCTGAGCTTCCCCGCTTTCTGCAACTGTTGTGGGGGAGGGCTGGAGGGTGGTGGGCAGCAGAGACATAGAGGGGGAAAGGTAGAGAGAGATGGCGCAGACAGGGGACAAAGAATGAGAGAGGAGACAGAAAGAGAGGGACAGCAGGGACAGTGAGAGAAAGAGAGGGGGGTGACAGAGAGAGGGAGAGAGAGAGAGAGAGAGAGAAAGAGAGAGTGGGCGGGAGAGGTAGACAGTGGGGGGAGAGAGGGGAGACAGAGAGAGAGAGGGGAATGGAGAGAGGAAGGACAGAGAGTGAGGGGGCAGAGATGGAGACAGGGAGAGTGGGACAGGGAGAGAAAGCAGACAGAGAGAGAGGGCAGGGACAGAGAGAGAGAGAGAGAGAGTTGGTAGGGGGAGAAAGTGGGGGCACCAAGAGAGAGAGAGGGACCAGAGAGAGGGGACAGAGAAAGGAGGGAGAGAGAGAGAGCGGGGGTCAAAAAAAAAGAGGGGATTGGAGAGAGAGGGGCTAGAGAGAGAGACAGAGGGTGTAGAGAGAGTGGGACAGAAAGAGGCAGGACAGAGAAAGAGAAGGGTTCAAAGAAAGAGAGGGGGAACAGAGAGGGAAAGAAAGAGGGACAGAGAGAGAGAGGGCAGGGACAGAGAGAGAGGGGGCAGGGAGAGAGAGCGGCAGAGAGAGAGGGGGAATGAGAGAGGGCAGCGAGAGGGGGGAAGAGAGAGCAAGAGAGAGGGGGGCAGGGACAGAGAGAGAGAGAGAGAGGGGCAGAGAGTGGAACGAGAGAGATAGGGCAGGGACAGTGAGAGGGGGCAAAGAGAGAGGTGGAACAGAGAAAGAGAGAGTGCATGGACAGAGAGAGAGAGTGAGAGAGGGGGTGATAGCAAGAAGTAGAGACAGAGGGACAGAGAGTGTGAGAGAGGGGAGTCACAGACTGAGGGGGAGAGAGAAACAAAGGGGGGAGAAGGAGGCAGAGAGAGATGGGAGACAGAGAGAGGGGGGAACAGAGAGAGGAGGGGTACAGGTAGAGGGAGACAGTGAGAGAGAGGGGAGATAGAGAGAGAGGGGCACAGAGAGAGGGGGTCACCAAGAGGAAGAGGGGAACAGAGAGAGAGGGAGTTTGGACAGAGAGAGAGAGCGAGAGAGCAAGGACAGAGAGAGAAAGGACAGTGAGAGAGGGGTAGAGAGAGAGAGGCAGAGAGAGATAGAGAGAGGACAGAGAGAGGGGATGACACAGAGAGAGGGGGGAACAGAGAGAGAGAGGGGACAGTGAGAGAGGGGCCAGGGACAGAGAGAGTAAGAGGGGGAAGGGACAGAGAGAGAGAGTGAGAGGGCTGAGAGAAATGGGTGGGGGGGGGGTGGAGAGAGGGCACTTGAGAGAGAGAGAGGTGACAGAGAGAGGGGGGAAAAGAAAGAGAGAGGACAGAGAGAAGGGGGGGCAAAGAGAGAGAGGGTGAGCAGAGAGAGGAGGGACAGAGAGAGGGAGGAACAAATAAAGAGATGGGGAGAGAGAGACAGAGGGGTTAGAGAGAGGGGGACAGAGAGAGAGAGACGGGGAACAGAGAGAGGACGGGACACAGAAAGAGAGGGGAAACAGGGAGAGACAGAGAAAGAGGGACAGAGAGAGAGGGCAGGGACAGAAACAGAGGAGGCAGGGACAGAGGGCTGAGAGAGACGGACGGGAGGGTGGGTGGGAGACAGAGTGCAGGGAGAGAGAGGGGGAACAGGGAGAGGGGACAGAGAGAGAGGAGGAAGAGAAAGAGGGAGGACAGAGAGGGGGGGTGACAGAGAGAGAGAGACAGACAGACAGAGAAAGAGGGACAGAGAGAGATGGGGCAGGGACAGAGAGAGAGAGGGGAGCAGCGAAAGGAGGGACAGACAGAGGGGGGGCGAATAAAGAGATGGGCAACAGAGAGAGAGGGGAGAGAGAGACAGAGAGGGAAGAGAGAGGGAGACAGAGAGAGAGAGATGGGGAACAGAGAGAGAGAAAGAGGGACAGAGAGAGAGGGCAGGGACAGAGAGAGAGGGGGAGACAGAGAAAGCGAGAGGGGGAGAGAGAGACGTAGGAACCCAGAAACATAGAAAATAGGAGCAGAAGTAGGCCATTCGGCCCTTCGGACCTGCTCCACCATTCAGAAATAGATCATGGCTGATCGTCTAATTTAGTACCCTGTTCCCGCTTTCTCCCCATATCCCTTGATCCCTTTGGTGGGGGGCGGGGGATAGAGGGGGACAGAGAGAAGGAGGAAGGGGGGACAAAGACAGAGAGAGGGGACATAGAGAGTGTGGGCAGGAACAGAGAGAAAGAGGGGCAAGGACAGAGAGAGATAGAAGGGGAAGGGATGGGGGGAGAGATGGGGTAAGAGAGGGGGACGGAAAGATGGCGGGAAGAGATCGAGGGAGGGGACAGAGAGAGAGAGCAAGGACAGAGAGAAAGAACAGAGAGAGAGTGGTATAGAGAGAGAGGCAGAGACAGAGAGGACAGTGAGAGGCGGTGACACAGAGAGAGAGAGGGAGAGAGAGTGAGAGAATGAGGGAAACAGAGAGAAAGAGGGGACAGAGAGTGAGGGGGGACAGAGGGAGAGAGAGGGGGCACAGAGAGAGAGGAGATACAGGGTCAGAGTGGACAGAGAGAGGGGCGAGAGAGAGAGAGGGGGCACAGAGAGAGAGGGACAGAGAGACAGAGAGACAGAGAGGGCAGGGACAGAGAGAGAGAGAGGGGGACAGAGAGAGAGAGAGGGCAGGGACCGTGAGGGAGAGAGAGAGGGGACAGTGAGATGGAGAGGGAGAGGCACAGAGATAGTGAGAGAGGGGAGACAGAGCGGGAGAGAGACAGGGGGCAGAGAGAGAAGGGAGACAGAGAGAGAGGGGGAACAGCGAGAAAGAGACAGGGGGACAGAGAGAAAGAGAGAGGGGGACAGAGAGAAAGAGAGAGGGGACACCTTAAATTTATGCCCCCTGGTTATTGATCCCTCCACTGAGGGAAAAAATTTCTTCCTATCTATCCTATCAAAGCCCCTCATAATTTTGTACACCTCAATCATGTCCCCCCTCAGCATTCTCTGCTCTAAGGAAAACAACCCTCACCTATCGAGTCTCTCTTCATAGCTGAAATGTGCCAGCCCAGGCAACATCCTGGTGAATCTCCTCTGCACCATCTCCAGTGCAATCGCATCCTTTCGAGAGTGTGGTGACCAGAACTGTACACAGTACTCCAGCTGTGGCCGAACTGGTGTTTTATACAGCTCCATCATAACCTCCCTGCTCTAATATTCTATGCCTTGGCTAATAAAGACAAGTATCCCATATGCCTTCCTAACCACCCTATCTACCTGTGCTGCTGCCTTCAGTAATCTATGGACAAGTACACCAAGGTCCCTCTGACCCTGTGTACTTCCTCGCCTCCTACCATCCATTGTATATTCCCTTGCCTTGTTAGTCCTCCCAAAATGCATCACTTCACACTTCTCAGGATTCAATTCCATTTGCCACTGCTCCGCCCATCTTACCAGCCCATCTATATCGTCCTGGAAACTAAGGCTTTCCTCCTCACTATTTATGACATCACCAATTTTCAGATGGAGAAAGAGAGGGGGGACACAGACAGCAAGAGGTAGAAAGAGAGAGAGGGGGACAGAGAGAGAGAGAGGGAGAGAGAGATAAAAAGGGGGACAGAGAGATGAGGAGGGAGGACGGGGGGGGAGGCGGTGGGGGGTGGAGAGTGACTCAGAGAGAACGTAAGAACATAAGAACTAGGAGCAGGAGTAGGCAATTCAGACCCTCGAGCCTGCTCCACCATTCAATACGATCATGGCTGATCTCATCTCGGCCTCAACTCCACTTTCCTGCCCGTTCTCCATAACCTTTCAACCATTTACTGATTAAAAATCTGCCGATCTCGTCTTAAATTTATTCAATGTCCCGACATCCACCGCACTCTGGTGTAGTGAATTCCACAGACTCACGACCCTTTGAAAGAAGTAATTTCTCCTCACCTCTGTTTTAAATCTGCTACCCCTTATCCGAAAGCTATGACCTCTCATTCTAGATTGCCCCACCAGAGGAAGCATCCTCTCTACGTCTACTTTGTCAATTCCCTAAATCATCTTATACACCTCAATTAGATCTCCTTTCATTCTTTGAAACTCCAGAGAGTAAAGGCCGAAACTGCTCAATCTCTCTTCATAAGACAAATCCCATCTCTGGAATCAATCTAGTTAACCTCCTCTGAACTGCCTCCAATGCAACAACATCCCTCCTCAAGTAAGGGGACCAAAACTGTACATAATATAGGGAGAGAGAGAGAGAGAGAGAAAGGGGGACAGAGAGGGGAGGTGGGGGGGGGGGGGGCTCAGAAAGAGAATGAGGGGCACAGAGAGACAGAGAAATGGGGACAGAGGGAGAAAGAAGGAGAGAGAGAGAGGAACAAAGAGAGGTGGGGCCAAGAGAGGGGGGCAGAGGGGGTGAGACAGAGAGAGAAAGTGGGGGATAGAGAGGGGCAAAACAGAGAGAAGGGGGAACAATAGAGAGAGGGGGGAACAATAGAGAGAGGGTGAGAAACACAGAGAGGGGGGAGATAGGGAGAGAAAGACAGAGAAAAAAGGAGCAGCGTGTGATCAAGATCACTGACTGAATGACATCTATCTGAAATACTATTCATCACTACAAGTGTGCAGGCAAACATTGACCATTTGTGCAAGCAAAAAATGCCAGGGATCTCACTAAATCAGTGTTCAACAGAGTGAAGAGGAAATAAGTCAATAAATTAGTCTTATCATTTAAAGCTTCCTCACGAAAACGTACATTTGTTGTTGTTTTGATTAATAGTAGTCAATTTGTGTCCTGTTGCAGGCGTTTCATATCATCCTCACTGTTTGCCACTCCTCCAAAATTGGTATCATCAGCAAATTTTTGAAATTTTGCTTTGTATTCCAGGATCCAAGTTCTTTACAATTAGCAAAAAAAGCAGTGGCTGTCTCCACCAATCAATGTTATCTACCATGAAGCCAATTTTATATCCAATTTGGACACTGATCCTCCTATTCCATGTGCCTGAGTTTCATTAACCAGCCTTTTATGTGGTATTTTGTCAAATGCTTTCCAGATCTGTTCTCATCCCATTGATGTTGACCCTCCCCCTATTAATTATTTTCACTCTGGATTGCTCCTTGTACTTTTCCACAGCCAACCTAACCCTTATGATACTATGATCACTGTCCTCTAAATGTTCCACTACTGACCCTTGATCCACTTGACCCACCTCAGTCCCCAGAACCAGATACAGCAATGTCTCCTTCCTTGTTGGACTGGAAACATACTGATGTAGAAAATTCTCCTGAACACACTCTAGAAACTCTTGCCCCTCTCTGTCCTTGACATTACTACTATCCCAGTCTATATTAGGATAATTAAAGTCCCCCATTGTAATGACTCCATAATTCTTGCCCCACTCTGTAATTTCCCTGCAAATTTGTTCCTCTATATCTTGCCCACTATTTGGTAGTCTATAGAATACACCCATCAGTGTAATGGTGTACCACTATTGTTTCTGAGCTCGAACCAAATAGATTCTGTCCTTGACCTCTTGGACATCCTCTCTCTCCAGCACTGTAATGTTCTCCCAAATCAATACAGCTGTCCCTTCCCCCACCTTTCCTTCCCTATCTTTCCTGAACACCTTGCATCCAGGAATATTTAGTATCCAGTCCTGCGTTTTATTGACCCATGTCTCCATTATCACCAACCTTATTTATCACACTCCAAGCATTCACATTCATGCACGATAAACCTAATTTAGACATTTTCACATTCCCTCTTACTCTGACCCCACCTAATGCCTTACTATTTCCTATTCTAGTGCTATCTGTCTCTCCAAATTCTCTGTGCACCTTGTTTTTCTCTCTCCAATATTACAACCTGGTTCCGCATCCCTGCCAAGTTAGGTTAAACCTTCCCAAATAGCACGAGCAAATCGTCCTGCAAGGACATTGGTCCTGGCTTTCTTCAGGTGCAACCCATCCAGCCTGCATAGGTTCCAACTCCCAGAACCAGTCCAATGTCCAAGGAATCTAAAGCATTTCCTCCTGCACCATCTCCCCAGTCAAGCATTCATCTGCTCTTTCTTCCTATTTCTGTACTCACTTGCGCATGATACTGGGAGTAATCTGGAGATTACTACCTTTGAGCTCCTGCTTGCTAGTTTCTTTCCCAGCTCCCAGAACTCTACCTGCAGGACCCCATCTCTCTTTCTACCTGTGTTTTTGGTACTGATATGGACCACGACCATTGGCTGCTCACCCTCCCCCGTCAGAGTGCTCTGCAACTGTTCAGTGACATCCATGACCCTGGCATCAGGGAGATAACATAACATCCTGGATTCACATCTGTGGCCACAGAAACACCTGTCTGTTCCCCTATTGAATTCCATCTCACTATTGATTTTCCAATCTTCCTGATTAATATTTAGACAATCAAGGATCCTAACAATTAAGACTCACTATTTTCCCCAACTTTATCATGTTCCACTTTATAAATTCATGAACATTGTAGAATTTCTCCCCTGTTGAATTTCACAACTCCCATGCACCCTGCATGAGAAGGGAGTGCTTATTAAAAACCATATAACTATGAGTAAAAGCCAAAATAAGGGGCTGAATTTTCGGCGGGAGGTGAAATAAATGGCGGCTCACACAGACAGAGAGGCACCGTGATTCCAAGTGCAGCAGCTCATTTAAATAGCTGATACAGGCTGCCCCCACCCCGATCCCATCGAGGGGGTGGGTTGTCCGTCCCCGGCAATGGTATTAACTGCCCCAGCACAGGCGCTGACACCATTTTTAAAAGGCTGTCAGCCATCCGGGACATTGAAATATTTAAAGTCACATTGAATTCATTTTCATTTGCTCCTCTCCAACCCCAATATCAATTGGATTAATTATTTCCCCTTTTCACCCCAAATCATTTACCTTCACAACCTGACCTTTTCCCCCAAAACTGCACAACATTTACACTGTATCCTTTCCCACCATCCCCTACACCTGTGATGTTCATTTGGCCCTGTCCCCCCCCACCACCTGCACTGAGAAATGTACCTTCTCCCCCTTCCCCACCAGTGCAGCGCCTCGTTTCCCTGGACAGGGATCTGAAGGCATGGCAGTGCCAATCGCCGGGGTGAAAATCACGGCGGGATTTCAGGAGTCAGTGGGAGACTCATTTATTCAGGTGAGTTCATTTAGATAAATATTTAAATGGTGATCACGCGCCGCACGGTGGGGGGGCCGCCACGAGGCCTCGCTGCCGCCGGCAATATCGGGCTGGACCCTGCCGGTGTCGAGGTCCGTGGCTGGCCTCATTCAGGGCAATCTTCATGCCCCCTCCCCCCTACCATGGATCCCAACGTCGCGGGCTCTATAAAATCCAGCCCGAGGTGTGAGATAAAGTTAAATTCTCATTATTATTTGTTCCTTAGGTCTCATTTAATGTACCTTGGGCTCCAGACTGCCCAGATGACCCATGCCATGATTATGTGGAAATGGCAAATTCCTGTGACTTCTTATTCGTAAAGTCCTATAATGTGCAGCATCAAATGTGGGATGAGTGCTTTGCAAAAGCAAATGCTCCCCATCACCAGATTTATTCAGGTATGTACATTAAAACCTTCTGGTTCAGGGTCTGCCTCCCGGATATCAATGTTCATCTAAAACTATCATATTTTTATCCATTTAGGTCTCTCTGCTTATATCAAACTGGGTATTGATTCCAGAAAGCTGGTGATGGGAGTTCCATGGTATGGTTACGACTATCCTTGCCAGCACTTGTATGAGGTAAGAGGAAATGTTTTGCTTGCAATGCCCGAAACGTTAACTCTGCTTCTCTTTCAGCTTTTTTAATACCTGTTTTACAGTTTTGCTACTTTCCATTTGTATCCGTTGGCTTGCTGTCTGTGCTTACCTTATCCATGCTGTTTTACATTTCATTTCACTGAGGCATTTCCTGAACTGCATTCTTCTAGACTGTAAATCTTAAGCTTCTGATTTTTTTTCTCAAAGCTCATTCCTTCACACATGGAATCAAAGAAGCACAGGAGATACAGTAGACCATTCAATCCCCCAAGCCTGTTCCACCACTCGGTTTGAATGTTACTGATTTTTATTCCATATACCTGCCGTGACTTTGTCACGATTAATACCTCCGCCTAACAAAATTCTATTGAGCTTAGTTTTGAAATTCTCAATTATCCTTGAGTCTTCATTGCCCCTCAGAGCCTATACACTGGGAGATCAGTTATGCTGTCAATAACTTTTTGAAGTTAGCAGAGTAACTATATTCACAAGTAATAATTTCTCATCCTTTTGTACTTTACAGCCTGGTAGATGTGAATTGAAAAAGATTCCTGTCGGAGGTGCTCCTTGCAGTTCTAAGGCTGGAAGATTGATTCCATATAAAGAGGTCAGGCAGCAGCTGCCCAGATCAATTACCGGCAGATATTGGGATGATGATTACAAATCCCCATATTATGTCTACAGGGTAAGACTATCAATCAAAGCACAGTGGAGACCTGTGCATTTCAACATTCTTTGTAGAATGTGAACATTGCAGGGTTTCATGATTCAGTATTCTCTGTGTGCAGGATTCAGCAAAGTTCAAAATGTCCAATTTGGACAGTCGGAAATGTGTGCAGTTGGATAATTGACAAGAAAATGGGAGTTGAGAAGCAAAGCACCAAAACCAGTTCACCTTGTTAAAACATTGTGAAAAACCAGTTGCAGACACTGTCGGAGGTGTTGTTTTTCAGACAGGAAGTTAAACTGAGGCCCTATCCATCCTCTGAGGTGGACATAAATGTTCCAATAGCACTATTTTGAGGAAGAGTGGAGGTGTCCTCCCTGGTGTCCTGGGCAATATTTATCCCTCAACCAACATCACTAAAAGATTATCTGATCGTTATCACATGCTGTTTGTGGGATCTTGCTCTGTGCAAATTGTCTGCTGCATTTCCTACATTACAACAGTCACTACACTTCAAAAGCACTTCATTAGCTGCACAGTGCTTTGGAATGGTCTGAGGTTGTGAACGGTGCTATTTAAATGCAAATAGTTTCTCTAGAAACTTTATAATTTTTGAGCATTAGTTTCTATTTTCAGTTCTATTTTCAGTTCTACTCGTGTGATGTGTTAATGTGCTAATGCACTTTGCAGATTAATAAAGGGGGAGATGGTGGCAATGTCACTGGACTAGTAATCTAGAGGCCTAGACTAATGCACTGGGGACATTGGTTCGAATCCCATCATGGCAGATGGAGAAAATTTGAATTCAGTTATAAATATGGAATTAAGAAAGCTAGTCTAATAGTGACCATGAAACCATTTGGTCCTTTCGGAAAGGAAATCTGCTGTTCTTACCTCGTCTGCCCTACATGTGATTCCAGTCGCACATCAATGTGGTTGATTCTTAATTGTCTTCTGAAAGGGCCGATCAAGCCACTCAGTCCAAGAGCAGTTAGAGATAGGCAACAAATGCTGGCCTTACCAGTGACACCCACATCCAATGAAAGAACCAAAATAAAGTACAAGTTAGGTTCCAGTGGTTTACATATCAGTGCAAAAGGCAAGGCTGAAGCATTTACAACCATCTTAAGCCAGAAGTGCCAAGTGAAAGATTCATCTCGGCCTCCTCCTGAGGTTTGCAGCATGATAGATACCAGTCTTCAGCTAATTTGATTCACTCCAGGAGATATCAAGAAATGGCAGAAGGCACTGGATACAGCAAATTCCATAGGCCCTGACACATCCCCTCTGTAGCACCGAAGACTTGTGCTCCAGAACTAGCCTTGCCCCTCAACAAGCTGTTCGAATACAGCTGCAAAGCTCCTCTACCTGACAATGGAGAAAGTTGCATAGGTATGGCCATTTTTTTTCGTTCATGGGATTTGGGCATCGCTGACTCGGACAGCATTAATTGCCCATCCCTAATTGCTCTTGAGAAGGTGGTGGTGAGCCACCTTCTTAAAGCACTGCAGTCCATGTAGGGTAGATGCACCCACAGTGCTGTTAGGAAGGGCATTCCAGTATGTTGGCCCAGCGACAGTGAAAGAGCAGCGATATAGTTCCAAGTCAGGATGGTGTGTGACTTGGAGAGGATCTTACAGATGGTGGTGTTCCCATGCATCTGCTGCCTTTGTCCTTCTAGGTGGTAGATGTCACGGGTTTGGAAGGTGCTGTCGAAGGAGCCTTGGTGTGTTGCTGCAGTGCATCTTGTAGATGGTACACACTACTGACATTGTGCGTCAATGGTGAAGGGAGTGAATGTTCGTGAATGGTATGCCAATCAACAGGATGCTTTATCCTGGATGGTGTCGAGCTTCCTGAGTGTTGTTGGAGCTGCACACATCAAGGCAAGTGGAGAGTATTCCATCACACTCCTGACTTGTGCCTTGTAGATGGTGGACAGAATTTGGGGTGTCAGGAGGTCAGTTACTCACTGCAGGATTCCTAGCCTCTGACCTGCCCTTGTAGGCATGGTACTTACTCGGCTGGTCCAGTTCAGTTTCTGGTCAATGGAAACCTATAGGATGTTGATAGTGGGGGAGTCAGCAATCATAATGCCATTGAATGACAAGGGAAAATAGTTGGATCCTGCCCACAAAAAGCAGGACAAATCCAATCCGTCCCATTACCGCCCAATCATTCTACTCTCGATTAACAGAGAAGTGATGTAAGACGTCGTTGACAATGCTATCAAGTGACACTTACTCAGCAATAACCTGCTCACTGCTGCACAGTTTGGGTTCCACCAGGGTCACTCAGCTTCTGACCTCATTACAGCCTTGTTCCAAACATGGACAAAATAGCTGAATTCCAGAGGTGAGGTGAGAGTGACTGCCCTTGACATCAAGGCAGCATTTGACCAAGTGCGGCATCAAGGAGCCCCAACAAAATTGAAGTCGATGGGAATCGGAGTGGAAACTCTCCACTGGTTGGAGCCGTACTTAACACAAAGAAAGATAGTTGTGTTGCTGGTGGCCCATCATCTCGTCTCCAGGACATTGCTACTGGAGTTCCTCAGGGTAGTGTCCGAGGCCCAACCATTTTCAACATCTTCATCAATGGCCTTCCCTCCATGATAAGGTCAGAAGTGGGAAGGTTCACTGATGATTGCACAGTGCTCAGAACCATTCAGAACTCCTCATATACTGAAGCAGTCCATACCTGCATGCAGCAAGATCTGGACACCATTCAGGCGTGAGCTGCTCAGTGGTGAGTAAAATTTGCACCATGGAAGTGCCAAGCAATGGCCAACTCCAAAAAGAGCAAATCAAACCATCTCCCTTGACATTCAACAGCATTCCCATCACTGCAACCACAACCATTACCATCCTGCAGGTCACCATTGAGCAGAAACTGAACTGGACCAGCCATATAAATATTGTGTCTACAAGAACAGGTCAGAGGCTGGGAATTCTGTGACGAGTAACTCACCTCCTGATTCAGCTCCAGAACATCACTGCAGGAGTTCCTCAGGGTAGTGTCCTAGGGCCAACCATCTTCAGCTGCTTCATCAGTAACCTTCCTTCAATCATAAGGTGACAGTGGAGATGTTCGCTGATGATCGCACAATGTTCAGAACCATTTGTGACTCCTCAGATACTGAAGCAGTCCATGTAGAAATGCAGCAAAAACTGGAGAACATGTGGGCTTGGGCTGATAAGTGCAAGTAACATTTGTGCCGCAGAAGTGCCAGGCAATGACCATCTCTAACAAGAGAGAATCTAACCATCTCCTGTTGACATTCAATGGCATTACAATTGCTGAGTCCTCCACTATCAACATCCTGGGGGTTACAATTGACCAGAAACTGAACTGGAATAGCCATATAAATACCATGGCTACAAGAGCAGGTCAGAGGCTGAGAATCCTGACTCCCCAAAGCCTGTCCAGCATCTACAAGGTACTAGTCAGAAGTGTGCTGGAATACTCTGCACTTGTTTGGACGAGTGCAGCTCCAACAGCATTCAAAAAGATCAAACTTTGACACCATTCAGAACAAAGCAGTTCATTGATTGGCACCCCATCTACTACCTTAAACATTCATTCGCTCCACCGCCAGCACACAGTGGCAACAGTTGTGTACCATCTACAAGATGAACTGTAGCAATTCGCCAAGCCTCTTTCGACAGCACCTTCCAAACCCATGACCTCTACCACCTGGAAGGACAAGGGCACTAGACGCCTGGGAACTCCATCACCTGCAAGTTCCTATCCCAGCCAGAAACATCCTGACTTGGAACAATATCGCTGTTCCCTCACTGTCGCTGGGTCAAAATCCTGAAACAGCCGACCTTGCAGCAGTGTAAATGTAACCACACCAAATGGACTGGCTCACCACCATCTTCTCATGGGCAATTAGGGATTGTCAAAAATGCTGGTCTTGCCAGTGACATTCATATTGTCACAAGAGTTTTGTTTTTTTTAAACTGGGTATTCTGTGTGGTGTTTAAAGCTGGGAAATGGGGATTTTCTGTGAACACTGCTGACACTTGGGGCTGGGTTTTATAGGGGCGTCCATGTCGGGATCTGTGGCGAGAGGCAGCATCAACATTGCCCCGTATAAGGCCCTCCATGGACTTTGACGCCAGCAGGGCCCGGTGTCATAAGAGCTTTGTTTTATTTCAAAATTAAGAGGTCTGTGTGCCTTTTAAAGCTGGGAGGAGAGGGTTTTTCTGTGAGCACTAAATGTTGACACTTGGTGTTTGAAGTGCAGGCTGTAAAACTTGCATCCAAGCAACAGAAAGATTTACGATTGTCTTGTGACTTGGTTGTTGTTGAAAGCTTTTAGTCAGGTCTGCAGAGTGAACCAGACCAGGGAGCAGTTAGTAGTGAACTGGGGCTGTGATTTTCTGACAGACCAGAAAAAGGTCCTACTCTCTCTTCAACAGAATCTTTTCATCTCTTATAAAGAAATTCTACATTTGAGGTGTGGTTTTTACCTGCCTGAAATGAGAGAAAAGTCCCAGGAAAAGAGGAGTTGCTACACTCTGTTGAGAAAGGAAGCCTTGTGTTTTAGGTGCAGCAAGTTGCTGTTGCCTCCAGTCTCAAAGATCCCTGCCTCAAGAGTGAGTCTTGTTGCATTTTGTGTTATTGAAAGTTCCTGAAATTTCAAGGAAGTTTTGACTGTCAGAGTGCTGCTTTAAAATTTAAGTAGACCTGTTGCTATACCTAAAGCTGAAAGATCCGTGTGACGCCTGCTGTAGACAAATTGCCTTGAACACCTACCCATCACAGACTGTTTATCAAATTCACCTGGAGAGACGTCAAGTGGCATCTGACTATTCGACTCTGGTACAGCTCACCAATCCAGCAATATCCTTCCTGAAGTTATTGTTTCGAAGAAAGCATTGTAAAATCAATATCCATTTTCCCTGGTTAACCATTTTGTTTTGAATGTATGTGTGTGTGCATGAGGGTTAGGAAGAATAAGGAGATATAAAGGCTGTTCATGTATATAGATACATTTCATTATTGTTTAAAACTTGGTTTATTAATAAATAGTTAATTTTGTTTTCATTTAAAGAATCCTGGTTTGTTGTGCTTTATTCTGGGGGGTATAAAAGTATATAATATCGCAGCAACTCTGCGGAGTGAAAGCCCCGCGTGCAGGCCGCCATCTTTTACGGCCGCAACTGCACTCGGTGATGGCAATGTAAAATCCAGCCCTTGGTGTTTAAATTGTGTACACAGACTGTAATACTTGCTTCCAATCAACCAGAAAGATTTATGACTGTCTTGTGACTTGTTTGTTGAAAGATTTTAGTTTCATTTTGGGATTATGAGAAACCTGTGGACTCTACAAGGAGCAGGCTTTGAAATCTTTGTATTACCTTTCCTGGAAAGAGAGGAAAACCCAAAAAAGTGTTACCACTCTCTGCAAAAGAAGCCTTGCATCTCTTGGAAAGAAATTCTACTTTTTAGGTGTGGTTTGGACCTGCCTGAAGAGAGAGAAAAGACCCAAGAACAGAGGAATTGCTTCACTCTGTGGAGGCACACTGCTTTGCAGAGAGAAAATCCCTGCATTTTAAAGGTACCGGATTTCTACTGCCTTCAATCTGAAGAATCCCTGCCTCAAGTGTAATTCTTGTTGCCTTTTGTGTTTTTGGGAGATCTTGAAATCTTAAGAAAGTTTCTACTGTTCGACTGCTATTTCAAAATTCAAGCAGACCTGTTGCTCCACCCTTTTGCTGAAAGAGCTGTGTGACGCCTGCTGTAGGCAAACCTCCTGGAACACCTACATATCACAGACTATTCATGAAACCCGCCAGGAGAGACTTCGCGTGGCGTCCAACTGTTCGACTCTGGGACGATTTACCAATCTGGAAATATATTATCAGTCTGTGACCACCAATTACTTCATCATTCCTGAGAAACAGTTGTAATTCAAAACATCCATCTAAAAACCAGTTAACCAATTTTTGAATGTATGTGTATGTGAATGCGGGTTTGGAAGAATAAGGAGTTATAAAAAATTTTCATAAATATAGATTTATCCCATTATTACTTAAGATTTTATTTTATTAAGAAATATTTCATTTTGTTGTTGTTCAAAGGAATCTGGTTTGTGTCCTTTAATATGAGGGATAAATAAACTGTTTAATTTGGCTAATTTCTAGCAGGTGGGAAGCTTTTCCTAATATGCCGTGACCTGTGGAATATAGGGACTGAATTAACAGTGCATAACACCCACCTTGGTTAAGCAATATAAAAAACAATCCATTGTAATGGAACAAACTGCCTTTATATGTTTCATTCACTTAATCCACCTAAACTTGTCCTTTAAAGCAAGTAAAAGTTTAATGTATTTGAAATAGTGTTGTTGAAGATGTTCAGTGTTGTGTCTAGAACAGTGCATTGATCCAAACTTACCTCCTATCTGTCTATCTCTCTTTGGCTTTTTTGGCAGGTTAATAATACATACCACGAGGTTTGGTATGATGATCCAGAGAGCATTTCACTAAAATCACTGATCATGAAGAAACTAAAACTCCGTGGTATAGGCGCGTGGACTGGAAATTACCTAAACTACACTGGTGATCCTACAACAGCAATGCAAGCTGAAGAAATGTGGAATGCTCTGTGCCCGATCCGAGGAAAATGGAGAACTTAAAGTATTTACTCTTCTTATAACGTAATTATTTACTTTTGCAAGTAAACACAACAAAAAGTGAGCTCACTTCCAACCTCAGAAATTTAACTAATGCAGATCTTGGGAACAAATTTAATATTTTATCTAATCAATCAATTCCTATTCAATGGAAAGCAAATGTATAAATATGATTTACACTCCAAGATCTGGTCCCTTCAGGCATCTTAAATTGTTTACAAAATGCACCAAAACTGCGTTAGTTACCTTCATGTTTAATGACAGTGTCGGCGAAAATTTGTTGCCACTAAATACTTACAATTCAGGGAACAATTCAACTTTCCCGTTGTGTGATTTATCAATTGTGACATACACACGTGCTGTCTGTTTTACACACATCTTCATTCTCATCCCTGAATTATTATGATTTTACTTTGCCATAGGTTATTACTTTGAAGTTAGATAAGTTTTTAATGTTCAGTTTCCTCCATTAAGGGGTGTGAATGGACCACAAATAGTGTCCTCTTTTTGCTGCTTGCTTTTTAATTGTAATAATACAAACACTGTAACTATTTGCATTTTAATCTTCAAGAGAGATTTACAATTGCCTACTCCTGAAAGACAAATTGAATCTTCCCATGAATATGTATTTCACAAAATAAAATGCTGTTTTCAAAGTAAGTGTTTTAATTCTGTTGCTCAAGGAAAGTGGAAATTGTGGAAATATAAAACAATTGTGGATCTGGTTGGAAAAGAATTCCCATCGATGTAATCTTTGCACATATATGTCGTCGTCCTTTGTTAATCACCTTCCCTCCTCATTTCCAATGTGAAAAACTCACCATTGGGGTCGGGTGGATTGCAGTTCGGTATTTCTCTCATATTCTCTCTATTTGTAATTCTACCCAGCAAGAATTATCATTCTTTATTCCTGATACAAATTTCTTCTGCAACAATGTAGTTTCAGTAACTTTGTATGTAATATTATTGGTCTAACCAGTTCATTGATATGAGTACAACTCTGGTATGAAATTTGCAAAAACACTGTCAATTCAAGATGAAGGTAAAGAAGGCAGAAGAAAACGACCTCTTTCAGCGATGATAATAGTTACCTCTCTTTGTCCCTGGCAAACTATAAATGATTTAAACTACAATACTGTCTTTGCAGCAAAACCTTGAAAGTTTGAGAATTACTAAAGTCGTACAGATGCATCCTGCGCATCACTGCTTTATATCATCCCACCATTGGTGGAATATCTTCATCAGCCTAAGCCCTAAACTCATGCATTTCTGAATCCTCATTCCCTCTCTCTCTGCAACAGGGCTCCCCTTGTCCTCACGTTCCACCCCACCATCCTCTGCATCCAAAGAATCATTCGCTGCCATTTCCGCCACCTCCAGCATGATGCCACTATTTTTTTTTTATTCATTCATGGGATGTGGGCATCGTTGCCAGGCCAGCATTTATTGCCCATCCCTAATTGCCCTTGAGAAGGTGGTGGTGAGCTGCCTTCTTGAACCACTGCAGTCTATGTGGGGTAGGTACACCCACAGTGCTGTTAGGAAGGGAGTTCCAGGATTTTGACCCAGCGACAGTGAAGGAATGGCAATATGGTTCCAAGTCAGGATGGTGTGTGACTTGGAGGGGAACTTGTAGATGGTGGTGTTCCCATGTATTTACTGCCCTTGTCCTTCTAGTTGGTAGAGGTCGCGGGTTTGGAAGATGCTGTCGAAGGAGCCTTGGTGCATTGCTGCAGTGCATCTTGTAGATGGTACACACTGCGGCCACCGTGCGTCGTTGGTAGAGGGAGTGAATGTTTGCAGATGGGGTGCCAATCAAGCGGGCTGCTTTGTCCTGGATGGTGTCGAGCTTCTTGAGTGTTGTTGGAGCTGCACCCATCCAGGCAAGTGGAGAGTATTTCATCACACTCCTGACTTGTGCCTGGTAGATGGTGAACAGGCTTTGGGGAGTCAAGAGGTGAGTTACTCGCCACAGGAGTCTGCACCTCTGACCTCCTCTTATAGCCATGATATTTATATGTCTACTCCAGTTTTGTTTCTGGTCAATGGTAGCCCCGAGGATGTTGATAGTGGGGGATTCAGCAATGGTAATGCCATTGATTGTCAAGCGGAGATGGTTAGATTCTCTCTTGTTGGAGATGGTCATTGCCTGGCACTTGTGTGGCGCAAATGTTACTTGGCACTTATCAGCCCAAGCCTGGATATTGTCCAGGTCTTGCTGCATTTCCACACGGACTGCTTCAGTATCTGAGGAGTCACAAATGGTGCTGAATATTGTGCAATCATCAGCGAACATCCCCACTTCTGACCTTATGATTGAAGGAAGGTCATTGATGAAGCAGCAGAAGATGGTTGGGCCTAGGACACTACCCTGAGGAACTCCTGCAGTGATAGCCTGGAGCTCACATGATTGACATCCAACAACCACAACCATCTTCCTTTGTGCTTGGTATGTCTCCAGCCAGCGGAGGGTTTTCCCCCTGATTCCCACTGACCTCAGTTTTGCTAGGGTTCCTTGATGCCATATTCGGTCAAATGCTGCCTTGATGTCAAGGGCAGTCACTCTCACCTCAGCTCTTCAGTTCAGCTCTTTTGTCCATGTTTGAACCAAGGCTGTAATGAGGTCAGGGGCTGAGTGGCCCTGGTGGAACCCAAACTGAGCATCACTGAGCAGGTTATTGCTAAGCATGTGCCGCTTGATGGCGTTGTTGATGACACCTGCCATCACTTAACTGATGATTGATAGTAGGCTGATGGGGCGGGAGTTGGCCGGGTTGGATTTGTCCTGCTTTTTGTGTACAGGACATACCTGGGTAATTTTCCACATTGCCGGGTAGATGCCAGTGTTGTAGTTGTATTGGAACAGCATGGCTTGGGGCGCGGTAAGTTCTGGAGCACAGGTCTTCAGTACGATTGCCGGAATATTCTCAGGGTCCATAGCTTTTGCAGTATCCAGTGCCTTCAGTTGTTTCTTGATATCACGCAGAGTGAATCGAATTGGCTGAAGTCTGGCATCTGTGATGCTGGGGACTTCAGGAGGAGGCCGAGATGGATCATCAACTCGGCACTTCTGGCTGAAGATTGTTGCAAATGCTTCAGCCTTATCTTTCGCACTGATGTGCTGGGCTCCCCCATCATTGAGGATGGGGATATTTGTGGAGCCACCTCCTCCAGTTAATTGTTTAATTGTCCACCAGCATTGATGGCTGGATGTGGCAGAACTTCAGAGCTTAGATCTGATCTGTTGTTTATGGGATCGCTTCGCTTGTCTATCGCATGCTGGTTACGCAGTTTGGCATGCAAGTAGTCCTGGGTTGTCGCTTCACCAGGTTGACACCTCATTTTGAGGTATGCCTGGTGCTGCTCCTGGCATGCCCAACTACACTTTTCATTGAACCTGGGTTGGTCTCCTGGCTTGATGGTAATGTTAGAGTGGGGGATATGCTGGGCCATGAGGTTACTGATTGTTGTTGAGTACAATTCTGCTGCTGATGATGGCTCACAGCGCCTCATGGATGCCCAGTTTTGCATTGCTAGATCTGTTCAAAATCTATCCCATTTAGCATGGTGATAGTGCCACACAACACGATGGAAGGTATCCTCAATCAGAAGGCGGGACTTCCTCTCCACAAGGACTGTGCGGAGGTCACTGCTGCCAATACAGCCATGGACAGAAGCATCTGCGGCAGGCAGATTGGTGAGGACGAGGTCAAGTATGTTCTTCCCTCGTGTTGGTTTTCCCACCACCTGCTGCAGACCCAGTCTAGCAGCTATGTCCTTTAGGACTCGGCCAGCTCGGTCAGTAATGGTGCTACCGAGCCACTCTTGGCGATGGACATTGAAGTCCCCCACCCAGAGTCCATTTTGTGACCTTGCCACCCTCAGTGCTTCCTCCAAGGGTGTTTAACATGGAGGAGTACTGAGTTATCAGCTGAGGTAGGGCGGTAGGTGGTAATCGGTAGGAGGTTACCTTGCCCATGTTTGACCTGATGCCATGAGACTTCATGGGGTCCAGAGTCGATGTTGAGGACTCCCAGGGCAACTCCCTCCCTACTGTATACAACTGTGCCACCACCTCTGGTGGGTCTGTCCTGCCAGTGGTACAGGACATACCCAGGGATGGTGATGGCAGTGTCTGGGACATTTTCTGTAAGGTATGATTCCGTGAGTATGACTATGTCAGGCTGTTGCTTGACTAGTCTGTGGGACAGCTCTCCCAACTTTGGCACAAGCCCCCAGATGTTAGTAAGGAGGACTTTGCAAGGTCGACAGGGCTGGGCTTGTCATTGTCGTTTCCGGTGCCTAGGTCGATGCCAGGTGGTCCGTCCGGTTTCATTCAAACGCATTTTCCCCTCCCTCCCCTGTCGGCATTCCGTAGGAATCAATCCCTCCACGACACCCTCGTCCGCTCCTCCATTACCCGCACCACCATGTCACCTTCCCACGGCACCTTCCTCTGCAGTTGTAGGAGGTGTAATACCTGCCCATGTACCTCATCTCTCCTCACTATCCAAGGCCCCAAACACTCCTTTCAGGTGAAGCAGCAATTTACTCTTACTTCTTTCAATTGAGTATACTGTATTTGCTGCTCACAATGTGGTCTCCTCTACACTGGGGAGACCAAACGCAGACTGTTTGACGGCTTTGCAGAACACTTCCACTCAGTCCAAAAGCATGACCCCGAGCTTCCAGTTGCTGGCCATTTCAACACTCCCCCCTGCTCTCATGCCCACATCTCTGTCCTGAGATTGCTGCAGTGTTCCAGTGAACATCAACGCAAGCTCGAGGAACAACATTTCGTCTTTCGATTAGGCATGCTATAGCCGAGCGGACTGAACATTGAGTTGAATCATTTCAGAGCATGACGGGACCCCCTATTTATTTTTATTTTTAGTTATTTCTTCTTTTTCTTTTTTTTATCTGTTTAGTTTGTTTCTACTGTGCCTACCTAGTGTTTTCTTCATGTTTATGCTTTGAGCCAGGGCTGTTCATTTTACTGTCAATTAATACCCTCTCTGTACTAATGCTTTGTCTTTCAACACACCATTAACATACCGCTTGCCTTTGCTCCATGATATTCTGGTCAGTTATTCTCTGTGACCTTGTCCTATCAACACCTCTTTTGTTATCTCTTGCCCGATCCCCGCTTTACTTGATTCTAGCCTCTGTCAGTTCTGATGAAGGGTCACTGATCTGAAACGTTAACTCTGCTTCTCTCTCCACAGATGCTGCCAGACCTGCTGAGTATTTCCAGCATTTCTTGTTTTTATTCACTCTTTCTCTCCGCATTTCAGACACTTCTTAAAACCTAACTCTTTGACCAAGCTGTTGGTCACCTGCCCTAATATCTTCTGTGTGAAGGCATTAGAGACGATGCAGAAACATGTACAAGAATGGTTCCAGGGATGAGGACTTCAATTACAAGAATTGATTTGAGAAGCTGGGGCTGTTTCCTTAGAGAAGAGAAGGTCGAAAGGAAATTTTAATAGAGGTGTTCAAATTCATGAGCGGTCTTGACTGGGTCCACAGGGAGAAGTTGCTCCCATTGACAGACGGGTCGAGAACCAGGAGACACACATTTAAAGTGAATTGCAAAAGAACCAAAGGTGATATGAAAAAAAAACCTTTACAGAGCGTGTGGTTAGGATCTGGAATGCACTGCCTGAGAGTGTGGTGGAGGCAGATTTAATCATGGCTTTCAACTGGGAAGTGGATAATGATCTGAAGAAAGAAATTGCAGGGCTATGGGAAAAAACAGAATGAAGATTCAGAAATGAATTATGGAGGGGGTGTGGTGGGAATAGCTGAGTTTCTGTTGCAGAGAGCCATCATGGTGCTGTGACCATTCTATGATTCGACAGTGTCAAAGTTTGTTTGATAACACTCCTGTGAAGCACCTTGGGATGTTTTACTGTGTTAAAGGCACTATATAAATACAAGTGTTGTTGATCAGTGTGTTTCCAGCCCAACAAGAATGGAAGCAGTGCAGGATCAAGCTCTCGGGTATAAATTGAGGCAGTGGAGCAAGTTTTAGTTGAGGATCATTTGGCAACAGTGATCATAACAACTTGTTAAGAATAGTTCTCGAAAAAAGACAAGGGACAACTAGACATAAAAATTCTTAACTAGAGGAGGACTAATTTCAATGATTCATAAAGACAACTAGCCCAGGTGGATTGGAATTGAAAATTATTAAGTAAAGCTGTAACTGAACAATGTGATGCTTTCAAATAGGAGATGGTTCAAGTACAGAGTAGACATTCCCATGAGGAGAAAGGAAGTGCATCCAAAGCCTCCTGGATGACTAAAGACAGAGATAGAATGAAATAGAAATAAAGGAGGTTATAGTAATATTGTTGATAATACTGTAGAGAATGGAGCTGAATACAGAAAATACAGAGAGATCTAAAACAAAATGAGGGACATGAGATTAACGGTTCACATGAAAGGGACCCTGCAAGTTTTTTATAAACATGTAGTAAGAGAGTAGTCAATGGAAGAATGAGGCTGATTGGGGACCAAAAAGTGAACTTCTTGTGGAGACAGAGGTCATGGCCGAGGTACTAAATGCTATTTCTTATCTCTGACCATTAGAGAAGAGGATGTTGCTCATCTCGCAGTAATGTAGGAGGTAGTAGCAATATTGCATATAATAACTTTTCACAGAATGATAGAATTGTTACAGCACAGAAGGAGACCATTTGGCCCATCGTGTCTGTGCTATCTCACCAAAGGAGCAAGTTACCTCGTGCCACTCCCCTGCCTTCTCCCCATATCCCTGCACATTCTTCCTTTATAGATAATAATCCAATTCTCCCTTGAATGCCTTGATTGAACCCACCTCAACCACAGTCCTGGGCAGTGCATTCCAAATCCGAATCAATCGCTGCGTGAAAAAGTTTTTCCTGATGTCTGCATTGCTTCTTTTGTCAATTACACTCAATCTGTGCCTCCTTGTTCTCGATCCTTCCCTCAGTGGGAACAGTTTTTCCCTACCTGTGCAGAGTGTTTCTTAAATGGTAAGAGATTAGACAGTGCAGATGCACAAAGGGATCTGGGTGTCCTTGTCAGTAAGTCACTGAAAGCTAACATGCAGGTGCAGCAAGCAATTAGGAAGGCGAATGGTTGTTTGCCTTTATCCAAAAGGATTTGAGTACAGGTGTAGTGAAATCATGCTTCAATTGTATTGAACCTTGGTTAGACTGCACTTGGAGTACTGTGTGCAGTTTTGCTCCCCTTACCTTAGGAAGGATATTATTGCCACAGAGGGAGTGCAACGAAGGTTCACCAGACTTGTTCCCGGGATGGTGGGACACTCCTATGAAGAGAGATGGGGGAAACTGGGCCTGTTTTCTCCAGAGTTTTGAAGAATGAGAGTTGATTTCATTGAAACTTACAAAATACAGAAAGGGATAGACAGGGTAGATGCAGGTAAGATGGTTCCCCTGGTGGGGGAGTCTAGAACCTGGGGACACAATTTCAAAATAAGGGGAATCCACTGAGGACAGAGATGAGGAGAAATTTCCTTACTCAGAGGGTTGTGAATGTTTGGAATTCTCTACCCCAGAGGGATGTGAAAGCTCAGTCATTGAATAGATTTAAAGCAGAGATTGGCAGATTTCTAAATAAGGGGATATGAGGATAGAGTGAGAAAAAGGCATTGAAGTGGATGATAAGCCCTGATCATATGGAATGGCGGGGCAGGCTCGAAGGGCTGAATGGCCTACTCCTGCTCCTATATTCCATTGTTCCTATGTTCCTACTGATGCTGTTCACATCCCTCATGATTTTGAATTCCTCCATCAAATTCTCTCAACTTTCTCTCTCCAAGGAAAACAGTCCCGACTTCTCCAATCTATCCACGTAACTGAAGTTTCTCATCCCTGGAAACATTCTTGTGATTTTTTTCTGTACTCTCTCTGATGCTTTCACATCTTTCGTAATGTGTGGTGCCCAGAACTGGACACAGAGGCAGAACCAGTGTTTTTTACAAGTTTAACAAAACTGTATTTTTCATTCATGGGTTTTGGGCGTCGCTGGCTGGGCCTGCATTTATTGCCCATCCCTAATTGCCCTTGAGAAAGTGGTGGTGAACTTCCTTGCTTTTGTACACTTTACCCCTATCAATAAATCTTGGAGACTGTAGGCTTTATTAACCACTCTCTCAAGCTGCCCTGCCACCTTTAATGATATATGCACATCAAGGAGCCCGAACAAAACTGGACTCATTGGGAACCAGGGGGAAAACTTTCCACTGGTTGGAATCATACCGAGCACAAAGGAAGATGGTTGTCGTTGTTGGAGGTCAATGATCTGAGCTCCAGGACATCACTGCAGGAGTTCCTCAGTGTCGTGTCCAAGGCCCAAACATCTTCAGCTGCTTCATCAATGACCTTCCTTCAATCATAAGGTCAGAAGTGGGGATGTTCGCTGATGATTGCACAATGTTCAGCACCATTCGTGACTCCTCAGATAATGAAGCAGTCCATGCAGAAATGCAGCAAGACCTGGACAATATCTAGGTTTGGGCTGATAAGTGGCAGGTAACATTTGAACCACACAAGTCCCAGGCAATGACCATCTCCAACAAGTGAGAATCTAACCATCTCCCCATGACATTCAACGGCATTATCATCACTGAATCCCCCACTATCAACATCCTGGGGGTCACCATTGACCAGAAACTGAACTGGACCAGCCACATAAATACTGTGCTAAAAGAGCAGGTCAGATGCTCGGAATCCTGTGGTGAGTAATTCACCTCCAGACTCCCCAAAGCCTGTTCACCAAATATTCTGCAGTGATTGGTAGAAAAATTAGAGGGGAGGTGAGGAAAAGCTTTTTCACCCAGAGGATGGTGGGGGTCTGGAACTCACTGCCTGAAAAGGTAGTTGAGGCAGAAACCCTCAACTCGTTGAAAGGGAATCTGGATATGCACCTCAAGTGCCGTATTGTGCCGGGCTCCGGACCAAATGCTGAAAGGTGGGATTAGAATGGATGGATCACTTTTCGGTCGGCACAGACATGAATGGCCTCTTTATGTGCCTTAAACTTTCTATGGATGTACAAGACCAAAATCAGGAGTGTGATGGAATGCTCTCCACTTGCCTGGATGGGTGCAGGCCAAACGACACTCAAGAAGCCCAACACCATCTAGGAAAAAGCAGCCCACTTGATTGGCACACCATTGGCAAACATTCACTCCCTCTATCACTGACGCACAGTGACAGTAGTGTGTGCCATCTGCAAGCTGCACTGCAGCAATGCACGAAGGCTCCTTGGACAGCAACTTCCAAACCCATGACCTCTACCACCCAGAAGGACAAGGGCAGCAGATGCATGGGAACACCACCATCTGCAAGTTCCCCTCCAAGCCATACACCATCCTGTCTTGGAACTACATTGCCGTTCCATCACTGTTGCTGGGTCAAAATCCCAGAACTTCCTTCCGAAGAGCACCTTTGGTGTACCTGTGCCCCAAGGACTGCAGCAGTTTAAGAAGGCAGCTCACCATCACCTTCTCAAGGGCAACTAGGGATGGGCAATAAATGCTGGCCGAGCCAGCGACGCCCAGATCTCTTGAACAAATAAAAGAAAAACATATAACCTCAGGTCCCTTTGCTCCTGCACCCACTTTAGCATTTAACCCTTTATTTTATATTGTCTCTTATATTGGGGCGGCACAGTGGCGCAGTGGTTAGCACCGCAGCCTCATTGCTCCAGGGACCCGGGTTCGATTCCGGGTACTGCCTGTGTGGAGTTTGCAAGTTCTCCCTGTGTCTGCGTGGGTTTTCTCCGGGTGCTCTGGTTTCCTCCCACAAGCCAAAAGACTGGCAGGTTGATAGGTAAATTGGCCATTATAAATTGTCACTAGTATAGGTAGGTGGTAGGGAAATACAGGTGGGGATGTTTGGTAGGAATATGGGATTGGTGTAGGATTAGTATAAATGGGTGGATGATGTTCGGCACAGACTCGGTGGGCTGAAGGGCCTGTTTCAGTGCTGTATCTCTAATCTCTCTGCATTCTTCCTACCAAAATGAATCACTTCACACTTCCCTGCATTAAATTCCATCTGCCACTTGTCTGTACATTGCACCAAACTGTCTATGTCCTTTTGAAGTTCTACACTCTCCTCCACATTCTTCACAATGCTTCCAAGTTTGGTATCATCTACAAATTTTGAAATTGTGCCCTGTAAACCAAGGTCTAGGTCAGGGGTCACCATCCTTTTCTTCAGTGAGAGCGACTTCTGATCAATGAAAAATATCATGAGCCACTTCAACATATATTGAAAAAATATGGATAACCCAATGAAGCACGAACATATAGTAGGGAGGGAAACGATTGAAGAAAAATCTGAGAGACAGGATTATTCTCCACTTGGAGAGGCAGGGATTAATCAAGGATAGTCAGCATGGCTTTGTCAGGGGGAGATCATGTCTAACAAATTTGATTGAATTTTTTGAGGAGGTGACTAGGTGTGCAGATGAGGGTAAAGCAGTTGATATCGTCTACATTGACTTCAGTAAGGCTTTTGATAAGGTCCCGCATGGGAGATTGATCAAGAAGGTAAGAGCCCATGGGATGCAGGGGAATTTGACAAATTGGATTCAAAATTGGCTTAGTGGCAGGAGGCAGAGGGTGATGGTCGAGGGTTATTTTTGCGATTGCAAGCCTGTGACCAGTGGTGTACCGCAGGGACCGGTGCTGGGATCCTTCTTGTTTGGAGTGTACATTAATGATTTAGACGGGAATATAGGAGGCATGATCAGTAAGTTTGCAGATGACATGAAAATTGGTGGCGTTGTAAATAGGGAGGAGGTTAGCCTTAGATTATAGGACGATATAGATGGGCTGGTAAGATGGGCAGAGCATTGGCAAATGGAATTTAATCCTGAGATGTATGAGGGGATGCATTTTGGGTGGACTAACAAGGCAAGGGAATATACAATGGACTGTCGGACCTTAGGAAATACAGAAGGTCAGAGGGACCTTGGTGCACTTGTCCATAGATCACTGAAGGCAGCAGCACAGGTAGGACCCTAGGAAGTAAATGTTGTTTCAGGTGCCTAGGTCGATGCCAGGTGGTTCATTCAGTCTCATTCTTTTTTTATTGACTTCGTAACGGTTAGATACAACTGAGTGGCTTGCTAGGCTTGCATCCTACAATCAAAGTTAATTTGCATTACCCTCTCAAATTCTATCAAAGTCTGCCCAGTCTGCTTCCAGAGGTTCTGAAATTTCTGCCTACAAGCTTCAGGAACCAACTCATAAACAGTGAGAATAGCCTTTTCTTTGCCATCTCATAATCTGCAGAAGCCTCCTCAGAAAGTATAGCGTAAACTTCATGAGCTCTGCCTATCAAACTGCTTTGTATGAGCAGTGTCCAGTTTTCTTTCAGCCACTCATCTGATTAGCTATCCTTTCAAAAAAAATCAAAAATGCCTCTACGTCCCTTTCCTCAAATTTTGGGAGGGCTTGCTCAAATTTAAATAGCTCCCCACTGGGTCCTGCGTTGGAGTCTTGTTTTTCCTCACCATAATTTTCATGGGGGTCAAAGGCAGACTTCCTTTTTAGTTCCACCCTTTCTAATTGGAATACCCCTTCTCGTAATCACCTGCCTCTTTTCTTTTTCCCTTTGCGATTCTGGTTCCACCTTTTGAAATGTTCTTTTTCATTTTCCTCTCTCTGAAGTTCAAGTTTTCTTTTTTTCTTTTTTCCTGTTCAAGCTGCTTCATCTGCAACTGAATCTGAGCTAATTCAACTGAATTACCATCTGGATTGCCTTTTCCTTCTTCCAATTTCAAATGCTGTGCTATTACCTCAATTATGTCTGCTTTCTTAGCTCCTGGTTAAGGCTCTAACTCCAATTTTGCCCTAAATACTATTAGTCCAGCCTTGGTTAAGTTTTGCAAATCCTTCAAGGACTAATCCTCCCTTTCCAGAAACATCCAACTGACAAAGCCATTTTGAATTTCAATACGTATACAAAATTCACCATAAAAATCTTAATCAGCTTTAACCTCAGCAAGTCTCAGCACTCGTCTGAGTCTGGGATTTTAAATCGTGCTAGAGCACCCTGAAGAACAGATGGAATATAATGTGGAAAAATGTGAGGTTATCCATTTTTGCAGGAGGAATGTGCAGAGTATTTCTTAAATGGTGAGATATTCAAAAATAGATATGTACAAAGGGACCTGGGTGTCCTCATCAATAAGTCATTGAAAGGTAACATGCAGGTGCAGCAAGCAATTAGTAAGGCTAATGATATCGCAGGAGTATTTGAGTATAAGAGTAGCGAAGTCTTGCTTCAATTGGATAGAACCTTGGGTAGACTGCACCTGGAGTACTGTGTGCAGTTTTGGGAGCCTTACCTGAGGAAGGATATTATTGCCACAGAGGGAGTGCAACGAAGGTTGACCAGACTTACTCCCGGGATGGTGGGACTGTCCAATGAAGAGAGATTGAGGAAACTCAGCCTGTTTTCTCTAGCGTTTTGAAGAATGATGGGTGATCTCATTGAAACCAACAAAATACTTAAAGGGGGGAGACAGGGTAGATACAGGTAAGGTGTTTCCCCAGGTTGGGGAGTCTAGAACCAGGGGATAACATTTCAAAATAAGGGGGAAGCCCCTTAGGACTGAGATGAGGAGGGACCTCTTAATGGGGGAGGTGGTGGTGTAGTGGTAATGTCACAGAATAAGTAATTCAGAATCACAGGTTAATCCTCGGGGGCCTTGGGTTTGAATCCCACCATGGCAGTTGGTGGAATTTGACTTCAATTAATAAATCTGGAGTTAGAATACCTGTCTAGTGGTGATCCGAAAACCATTGTGGATTATTGTTAAAAAAAAAACCCATCAGGTTCACGAATGTCCTTTAGGGAAGGAAATCTGCTGTCCTTATCTGGTCTGGTCTGGTCTGCATGTAACTCCAGACCCACAGCAATGTGGTTGACTCTTAAAAAATGCCCTCTAAAATGGCCCAGCAAGCCACTCAGTTCAAGGGCAATTAGGGATGGGCAATGAATGCTGGCCGAGACAGAGGCACCAGCATCCCACAAATGAATAAATAAAATAAACTCAGAGTGTTGTGAATCTTTGGAATTCTCTACCCAGAGGACTGTGGAAGTTCAGCTATTGAATATGTTTAAAACAGAGATTGACAGATTTCTAACTACCAATGACATAAAGGGATATTGGGACAGTGTGGGTAATAAAAATTGAAGTGGGTGATCAGCTATGATCATATTGAATGGCAGAGCAAGCTCGATGGGCTGAATGGCCTACTTCTGTTTGCATTGCAAATGCTTCAGCCTTGCCTTTTGCACTGATGTGCTGGGTTCCCCCATCATTGAGGATGGTGATATTTGCTGAGCCCCCTCCTCCAGTTAGTTGTTTCATTGTGCACCAGCATTCATGACTGGATGTGGCAGGACTGCAGAGCATTGGCCCGATCCATTGCTTGTGGGATAGAATCATGTAATAATAGAACGTTAAGGCACAGAAAGAGGCCACTTGGCCCATCATGTTTGTGCCAGCCGAAAAACGATCCACCTATTCTAATCCCACCTTCCGGCATTTGCTCCATAGCTCTGCAGATTACTCCCTTGAGGTGCATATCCAGACTCCTTTTGATTGAGTTGAGGGTTTATGCCTCAACTACCCTTTCAGGCATTGAGTTCCAGACCCCCAGCACCCTCTGGGTGAAAAAGTTTTTCCTTATTTCCCCTATAATTTTTCTACCAATCATTTTAAAACCTTGTCACTGACCTCTCTGCTAAGGTGAACAGACCCATCATCTCCACTCTATCCAGGCCCCTCAAAATTTTGCTCTTTTCAATCAGATCTCCCCTCAGCCTTCTCTGTTCCAAGGAGAACAACCCCAGCCTCTCCAATCTGTCCTCATTGCTGCATTTTTCCAGTCCAGGCAACATCCTCGGAAATCTCCTCTGTACCCTCTCTAGTGTAATTACATCCTTTCTGTAATGAGGTGACCAGAACTGCACACAGTACTCAAGTTGTGGCCTAACCAATGAATTGTATAGTTCCAGCATAACCTCTCTGCTCTTATATTCTGTACTTCGGCTAATAAAGGAAAGGATTCCATTTGCCTGCTTAACCACCTTATCGACCTGTCCTGCTACCTTCAGGGATCTGTGGACATTCACTCCAAGATCCCTCACTTCCTCTACACTTCGCAGTATTTTCCCGTTAATGGTATATTTCTTTGCCTTGTATGACCTCCCTAAATACATCACCTCACACTCCTCCAAGCTGAATTCCATTTGCCACTTTTCTGCCCATTTAGCCAGTCCATTAATATCTTCCTGCAGCCGACTTCTATCCTCCTCGCTATCTACCACACAGCCAGTCTTTGTGTCATCTGCAAACTTCTTGATCATGCCCCCGACATGTATGTCCAAATCGTTAATATTTTCCACAAAAAGTAGGTGAGCCAGTACTGAACCCTGCGGAAAGCCACTGGAAACAGCCCTCCAGTCGTTAAAACACCCATCAACAATTGCCCTTTGCTTCCTGCCACTGAGCCAATTTTGTATCCACCTGGCTGTATTTCCTTGGATCCCATGGGATTTTATTTTTTTAACCAGGCTGCCAGGTGGGACCTTGTCAAAAGCCTTGCTAATATTCATGCAGACCATATCAACTGCATTATCCTCATCTATCTTCCTTGTTACTTCTTCAAAAAATTCGATCAAGCTGGTCAAACTAGATCTTCCTTTAACAAATTCATGCTGACTATCCTTCATTAACTTGTGCCTTTCTAAGTGACAGTTAACCCTGTCTCTCAGAATAGATTCCAATAAATGGCCCACCACTGAGGTTAGACTGACTGGCCTGTAATTATTTGACCTATCCTTCACTCCCTTTTGAAACAGAGGTACAGCGTTTGCAGTTCTCCAAACTCTGGCACCACACCTTTATCCAGTGAGGACAGGAAAATGATGGTCAGACCTTCTGCTGTTTCCTCTCTTGCTTCTATTGACAACATAGGGTACATTTCATCTGGCCCTGGTGATTCATCAAATTTCAAGAATGCTAATCCCACTAATATTTCCTCTCTCCCTATATTTAGCACATCCAATACTTCACACTGCTCCTTATCTACAATATCTGCAATGTCCCCCTCTTTGGAAAGCAGACACCAGTATTCATTAAGAACCAAACCAACATCTTTTACAGGCCCTACTCTCTGCTTAGTTATCCTCTTAGTCTTAATGTATTGACATAACATCTTTAGGTTCAGCTTGATTTTGCTTGCCAATATTCTTTCATGCCCTCTCTTTGCTTTCCTAATTTCCTTTATGATTTCACCCCTCCACTTTCTGTACTCCTCTCGGCTTTCTGTAGTATTGAGTTCTCGGTGTCAGACATCAGCTTTCCTTTCCTGCCTTATCTTATCCTGTCGGCTCCTTGACATCGATGGGGCTCTTGATTTGGACGTCCCAGCCTTTTTCTTTGTGGGAACATGTTTACTCTGAACCCCTTGAATCTCTGCTTTGAATGCCTCCCACTGTTCTGACTCAGACTTACCTTCAAGTAGCTGTTTCCAGTCCACTTTCGCTAAACCACTCCTCAGTTTAGTAAAATTGACCTTGCCCCAACTGAGAACTCTAACTCCTGTTCTATCTCTGCCCTTTTCCATAATTATGTTAGAACTGACTGAATTATGATCACTACCAACAAAATGCTCTCCCACTGCCACCCCTTCCACCTGCCCATCTTCATTTCCTAAAACTAAGTCTAAAACTGCGCCCTCTCTCATTGAACATACTACATACTGGGCAAAAAGGTTCTCCTGAACACACCTCAAGAATTCTGCTCCCTCAATTCCTTTCACACTAAAACTATCCCCGTTAATATTGGGGTAGTTAAAATCCCCCACGATTACTGCCTTTTTGCACATTCTTGCACCTCTCAGAGATTTGCCTACATATCTGCTATTCTATTTCCCTCTGACTATTAGGGGGTCTATAGTAAACTCCCAGCAGTGTGATTGCCCCTTTTGTGTTCCTTATCTCAATCTATAAGGCCTAATTTGATGCACCTTCCAGCATATCATCCCTCCTCACAGCTGTAATAGTTTCCTTGACCAAAATTGCCAATCCCCCTCCTTTCTAATCCCCCTCCCTATTGTGTCTGAAAACCCTCTAACTAGGAATGTTGAGCTGCCATTCCTGTCCCTCCTTAAGCCATGTTTCTGTAATAGCTATGATATCACACTGCCACATGTCTATCTGTGCCCTCAGCTCATCTGCTTTATTTGCTACACTCCTTGCACTGAAATAGTTACCCTTGCGAACTGCCAAACTCTTTTTTTTGATTTTCTAACCTTTGTTTCCTCAGTCTTCCAGACTCATCCATTAATTTTCTGCCTTCCATTTCATTTCTCATTTTGTACCAACTCAGTCTAACCTCAGGTCCCCATCCACCTGCCAAACTAGTTTAAACCTTCCCCAACAGCACTAACAAAACGTCCCGCAAGGAACTCAGTCCCGGCTCTGTTCAGGTGCAATCCGTCCGGCCTGTACAGGTCCCATCTCCCCCAGAGCCGGTTCCAATGTCCCAGGAATCTAAAGCCCGCCCTCCTGCTTAGTTCTATCGCGTACTGCTTACACAGCTTAGCATGCATTTAGTCCTGTGTTGTACCTTCCCCAGATCAGCATCTTATTTTGAGGTATGCCTGGTTCTGCTCCTGGCATGCTCTCCTGACCTCTTCATTGAACCAGCATTGATCCCCTGGCTTGATGGTAAAGGTAGATTGCGGGACATGTAGGCCATGAGGTTACAGGTTGTAGTTGAATATAATTCTGCTGCTGCTGATGACCCACAGTGTCTCATGGATGCCCAGTTTTGAGCTGGTAGATCTGTTCTGAATCTATCCCATTTAGTAGGATTGTAGTGTCAATCAACATGATGGAGGATATTGTCAGTGTAAAGAGGGACTTTGTTGCCACAAGGACTGTGCAGTAGAACTCCTGCCACTAATATCATGGACAGCGGAATCTGTGACAGGTAGATAGGATGGTGATGAGATCAAGAAGGTTTTTTCCTCTTGGTTCCCTCACCACCTGCCACAGCCTAGTCTGGCAGATGTGTCCTTCAGGCCTTGGCCAGGCCAATCAGTATTGGTGCTACCGAGTCACTCTTGGTGATGGGCATTGAAGATTGAAGTGTTCCACATTTTCTGCCCTTGCTACCTTCAGTGTTTCTTCCAAGTGCTGTTCAACATGGAGGTGTACTGATTCAAAAACTGAGGGAGGGTGGTAGGTGGTAATCGGCAGGAGGTTTCCTTGACTATGCTTGCACCCGAGGCCATGAGATTTCATGAGTTTTGGAGTCAATGTTGAGGACTACCAGGACAACTCCTTCCTGACTGTATACTACTGTACCGTCACCACTGGTGGGTCTTTCCTGCCGGTGGGACAGGACACACCCAGGGATGGTGATGGTGAAGAAAACCAGAAAGCGCTGGAAATACTCAGCAGGTCTGCCAGCATCTGTGGAGACAGAAACAGAGTTAATGCTTCAGGACGATGAACTCTGATGAGAGGTCATCAATGCGAAATGTTAACTCTGTTTCTCTCTCCACAGATGCTGCCAGACCTGCTGAGTATTTCCGGCACTTTCTGTTTTTATTTCAGATTTCCAGCATTGGCAGTATTTTGTTTTTAGTATGGTAATGGAGGAGACTGGAACACTGGCTGAAAGGTATGATTCAGTCAGTATGACAAGAATCTTGCTTGATTGGTCTGTGGAACAGCTCTCTCAACTTTGGCAGAAGTCCTCATTGGCTGGTAAGGAGGATTTTGTAGAGTAACTGACTGGGGCGTTCCTTTGTCATTCCCAGTGCCCAGGTTGATGCTGGGCAGTCCATCCAGTTTAATTGTTTGTCAGCTTTTTTGTAATAGTTTGCTCGGCATTTCAGAGGGCAGTTAAGAGTCAACAACATTGCTGTGGTTGTGGAGTCACATGTCGGCCAGACCGGGAAAGGACAGCAGATTTCCTTTCCTAAAGGACATTAATGAACTAGATGGGTTTTGAACAACAATTCAGTAGTTTCATGGTCGCTATAACTGAGAGCAGCTTTATTAAATTGAATTTAATTCCACCAGACCAGATTTGAACTTGTATCTCCGGAGCATGAGTCCGGGCCTCTGGATTACTAGCCCAGTAACATTACCACCATGCTACTGAATGTTGGCAAAGTCAGAGAGGAAGAGTGGAGACAGGGTTAGGATGAATGTTGTGCAAGACACTGAGGAAGGATGGAAAAAGTTTTGAAGATAAAAATTGCACAAAACATGAAGGAAGAGGTCAGAAGATTCAAGGATGAATGTTGGAAGAGGGCTGTGAGTTTCGGTGCGGCACAGTGGCACAGTGGTTGGCACCGCAGCCTCACAGCTCCAGCAACCCGGGTTCAATTCTGGGAACTGCCTGTGTGGAATTTGCAAGTTCTCCCTGTGTCTGCGTGGGTTTCTTCCGGGTGCTCTGGTTTCCTCCCACATGCCAAAGACTTGCAGGTTGATAGGTAAATTGGCCATTATAAATTGCCCCTAATATAGGTAGGTGGTAGGGAAATATAGGGACAGGTGGGGATGTGGTAGGAATATGGAATTAGTGTAGGATTAGGATAAATGGGTGGTTGATGGTCGGCACAGACTTGGTGGGCCGAAGGGCCTGTTTCAGAGCTGTATCTCTAAATATATAAATAAAGAATGTTGCCCAAGACAGGGAGGGATGCGGGTGGAGGGGGAAAGAGGCTTAAGGATGAATGGTGACAAAGATAGCAAGTAAATGGGGAGAGATTGCAATAGGTCAGTGTTGCTCCAGAGATGGACGATGTGGGGGGCACAAGGAATCAGAGTTTCAGGGATGAATGCGAGAGGAGATCAGAGGAACGGGAGCAGAGAGGGTCATGGTGTTGCTCCAGAGATGCTGGAAGCAGTGGTAGCAGTGGTGGGGTGGAATATCAGAGGTTCAGAGATGAATATTAGCAAGGACTAGGAGGATGGAGGCAAACCTTTGGACAATGGAAATGGACCAAGAGGGGGAACGTGGTGGAGAGGCACAGGGATGAATGTTGCCCAAGTTCAGAGGAAAGGGGGAATACCGATAGAGGTTTGGGGATTAATGTTGCCCAGGTTCAGGAGCAAGGTGGGGAGACAGATTCAGGGGTGAATGTTGAACACGACAGCGATATAAAGGGAGAAATGTTCACGGATGAATGAGTTGGAAAAGGGGAAAGGTTCAGGGATGAATGTTGCACAAGACCGGAAGAGAGGGGGAGAAGAGAACTTCCCAACAAAGTTGCATTTGACAGGATGAAGCTTGCGTCAACATTCCACTATTATCACACAAAGTGAGATAGAGATAGAGATCCAGGAGGTTTCATCATCAGTCACATGCAGCTCAATATAAATAAACCATCTCACTGTGTCTGACGGATTTTCATCTCCGGCGGAGAGGATGCGCTGGAGTTTGGCATTGGTGCGGGCTCTGGCGGTGCTGGCACTGTGGATCGGCGGAGACTCCGGGGTCTTTTCCCAGAATCCGTGTCCATGTTCAACACGGGATCTGTGTCAACCCATACCTGCGGACCATCAGTACCAAGTTGAGGTGAGTGTCTCAGATCATTAAATTCCCTCGGGAAAAGAGTTAGTTTACTTGAAGTTGTCTTTTGAAGTGTGTTGAGCAGTAACTCTTGGAATGGAGCATTGGGATGTGAGCTCCTGCCTTTCCTCATGTGGTTCAGCTCCTCTCACCCTCACTGATGTGGAAGGTCAGAGATTGTCCTCGTTAGGATGTTCCTTTTACACCAGGGGCGGGACTCCACCCCCCGGGGCTGGGCTGGGCTGGACTGGGGGGCTCGGGCTGGACTGGACTGGGGGGCTCAGGCTGGGCTGGACTGGACTGGGGGGCTCGGGCTGGACTGGGTTGAGGTGGGGAAGAGAGTTCTCCAGTCAGGCTCCAGCCTGGGCTCCGGGGGAGATACAGACTGGAGAGGGGTCGTTAACACAGTCCGAGTATCAGGAACAGGCTGAGGCTGTGAGTCGGGGTCAGTGACAGGTGAAGCTGGTGCAGCAGCGCAAGGGGCAGCTCAGATTATTGTTGAAATGCAAAGAGAATCCTGTTATATATAATACATATGTTCAAGTGTTAATCTTGGTATAGTTACAGCCTGTGTAAAATAGGACCAGCCGTAGTATTGGGCAGTGCAAAGATATTTTAACAAGTGCAGCATCAATAAAATGTGTTTTTAATGTTTCTCCAATGTGCAGAGTCTTAAATGATGTGTGATCCAACTCTTACAGCCTCATACCATGGTTCAGGTTTGCAGATTTCACACAATATTGATCCAGAAACACCAGTTAAAAATCCTGGAATCGCATGGAATAAAATTGTGATTTGACCTCGGTCATTGTAAAACTGGGACCCTGGTCATGATTAAACTGAATACAATTTAGCAGATCTTTGAACAAATGTTGGTGTTAAATGTCTCTGTAACTGCTGTGTAGTTGATGAGGTTAGCATTTATTTCAGAGTAATGTTACTAAGTGGGCAGTGTGGCAGGAACAGGAGCTCCATCAATATAACCTGCAGACTAGATGTGTTCATTATCCCTTCCTTATCCTGTACCCTGGGGACAATTATATTGATCAGGAAAATCTATATTTTTAATGTCAGTTTTATATCCTTCATTACTGCAGCTGACAGTTTTATTTTTGTATCAGGTCTTGGCGTTTTATCATGGAGGAGCGGATTGGATACATTATGACTGGTCCAAGGTCACGACTGTTGTCGCCTTGCATTTTCCACCAGCTGATCTTGTGTGTCATGCTCACGCAAATAAAGTTCGAGTTGTCCTGAAAGGTAACTAATTTTATCACAGAATAAAACATGAATGTCCTTCTGTCTTCTAATGCAAGCTGAATTATTGAGAACCACGGAATGGAACATGCAGTGTCCAGATTTGAGGCTCGAGCATAATCACCGGAATGGACTGGTTGGGCCGAATGGCCTGTTTGTGTGCTGTATATTTTATGTCATTCTATGATATCGCTGTTATTGATGTTACAGTGCTGAAATTCCTCTGCAGCTCCTATACAACCATTATTAATGATTCTACATTCCAATTATTATATATTAAAAATATTACATCAACACACACCTCCTGTCCTCATAGAATGATGGAATGGTTACAACACAGAAGGAGGCCATTCTGCCCATCCTATCCGTGCCAGCTCTCTGCAAGAGTAACTCACCTCGTCCCCTTCCCTCGCCATTTCCCTGTAGCTCTGCAATTTTGTTTCTCTTCAGATGATTATCCAAGTCTCTTTTGAACTCCTCCATTGAATCTGCCCCCACCACATGCTCAGGCAGTGCATTCCAGATCCTAACAACTCACTGTGTGAAAAAGGTTTTCCGCACGTCACTGTTGCTTCTTTTGCCAATCCCCTTAAATCGGTGTCCTCTGGTTCTCAATCCTTCTGCCAATGGGAACAGTTTCTTTGTATCTACTCTGTCCAGAACCCTCATGGTTTTGATCGGCTCTATCAAATCTCTTCTTAATCTTCTGGAAGGAGAACAGTCCCAGCTTCTCCAACATATCCATGTAACTGGTGTTCCTCATCCCTGGAACCATTTTCGTTAATATTTTCTGCACCCTCTCTGAAGCTTTCACAACCTTCCTAAAGTGTAGTGCCCAGAGCTGGACACAATATTCCAGTTGAGGCTGAGCCAGTGTTTTATACAGGTTTATCCTAACTTCCACCACCACCACCACCACCCTCCTCCACCTGGCTGAACTTGTTCTCACATTTCCTTCAAGTGAAAGGCATTGCTATGGGTATCCGCATGGGTCCTCGTTTTGACCGGCTTTTTGTGGAATATATCGAACATTCCTTGTTCGAGTCCTACTTAGGCCCCCTCCCCAATCTCTTTTTCTAGTTCGTTGATGAATGTATCGGTGCTCCCGTCCAAACTGGAAAACTTGATCAACTTTGGTTGTAATTTCCACCCTTCTCTCACCTTCACTCTCCAACACTTCCCTTCCATTCCTCGACTTCTCTGTTTCTATCTCTGGGATAGGCTGTCTACGAACATTCATTATCGGCCCACCGACTCTCACAGCTAGCTCAACTGCACTTCTTCACACCCTGCCTCCTGTAAGGGCTCCGATTCATTTCCAGTTTCTCCGTATCCGACGCATCTGCTCTGATGATGCAACCTTCCATGACAGCGCTTCTGAAATGCCTTCCTTTTTCCTCCACCGAGGATTCCCCCCTCCCACTGCGGTTGACAGGGCCCTCTATCGTGCCGGGCCCAATTCCCGCTCCTCTACCCTCACCCCTTCCCCTCCTTCCCAGAATTGCGACAGGGTTCCCCTTTCCAGCCCACCAGCCTCCACATCCAAAGGATCATCCTCCGCCATTTCTGCCATGTCCAGCATGATGCAACTGCCAAACGCATGTTCCCCTCCCCTTCCCAGTCAGCATTCCGAAGGGATCATTCCCCCTGCTATACCCTTGTCCACTCCTCCATTTCCCCCACCACCTCATCCCCTTCCCATGGCACCTTCCCCTGCAATCGCAGGAGGTGTAATACCTGCCCATTTACCTCCTCTCTCCTGACTATCCAAGGCCCCAAACACTCCTATAATAAAAGCAAAATACTGCGGATGCTGGAAATCTGAAACAAAAACAAGAAATGCTGGAATCACTCAGCAGGTCTGGCAGCATCTGTGTAAAGAGAAGCAGAGTTAACGTTTCGGGTCAGTGACCCTTCTTCAGAACCCCAAACACTCCTTTCAGGTGAAGCAGCGATTTACTTGTACTTCTTTCAATTTAGTATACTGTATTCGCTGCTCACAATGTGGTCTCCTCTACACTGGGGAGACCAAATGCAGAATGGCTGGCCACTTTGCAGAAAACCTCTGCTCAGTCCGAAAGCATGACCCGAGCTTCCAGTTGCTGGCCATTACAACACCCCACCCTGCTTTCATGCCCACATCTCTGTCCTGAGATTGCTGTCGTGTTCCATTGAACATCAATGCAAGCTCGGGGAACAGCATCTCATTTATTGATTAGGCACGCTACAGCGTGACAGACAGAACATTGAGTTCAATAATTTCAGAGCATGACGGGTCCCCTTTTTATTTTTATTTTTAGTTCAGTTTTCTGTCAATTAACACCCTCGCTGTCATAACGCTTTGTCTTTCATCACACCAATAACATACCGTTTGCCTTTGCTCCATGATCTTCTGGTCAGTTATTCTCTGTGATCGTGCCCTATCAACACCTTCTCTTTGATTATCTCTTGCTCCACCCCCGCTTTACTTGCTTGAAACCTATTACATTTTGAATATTTGCCCGTTCTGATGAAGGATCAGTGACCTGAAATGTTAACTCTGCTTCTCTCTCTAGAGATGCTGCCAGACCTGCTGAGTATTTGCAGCATGTCTTGTTTTGATTTCAGATTTCCAGCATCTGCAGTATTTTGCTTTTACATCATTTATTCTTTATCCTAACTTCTTTGTTCTTGTACTCCATGCCTCTTTATAAAGCCCAGGATCCCATATGCTTTCTTAATGCTTTCTCAACCGACCCTGCCACCTTCAATGATTTGTGCACATATACCCCCAGGTGCCTATGCTCCGAAACCACCTTTAAATTTGTACTCTTAATTTTTATTGTCTTTTCTCATTCTTCCCACTAAAATGAATTGCTTCACACTTCTCTGTATGAAATTTCATCTGGGACTTGTTTGCCCATTCCACCAACCTGTCCTCTTGAAGTTTATCATTATCTTCCTTACAGTTCACAATACTTCCAAGTTTTGTGTCATCTGCCAATTTTTAAATTGTGTCCCATATTCTCAAGTCTAGGTCATTACTATATATCAAGAAAAGCAGGGATCCTAACACCGTCACCTGGGGAACCCCACTATCTCCTTTCCTCCAACCCAAAAACAACCGTTCACAACTACTCTCTGTTTCCTGTCATTCAGCTAATTTCATATCCATGCATCCACTGTTCCATTGATTCCATGAGCTCTAACCTTTCTGACCAGCCTGTTATGTGGAATTTAAATGTGTTTCAGACGGGTGGGAGATGGGGTGGCTGGCTTCCACTTTTCGCCTCCCAACTGACCATGGATAGTGTTTCCATTAAACTAGTGTTTCAGCCCCTGAGTGTTTTAAGAGTCAAATAAACAGACCAAGTACTGGTTTTCTCATAAGTTTAATAAGAAAGATAACTATTTTACACAATAACTAAATTGTTTGCAATCTTCACCCATGCACATATTCACACACATACACACATAGGATAGATGGATCGAGAGAAAAATGGAAAAAATGGAAATGCTGCACAAGTGCCTTTGAGGATGGTGCTGTTGAGACAATGCCAAGCAGCACTGTGATCAAGATTGGATGGACAATGTCACTTCTACTCTGCAAGTGGCCTGTGCTGTACCTGACCTGGGAGTGTTCAGTGCTCACGTTGGACAGTGAGTGGAAGAGTAATCCACTCGCTCCAGTGACATTGCCCATCCTTGGAACACATAAAGTCACTAACAAAAATTAGGTTGAAAATGCTGAAAATACACAGCAAGTCTCAGCGTCTGGGGAATGAAGGTTATTGCCTTAATTTGTAAATGGTCATTACTCAAAATTAACCTGTTTTTTCTTCAGATGCTGGCTTGCTGTGTATTTCCAGCATTTTCTATTTTTGTTTCAGATTTTTAGTATTTGCAGTTTTTTAAAACTCATTTTAAAAAAAGTATTTCAACCGAATGTCTGTTTTCTACCAAGATTGTCCAAATTAAACTCCATCTGCCATTTCTCATCCCAAGTCTCAAACCGATCTATATCCTGCTGTATCCTCTAACAATCCTCATCATTATCCGCAACTCCACCAACCTTTATGTCGTCCGCAAACTTACTAATCAGACCAGCTACATTTACCTCCAAATCATTTATATATACTACAAACAGCAAAAGTCCCAGCACTGATCCCTGTGGATCACCACTAGTCACAGCCCTCTATTCAAAAAAGCACCCTTCCACTGCTATCCTCTGTCTTCTATGACTGAGCCAGTTTTGTATCCATCTTGCCAGCTCACCTCTGATCCCGTGTGACTTCACCTTTTGTATCAGTCTGCCTTTTCAAAGGCCATATAGATAACATCCACTGCCCTTCCTTCATCAATCATCTTTGTCACTTCCTCAAAAAACTCAATCAAATTAGTGAGACATGACCTACCCTTCACAAAACCATGCTGCTTCTCACTAAGAACTTCATTTGTTTCCAAATGGGAGTAAATCCTGTCTCAAAGAATCCTCTCTAATAATTTCTCGACGACTGACGTAAGGCTCACCGGCCTAAAATTTCCTGGATTATCCTTGCGACCCTTCTTAAACAAAGGAACAACATTGGTTATTCTCCAGTCCTCTGGGACCTCACCTGTCGCCAATGAGTATGCAAAGATTTCTGTCAAGGCTCCAGCAATTTCTTCCCTTGCCTCCCTCAGTATTCTGGGGTAGATCCCATCAGGCCCTGGGGACTTATCTACTTTAATGCTTTGCAAGACACCCAACACCTCCTCCTTTTTGATAATGAGATGACTGAGACTATCTACACTCCCTTCCCTCAGCTCATCATCCACCAAGTCCTTCTCTTTGGTGAATACTGATGCAAAGTACTCATTTCGTACCTCGCCCATTTCCTCTGGCTCCACACATAGATTCCCTTCTCTGTCCTTGAGTGGGCCAACCCATTCCCTAGTTACCCTCTTGCTCTTGAAATGCGTATAAACGTATACACAAAGATGGAGAGAGAGAAAAAGGGTAACATTTAATTAAAGTCTCAAGGCATGCAAGAATTTTGTGCTTTGCAGAAACTTACTGAATTTCTTAGAAGGAAAATCTTTTCAAATGTGCAGGCCTGGATGTTTGTAGTCTTGAACTTGCTGAGATGTTGCACACTTCCTGTTTGCTTCCACAGGTGGGGGATTCAAAGTCACTTGAGCAATTTCTCTCTGCCTCGGTTGTTCAAAGATGTTTCAAAACATTTTTAGAGGCAGGGCTCCTTTGCTTAGCTGGTCGCCCTCACAGCTTCTCTGGCTGGAAAATATGGCCTTCTGTAGTCTCTGGTTGATCTCTGCCTCTCTCTACAGGGTAAGGTAAAAACCCATCACACTCGAGTCTCTGTCAGGTGATAACATGGCCCCTCCCCCCTGCTGTCACCATACAATGGTCAAGGATGTGCAAATCATGCTGTCTGATGTCTTCTGGATGGGATCCATACTGCTACAATGGTGTTACTTCACCCTATTATTTTGGCTTTTGAATCCGTAGTTTCTCTGTCTGCCAGGTTTGATAACTCAATTCTTGAAGATCGGAGCCGCTTTGCATTGATCGGCCTGTTTTCTATTTTAATATCTCCCCAGGGTGAGACCAGATGTGATGATGGGTTTTGTTCTTCAACAGCCCAAATGTATTTTCCAGTACAGGAGTGGTGTCACCTGACACCGACTCCATCTTGTCTATCGCAATGTGTCCATATTTTAGAGTTTAACTCACCAGTTCATTTTTTATAGTCCATAATTGCTCCAGTTCACTTCATATTTCATCCTTGCTTCTTTTGTGAGTAAAACAACTCCCTGCAAGAGGGAAAATGAAATTCCTTGGTATTTCATTTTTTTGTTTCTTGTTTTCAGAAAGAAAGGAAGCAAGTTAGATATAAGATAGCACACATCTGTACACATTCATCCCACGCATTCTTCAGGCTTCCAGTCATGATTTCTTTACAGATTTCTGCTAACATAATGATTTTAAATTCGGGAATCGCACATTGGCAATAAGGCTGTTTTTTTCCTGCTTTATGTGCAATTTTTAACATTTCACAGCTGAAGGTGTAAGCTCCATCAAAACAATCTGGCTTTTTTATCTTTAATTTTTTTCCTGAATTGTTAAGGGGTTGTGGTTAGTGTCGATATGAATTTCTCTCTGTCTGTTATTTGCATTGACTTTGAAATGTTGAAGGGCTGCTGGGAGTCCTAATGGCTCCTTCTCCATTCTGGAATATTTCCTTTGGTGTTTTTTGAATTTTTTTGAGGAATATCCAATTGGTTTCTCGAGGCCTGAATTATCATCTTGGAGTAAGAATGCTCCTGCTCCGATATCACTGGCGCGATAGACATCTGAAAGGATTTATTAAAATTTGGAGCTGCCAATATTGGGTCATCTGTTAAAATCACCTTCAACTTTTCATGCTTTGGAGAGGGTGCAGAGGAGGTTCACCAGGATGTTGCCTGGTATGGAGGGTGCTAGCTATGAAGAGAGGTTGAGTAGATTAGGATTATTTTCATTAGAAAGACGGAGGTTGAGGGGGGACCTGATTGAGGTGTACAAAATCATGAGAGGTTTAGACAGGGTGGATAGCAAGAGGCTTTTTCCCAGAGTGGGGGATTCAATTACTAGAGGACACGAGTTCAAAGTGAAAGGGGAAAAGTTTAGGGGGGATATGCGTGGAAAGTTCTTTACGCAGAGGGTGGTGGGTGCCTGGAATGCGTTGCCAGCGGAGGTGGTAGATGCGGGCACGATGGCGTCTTTTAAGATGTATCTAGACAGATACATGAATGGGCAGGAAGAAAAGAGATACAGACCCTTAGAAAATAGGTGACATGTTTAGATAGAGGATCTGGATCGGCGCAGGCTTGGAGGGCCGAAGGGCCTGTTCCTGTGCTGTAATTTTCTTTGTTCTTTGTTCTTTGTTCTTTTTTCGAAAGCTGTCTGGCACTGCTCTGACCACACCACTTTTACACTTTTCTTCAACTAGTCAGTTAAAGGTACAGCTATGGTGCTGAAACTCAGAACAAATATTCACCACAAACCACACATTTCCAGGAAAGGCATCATTTCCCTCATTGTTTTGGGAATGGGGAAATCTACCAGGGCTTGCACTTTTGCTGCCCTTGGGAACACCCGACGTTGGTCTACAATGTACCCTAAATTGGCTACTTTCACCTTAACAAATTTGATCTTTGCTAAATTGACTACTAGGTGAGCTTTTTGTAGAACCTTTGTTACAACCTGGTGAGAAAGGTATCTCGTGGTCCCTTTCAGCCTTCACCTGGTCTTACTGTAACAGGGTTTAATTTTAAACACACTGTGTTTTGAGCTCGACCTTGGTGAATACTTGTTCACCATTTTCCAATTATAAGGTAAAGAATCCCGCACCCACAGGCTTTCTTAAGTTTGAAGGAAAGTGAAATTTATTAAAACTTAAACTTAAATTCTAATTCAGTTAACGCTTACGGATACATGCCACGGTGCACGTTAACATGTATATGCGATACGCACATGTAAGTAGAGGCAGAAAAGAGCAGAAGAAAAATAAAGTGGAGAGGTTTGAGGCAATATCTGAAGAGTTTCTTGTTACTGTACTTCGAGCTCTCTGTGGAGTCTTCTTGTAGTTAATTCTTGCTTTTCATTGGGGCCCAGTATTCTTCTTAAACCTTGTTCACTGGAGGAGACTTTTCTCTCTCTTGGGTTCCTGTGTCTTCAATGGATTCCAAAACTGGTGAGAGGGAGATGAGAGCAGACAGGGGAGGCTGCGGTGAGCCAGCCACGAGAGGTCTTTTCAGACCAGGAGCAAACAGCTTTCTGCCAGTTCAAAACTCTGTGGCAAGTTCAAATTCAAAAAAAAACTCTCAGTTCAAAACTCTGCAACAGCCAGTTTGTCATGTGACTAAACTGGTCTGACCACGTATTCTGTGATTTGGGGAGCAGGGACTGGTTCCTTTGTTCCAACACTGTCTGCTAGTATGCAAAAATGTCTTTCCGGCCAGGGGCCTGGCAATTCCTTGTGATAGGCCCACTTTTCTTCCCAGCAACAATTTTAAATTTAATGTCCATGTGGCGAAATTAATGTGTCGCATTCTTGGCAGGTGGGAGCCTGCATGACACCTTAAAGAATTCCCTTAAATGTTTCAAATGTTCCCAGGTATTGCTGTAAACTAACAGATCATCCAGGTAGACGACATGATTGGTTAAACCAGCAACCACCTGGTTCATCAGTCTTTGCAATGTGGCTGGGGCATTTTTTAACCCTAATGGCATTATGTTACATTGGAATAAGCCATCAGGGGTGACAAATGCTGAAATTTCATTTGCTTGGGTGGTCCTGGGGACTTGCCAGTATCCTTTCAATAAATCGATTTTATTAGTATAGGTGGAGTTGCCTATTCGGTCAATGCATTCCTCAATATGGGGGATTGAATAGAAATCTGTCCTTGTTACTGCATTGAATTTCTTTAAATTTGATGAGAAATGTAAAGGCTGGTTGATCTATCAGGTTTGGGTATTAGTACAATTGGGGAATTCCAGCTGCTTTGGCAGGGCTCAATTAAATCTTTGTCCAACATGTTTTGAACTTCCTTGCGGACCTGAGTCAATTTATCAAGGCTCAGTTTATTTTAAAGGTGGAGTCTCTCCACATTTACATCATGTATTCTTAAGGATATGTGACCCAGTTTGTCCCTACAAATTTCTTCACACTCCCTTATCAGTGTTGCTAGATCCTGTCTGTTCCAGTCAGAGATAGTCAAATATGGTGTCTAGTCTCCTTTGATATTTCTGTATTTCCTAATTTTACAGTGGGGGTTAAATTTGAGAATTTTCTGAGTTCCCATTGTCATGATTGTATGTGTGGGCTTCAGTATTGGAGAATATATAGTACTTGGAAGGGAAACTGAAAGTAGCTGTGTGCTTTTGGGAAAACACCTGACCTGGGGGTTATTGTAAGGTCAAATAGCTTTGTAGCCACAGTGAGAGCACTAAGCAAGAACTTTACAGAAGTCTTTAATAAAACACTTGTTAAATCTTTGTTGAAGTTACGGTTGTGATTTCAAGTGTGAGTCATTTCAGCCTGTGATGTGATACCCTTCCTCACCTAATTTGTCTTCACTAAGGCTGTCCTTCTTTACTGTTCTAACTGCCTGACACACACTCGCTGGTCTGTCTGGTTCCTGACTGTGGAATTGTTTCAGCATATTGATGTGGCACAGTCTTTGCTTTTTTCTCCAGTCTGGGGTATTAATTAGGTCGTTCAGTAACCTTTTCCCCTCTACTGTACGGGCCACAGAATCTGGCTTTCAGGGATTTGCATTGCAGTGGTAACAGTACCAGAACCTGGTCCTCTGGTTTAAATTCTCAAGGTGCATGGACATGTACCCACCTTCAATGCCTTTGATCAGAACCTTTGCCTTTAGCGAGCTCTCTGGTGGAAAGGTCATACCTTTATCCAGGATTGTGTGTCGCCTGTATCTCTAGGCAGAACAATAGACTTGCCTGTTGTATCAGAGGGGTATCGCGAAAGCTTTCCTTTCAAAACAAAATCCTGATAACCTTCAGGAATCTTTTCTACTTCTGCCACACCTACGGCGGTATTCTTTAAGGGGTCCATTGCCCATGATTAGGGCCATTAGCCTGTCTGCCTTGCTGCCTGCTTGGGCACCCTTTTCTAGGCTAGCCTCCTGAACGACTACAAAATTTACTGGCCTCCCTTTTAACTTCTAGCAGTCAGTTTTAACATGCCCTGTTTTACTGCAGTGGAAACACATAGGTCTGTGGAAGACAGTCTTACCGTTGACATATTCTTTCCTTGCTGTTGGACGGCTTCTTGCATTCTCACTTTTGGTTTTCCTTTTGCGAGCACTCCATCTTTTATCTTTATTTAACTTACTGTCTTTCCCAAACGGTTGGGAATTTTTGTGGAAGCGTTTTCCCTGAATAAAGGGTTTTTGCGTGAGCTCAAAGTTATCTGCCATGACAGCAGCTTCTCTCACCCTTGTAACCCTTAGTTCTTCAATATAATTTCATATGATAATTGGGATTATCTACCCTGAGGCACAGTGTGGCTTTCGTGCAGAGAGATCGACTATTGACATGCTGTTCTCCCTTCGTCAGATACAGGAGAAATGCCGTGAACAACAGATGCCCCTCTACATTGCTTTCATTGATCTCACCAAAGCCTTTGACCTCGTCAGCAGACGTGGTCTCTTCAGACTACTAGAAAAGATCGGATGTCCACCAAAGCTACTAAGTATCATCACCTCATTCCATGACAATATGAAAGGCACAATTCAACATGGTGGCTCCTCATCAGAGCCCTTTCCTATCCTGAGTGGTGTGAAACAGGGCTGTGTTCTCGCACCCACACTTTTTGGGATTTTCTTCTCCCTGCTGCTTTCACATGCGTTCAAATCCTCTGAAGAAGGAATTTTCCTCCACACAAGATCAGGGGGCAGGTTGTTCAACCTTGCCCGTCTAAGAGCGAAGTCCAAAGTACGGAAAGTCCTCATCAGAGAACTCCTCTTTGCTGACGATGCTGCTTTAACATCTCACACTGAAGAATGCCTGCAGAGTCTCATCGACAGGTTTGCGTCTGCCTGCAATGAATTTGGCCTAACCATCAGCCTCAAGAAAACGAACATCATGGGGCAGGATGTCAGAAATGCTCCATCCATCAATATTGGCGACCACGCTCTGGAAGTGGTTCAAGAGTTCACCTACCTAGGCTCAACTATCACCAGTAACCTGTCTCTAGATGCAGAAATCAACAAGCGCATGGGTAAGGCTTCCACTGCTATGTCCAGACTGGCCAAGAGAGTGTGGGAAAATGGCGCACTGACACGGAACACAAAAGTCCGAGTGTACCAGGCCTGTGTCCTCAGTACCTTGCTCTACGGCAGCGAGGCCTGGACAACGTATGCCAGCCAAGAGCGACGTCTCAATTCATTCCATCTTCGCTGCCTTCGGAGAATACTTGGCATCAGGTGGCAGGACTATATCTCCAACACAGAAGTCCTTGAAGCGGCCAACACCCCCAGCTTATACACACTACTGAGTCAGCGGCGCTTGAGATGGCTTGGCCATGTGAGCCGCATGGAAGATGGCAGGATCCCCAAAGACACATTGTACAGCGAGCTCGCCACTGGTATCAGACCCACCGGCCGTCCATGTCTCCGTTATAAAGACGTCTGCAAACGCGACATGAAATCGTGTGACATTGATCACAAGTCGTGGGAGTCAGTTGCCAGCATTCGCCAGAGCTGGCGGGCAGCCATAAAGACAGGGCTAAATTGTGGCGAGTCGAAGAGACTTAGTAGTTGGCAGGAAAAAAGACAGAGGCGCAAGGGGAGAGCCAACTGTGCAACAGCCCCAACAAACAAATTTCTCTGCAGCACCTGTGGAAGAGCCTGTCACTCCAGAATTGGCCTTTATAGCCACTCCAGGCGCTGCTTCACAAACCACTGACCACCTCCAGGCGCGTATCCATTGTCTCTCGAGATAAGGAGGCCCAAAAAAGAAAGAAAGAATTTCTAAATTCTTCCAATAGGATTACTTCTCCCAAATTTTGATATGAGAGGTCTAATTTGAGATATTGTATCCAGCGATCAAAAGCCATGTTGGTTAATTCTTTCAAATTGGATCAAGGTTTGGGCTGGTCTTTTCTGAGCCAGAAAGCAGTGGAGGCTGGGTCATTGAATATATTCAAGGCTGAGATCGATAGATTTTTGATTGACCAGGAAAGTAGAGTTGAGGGCAGAATCAGATCAGGCATGATCTTATCGAATGGCGGAGCAGGCTCGAGGGTCCAAATAGCCTACTCCTGCTCCTAATTCTTGTGTTCTTGTATTTCTTAACTTATGCCGATAGTCTTCAGTGACCAACTCATATGCATTTAATATAGCAGCTGAGTGGCGTGAAACAGGGCTGTGTTCTCGCACCTACACTGTTTGGGATTTTCTTCTCCCTGCTGCTCTCACATGCTTTCAAGTGTTCAGAAGAAGGAATTTTCCTCCACGCAAGATCAGGTGGCAAGTTGTTCAACCTTGTCCGTCTAAGAGCGAAGATCAAAGTACGAAAAGTCCTCATCAGGGAACTTCTATTTGCTGACGATGCTGCATTAACATCTCACACTGAAGAGTGTCTGCAGAATCTCATCGACAGGTTTGCGGCTGCCTGCAACGAATTTGGCCTAACCATCAGCCTCAAGAAAACGAACATCATGGGAAAGGACGTCAGAAATGCTCCATCCATCAATATTGGCGACCACGCTCTGGAAGTGGTTCAAGAGTTCACCTACCTAGTCTCAACTATCACCAGAAACCTGTCTCTCAATGCAGTAATCAACAAGCGCATGGGAAAGGCTTCCACTGCTATGTCCAGACTGGCCAAGAGAGTGTGGGAAAATGGCACACTGACACGGAACACAAAAGTCCGAGTGTATCAAGCCTGTGTCCTCAGTACCTTGCTCTACAGCAGCGAGGCCTGGACAACGTATGTCAGCCAAGAACGACATCTCAATTCATTCCATCTTCACTGCCTCCAGAGAATCCTTGGCATCAGGTGGCAGGACCGTATCTCCAACACAGAAGTCCTCGAGACGGCCAACATCCCCAGCTTATACACCCTACTGAGTCAGTGGCGCTTGAGATGGCTTGGCCATGTGAGCTGCATGGAAGATGGCAGGATCCCCAAGGACACATTGTACTGCAAGCTCGCTACTGGTATCAGACCCACCGGCCGTGCATGTCTCCACTTTAAAGACGTCTGAAAATGTGACATGAAGTCCTGTGACATTGATCACAAGTCGTGGGAGTCATTTACCAGCGTTCGCCAGAGCTGGCGGGCAGCCATAAAGGCGTGGCTAAAGTGTGGCGAGTCGAAGAGACTGAGCTGTTGGCAGGAAAAAAGACAGAAGTGCAAGGGGAGAGCCAACTGTGTAATAACCCCGACAACCAATTTTATCTGCAGCACCTATGGAAGAGTCTCTCACTCTAGAATTGGCCTTTATAGCCACTCCAGGCGCTGCTCCACAAACCACTGACCACCTGCAGGCGCGTATCCATTGTCTCCCGAGACAAGGAGGCCAAAGAAGATGAAGAAGTCTGGTCATAGTCAAAAGAGCTCTCTTCCGACAACAGAGGAAAAGCTTTGCGAGCTCTCCCCAGTAAGAGGAGAGTCCAATATTCTTTTGGTCATTTTAGCCTGGTGGCTATTTTCTCAAAGGAGATAAAATAAGACTAGAACTCCTTCTCATTAAAGTTTGGCACTAATCCCGAGTGTCTCGTAATAGAGTCATAGAGTTATACAGTACAGAAACAGGCTCTTTGAGTCTGTGCAGGCCATCAAGCACCCAACTATTCTAATCCCGTATTCCTGCACACGGCCCATAGCCTTGTATGCGATGGTGTTTCAAGTGCTCATCGAAATGTTGTGAGGTTTCCTGCCTCCACCACCTCTTCAGGCAGTGCATTCCAGATTCCAACCACCTGCTGGTGAAAACATTTTTCCTCAAATCCCCTCGAAACATCCTACCCCTTACTCTAAATCTATGGCCCCTGGTTCTTGACCCCTCCGCTGAGGGAAAAAGTTTCCTCCTATCTAACTGATCGATGCCCCTCATAATCTTGTACACCTCAGTCAGTTTCCCCCTCAGCCTTCTCTGCTCCAAGAAAAATAATCCTCACCTTTTCAGTCTCTCTTCATCGCTGAAATGCTCCAGCCCAGGCAACATCCTGGTGAATCTCCTCTGCTCCCTCTCCAGTGCAATCACATCCTTCCTGTAGTGTGGTGACTAAATTGTACACGATACTCCAGCTGTGGCCTAACTAGCATTTTATACAGCTCCATCATAACCTCCCTGTTCTTATATTCTATGCCTCGGCTAATAAAGGCAAATATCCCTAATGCCTTCCTAACCACCTTATCTACCTGTGCTGCTGCCTTCAGTGATCTATGGAAACATAGAAACAGAGAAAATAGGAACAGGATTAGGCCATTAGGCCCTTCGAGCCTGCTACGCCATTCATTGTGATCATGGCTGATCATCTAACTCAGTAACCTGTTCCCGCTTTCGCTCCAGATCCTTTGATCTCTTTCGACACAAGAGCGATATCTAACTCTTTCTTGAAAACAGACAATGTTTTGGCCTCAAATGCTTTCTGTGGCAGCAAATTCCACAGGCTCATCACTCTCTGGGTGAACAAATTTCTCCTCATCTCAGTCCTGAAAGGTTTACCCTGTATCCTTAGACTATGACCCCTGATTCTGGACACCACAACCATCGGGAACATCCTTTCTGCAGCTACCCTGTCAAGCCCTGTTCGAATTTTGTAGGTTTCTATGAGATCCCCCCTCGCTCTTCTGAACTGCAGTGAATATAATCCTAACCGACTCAATCTCTCCTCATCCGTCAGTCACACCATCCCAGGAATCAAACTGCTAAACCTTTGCTGCACTCCCTCTGTAGCAAGAACATCCTCCCTCAGATAAGGAGACCAAAACTGCGCACAATATTCCAGGTGTGGCCTCACCAAGGCCCTGTATAATTGCAGCAAGACATCCCTGCTCCTGTACTCAAATCCTCTCGCTATGAAGGCCAACATACCATTTGCCTTTTTTGCCACCTGTGGGACCTGCATGTTTACTTTCAGCGACTGGTCTGTGAGAACACCCAGGTCTCACTGGGATTCCCCTCTCTCAGTTTATAGCCGTTCAGATAATAATCTGCCTTCATGTTTTTGCTACCAAAGTGGATAACCTCACATTTATCCACATTATACTGCATCTGCCATGCATTTGCCCACTCACTCAACTTGTCCAAATCATCCTGAAGCCTCTCTGCATCCTCCTCACAACTCACCCTCCCACCCAGTTTTGTGTCATCTGCAAATTTGGAGATATTACATTTAGTTCCCTCATCTAAATCATTAATATATATTGTGAATAGCTGGGGTCCTAGCACCGATCCCTGCGGTACACTACTAGTCACTGCCTGCCATTTGGAAAAAGACCCGTTTATCCCTACTCTTTGTTTCCTGTCTGCCAACCAATTTTCTATCCATCGCAATACACTACCTACCCCCAGACCCACGCGCTTTAATTTTAAATGCTAATCTCTTATGTGGGACTTTGTTGAAAGCCTTCTGAAACTCAAATAAACCACATCCACAGGCTCCCCCTCATCAACTCTACTAGTTACAGCTCAAAGAATTCTAGTAGATTTGTCAAGCATGATTTCACGTTCGTAAATCCATGCTGACTCTGCCTGATTCTACCACTGTTCTCGAAGTGCTCTGCGATAAAATCTCTGATAATGGACTCTAGAATTTTCCCCACTACCGACGTCAGGCTGACTGGTCTATAATTCCCTGCTTTCTCTCTACCTCCCTTTTTAAATAGTGGGGTTACATTACACCAAGGTTCCTCTGACCTTCTGTACTTCCGAGGGTCCTATCATCCATTGTATATTCCCTTTACTTGTTAGTCCTCCCAAAATGCATCACCTTACACATCTCAGGATTAAATTCCATTTGCCGCTGTTCCGCCCATCTTACCAGCCCATCTATATTGTCCTGTAGTCTAAGTATTTCCTCCTCACTCTGTTCAACACCACCAATTTTCGTGTCATCTGCGAACTTACTGATCATACCTCCTCTCGTCACGTCTAAATCATTAATGTACACTACAAACAGCAAGGGTCCCTGCACCGATCCCTGTGGTACACCACTGGTCACACGCTTCCAATCGCAAAAACAACCCTCGACCATTACCCTCTGCCTCCTGCCACTATGCCAATTTTGGATCCAATTTACCAAATTGCACTGGATCCCATGGGCTCTTACCTTCTTGACCAATCTCCCATGCGGGACCTTATCAAAAGCCTTACTGAAGTTCATTTATACCACATCTACTGCTATACCCTCATCTACACATCGAGTCACCTCCTCGAAAAATTCAATCAAGTTAGTTAGACATGATCTACACCTGACAAAACCATGCTAACTTTCCCTGACTAATCCCTGCCTCTCTAAGTGGAGATTAATCCTGTCCCTCAGAATTTTTTCCAATACTTCCCCAAACACTAAATTTCGACTCACCGGCCTGTAATTACCTGGTTTATCCCTGCTACACTTCTTGAATAATGGTACCACATTCGCTGTCTTCCAGTCCTCTGGTACCTCTCCTGTGGTCAAAGAGGATTTGAGAATTTGCGTCAAAGCCCCTGCTATCTCTTCCCTTTCCTCACATAACAGCCTGGGAAACATCTCATCTGGACCTGAGGATTTATCCACTTTTAAGCCCACTAAAACAGCTAATACGTCCTCCCTTTCAGTGCTAATATGTTCAACTATATCGCAATCCCCCTCCCTGATCTCTACACCTCCATCGTCCTTCTCCATAGTGAACACCGATGAAAAATAATCATTTAAAACCTCACCTATGTCCTCTGGCCCCACACAAAGATTGCCACGTTGGTCCCTAATGGGCCCTACTCTTTCCCTGGTTATCCTCTCACCCTGAATATACTTATAAAATGCCTCAGGATTTTCCTTTATCTTGCTCGCCAGTGTTTTATCATGTCCCCTCTCTGCCCTCCTAATTACTATTTTCAGTGCCACCCTTCACTTTCTATACTCCTCCAATGCCTCCAGTGTTTTCAGCGCTTGGGATTTGCCATAAGCCTCCTTTTTTTCCTCATCCAATCCTCTATATTCCTTGACATCCAGGGTTCCCTGGGCCTGTTTTTCTTCCCCTTCACCTTAACGGGTACATGTTGGCTCTAAACTCTCACTATTTCCTCTTTGAATGACTCCCACTGATGTGATATAGACTTTCCTGCAAGTAGCTGCTCCCAGTCCACTTTGACCAGATTCAGTTTTATCATATTCAAATCGGCCTTCCCCCAATTCAGTACCTTTATTTCTGGTCCATCTTTGTCCTTTTCCATAACGATTTTAAACAGACAGACTTATGGTCACTGTCCCCGAAATGTTCCCCCACTGACACTTCTACCACTTGTCTGGCTTCATTCCCTAGGATTAGGTCCAGTACTGCCCCTACTGAAGATGTGACAAAACACATTGATGAAGGAAGAACAGTGGATGTTGTGGATGTGGATTTTAGCAAGGTGTTTGATAAGGTACCCATGGTAGGCTCATTCAGAAAGTAAGGAGGCATGGGATACAGGGAAAGTTGGCTTTCTGGATACAGAATTGGCTGGCCCATAGAAGACAGAGGGTGGTAGTAGGGCGGCACAGTGGCGCAGTGGTTAGCACTGCAGCCTCACAGCTCCAGGGACCCGGGTTCGATTCTGGGTACTGCCTGTGTGGAGTTTGCAAGTTCTCCCTGTGTCTGCGTGGGTTTTCTCCAGGTGCTCCGGTTTCCTCCCACAAGCCGAAAGACTTGCAGGTTGGTAGGTAAATTGGCCATTATAAATTGTCATTAGTATAGGTAGGTGGTAGGGAAATATAGGGACAGGTGGGGATGTTTGGTAGGAATATGGAATTAGTGTAGGATTAGTATAAATGGGTGGTTGATGGTCGGCACAGACTCGGTGGGCCGAAGGGCCTGTTTCAGTGCTGTATCTCTAATCTAAAAAAAAATCTAAAGATGGAAGGTATTCAGCCTGGGGCTCGGTGACCAGTGGTGTTCAGTAGGGATCTGTTCTGGGACCTCTGCTCTTTGTGATTTTTATAAATGACTTGGATGAGGAAGTGGAAGGCTGGGTTAGCAAGTTTGCCGATGACATGAAGGTTGCTGGAGTGGTGGATAGTGTGGAAGGCTGTTGTAGGTTGCAACGGGACATTGACAGGGTGCAGAGCTGGGCTGAGAAGTGGCAGATGGAGTTCAACCTGGAAAAATGTGAAGTGATTCATTTTGGAAGGTCGAATTTGAATGCTGAATACAGGCTTAAATACAGGATTCTTGGCAGTGTGGAGGAACAGAGGGATCTTGGGGTCCATGTCCATAGATCGCTCAAAGTTGCCACCCAAGTTGATAGGGTTATTAAGAAGGCGTATGGTGTGTTGGCTTTCATTAACAGGGGGATTGAGTTTAAGAGCCGCGAGGTTATGCTGCAGCTCTAGAAAGCCCTGGTTAGACCACACTTGGAATATTGTGTTCAGTTCTGGTCGCCTCATTACAGGAAGGATGTGGAAGCTTTAGAGAGGGTGCAGAAGAGATTTACCAGGATGCTGCCTGGACTGGAGGGCATGTCTTATGAAGAAATGTTGAGGGAGCTAGGGCTTTTCTCATTGTAGCAAAGAAGGATGAGAGGTGACTTGATAGAGGGGTACAAGATGATGAGAGGCATAGATAGAGTGGATAGCCAGAGACTTTTTCCCAGGGCGGAAAGGGCTATCACCAGGGTGCATAATTTTAAGGTGATTGGAGGAAGGTTTCGGGGAGATGTCAGAGGTAGGTTCTTTACACAGAGAGTGGTGGGTGCGTGGAATGCACTGCCAGCGGTGGTAGTAGAAGCAGATACATTAGTGACATTTAAGTGACTCTTGGATAGGTACATGGATGTTAGGAGAATGAAGGGTATGTAGGTAGTTTGATCTTAGAGTAGGCTAAAGGTTCGGCACAAAATCGTGGGCCGAAGGGCCTGTAGTGTGCTGTACTGTTCTATGTTCTATGCTCTATGTACTCTTGTAGGACTTTCTATGTGTTGGCTCAAAAAACTCTCCTTTATGCATTTTAAGAATTCCGCCTCCTTTAAACCTTTTGCACTAAGACTATCCCAGTTAATATTGGGGAAATTGAAATCCCCTACTATTATTAACCTATTATTTTTACACCTCTCAGAGATTTGCCTGCATATCTGCTGCTCTATCTCTTCCTGATTGTTTTGAGATCGGTAGTACACTCCCAGCCAAGTGAATGCCCCCTTTTTGTTTTTAAGTTCTCCCTAAATTGCCTCATTTGAGGAACATTCTGTGATATCATCCCTCCTTACTGCAGTAATTGATTCCTTGATTAACAGTGCAATGCCACCTCCTCTTTTATCCCCTCCCCTGTCACGCCTGAATGGCAAAGTTCTGTTCTGAATTTGGGTGAATATTTGAATTGCTGGTGGAATTCTAACCTTGTTCTTGCAACCTTTCTGACTCAAACTTTCTCGCTTTTGCCTCTCTTTATGTCTCTCTTTCCTTCTGAAACTGCATCTCCTCTCCTTTCAGCTGAATTCTAGCTCGGGTTTTTTTTCAGACTCAGATGCCATGCTTGCTTCTTCAGATTCAGGGCAAATTTAAAATGGCTAGCTAGATTCTTCAGTATTTCGGATTTCTTTGCCTTTTGCTTGAAAGTGACTCCCACCTGTGTAGCTACACCTTTTAAATCTTCACTACTTAATTGATTTAATGTATCACAGGATATTTCTCCCTGCTATCCAAACTCCTTAGCAATAATTGTGGCCATGTCTTTTTGTTTCTGGCAATGTACAGAAAAGGAGATGAGAAAACCTGCCTGTTTAATTTTCCACAGTTTTAGGGGTCAATTTTCCTCCTGTTTATTCTGAATATTCTAAAGTCTTGGTTCAGAGCCCCCAATTTGTTCCAGACGATTCACTGTCCAACTGACCAACGATAGTGTTTTTGTTAAATTAATGTTTCAGCTCCTGAGTGTTTTAAGGGTTAAATAAACAGACCAACAACAGGTGTTAATCCACGGGATTGGTGGAACCTATTTATCCATTCCCTTATATAGGGTTGATTTAAAATGTGACTTGGCCACTGGTCCGGTTACCGTCCGTGTCATTCCCAGTTTGCCCATTGAGGGTGTCGATTTTCTGCTGGGAAATTACTTAGCTGGGGATAAGGTAGTGGCATCTCCAGTAGTTTCGGAAAAACCAGTTGAAGTTACTGAAACTAAGGTTTTGTGGCAAGAATTTTCTGGAATAGTCCCAGATTGTGTTGTGACCAGATCCCAGGCTCATAAGATGAGATGGATTCAGATGTTCGGGGGTTTGGTTAGCTGAAACCTTTTTCAAGGATTTGGATGGACATGTTGATGGTAAAGGCGCCAAGACTGACAATGGGGAATTGTTTGGCAGATCCTCTTTAATTGAGGCACAACAGGCAGATCCTCGATTAAGAAGTTTGTCTCAGACAGCATGAACTGAGGTAGAGGCTGAAAAGGTGCTTGAGTGTGATAATGTTAAGAATGACAGTTTGACGAGAAAGTGGAGACCTCCTCAGAGGTACACTGATGAGGATTGGGCTGTAATTCATCAAATTGTTGTCCCTCCTTGCTACTGCTGAGAAAATTTGAGAGTTGCCCATGAGATTCCAGTCGCAGGTCATTTGGATATTCAGAAGACACAGGCTTGGGTAATGATACATTTTTACTGACTGAAGCTGCACAGGGATGTGGTTGAATTCTGTAAGACATGTCACACATGTCAAATGATTGCGAAGCCACAGACTTTGGTTAAGCCAGCTCCATTAATACCAATACCGGCATCCGACAAACTGTTTGGGTTCTTGTGGATTGTGTTGGACCCCTACATCTAAACTAAGTCGGGTCATAAGTCTCTCCTAACCATCATGGATTTGTTCACTTGATTCCAGAGGCAAAACAGATCACAGCGAAAGTTATGACTGAGGGTTGATTCAGTTTATCACTCGGTATGGGTTGCCAAAAGAAATGCTGTCTGACCAGGGGGCAAATATCTTGTCAGGTATATTTCAGATGATCATGTGTACTTTGGGAGTGAAGCAGCTCAAGATGGCCGCTTATCACCCGTAGTCACAAGATGCTTTGGAAAGATATCGCTAAACCCTGGAGTATGACGAAGGCCTATTGTTTTGAGTATCCACATGATTGGGTTAAAGAAACATCAGTTTTGTTGTTTGCAACCAGAGACACACCAAATGAGTCGACTGGTTTCAGTTCTTTCGAATTGAACTATGGTCACGAGGTTAAGGCTCCTCAAACTCATTTAGGAGAGATTTTTGGCACAGAACGAGAAAGATTCTGTGTCAGAGTTTCATGAGAGACTCTCAAAAGATTGTGAGATAGCCAGAGAACGCCTCAAGCTCTCTCAGCAGATGATGACAGCCCAAATGGAGAGAACAGTTAAGGTCCGTAGTTTTCAACCTGGAGATTCGGTGCTAGTTTTGTTGCCTTTGCCTGGTGAACCATTGAAAGCTAGGTTTAGTGAACCTTACTTTGTCAAAAGAAAACTCGAGTGAGGTGAGCTATTTGGTTAGTAGCCCAGAAAGATGGCAAAGTCAAAGGTTGTGCCATGTGAATATGCTGATGAGATACCATGATTGTGTTACAACCGACTGCGGTCTCCATTTCCACCTCAAAACACCGTTTGCCATATAATAGTCTTCTGGAACTCCTTTCCCCTCAACGTCTGACAGAGTCATCTGTGCTATTCAGTATATCTCTGGATCAGCTTGCTGTGCTGCAATGATAGCTGATCTGTTAAACATCTCATTTGGATTATCTAAATCCTGAAATAAGGTTTCAAACGCTTGGATATCTATTTGTGGTGCCGCTTTTACCTCCAACAATGGATCCTGTTTAGCCATTGCTCGGGTAACTATACACGCAGGAAATATTCCTGGGACTTGTTCCTGGAATTGCTCTGTTTTCTTAATTTCACTTGGTTCTGTAACCATAAGATAAACTGATATTTTTAATTGAGCCAAATCATTTCCTCGAAGTAGATCAATTCCCCTTACTATTAAACTGTGGACAACACCTCCAGTTACGATCCCAGATATTAAGTCACTCTCGAGGCGTAAATTATACAAAGGAACGGATTTTTTCTCCCCGCCAATTCCATTAACTAAACCTTTAGAGTTCAAGGCACTCTCTGGTGGAAACCTCTTATCTTACCCCAGCTAGAATGTTTGGGTTGTTCCTGTGTCTGTGAGTAGAATGATAGGTTTTCCTGCCTCACTTACAGGATACCGAGTTACTCTCCCCTTTGACAAAAATTCATTAGAACTCTCAGGTATTTCATTCTTAACCTCTTTACTGCTTTTAGTTTTAGTATCTGATTTCACATTCACAGCTTTTGTTAAAGCTATAGCCTGGTCTGCTATACTCTCAGTCAGAGTCTTTTCCTCTGCACTAACTTTGCGTACCCCTACAAATCCTATGGGTTTACCTCGCAATTTCCAGCACTCTGAATGAAGATGACCCGTTTTGTGGCAATGATAACACTTTGGCTTGCGAACCTCATTTCTACCCTCAGCACCTTCCTTTCTGACCTGAGGAGGTGATCCTGGGGCATTCCCAGCTGTTTCCTTCTTGTCCCCGGCTACTTGCCTTCCTTTCACTCTCCCACTTTCTATCCTTCTCGGGTTTATGGGCATGATCGACAAAATAGTTTGGCTTATTCACAAGCTCAAAATCATCAGTAATCTCTGCTGCTTGCCTAGCTTTCAAAACTTTCAAGTTATCTCTATGAGTTCTCACGACTGAAGGAATGGAATTTTTAAACTCTTCTCAGAGAATCAATTCTCGAAGGTTCTCATACGTGGTTTCTATCTTGAATGCCCGTATCCAACGGTCAAAAGTAATTTGCTTCACCTGCCCAAATTCTAAATATGTCTACCCAGCCAATCCTCATAAGTTCCTAAACTTCTGACAGTAAGCTTCAGGGACTAACCCAAATGCAGTGAGAATATCCTTTTTTGCCATCTCATAATCTGCAGAAGCCTCTTCAGAAAGCATGGTATGAGCCTCATGAGCTCTGCCCACCAGCCTGCCCTGCATGAGCAATGTCCAGCTTTCTTTCAGTCATTTCATCTGTTTGGCTATTTTTTCAAAAGATATGAAAAATGCCTCTGCGTCCCTTTCCTCAAACTTAGGAAGAGCCTGCATAAATTAAAACCACTTCTCGTTGGGACCGGTACTAAATTCAGATTCTCCCTGACCCGAATTTTCTCTGGATTCAAGACTACCCTTTTGTCTTCGTTCCATCTCTTTTAACTTAAATTTCCTCGCTTTTTCACTTTCTCTCCGAAGTTCAAGTTTTCTAAATTCTTTTTTCGCCTCAAGGTTTTTTGTTTCTAACAGAATCCTCGACAATGCTACTACACCACTCTCGGACCTACTACCTTCTTGTCTCTTGTATTACCTTTCCTGTTCCTCATATTCCCCTTCAGCTTCATCATCATCTTCTTCACTAATTCCAGATGTTTGGCTATTATCTCAATTATCTCTGCTTTTTTGGAACCTGATTTGAATTCTAACCCTAATTTCACTGCCAATTATTTTAATTTGTTCTTAGTTAAAGTTATCAAGTTACTCAGGGAAACATGCTGCTTTCCCAAAAGCTCTGCTTCAACCACTAATGCCATTACAATGGTACAGACTGTGCCTTATTATACAAGAGATCTGCTTCTTTTATTTCTTTGTAATTGGCATTAGATTTAAATCCCAACAATTGAGTTTCCAATTGCGAAGATCCGATTTGCGAGAGCAATTTAATATGACGTCAAATGCAAGACTGCAATTATCCCTGAGACGAGTAATTAATATGATTCCAAATGCGAGCCCTCCAGATTAGTCTGATTCTGATCCAAGATGTGAGCCATTGAATTAAATATGATTCAATCTTGAGCGAGATCCCAATTTATATGTGATTCAAATCCCGGATGAGAAGCCCAATCAATAGGTTATGAATGAACGCTCCAGTCAAAGCCCCAAATCAAAATATGTGATTCTGATTGTGGTGGGAGAAATGCACTGTTAATTCAATCCCATCCCTCCACAGATCGCCGAACTTATCATTTTAAACTTTCCAAATTAAAGAAAGGCCCAGTCAAATTGTATCATGAATTTAGCCCAAGAATGAGGCGAACCAAACCAGGTGTCTTTAAGTCAACAAGTTAACTGTTTAATGAGAAAAACTAAATTCTTAAACACTACTAAGATCTAAACAACATTTAAAATAGAAAAAATCAGAGTCCTTGCAGATTTACGTGCCTGCCAGAAGTGGAACAGTCCAAGGTTGCTTCAAGTCCTCACAGCTGTCTGATGGGGGGAGAAAATGTTCTTCAACAGTAGAACAGTCCGTAGTCTAATTCAGAAGTTGAAATTGATGCTTTCCTTCTCCAGTGATGAATTTCAACAATTAACAGTTTGCAAACACGATTTCATGTATCAATTTGGCTTTATAATTGTTGAGGGACAAAAGATTGCCACAATCTAACTTCTCTTCTCTCAGTTTAAATTATCAGAGTTTTGGCTTCAAGTTTTAAAATTTTGAGAGAGACTAATAAATAAACAGACTAAATTTTCTTCCTTTAGTTTAAATGGTCTGAGAATGGTCTCCTTTCAGGTGCGAACACATAGATGTCTGTCTGTTTCTCTGAGTTAGAACAGTCTGTTTCCACGATAAGACTGTTCAAAATTAATTTATAACGAGGTATCTCTGGATCTCTGGTCCTGAATGGCTGTATTCCAGGCAATGAGAATGTATTCTTTGACTCAGTTTTTAGAGCTCGCTGCCTTAAAGCAGTCCTGTTCCTTTCCAGCTTTAAAGGCACCCTGCATTCTTCCCGAAAAAAAAAACTACAGGATCAAAACAATAGTCTGCCAGTATGTGTAGCACAGAGGGCAAGAATGTAGCTGGTAAAAACGACGTGATCTTGGGTGTCTCCATGAAACCTGGTGACAGGTTTTAGTGTGAAAGAATGAGTTGGTGATGCAGAGGTTGTGATAGGTACACAACTCCAGCAGTCTCTGTCTATTCTCATTCATCTTTCCAATGCCATAGCACCCAAGGCAGGAGGGTGCAGGAGGAAACAGAATGCAGACTGGTTTCAATCTCACTTTGAAGAGCTGGAACCTGTCATAGCTGCAAAGTGCACTGCACTGATGAATTACAAGAAAGCCCCCAGCGAGTTAACATCCATAGCACTTAAATTAGCCAGAAGCACTGCACAAAGAACAGAACAGCCAGGTGCTGTGCAAATGACTACTGGCAACACCTATGCAGTTGTATTCAGCTGGCCTCCAACACCAAAAACGTCAGAGGAATGTATGATGGCATTAAGAGAGCTTTTGGGCCAACCATCAAGAAGATCGCTCCCCCCACAAGTCTAAATCAGGGGAAATTATCACTGACCAATGCAAGCAAATGAACCGCTGAGTGGAGCACTACCGAGAACTGTATACCCGGGAAAATGTTGTCACTGATACTGCCCTCAATGCAGCCCAGTCTCTGCCAGTCACGGGTGAGCTGGACCAACAGCCAACAAAATCTGAACTCAGTGATGCCATTGATGTGGAAAAGCCCCTGGAAAGGACGGCACTAACTCTGAAATAATCAAGAGTGCCAAGCCTGCTATACTCTCAGCACTCCATGAACTGCTTTGCCTGTGCTGGGGTGAGGGAGCAGTACAACAGGACATGCGCGATGCCAATATCATCACCCTCAAGAAGAACAAGGGTGACCACGGTGACTGCAACAACTACCGTGGAATCTCCCTGCTCAGCATAGTGGGGAAAGTCTTCATTCAAGTCGTTTTAAACAGACTCCAGAAGCTGGCTGAGCATGTCTACCCTGAGGCACAGTGCAGCATTTGAGCAGAGAGCACCACCATTGACATGCAGTTTTCCCTTCACCAGCTACAGGTGAAATGCCGCGAACAACAGATGCCCCTTTACGTTGCTTTCATAGATCTCACCAAAGCCTTTGACCTCATCAGCAGTTGTGGTCTCTTCAGACTACTAGAAAAGATTGGATGCCCACCAAAGCTACTAAGTATCATCACCTCATCACACGATGAAAGGCACAATTCAGCACAGCGGTGCCTCATCAGACCCCTTTCCTATCCTGAGTGGCGTGAAACAGGGCTGTGTTCTTGCACCTACACTGTTTGGGATCTTCTTCTCACTGCTGCCCTCACATGCATTCAAATCTTCAGAAGAAAGAATTTTCCTCCACAAAACATCAGATGGCAGGTTGTTCAACCTTGCCCATCTTAGATTGAAGACCAAAGTACGGAAAGTCCTCAACAGGGAACTCCTCTTTGCTGACGATGCTGCATTAACATCCCACACAGAAGAGTGTCTGTAGAGACTCATCGACAGGATTGCAGCTGCCTGCAACGAGTTTGACCAAACCATCAGCCTCAAGAAACGAATATCATGGGACAGGACGTCAGGAATGCTCCATCCATCAATATTGGCGACCACGCTCTGGAAGTGGTTCAAGAGTTCACCTACCTAGGCTCAACTATCACCGGTAACCTGTTTCTCGATGCAGTAATCAACAAGTACATGGAAAAGGCATCCACTGCTATGTCCAGACTGGCCAAGAGGGTGTGGGAAAATGGTGCACTGACACGGAACACAAAAGTCTGAGTGTTTCAAGCCTGTGTCCTCAGTACCTTGCTCGATGGCAGCGAGGCCTGGACAACATATGTCAGCCAAGAGCGACGTCTCATCTCATTCCATCTTCGCTGCCTCCAGAGAATCCTTGGCATCAGGTGGTAGGACCGTATCTCCAATGCAGAAGCCCTCGAGGTGGCCAACATCCCCAGCATATACACCTTACTGAACTAGCGGTGCCTGAGATGGTTTGGCCATGTGAGCCGTATGGAAGATGGCAGGATCCCCAAGGACACATTGTACAGCGAGCTAGTCACTGCTATCAGACCCACCAGCCGTCCATGACATCTGCAAACATGACATGAAGTCCTGTGACATTGACCACAAGTCATGGGAGTCAGTTGCCAGTGATCGCCAGAGCTGGTGGACAGCAATAAAGGCAGGGCTAAACAGTGGCGAGTCAAAGAGACTTCGCAGTTGGCAGGAAAAAGGACAGAAGTGCAAGGAGAGAACCAACTGTGTAATAACCCCGACAACCAATTTTATCTGCAGCGCGTCTGGAAAAGTCTGTCACTGTAGAATTGGCCTTTATAGCCACTCCAGGTACTGCTCCACAAACCACTGACCACCTCTAGGCGCTTACCCATTGTCTTTCGAGACAAGGAAGCCAAAGAGAGAAGAAAGAAATCATGATAAACCAGAGGATGAGTCTGAGACTGAGTGTTCCCAGATTGACTCTCCTGTGGTGAAGCTGGCAAACAGAGAGGTGTTAGAGAGTCTGGATGAGGTGCTGCAGCACTGAGCTGAGCACCAGAGGAAAGACATATCTGACCTATTGAGGGAGCATTCGCTATAATGTACAGATAAGCAAGGTCGCACTTCTCGGGCAATTCATGAGGTTGATGTAGGGGAAGCTAAACCAATTCACAAAACCCCTGCAGATTCAATCCCAGTAAATAGACCAAAGTCATGGAGGAGGTTCAATACAGGTTAAATAATTATATAATTGAACTTAGTTTTTTTTAATTCTTTCACAAGATGTGGGCATTGATAACAAAGCCAGCATTTATTGCCCATCTGTAACTGACCTTGAGAAGGTTGTGGTGAGCTGCATTCTTGAACTGCTGCAGTTCATGTGGGGTACGTACACCCACAGTGCTGTGAGGAAAGGAGTTCCAGGATTTTGCTCCAGCGACAGTGAAGGAACGGTGACATAGTTCCAAGTCAGGATGGTGTGCAGCTTGGAGGGGAACTTGCAGGTGGTGGTGTTCCCATGCATCTGCTGCACTTGTCCTACTAGTAGAGGAACAGGTCACGGTCATTGGGAGAGGTCATGGTTTGGAAGGTGCTGTCGAATGAGCCTTGGTGAGTTACTGTTGTGCATCTTGTCGATGATACACACTGCTGCCACTGTGCGTCGATGGTGGATGGGGTGCCCATCGAGCGGACTGTTTGTCCTGGATGGTGTCAAGCTTCTTGGATGTTGTTGGAACTGCACCCATTCAGGCAAGTGGAGAGTATTCCATCACATTCCTGACCTGCGCCTTGTAGATTGTGGACCAGCTTTGGGGAGTCAGGAGGTGAGTCACTCACTGCAGAATTCCCAGCCTCTGACCTGCTCTTGTAGCAACAGTACTTATATGGCTGGTCCAGTTCAGTTTCTGGTCGATGCTATCTCCCAGGATGTTGAATGCGGGGGAATCAATTGCCATTGAATGTCAAGGGGCAATGGTTGGATTCTCTCTTGTTGGAGATGGTCATTGCCTGGCACTTGTTTGGCACGAATGTAATTTGCCACTTATCAGCCCAAACATGAATGTTATTCAGGTCTTCCTGCATATGGACATGGACTGCTTCAGTATCTGACAAGTTATGAATGGTGCTGAACATTGTATGAACATCCTCACTTCCTCCTTTATGTTGGAGAGAAGGAGATTGATGAAACAGCTGAAGATGGTTGAGCCTACGATACTACCCTGAAGAACTCCTGCAGCAATGTCCTGGAACTGAGATGATTGGCCTCCAACAACCACAACCATCTTCCTTTGTGCTAGATATGACTTTAGCCAGCAGAGAGTTTTCCCCCTGATTCCCATTGACTCCAGTTTTTGCTGAGGCTACTTGATGCCACACTCGGTCAAATGGTGCCATGATGTCAAGAGCAGTCACTCTCACCTCACCGCTGGAGTTCAGCTCTTTTGTCCATGTTTGGCCCAAGACTGAAATGTGGTCAGGTGCTTTGTGGCCTGGAGCTGAGCATCAGTGAGTAGGTTATTGCTGAGTGAGTCAAAGTAGTTGATGTTCTCCTCTTGGTTTAGTACCGAAAGAAGACGGTTCTCAAAGATTCTGTATGGTCCCTTGGCTGGAACGACATTTCAATATTAACAGACAGTGCTTGGAAAGGACAAAGGGCCATTCCCTGACACATTCAACCCATAATGGACGTTTGATCACCAGATGTTGAAGGTGGGGGCGCTCGCATTCCAGCTTGACTGCTAAGATGGCTGAATACTCAAACGGACATGGCCAAACCAGCTACTCACATGAGTAACCTGTTGGGCAACCTGAGGTTTTTAAATTTCTACCAGCAGTTTGGGCAGAAAGCAGAATGCTCCTGGACTGAGACGATCTCTCCTGGCTGGCTCACCACAGCCTCTCCTGCCTCTCTGCTCCCATCTCTTTGTCACAAGCCTCTGAATCCACTGAAGACACATAAACCCGAAGAGAGAAAAGTCTCCTACAGCGAACATGGTTTAAGAAGAATACTGGGCCCCAACAAAAATCAAGGTCTCCCTACAATCAAGGACTCAACAGTGAGCTCGAAGAACTGTAATAAAAACTCTGCAGATATTGCCGCAAACTTTTCCACTTTATTTTTCTTCTGCTCTTTTCTGTCTCTATTTGCATGTGTGTATTGTGTATGCATGCTCGCGTGGGAATGTCGTGTATCTGTAGGCATTAACCGAATTATTGTTTAAGTTTAATAAATTTCAACTTTTCTTCTTGAAACCGAAGAAAGCCTGTTTGTGCTGGTTTCATTACCGGAAAATTGGAAAGCGGTGAACAAGGATTCACCAAAGGGGAGCTATAAACACAGTTTCTTTAAAATTAAACCCTGTTACAGTAAGATCAGGTGAAGGTTGAGAGGGACCCTGAGACACCTTTCTCACTGGAACGTAACAGTGAGCAACGCGGCCTTTGTTAACAATATTGATTTGCTTAAGGGATACTGGCAAGACCCCTTGTCTGACCAAGTGAAAGAAATATCTGCTTTTGTGACACCAGATGGTCTGTTCCAGTGTAACGTCATGGAATCTGGTATGAAAAATGCACCGGCCATATTTCAAAGATTGACCAATCAAGTGATTGCTGGGTTGAGTAATTGTGTTATGTACATCGATGATGGAAAAGTGATCGTGTCCGTTGTTCAAGGGCTCTGTTTGACAGGCTGGCCAAAGCTAACCTTGTCATAAACCCGGCAAAGTGCAAGTTTGTTAAGGCCAAGGTTTTATCTAGGACATATCTAGGACACAGTGGCGCAGTGGTTAGCACCGCAGCCTCACATCTCCAGGGACCCGGGTTCGATTCTTGGTACTGCCTGTGCGGAGATTGCAAGTTCTCCCTATGTCTGCGTGGGTTTTCGCCGGGTGCTCCGGTTTCCTCCCACATCCAAAGACTTGCAGGTGATAGGTAAATTGACCGTTGTAATTTGCTCTGAGTGCAAGGAGGTGATCGAGAATATGGGATTACTGTAGGGTTAGTATAAATGGGTGGCTGTTGGTCGGCACAGACTCGGTGGGCCGAAGGGCCTGTTTCAGTGCTGTATCTCTAAATAAATAAAAAAGATAAATAAAAAGACACATGGCTGACCTGTGACTCCAGACCCACTGCAATGTGCTTGACTCTTAAATGGCCTCGCATGTCACTCAGTTGTATCTAACCACTACGAAGTCAATAAAGAGTGAAACCAGACAGCGCACCTGGCATTGACCTAGGCACCAGAAATGACAACAGCAAACTCAGCCCTGTCCACCCTGCAAAGCCCTCCTTACTAATATCTGGGGGCTTGTGCCAAAGTTGGAGAGATGTTCCACAGACATAGTCATAATCACGGAATCATACCTTACAGAAATTATCCAAGACACCGCCATCACAACCTCCAGGTATGTCCTGTCCCAGCTGGTGGACAATTAAACAACTAACAGTAGGAGGTGGCTCCACAAACATCCCCATCCTCAATGATGGGGGAGCCCAGCACATCAGTGCAAAAGATAAGGTTGAAGAATTTGCAACAATCTTCAGCCAAAGGTGCCGAGTTGACGATCCGTCTCGGCCTCCTCCTGAAGTCCCCAGCATCACAGATGCCAGACTTCAGCCAATTCAATTCACTTCACGTGATATCAAGAAACAACTAAAGGCACTGGATACTGCAAAAGGCTATGGGCTCTGACAATATTCAGGCAATAGTACTGAAGACCTGTGCTCCAGAATTTGCTGCGCCCCTAGCCAAGCTGTTCCAGTACAGCTACAACACTGGCATCTACCCTGCAAAATGTGGAACATTACCCAGGTATGTCCTGTACACAAAACGCAGGACAAGTCCAACCCGGTGAAGTACCACCACATCAGTAAACTCTCAATCATCAGTAAAGTGATGGAAGGTGTCATCGACAGTGCTATCAAGCGGCACTTGCTTAGCAATAACCTGCTCAGTGATGCTCAGTTTGGGTTCCACCAGGGCCACTCAGCTCCTGACTTCATTCCAGCCTTGGTTCAAACATGGACAAAAGAGCGAAACTCAAGAGGTGGGGTGAGAGTGACTACACTTGACATCAAGGCAGGATTTGGCTGAGTATAGCATCAGGGAGCCCGAGCAAAACTCAAGTAAATGGGAATCGGGGGAAAACTCTCTGCTGGTTGGACTCATACCTCGCGCAAAGGAAGATGGTTGTGGTTGTTGGAGGTCAATCATCTCAGCTCCAGGACATCAGTGCAGGAGTTCCTCAGGGTAGTGTTCTAGGCCCAACCATCTTCAGCTGCTTCATCAATGACCTTCCTTCCATCATAAGGTCAGAAGTGGGGTTTTCACTGATGATTGCACAATGTTCAGCACCATTCTCTACTCTTCAGATACTGAAGCAGTCCGTGTAGAAATGCAGCAAGGCCAAGATAATATCCAGGCTTCGGCTGATACGTGGCAAGTAATATTCATGCCATGCAAGTACCAAGCAAATAACCATCTCCATCAAGAGACAATCTAATCAACTCCCCTCGACATTCAACAGCATTACCATCGCTGAATCTCACGCTATCAACATCCTGAGGTTTACCATTGACCAGAAACTGATCTGAAATAGCCATATAAGTACTGTGATGACAAGAGCAGGTCAGGGGCTGGGAATCCAGAGGCGAGTAACTCACCTCCTGTTTCCCCAAAGCTGGTCCACCATTTACAAGGCACAAGTCAGGAGAGTGATAGAACACTCTCCATTTGCCTGGATGAGTGCAGCTCCAAAAACACTCAGGAACCTTGACAACACCCAGGACAAAGCAACCACTTGATTGCCACCCCATCCACAAGCATTCACTCCCACCAACGCACAGTGGTAGCAGTGTGTACCATCTACAAGATGCATTGCAGCAAGGCACCAAGGCTTCTTAGACATCACCTTCCAAACCCATGACATCAAGCACCTGGAAGGACAAGGGCAGTGAATTCATGGGAACACCATCACCTGCAAATTCCCCTCCAAACCACACACCATCCTGACTTGGAACTATATCACCATTCCTTCACTGTCGCTGTGTCAAAATCCTGGAACTCCTTTCCTAACAGAACTGTGGGTGTACCTACCCCAAATGGACTGCAGTGATTCAAGAAGGCAGCTCACCACCACCTTCACAAGGGCAATTAGAGATGGGGAATAAAGGCTGGTCTGGCCAGCGATGCCCAAATCGCATGAATGAATTTTTAAAAATATCGTGGGTCAAAGTCAAGTGTTTCCAGAAGAGGCCAAAGTTCAGGCGATGATCGATTTTCCTGTACCCAAGACAAAGGAAGAAGTGTTACAGTTTCTGGGTATGTGTGGGTTCTACAGGAAATTTGTAATGAATTTCAGCAGAGTAGTCAAACTAGTAACTAATCTGTTAAAGAAGAATGTGAAGTTTGAAGATCAGAGTCATGCCAAACAGCATCTGAGAAGTTAAAGGCCATTTTAGTAAAAGAACCAGATCTTGCAGCCCCAGACTTTAACAAACCATTCAATGTAGCTATTGATGCCAGTGATGTAGGGGTAGTGTTACGAACGAGGTGGGAGGAGTGTACTGTTATTCTAGTTCCCCTTCTTCATGGGTCACAACAAATATTTACATTTTTTCCAATTACCGATACGGTCAATCATAGAATCCATTTTTATCCCAGAATTAAACACCAATCAGGTTTCTTTAATAAAAAACAATATTATCAGTTTATTATAAAACAACTCCGAACCAATAATGTAACAAAGCATAAACCACACAGTTCGAAATATAGAAGATTCTTTTTTACCTTAGTCCCTCATACTCACACACACACATACCCCAGTTAACTGGAAAAATAAAACTTTTGTTTTTCGAGTTCTGTGACAGACAAAAAAAACTTGCCCTGAATTCTTGCCCATTCTTGAAGAAACAGCAGATGAGAGATGTTGTGTTCCAAAACTGGCACACTGTCTGGCGTCCGAGCAGACACAGATGGGTCACTGGGATCTTTTAGACCACTTCTTTTCCAGCGGCATTGAGAATTAATTTCTCAGGCTTTTCTTCAAAGATAGGAGATGAGATGAGTTGACACAGTGGACTTCTCAGGGTCTTTGAGAGAGGTGCTGGAAAGCTGAGCTGGGTTGTGGTCCTCTCTCCTTCCTTGGGAATTCTCTTCTCTCCTTGGAAGTTCTCTCCCTTTTTATAATGTGCAACGCCAACTCAAGACATTGCAAAAGCAAAACTGACAACAGGAGGTCAACCTTTTGACCTCCATCAATTTTGACCTGTCACTTCTTTGTAAACAACTTCCCCAGGTATCCAAAGTTCTCTGTTGTTTATTGAGCTGGAAGTCAGGTGGTTTCCCAGAAAGGCTTGTTTTCCTCACAAGACCTCGCAGTGCCCCTTTTGAAAACATTTCCAGGCACTAATTTTCAAAGTCAAGTCTTCTTCTTCTGAACTTCTTAGGCAGTCCCTCGGCAATGAGGATGACTTTCTTCTGCTCCAGGGTTGTGGGTCCTTAGGTGACTGAACAGTCCAATTCTAGATCCACACACTCTGCCACAGGCGGGACAGGTGGTGTTTGTTGAGGCAAGTGAATGGGATGCTCTAATTTCTGAATCCTCCTTCCACTGTAAGCACTTGGTTGTTGCCTGGGTATGTTGATGGTTGAATTGGTTGGCACCTTGGTTGATGCTTCTTCTCCATTTTGGGCGGACTCATGCAAGAGATTCCTCCGAATCAGTGAAGATGCCATATTTTTTCAGGGAGGCTGCAAGGACATCCTTGTAGCATTTCCGCTGCCCTCCTGGAAGCCTCTTGCCGTGGCGAAGCTCAGAGTAGAAAGCCTGTTTTGGAAGTCTTGTGTCAGGCATAAGGATGATGTAGCCCACGCATGTAACTGGCTAGCCATGACCAGAATCTTGATACTGCGGACGTTGGCCTGAGAGAGGATACTGATATTGGAGCGCCAGTCCTGCCACTGAATTTGCACGATCTTGTGGAGGCACTGTTAGTGATATCTCTCCAGGGCTTTGAGATGTCTGCTGTACAGTGTCCATGTTCCTGACGCATGCAGGAGGGCAGGTAACACTGTGGCCCTGTAGACCATGAGCTTGGTGCCAGGTTTGAGATCTTTGTTGTCAAGCACTCTTTCCCTCAGACGACTGAAGGCTGCACTGGCACACTGGAGGCGATGCTGAGTTTCATCATCAATGTCTGACCTTGCTGATGTTATGACTGAGGTGGGAGCAATGCACTGTCAATTCAGTCCCATCACACTACATGTCACAGTATATCATTAACGTTTTCCCACCCAACCGGAAAATGCCAAATTAAACACTCCAGTAACCCCCAGAATAAAACAGATCAAACCAGGTGTCTAGACAGCAACAGATTAACTATTTGCTCAAAACTAAATACTAATCTCTGTTAAGTTATCTTCTTCTTCTTCTTTGGCCTCCTTGTCGCGAGAGACAATGGGTAAGCACCTAGAGGTGGTCAGTGGTGTGTGGAGCAGTGCCTGGAGTGGCTATAAAGGCCAATTCTGGAGTGACAGACTCTTCCACAGGTGCTGCAGAAAGATTTGTTTGTCGGGGCTGTTACACAGTTGGCTCTCTCCTTGCGCCTGTCTTTTTTCCTGCCAACTGCTAAGTCTCTTCGACCCGCCACACTTTAGCCACACCTTTATGGCTGCCCGCCAGCTCTGGCGAATGCTGGCAACTGACTCCCACGACTTGTGATCAATGTCACAGGACTTCATGTTGTGTTTGCAGACGTCTTTAAAGCGGAGACATGGACGGCTGGTGGGTCTGATACCAGTGACGAGCTCGCTGTACAATGTGTCTTTGGGGATCCTGCCATCTTCCATGCCACTCACATGGCCAAGCCACCTCAAGCGCCGCTGACTCAGTAGGGTGTATAAGTTGGGGATGTTGGCCGCCTCGAGGAATTCTGTGTTGAAGATACGGTCCTGCCATCTGATGCCAAGTATTCTCCGGAGGCAGCGAAGATGGAATGAATTGAGACGTCGCTCTTGGCTGACATACGTTGTCCAGGCCTCGCTGCCATCGAGCAAGGTACTGAGGACACAGGCTTGATACACGCGGACTTTTGTGTTCCGTGTCAGTGCGCCATTTTCCCACACTCTCTTGGCCAGTCTGGACATAGCAGTAGAAGCCTTTCCCATGCGCTTGTTGATTTCTGCATCTAGAGACAGGTTACTGGTGATAGTTGAGCCTAGGTAGGTGAACTCTTGAACCACTTCCAGAGCGGGGTCGCCAATATTGATGGATGGAGCATTTCTGAGGTCCTGCCCCATGATGTTCGTTTTCTTGAGGCTGATGGTTAGGTCAAATTCATTGCAGGCAGCCGCAAACCTGTCGATGAGACTCTGCAGGCACTCTTCAGTGTGAGGTGTAAAAGCAGCATCATCACAACATCATTGTGTTGTGTTAAGATATACCTATGTCTAAAGACCTTATAACTTGTTGTTTTAACCTAACTCCCCCATTCATACACATGCACTCAAAAATCACGGTGAACCGGTCTCTTTGAAAAAAAATTATGTTTAAAAAGAAATAGTTGTTTCTTTAGAGTAAATAAATAACTGGCATATAAGTCTTTGTGGGTTACATTCCTGATGGTTGAGGTATTCTAATGTAAAAATGATCACATTCCACTCGAAGTCTCCACATGGATTTGATAAAATAGTCTCTGAGTCCATAGACATTCAAAACACTTTGGCTGCAGCAGGCAGAAACAGTTCTTTCAGCAATGAGCACAGCAATTGGTCTTCTTGAAGGTTAAAACCGACAGTCTGTCAGTCAAAACGTTACTTCAGCAATACAAACAGTCCCTTCAAAGGGTATTTACCTCCTTAGGCAACTAACGTGGCCCATAACTCCTTGTAGATTTTTTGCTGAGAAAAATAGACAGCTCTTTTCTTCAGTAACATGGTTTGCTGGTAAATTGGTTCAATCCGGTTTTTGCCAGTTTTTACACACAAAGGGAAACATTATACCATGTGACCTCTCTCTCCAACTTTGGCCTAAGGACAGGTGCAGCTGGCATACAGTGCTCAGTCTTAAAGGCACACTGTTTTGACAGATCTGTTGGCAAGGATTACAGCTTGCATGTCAACATGCAGCAGGTGGAGGATGGTGATGAATTTCTCCAGGCAGCCAAATTTGAGGAGGATGTTCCATAATCCCTCCGAGTTGACAGAGTCGAAGGCCTTTGTGAGGTTAAAGAAGGCCATGTATAAAGGTTGCTGCTGCTCCCTACATTTTTCTTGGAGTTGTCTTGCTCTGAAGATCATGTCCACTGTGCCTCTTGATGGATGGAATCCACAATGGTCACAATAACGGCATCTCAGAGATCCCCTGGCATTCTGTTCTCCTTCCAGATGAGGGTGTTGAGACCATGTATTTGTGTCAAGAGTGCGTCTCCGCCGTATTTCTGAGGTTCGGCGGGAATTCTGTCTACACTGGCGACCTTATTGATATTTTGATTGACCTTTACATAACCCCCTTTGAAAACCCCAAAGTTTAACATTGCGTCAATCTTTCAAAAATGAATCCTCAAAAAATGCATTTCACAAAACCTAGAGGCACTTTTGTAACAGTCGGAGCAGTGCTGCTCCAAGATGATGATCCTGCTCTGGAACAGCCCAGTAGCTACTTCTCTAGGAAGCTCAACAAACATCAAACAAAATACTGGACAATCGACAAAGAAGCTTTAAGTCTTGTACTGGCTTTACATCATTTTGAGGTCTTTGTAATCAATAGTCAGGGAGAAATATTAGTTTCTATAGACCACAACTCACTTTGTTTCTCAAAGTTCAGAACAAAGAACCTCCGGCTGTTTTGTTGGAGTTTGATGTTCCAGCCATTTACACTGAAAATTGTGCATGTTACAGGGAAAAGCAATATCATTGCTGATGCTGTATCCAAAGTTGAAAGAAATGGTTTAAAAGAGAATGAAGGCCCTGAGTTCTGATATTCTATAATGTTTGTATCCTAACTGGCAAATTTGAGTGGCTTTTGTTATTGATTAAGCCTTTATAATTTTGTAAATACGATGGGCTGAATTTTATCAGTGCCTCGCGCTTCACGGCAGCGCGCTGTGCCGGAGGTTCCGGCGCCGAGCCCCCACGATATTATGCCCGGAAGCTCATTTAAATAGAGGGGCAGAACAGCTGCCCCCGATGATGCAGAAGGGGCGGCTGCTACATCCCCGACAACAGCGTCACCTCGCAGGCACACCGCTATTTTTAAAGGGCTTCGAGCCCTTCAGTGACATTTAAATTTTTACAGGTCCCAGTCTCCGGGAAATAAAAATACAATTTTAATTCAACTTCAAATCCCATCTCCCACCTCCCAATGGATAATCTATATATAAATCGTCCTCTTCCCCCAGAAAAACTTGTATTGCTATCCTGAACCTTCCCCACAAAATTGTTCCCTTTGACCCTCAACTCCTTCCCGCCATCCCTGCAACTAATAATAAGTGTTTTCCCTGCTTCCCCCTTCTCCCATCCTGATAATTTTATTCCTCCCCATCCCGACCAGTGTCTCGCCTTGGAAGTCCAACGGAGGTCTGAAGGCGTGTGAGTTCCGTCCTGCAGGTAAGTTCATTTGAATGTTAATTATCCTCATTTTAATATTGTAATGAAGGCCCCGCCGCCAAACGATGGGGGTGAGGGCTGCACCGAGGCCTCGCTGCCACAGCTAATATCCAGTGGGGCCATCTCGGTGTCGTGGGTCGAGGTGGGCTGCTCCCACTAGCATTTTATGGGCCTCCCCGCCGCGGCCCACACATCGAGGTGCTGATAAAATTCACCCCAATATGTCCAATTATGGAACATGAAAATATTACCTTTACAATATGCAATAAGCTATTTGATCAAATGTTTATGATGTTAACAACTTGCTGTATTTCTAAACCATTGTAATGAAAACTTTACTGCAGTAAGACTTTCTTTTCCCCAAGAGGGGAAGTGTGATGGAATCCATGGTTCCAAAGTTTGCTTTTTCGACTCTAACTGAGAGGGAAACTAGAATTGATTCAGAAACTAGAACTGAAACAGAAATGGAAATCTAAACAGAAACAGAAGCTGGAAAAATAACTTCAGGTTTCCAGGGAAACTGACACTGGTTAGAACCAGATAAAAGGAGACAGAGTCCTCCCCAGATCGGGCAGTCAGGCAGGAGTGGAGCACCGGCAAGCAGAAGAAAGTGAAGACTCAATCCAGGAGCTGTTTCTGTTACTTAAAATACTGACTAACCAGACCCGGCCAAACAGTGCACAGGTTGTGACTTAAGGACTTGGATCAAGGGAAGACTGGTATATCCATGCCATCAAGAATGTCATAAACAGAGCAGAGGAGGTAATATAGTCATCGAGTCATTTACGGGACAGAAGGAGGCCATTCAGCCCATTGAGTCCATGCTGGCTTTCCATGGAGCTATCCAGTCAGTCCCACTCCCCTAGTCGATACCCATAGCCCTGCAAGTTTATTTCCTTCAAGTGCCCATTCAAATTCCTTTTGAAGTCATTTATTGTCTCCGCTTCCACCACCCTTGTGGGCAGCGAGTTCCAGGTCATTACCACCCACTGCGTAAAAATGTTCTTCCTCATATTCCCCCGATCTCTTGCCCAAAACCTTCAATCTGTGTCCCCTAGTCCTTGTACCATTATTGATGGGAAGTTTCTCCTTGTCTAATCTTGTACCCTTCCATTAAATCTCCCCTCAATCTCCTTTGATCTAAGGATGACAACCACAGTTTTTCCAGCTTAACCTTTTAACTAAAATTCCCATCACTGGAATCATTCTGGTAAATCTCCTCTGCACCCTGTCAAGGACCCTCACATCCATCCTGAAGAATGGTGACCAGAAATGGACGCAATACTCCAGCTGGGACCGAACCAGAGCTTTATAAAAGTTCAGCATAACTTCCCTGCTTCTGTACTCAAAGCCTCGATTTATGAATTTGAAGATTCCATTTGCATAGAAAATAGAAACACAGAAAACAGGAGCAGGAGTAGACCATTCGGTCCTTCAAGACTGCTCGGCCATTGATTGTGATCATGGCTGATCATTCAACTCAGTAACCTGTTCCTATTTTCTCCCCATATTCTTTGATTCCCTTTGGACCCAAGAGCTATCTCTAACTCCTTCTTGAAAACAAACAATGTTTTGGCCTCAGCTTCTTTCTGTGGAAGCGAATTCCACTGGCTCACCACTCTCTGGGTGAAGAAATTTCTCCTCATCTCAGTCCTGAAAGGTTTACCCTGTATCCTTCGACTATGTCCCCTGCTTCTGGACTCCCCCACCATGAGGAACATCCTTCCTGCATCCACCCTGTCAAGTCCTGTTCGAATTCTTTCTAACTGACTCAATCTCTGCTCATACGTCAGTCCTGCCATCCCAGGAATCAGTCTGGTAAACCTTTGCTGCACTCCCTCTATCACAAAAACATCCATCCTCAGATAAGGAGACCAAAACTGCACAGAATATTCCAGGTATGGCCTCACCAAGGCCCTGTATAATTGCAGCAAGACATCCCTGCTCCTGTACTCGTATCCTCTCGCTATGAAGGCCAACATACCATTTGCCTTTTTTACTGCCTGTTGCACCTGCATGCTTACCTTCAGCAACATGTGCACAAGAACCCTCAGGTCTCGTTGCATATTCCCCTCTCTCAGTTTATAGCCTTTCAGATAATAATCTGCCTTCCTGTTTTTGCTACCAAAGTGGATAACCTCACATTTATTCACATTATACTGCATCAGGCATGCATTTGCCCACTCACTTAACTTGTCCAAATCACCCTGAAGACTCTCTGCATCCCCCTCACTTTACTAACCACTCTCTCAATATGTCCTGCCAGCTTCAAATATCCATGAACATGCACCCCAGGCCCCTCTGTTCCTGCACAGTCTTTAGAACTGTCCCATTAAGTACATATTTCCTCTCCCGACTCCTTCTGCCAAAATGCATCACCTCACACTTGTCAGTATTGTTATGATGAGGCGGGAGTAATGCACTGTCAATTCAGTCCCATTACTCCACAGGTCACAGCATACTATTAAAGTTTCCCACCTACTGTAAATTAACCAAATGAAACACTTTCTTAACCCCCAGAATAAAACACACCAAGACAGGTATCTTTAAATGACAACAAATTAACTATTTATTAATCAGCTAAATCTTAAACAATATTGAGATAAAACTATGCCTAAAAAGACATTATAACTTCCTTTTCGTTCTGACCCTCATGAACATACACCTACATTCAAAAACAGGTTTAACTGATTTAAACTGATGTTTTTAATAGGAAGCTTTTCTGAGGAATAATAAAACAACTGGGTTGAAAGTCCCAGTTAGGTTAATTTTCTGGACCAGTGAGGTATCCCAGAGTCGAATAGGCAGATGCCACTCGAAGTCTCCAGGTGAGTTGATGAACAGTCTATAATTGATAGGCTTTCAAGGCACTTCAGCTGCAGTAGGCGTCACACAGCTCTTTCAACAAGGAGTATAGCAAGAGGTTTATTTAGATTTTGAAGCAGCAGTCTATCAGTAGAAACTACTGAGTTTCCAGAGCTCCCAGAAACACAAAAGACAACAGAAAGTCACTCCTGAGGCAGAGACTTCTTAGAGACTGGAGTAAAACGGAATTTGCTATCTCCAATCATGCAAAGAATCCTTTCCTGGGGTCTTTTCCCCTTTGGGCAAAACACAACCTGCAGGCTAATGTAGATTTTTTTGCTGAGAGAGAGGCAGATCCTTCCTTCCTTCAAGGAGAGAATGCTTCACTGGTCTGCCAGATCAAACCAGTTCCAGCCAATCTTTGCACACAGTCAAACTGGTACAATACGGCATGTCACCCCATCTCTCTTGCTGTTGCTTAGGAAACAGACTTGCAGCTCACACACATTGTCTTCAGAGAGACAAACAACTCTCAGTTTTAAAGAACAAACAAAGAAAATTAGAGCACAGGAACAGGCCCTTCGGCCCTCCAAGCCTGCGCCGATCCAGATCAAAGGCACACAGAACTCCCCCTTCGTTTAAACAACAGAAAATAAAGCACTTCCATGACTGTATTAAATTCCATCTGCCACCTCTCTGTGCATTCTGCTCATCTGCATCGTGTTGCAGGTGGTTCATATCATTCTCACTGTTTGCCACACCTCCAAGTTTGGTGTCATTGGCAAATTTTGAGATTCTACTCTGTATTCGAAGATCCAAGTCATTTAAATATAGCAAAAAATGAAGTGGTCCCAGCACTGACCCTTGGAGAACACCACTGTCTACCATCTTCCAGTCTGAAAAATAACCATTTATTACCCTGGCTGTTTTCTGTCCTTAAACCAAATTAGTATAAAACTTACCCCACACCTGTCAGCAAGGATCCTGTTCTCAGATCTATTCAGGTGTGATCTGTCCATCTAGAAGAGGTCCCTCCTGCCACAGAACTCCCAATCTCCCAGGAATCTGAAGCCCTCCCTCCTGCACCATGTTTCCAGCCACACATTAACTGCCCTATCCTCCTATGCCTACTTTCTTTCATGTGTGGCAAAGGGAGTAATCCAGAGATTACTACATTTGAGGTCTTGCTTTTTGATGTCCTCCCTAACTCCAGATGACGGGATATCTTGACTTTAATAAATTAATAACTGGAACATTTATTAAATGTCACAACAGCAGTACGTCATTGAAGCCAGAATTAGAATGCAGGATGCACTTTAGTGAAAGTCCTACCCTATTGTGTACTGAGCCTCGGTCCAGCGCACACGCTCCACTCTTCTGACTCTGGCCTGATGAGATTTCTCCTCTTCCACCATCAATACAGCTCCTTCAGCTGTTACTGAATTGAAAACGAGAATCTAGAATCTTCTACTTTTGTTGCTTTTCTATTTCTCTTATCTTCTCAATCTGCCTTGAAGCTGATCTGTTTGACTGTGCTTTTGGTCACTTCCATCATGTCAGCTTGACTCAGTGGGAACACGCTCTCTCTCTATCTCTCCATCTCCCTCCACTCTGGGTTAGAAGGTTTTGGATTTACTCCAGCAATTGACACATAAGGCCAGTACTGAGGGAGTGCTGCACTGGTGAAGGTGCTGTGTTTCAGATGAGATATTAAACAAATGTTTCACCAGCCTATTCTGGTGGGTATAGAAGACCACGTGGGCACAATGTGAAGAAGAGCAGGGAGTTCTCGTGGTGTCCTGGGTAACATTCATCCCTCACCCAACACCACCAAAATACCAAACTGGTCCATTATCTAATTTCCTATTTGTGGGACCTTGCTGGGCACAAATTAGCTGCAAAATCCACTTAGAAAACAACAGTGATTACACTTCAAAAATAATTAATTGGTTATGAAGCATGGAAGGACATCCTGAGGATGTGGAAGGCACTAGGTAAATGCAAGCTGCAGCTAAATCTTCCTTTCCTACTTTCTCCTTGATGCTGCCAGTTCTGTTTGTAAAATGTCTTGGGACTGTCCTGCAAATGAAACTGTAAAAACAATCATTGTTATTTCTTCACGCTTCACCAGAATTTGTACATGAAGGACAAATGACAGGCAGTAGACAACGAGAAAATTTTATCAAAACTCGTGTGAATAAAGCAAAATCCCGGTTTCTGGATGGAATTAATTTGGAGACATGGAGCAATGCTTCAAATTATCGTGCATTAATTCAGCTGCTCAGGGAAACCACAGACGTCTTCCACCAGAAAATACCAGGATCTCAGGTAAAAGCCATCTTTTTAAAAATAAGCACAAGCAATTTGTTCTCCACTTAATTCTAAAGAAACATGGATAGTTTCCTGGATAAGTAAATTGAAATGAAGATTTCTAGCTGCTGTTTATCAGAGCATCATCTTGTTACGAGACTGTTTGGACCAGAGCTGAGAAAAGACATTTTAGTTTGAATCAGCTTAATCTGAATCTGCAGCAGACTTGGTGATGCAGCAATTGTAGCCCAGAATTATACAAGTGTATTGAGGCCCAGATTCTAGTGATGGCATGTTTCAAACTGTAATTATCACACAAGTGGAAGGATGATACAGCGCAGAAGGGGCTGAATTTTAACGGCCCCTTGACGCCGTGGGTCGCGACACGGGTCGTGACGTCGAGAGTGGCCCACCGCATATTACCGCCACACGGCAGCGGCACCACAATTAGCAGATGGTAATGATTACTTACCTATGTTGATGATGCAGCCCGCCGTCTCTCCACCGACACTGCCGAATTTCTCATTGAAAGGGCGGCCATCACGTGCCGTCCTGTTCACGATCGGTAAACCCGGCAAGTCCGCACTCTGCATTATGGAAGGGAGGGAGGATACACAGGGGTCTAACTCTGCATTCTTAACGAGAGGAGGGAGGGGGGATATGCAGGGGTCTAACTGCATTCTGGAAGGGAAGAGGGAGGGGGGATACACACGGGTCTCACTCTGCTTTCTGGAAGGGAGGAAGGAGGGAGCTATGCAGGGGTTTCACTCTGCTTTCTGGAAGGGAGGAGGGAGGGGGATACACAGGGATATAACTCTGCACACTGGAAGGAGGAGGGAGAGAGGATACGGAGAGGTCTAACTCTGCATTCTGGAAGAGAGGAGGGAGGGGGGATATGCAGGGGTCTCACTGCATTCTGAAAGGGAGGGGATCTGGGATTACTAGAGGGAAAGCTGTGCTTGCATGAAGGGAGGTACTGTGTACCATCCCTCCGTTAACAGTGTACGCTCTGTGTTTGTGAAGGGGCAATGGCACACTTGGTACCCTGTGTGTGGGGAGGGTGTCAGAAAGGGCAGGAGCATTAAGGTGTTATGGATGATGAGGGCAATTGATTCAGCTGGTGAATGTGGTCATGCTGTGCCACTCTGAGTGTTGGCCAAGTTGGGCAGTGCCATGGCATGCTACATAGTTGATCCAGGAAAGTAGCTGATGTACCCGTAAACACCAATCCCTGCCATGTGGGGAACCTTCGAATACATGCAGGGTTCAACTTTATTTATCACATGGAAGTAGGTTTGGCTCATCCTACATTGTGTGATCCTCTGCTCGTGAGGATCCGCATGCGCCAGAGGCAATACCAACAGGCAGGTGCGATCCATGTAGAGGCCCTCGGTCGTGAGCAGCAGCCCCCAAGTGGAGCCCGCCATTATGTTTGCCGTACATCCACAGGCCCCACATGGCATGCCATTGGAGGTCAGAGCACCAGTGTCAGAGGAGATTGCGCAGATAGAGAAGGTGGTGACACGTCTCTGTGCCCTGCTCAAGGATGACCTGCAGCCCATGGGCTCCAGTGGACATCCCATGCATTTGTTCCTCATAGTGACAGCGGTTCTCAAGCCTGACGCCTCTGCAGCTTTTTAGGGACCCAACAGAGACTTTTGTGGAGGTTAAACAGTCAGCAGTGCACCGCTGCATCAGGGAGGTCACCAATGCCCTGCACCGGAGGGCCAGTGAGTATATCCGCTTCAGGACAGACTCTCACAGCCAGGCCCAGAGGGCCATTGGTTCTGGCACCATTGCCGGAGAACCATAGGTTGTAATGTTCATAGACTGCACTCATATGGCCATCAGGCCTCCCGCCAGGCTACCACCTGCAGATGTCACCATTAAAGGAGCCCTCTCAATAGGTGAAGCTGGTATGTGATCACTGCCGATGCTTGCTGTGAATGTGTGACCACTTCTCAGGCAGCTGCCATGACACCAGGGTCTTGCGCCAGTCCTGGCTGCCACCGCTGTTCACTGAACTGGCTCAGATGGAGGGGTGACTTCTTGGAGATAAGGACTATCCTTTACAGACACGGCTCCAGACACCAGTGAGAGATCCCACCACTGCTGCAGAGGAGAGATACAACACCAGCCACTGAGCTACAAGAGCCACCATTGAGCAGGAGATCGGCATGCTGAAAGACTGCTTCCAATGCGTGTATTGATAGGGTGATGCCCTGTACTATGGGCTGAAAAGGCCAGCTCCTTTCTTTGCTGCTCTGCACAGCTACGCACCCAACAGGGGCCAGGCCTGGCATGATGAGGAGAGACGTCAACAGGATTCCTCCTTGGACTATGAGGACGCTGAGGAACAACAATATGAAAGACGCATGGGAGGGCAGATGGCAATCAGGCTCCGCATGTAGAGATAGCAGTGAGACAGGGATGTATGGAAGTGGCTTATCAGACAAAGGCTCTCTACTCCATAGGAACTGACATGAGCACTGCAAGACACACATCACCCTCGCTCACCTGCTGTGTACCGGTCCATATCAGCAGCATCCCTGTGTAAACCATTAGAGGCAGCAGCTAACTGAGCCAATGTCCAGGTCACTGCATTGGTGGAGACGCTTATGAGTAATGGTGGCATGGCAATGATGTTAATGCTTACGTTGGCTCTCCTGAAGGGCCAACAGTGCAAAGGGATGTGACATTGGCGCTACATGCTGGCACACATCATTCACACAGAGAAAATGACACGCATGTTGGTGAGGAACATTTAGTGAAAGACGTACTGACATTGCTGTGACACCCGTGCATTCCCATTTGTGTCAGTGTTTTCTCTGTAAACCTCTGGAATACCTTTTATGGTCTATTTAAGTCTCACGTCCTGGAATGTGCTATTTTAAAATTATTCACCCAGGTGCAACATGCGTACAAGAAGGAATGTTACACTTGAGTGGGAGAAGAGGATCACAACTTCACAGGACACTGGGATACAGCAGGGTAAGTATGTGGCAGCAAAGTGGAAGGTGCTGAGGTCACTCAGCAGGTCAGGCAGCATCTGTGGAGAGAGAAGCAGAGTTAACTTTCAGGTCTGTGAACTTGGAGAAGTTAACTCTGTTTTTCTCTCCACAGATGCTGCCTGACCTGCTGGGTTTCTGCAGCACTTTCTGCTTTGCTGCCAGATTGACAGCAGCCCCACTCTTCAGCAGTCAGGTAAGTATTTCTTTGACAGCTGTCAGGAAGCAGGTGCTGGGATGCTTAAAATAGAACCCCAGTACCTGCTGCACAACGGTCAAAGGGTTCCTCACTGCGCAGAATGTCCCACCTCTCCCCACAGAATATAAGGGGGGGAGGCTCGGCACAATGATGCTCAAGAGCCCCCCGCGCGCAATATTGCGGGGGCTCTGCAGCAGCCGCTAAATGTGGGTGTTGCGCTGAGTTGAAAGGGCGCCGCTGTCCACGGCGGCACCCCAATAAAATCAGCCCGATGAGTCCATTTGGCCCATCATGCCTGTGCCTGCTCTTTGAAAGAGCTATCCAATTACAATCATAGAATGGTTACAGCATAGAAGGAGGCCATTTGACCCATCGTGTTTGTACTGGCTCTCTGAAAGAGCAACTCACTTAGTCCCACTCTTCTGCCCTTTCCCTGTAGCTCTCCCGTCAGTTAATTATCCAATGCTCTTTACAAGGCCTCGATTGAATCTGCCTCCACCCCACTCTCGAGCAGTACATTCCTGATCCTAACAACTCGCTGTGTGAAAAAGATTTCCCTCATGTCACTGTTGCTTCTTTTTCAAATCTCCTTAAATTGAATTCCTCTGGTTCTCAAACCATCCACCAATGGGAACAGTTTCTCTGTATCTACTCTGTCCAGACCCCTCATGATTTTGGACACCTCTATCAACTTTCCTCTTAATCTTCTTTTCTCCAAGGAGAACAACCCCAGCTTCTCCAATTTATCAGCAGGAAAGCAGGAAACAACAGGCCAGTTAGCTTAACATCTGTCATCGGGAAAATGTTAGAAGCTATTATTGAAGACATTATAGGAGGGCACTTGAAAAAAATCAAGGTAATCAGGCAGAGTCAACATGGTTTTGTGAAAGGGAAATCATGTCTAACCAATTTATTGGAGCCCGTTGAAGAAATAACATGTCCTGTGGAGAAAGGGAAGATGGTCGATGTTCTGTACTTAGATTTCTAGAAGGCATTTGACAAGGTGCCACATCAAAGGTTATTGCGAAAAATAAAAGCTCATGGTTTAGAGGGTAACATATTGGCATGAATAGAAGATCAGCAAGCTCACAAGAAACAGAGAGTAGGCACAAATGGATCATTGTCTGGTTGGCAAGATGTAATGAGTGGTGTGCCACAGGGATCAGTGCTGGGGCCTCAACTTTTTACAGTTTATATAAATGACTTGGACAAAGGGACTGAAGGTATGGTTGCAAAATTTGCTGAAGCCACAAAGATAAGTTGGAAAGTAAGTTGTGAAGAGGACATAAGGAAGCTACAAAGGGATATCGATAGGTTATGTGAGGGGCAAAAATCTGGCAAATGGAGTAGAATGTGGGAAGTTTGAAATTGTCCATTTTGGCAGGAAGAAAGAAAAGCATATCATCTAAATGGTGAGAGATTGCAGAGCTCTGAGATGCAGAGGGATCTGGGTGAGCTAGTGCATGAATTGTAAAAGGTTAGTATGCAGGTACAGCACGTAATTAGGAAAGCTAATAGAATGTTATCACTTATTGCGAGGGGAATTGAAAACAAAAATAGGGAGGTTATGCTACAGTTATACAGGGCATTGATGAGACCACATCTGGAGTACTGTGTCCAGTATTGGACTCCTTAGTTAAAGAAGGATGTAAATGTATTTGGAGCAGTTCAGAAAAGGTTTACTAGACTAATACCTGGTGGTTTATCTTCTGAAGAAAGGTTAGACAGACTAGGCTTGTATCCACTGGAGTTTAGAAGAGTAAAAGGTGACATGATTGAAACAGATAAAATCCTGAGGGGTCTTGACAGGGTGGATGTGGAAATGATGTATCGTCTTGTGGGAGAATCTAGAACTAGGCGTCACTGTTTAAAAAGAAGGGGTCGCCCATTTAAGATAAAGATGAAGAGAATTTTTTTCTCTCAGAGGGTCGTGAGTCTTTGGAACTCTCTTCCTCAAAAGGCAGTGGAAGCAGAGTCTTTGAATATTTTTACGGCAGAGGTAGATAGATTCTTGATAAGAAAGCGGGTGAAAGGACCAGAGGTAGGCGGGAATGTGGAGTTGAGGTTACAATCAGATCAGCCATGATCTTGTTGAATGGTAGAGCAGGCTTGAAGGGCAGAGTGGCCTACTCCTGCTCCTAATTCATATGTTATCTATGTAACTGATATTCCTCATCCCTCGAACCATTCTCGTGAATCTTTTCTGAATTCTCTCTAATGCCTTCACATCCTTCCTAAAGTGTGGTGTTCAGTTGAGCCTGAAGAAGTGTTTTGTTTCAGTTTATCATAACTACCTTGCTTTTGTACTCCATGCCCCTGCTTATAAGGCCCAGTATCCCATATGCTTGACTAACCACTTTCTCACCTTGTCATTCCACCTTCAATGAATTGTGAACATATATCCACAGGTGCCTCTTCTCCTTCATCACCTTTAGGATTGTACTTTTTACTTTATATTGCCTCTCCTCATTCTTCCTACAAAAATGAATCACTTCACACTTTTCTGCACTAAATTCCATCTGCCACTTGTCTGCACATGCCACCAGTCTGTTTAAGTCTATCACGATCTGTCTCACAGTTCACAACACTTCCGAGTTTTGTGTCATCAGCATATTTTGAAACTGTGGTCAGTACACCCAAGTCTAGGTAATTAATGTGTATCAGGAAAAGCAGGGATTCCAACACCAACCCTTGGACCAGTTAACCTAACATCAGTCATTGGACAGATGCTGGAGACTATTATTAAAGAAGTCTTAACAATGCACTTGGAAAAGCATAGTATAATCAGAACAAGTCAACATGGCTGTACGAAAGGGAAATCCTGTTTGACAAATTTATTCAAGTTTAGAAACATCGAAAATAGGAGCAGGAGTAGGCCATTCGGCCCTTCAAGCCTGCTCCACCATTCATTATGATCATGGCTGATCATCCAACTCAGCAACCTGTTCCTGCTTTCCCCCCATATCCTTTGATCCCTTTAGACCCAAGAGCTATATCTAACTCCTTCTTGAAAACATTCAACATTTTGGCCTGAACTTTTTTCTGTGGTAATGAATTGCACAGGCTCACCACTGTCTGGGTGAAGAAATTCCCCCTCATCTCAGTCCTGAAAAGTTTACCCCGTATCCTTAGACTATGGCTCCTGGTTTTAGACTCCCCCACCATCGGGAACATCCTTCCTGCATCTACCCTGTCAAGTCCTGTTCGAATTTTATAGGTTTCGATGAGATCCTCCCTCACTCTTCTGAACTCCAGCAATTATAATCCTAACTGACTCAATCTCTCCTCAGGCATCAGTCCCGCCATCCCAGGCATCAGTTTGGTAAACCTTCATTGCACTCCCTCTATTGCAAGAACATCATTCCTCAGATAAGGAGACCAAAACTGCACACAATATTCCAGGTGTGGCCTCACCCTGTATAATTGCAGCAAGATGTGCCTACTCCTGTACTCGTCTCCTTTCGCTATGAAGACCAACATGCCATTTGCCTTTTTTACCGCCTGTTGCACCTGCATGCTTATCTTCAGCAACTGGTGTACGAGAACACCCAGATCTCGTTGCATATTCCCCTCTCTCAGTTTATAGCCGTTCAGATAATAATCTGCCTTCCTGTTTTTGCTACCGAAGTGGATAACCTCACATTTATCCACATTATACTGCATCTCCCATGCATTCGCCCACTCATTCAACTTGTCCAAATCACCCTGACGCCTTTCTGCATCCTCCTCACAACTCGCCCTCTCACGAAGTTTTGTGTATTCTGCAAATTTGGAGATATTACGTTTAATTCCCTCATCTAAATCATGAATATATATTGTGAGTAGCTGGTGTCCTAGCACCGATCCCTGCGATACCCAAATAGTCACTGCCTGCCATTCGGAAAAAGACCCATTCATTCCTCTTGCTTGTTCCCTGTCTGCCAACCAATTTTCTATCCATCGCAATACACTACCCCCAATCCCATGCACTTTAATATTACATGCTAATCTCTTATGTGGGACTTTGTCGAAAGCCTTCTGAAAGCCCAAATAAACCGCATCCACTGGCTCCCCCTCATCCCTCCACTAGTTACATCCTCAAAGAATTCTAGTAGATTTGTCAAGCTTGATTTCCCTTTCGTAAATCCATGCTGACTCTGTCTGATTCTACCACTTTTCTCTAAGTGCTCTGCCAGAAAATCTTTGATAATGGACTCTGGAATTTTCCCCACTACTGACGTCAGGCTGACTGGTCTATAATTCCCTGTTTTCTCTCGACCTCCCTTTTTAAATAGTGGGGTTACATTTGCTACCCTCCAATCTGTAGGAACTGTTCCAGAGTCTATAGAATCTTGGAAGATGACCACCAATGCATCCACTATTTCGAGAGCCACTTCCTTAAGTACTCTGGGGTGTCGATTATCAGGCCCCGGGGATTTATCGGCCTTCAATCCCATCAATTTCCTCAACACCATATCTCTACTAATACTGATTTCCTTCAGTTCCTCCCTCTCACTAAACTCTGTGTTCCCCACATTTCTGGTGTGATATTTGTGACCTCCTTTGTGAAAATGGAATCAAATTATGTATTTATTTGGTCAGCCATTTCTTTATTCCCCATAATAATGGTTTGACTACCTTTTCCTTTTAACTTTTGCACCAGACAGGAATAAACAATTGTTGCAGTTCATCCATGCGCTCTTCGAATGTTTGCCATTGCCTATCCACTGTTATCCCTTTAAGTAACGTTTCCCAATCCATCATAGCTAATTTTTTACGCATGTAACTAGTAGGGGAGATAAAGGGGAACCAGTAGATGTCGTATACCCGCATTTCCAGAAGGCATTTGATAAGGTGCCACAAAAAAGATTAATGGGCAAGATAAGGGTTCATGTTGTTGAGGGTAATATATTAGCATTGATGGAGGATTGGTTATCAGACAGAAAGCAGAGTGTGGGCATAAATGGGGCATTTTCAAGTTGGGAGGCATTGAATTGTGGGATGCCGGAAGGATCAGTGCTGGGGCCTCAGCTATTTACACTCTACATTAATGACTTGCACAAAGAGACTGGGAGTAATGTGTCTAAATGTGTTGGTGACGCAAAGCTCGGTGGAAAGAGAAGCTCTGGGGAGGACATAGGGAGGCTGCAAAGATATATTCAGGTTAAGTGAATGGGCAACAAGATGGCAAATGGAGTATAATGTAGGGAAGTGTGATGTTATTCACTTTGGTTGTAAAAATAGAAAAACAGAATATTTTTTAAAAGGTGTGAAATTGTTAAGTGTTGATGTTCAGAGAGACTTGGGTGTACTCGTACAAGAAACACACAAAGTTTACATGTAGTTGCAGCAGGCTATTAGGAAGGCAAATGGCATGTTGGCCTTTATTGAAAGGGAATTGGAGTACAGGAATAAAGAAGTCTCTATAAAATTATACAGGGCTTTGGTGAGACTGCACCTGGAATATTATATGCAGATTTGATCTCCACATTTAAGAAAGTGTATACTTGCACTGGAGGCAGTGCAATGCAGAGTTTCAGGGGTGAGGGGGTTGTTCAATGATGAGAGGCTGAGTAAATTGGTCCTATATTCTCTGGAGTTTAGAAGAATGAGAGGCAATCGAATTGAGACATACAGGATTCTGAAAGGGCTTGATGGGGTAGAAGCTGAGGGATTGTTTCTGCTGGTCGGGGAATCTAGGCAGAGACTTGGGATCATTCAGCCAATCATTCAGGGCTGAGATGAGGGGAAATTACTTCACTCAAATTGTTGTGAATCAGAGTCACACAGTTATACCGCACAGTAAAAGGGCCTTCAGCCCATCATGTCTCTGCTGGCCATCAAGCACCTAACTATTCCCGTCCTATTTTCCAGCACTTGGTCCGTATCCTTGTATGCTATGGCGTTTCAAGTGCTCATCTAAATACTTCTTAAATGTTGTGAGGGTTCCTGCCTCTACCATCTCTTCAGGCAGTGCATTCCAGATTCCAACCACCCTCTTGGTGAAAAAACATTTCCTCAAATCCCCTCTCAACCTCCTGTCCCTGACCTTAAATCTATGCCCCCTGGTTATTGACCCCTCCGCTAGGGGATAAAGGTCTCTTCCTTTCTAACCTATCAATGCCCCTCATAATTTTGTGTACCTCAATCATATTTCCCCTCAGTCTTCTCTGCCAGAAGAAAAACAACCCCAGCCTTTCCAGTGTCTCTTCATAGCTGAAATGTGCCAGCCCAGGCAACATCCTGGTGAATCTCCTCTGCACCATCTCCAGTGCAATCGCATCCTTCCTATAGTGTGGTGACCAGAACTGTACACAGTACTCCAGCTGTGGCCGAACTAGTGTTTTATACAGGTCCATCATAACTTCCCTGCTCTTCGATTCTATGCCTTGGCTAATAAAGGCAAGTATCCCATATGCTTTCCTAACCACCTTATCTACCTGTGTTGCTGCCTTCAGTGATCGATGGACAAGTACACCAAGGTCCCTCTGACCTTCTGTACTTCCGTGGGTCCAACCATCCGTTGTATATTCCCTTGCCTTGTTAGTCCCCCCTAAATGCATCACCTCACACTTCTCAGGATTAAATTCCATTTGCCATTGCTCCGCCCATCTTACCAGCCCATCTATATCGTCCTGTAATCTAAGGCTTTCCTCCTCACTATTTGTGACACCACCAATTTTCGTGTCATCTGCAAACTTACTGATCATACCTCCTATATTCACATCTAAATCATTAATGTGCAGGACAAACAGCAAGGGTCCCAGCACCGATCCCTGCGGTACACCACTGGTCCGAGGCTTCCACTCGCAAAAACAACCCTCGGCTATTGCCCTCTGCCCCCTGCCACTAAGCCAATTTTGGATCCAATTTGCCAAATTGCCCTGGATCCCATGGGGTCTTATTTTCTTAACCAATCTCCCATGCAGGACCTTATCAAAAGCTTTACTGAATTCCATATAGACTACATCAACTGCTTTACCCTCAACTACACATTTCGGCACCTCCTCAAAAAATTCAGTCAAGTTAGTGAGACACGATCTCCCCCTGACAAAGCCATGCTGACTACCCCTGATTAATCCCTGCCTCTCCAAGTGGAGATTAATCCTGTCCCTCAGAATTTTTTCCAATAGTTTCCCTACCACTGATGTTAGACTCACCGGCCTGTAATTACCTGGTTTATCCCTGCTACCCTTCTTGAATAATGATACCACATTCGCTGTCTTCCAATCCTCTGCTACCTCTCCTGTGGCCAGGGAGGATTTGAAAATTTCTGTCAGAGCCCCTGCAATCTCCTCCCTTGCCTCACACAACAGCCTGGGACAGATCTCATCTGGGCCTGGGGATTTATCCACTTTTAAGCCCACGAAAACAGCTAATACTTCCTCCTTTTCTATGCTAATATGTTCAAGTATGTAACAATCACCCTCCCTGATCGCGACACCCACATCATCCTTCTCCATAGTGAACACAGATGAAAAGTAATAATTTAAAACCTCACCTATGTCCTCCGGCTCCACATACAGATTGCCTCTTTGATCCGTAATGGGCCCTACTCTTTCCCTGGTTATCCTCTTGCCCTTAATATACTTATAAAATGTCTTAGGATTTTCCTTTATCTTGCCCGCCAGTGTTTTTTAAGCCCCCTCTTTGCTCTCCGAATTACTTTTTGAAGTACCTCCCTACACTTTCTATACTCCTCTAGTGCCTCCACTGTTTTCAGCACTCAGAATCTGCCATAAGCCTCCTTTTTTTTCCTGATCCAATCCTCTATATTCCTTGACATCCAGGGTTCCCTGGACTTGTTGGTCCTACCCTTCACCTTAATGGGTACATGTTGACTCGGAACTCTCACTGTTTCCTCTTTGAATGACTCCCACTGATCTGATGTCATCTTTCCTACAAGTAGCTGTTTCCAGTCCACTTTGGCCGGATCGTGTTTTATCATCTTATTTATTTATTTATTTAGAGATACAGCACTGAAACAGGCCCTTCAGCCCACTGACTCTGTGCCAACCATCAACCACCCATTTATACTAATCCTACACTAACGCCATATTCCTACCACATCCCCACCCGTCCCTCTCTTCCCCTACCACCTACCTATACTGGGGGCAATTTATAATGGCCAATTTACCTATCAACCTGCAAGTCTTGGTGGTGGGAGGAAACCGGAGTTCCCGGCGAAAACCCACGCAGACACAGGGAGAACTTGCAAACTCCACACAGGCAGCACCCAGAATCGAACCTGGGTCGCTGGAGCTGTGAGGCTGCGGTGCTAACCACTGCGCCACTGTGCCGCCTTCCCCCAATTCTGTCCGTTTATTTCCGGTCCATCTTTGTCTTTTTCCATCACAACCTTAAATCTGACAGAGTTATGGTCACTACCCCCAAAATGTTACCCCACTGACACTTCTACCACTTGCCCGCCTTCATTCCCTAGGGTTAGGTCCAGTACTGCCCCTTCTCTTGTAGAATTATCTACGTACTGGCTCAAAAAGCTCTCCTGTATGCATTTTAATAATTCTGCCCCCTTTAAGCCTTCTGCACTAAGACTATCCCAGTTGATATTGGGGAAGTTGAAATCCCCAACTATTATTACCCTATTATTTTTACACCTCTCAGAAGTTTGCCTCCATATCTGCTCCTCTATCTCTCCCTGACTATTTGGAGGCCTGTTGTACACTCCCAGCCAAGTGATTGCCCCCTTTTTGTTTTTAATTTCTACCCTTATGGCCTCATTTGAGGAACCTTCTAAGATATCATCCCTCCTTACTGCAGTAATTGACTCCTTGATAAACAGTGCAATACCACCTCCTCTTTTATCCCCTCCCCTATCATACCTGAAGATTCTATACCCTGGAATATTGAGCTGCCAGTCCTGCCCCTCCCTCAACCATGTCTCTGTGATAGCAATAATATAATAATGCCATGTGCTAATCAATGCCATCAATTCATCTGCCTTACTCGTAAAACTCCTTGCATTGAAATAGATGCAATCCAGCCTTGTATTTTTCACTTGTTCCTTAACAGGTCGAACTTTGGAACAGCTCTGCCTTTGAAATTCTGTACCCCAGAGGGTTGTGGATGCTCCATCATTGAATGCATTTAAAGCTGGGGCCATATGGTCTACTTCTGCTCTTATTTCTTGTGTTGTTGTGAACGGCACTATATACCTTCCTCCAGTCCAAACACAACCGTTCACCACTCCGCTCTGTTTCCTGTCACCCAGTCAACTTCGTATCCATGCTGCCACTGTCCCTTTATTCCACGAGCTCTACCTTTGCTGATAAGCCTGTATTATGGCACTTTCTCAAATGCCTTTTGGAAGTCCATGTACACCACATCAACTGCATTACCCTCATCAATCCTCTCAGTTACCTCATCAAAAAACTCAAGCAAGTTAGCTAAACTCGATTTTCCCTTACATAATCCATGCTGTCTTGTCTGAACTAATCCACGTTTATTCAGGTAACTGTTAACTTTGCCCCAAATTATCATTTCTAAAAACTTTCCCACAACTGTTGATAAACTGACTGGCCTGTAGTTTCTGGATTTGTCCTTACACCCTTTCTTGAATAAGGGTGTCACATTTGGAATTCTCCAGTCCTCTGGCACCATCCCTCTATCTAAAGAGGATTGAAAGTTTATGGCCACTGCCTCTGCAATTTCTACCCTTACTTCCCTCAGTAAACTTGGATGAATCTCATCCAGTCCCGGTGACTTAACTTTAAGTACAACCAGTCTATCTAATACCTCCTCTTTATTAATTTTTAGCCCCTCCAATGTCTCAACTACCTTCTCTTTCACTGTGACTTGAGCAGCACCTTCTTCCTTTGTAAAGACAAATGCAAAATACTCATTTAATATCTCAGCCACGCTCCCTGCCTCCATTCATAAATGAACTTTTATATCCCTAAAATGCCCGTTTTTTCCTTTTACCACCCCTTTACTGTTTATATGCTTATAGAAGACTTTTGTGTTCCCTTTTATGTTAGCTGACAGTCCCTTCTCATACTCTCTCTTTGCTTCTCTTATTTATTGTTTCACTTCCCTTCTGAACTTTTTATATTCAGCCTGGTTGTCAATTGTATTATCCACCTCAAGTCTGTCATATGCACCCATTTTCAGCTTACTCTTACTCTCTCTCTCTTTTGTCATCCAGGGTGTTTCCGATTTGTTTGCCCTGCCTTTCCCCTTGACTGTATACAAACTATCTCCTCTTTAAAGGCCGTTTATTGTTTTGTTTTGGTTTGCCTGCAGATCTTTGGTTCCAATTTACTCATCCGGTCATGGAGTCATTTACCGCACAGAAGGAGGCCATTCGGCCCATCAAGTCTCCATGAAGCAATCTAGTCAGTCCCACTCCCCTGCTCAATCCCCGTTGTCCTGTCCATTTATTTCCTTTAAGTGCCCATCCAATTTCCTTTTGAAATCATTGATTGTTTCCCCTTCGACCACACTCATGGCAGCGAGTTCCAGGTTATTACTACTCGCTGCATAAAACAGTTCTTCCTCACCTTCCCCCTGCATCTCTTGCCTAAAACCTTCAATCAGTGTCCCCTAGTCCTTGCACCATTAGTTAATGTGAACAGTTATTCCTAGTCTACCTTATCGAAGCCTGTCATCATCTTGTACACCTCTATCTCACCTCAATCTGCTTTGCTCCAGTGTTTCCAAACTAACCTTGTAACTTAAATCGCCCATTGCTGGAACCATTCTGATACATCTCCTCTGCAGCCACTCACAGACTCTCATATCCTTCCTGAAGTGTGGTGAACAGAACTGGATGTAATACTTCAATTTGGGCCTAACCAGAGGTTTATAAATGTTCAACATAACTTCCCTGCTTTTGTACTCAATGCCTTTATTTATGAAGCCCAAGATCCCATATGATTTGCTAACCACTCTCTCAATATGTCCTACCACCCTTAAAGATCGATGCACATGCAGCCCCAGGTCCCTCTCTGTTCCTGCAAACACTTTAGAACTGTGTCATTAAATCTATATTGCTTCACCCTATTCCTTCTGCCAAAATACATCACCTCACACTTGTTTGTATTAAATTCTATCTGCCACCTGTCTGCCTATTCTGCTAGCCCAGGGTTGTCCAACATGTCCAGCGGGCCAGCATCCGGCCCGTGGAGATAAACTGTACCTGGATCATTCCTCATCCTCATCAGTGCCCGTGACTGGAGATGAGAAATTTCCCATTGGCTTCTTCTTGCACACCAGCTTTTTAAAAAAAAAATTGTGCTGTCACTTTCACAGCTGACAGGGGTTGGGAGCTGGATCTGCGGTTTCCAAACTTTAGACCGATGTGGAATTTTCCGGCGGGTTCTGATCTTTTATTTGAAAGGCCTATCGGAAAATCCTGAATCTGTCTGGTCTGTAAACCCCTATCCCAATGTCAGCACCTGTCAGCTGTGAAACTGACTTGCAAATTTAAAAAAAACCTGACCAACCACAAAGCTGAGCTTTCCCACTTTCTGCAACTGTTGTGGGGGAGGGCTGGAGGGTGGTGGGCAGCAGAGAGAGAAGGGGGAAAGGGAGAGAGAGAAGGGGCAGAGAGGGGACAAAGAGTGAGAGAGGAGACAGAAAGAGAGGGACAGCAGGGACAGTGAGAGAAAGAGAGGGGGGAAAGTGGACAGAGAGAGAGGGCAGGGACAGAGAGAAAGGGGGGGTCAGGGACAGAGAGAGAAAGAGAGAGTGAGATGGTAGGGGGAGAAAGTGGGAGCACCAAGAGAGAGAGAGGGACCAGAGAGAGGGGACAGAGAAAGGAGGGAGAGAGAGAGAGGGGGGACAAAGAAAAAGAGGGGAACAGAGAGAGAGGGGCTAGAGAGAGAGACAGAGGGTGTAGAGAGTGTGGGACAGAAAGAGGCCGGACAGTGAAAGAGAAGGGGACAAAGAAAGAGAGGGGGAACAGAGAGAGAAAGAAAGAGGGACAGAGAAAGAGAGATGGGGAACAGAGAGAGAGAAAGAGGGACAGAGAGAGAGGGCAGGTACAGAGAGGGAGGGGGAGACAGAGAAAGCGAGAGGGGGAGAGAGAGACATAGGAACACAGAAACATAGAAAATAGGAGCAGGAGTAGGCCATTCGGTCCTTCGGGCTTGCTCCACCATTCAGAAAAAGATCATGGCTGATCGTCCAATTCAGTACCCTGTTCCCGCTTTCTCCCCATATCGCTTGATCCCTTTGGTCGGGGGGATGGGATATAGAGGGGGACTGAGAGAGCGAGGAAGGGGGGACAAAGACAGAGAGAGGGGACAGCGAGAGTGAGGGCAGGAACAGAGAGGGAGAGGGGCAAGGACAGAGAGAGATAGAGGGGGAAGGGATGGGGGGAGAGATGGGGGAAGAAAGAGGGGGAAGAGAGAGGGGGACAGAAAGATAGCAGGAAGAGATAGAGAGAGGGGACAGAGAGAGAGAGAGAGGGCAGGGCCAGAGAGAGAGGGGTGGACAAAGAAATATGGGGGAAAGAGAGAGAGGGCAGGGACAGAGAGAGAGACAGACAGACAGAGAGAGAGGGGGCGGGTGAAATAGAGGGCGGAGAGGGAGAAGGGACAGAGAGGGGAGACAGAGCGAGAGGGTGACAGAGAGAGAAGAGAGGGGACATAGAGAGAGTGAAATGGGGACAGAGAGCGAGGGGGATGGATAGAGGGAGACAGAGAGAGAGAATGGACAGTGAGAGACAGCAGAACAGAGAGGGAGGGGAGATAGAGAGAGGGGGGGAGAGAGAGAGGGAGGTTGTACAGAAAGAGAGAGCGAGGACAGAGAGAGAGAGAGAGTGGTATATGGAGAGAGGCTGAGACAAAGAGGACAGAGAGAGGCGGTGAGACAGAGAGAGCAGGGAGAGAGAGTGACAGAATGAGGGAAGCAGAGAGAAAGAAGGGACAGAGAGAGAGGGGGGACAGAGGAAGAGAGAGGGGGTACAGAGAGAGAGGAGACACAGGGAGAGAGAGGACAGAGAGAGGGAGAGGGACGAGAGAGAGAGAGAGAAGGGGCACAGAGAGAGAGGGACAGAGAGACAGAGAGACAGAGAGGGTAGGGACAGAGAGAGAGAGAGAGACAGTGAGACAGAGAGAGAGAGGGAGAGAGAGTGTGAGAATGAGGGAAACAGAGAGAAAGAAGGGACAGAGAGAGGGGGGGACAGAGGGAGAGAGAGGGGGCACAGAGGGAGGAGATACAGGGTAAGAGGGGACAGAAAGAGGGAGAGGGATGAGAGAGAGAGAGAGGGGGCACAGAGAGAGAGGGACAGAGAGACAGAGAGGGCAGGGAGAGAGGGGGACAGAGAGAGAAAGGATGAACAGAAAGAGAGGGGGAACACAGAGAGGGCAGGGACTGTGAGGGAAAATGAGAGAGAGGGGACAGTGAGATGGAGAGGGAGAGGCACAGAGAGAGTGAGAGAGGGGAGACAGAGAGGGGGAGTGAGACAGAGGGGGAGAGAGACATGGGGTAGAGAGAGAGAGACAGAGAGAGAGTGGGAACAGCGAGTAAGAGACAGGGGGACAGAGAGAAAGAGAGAGGGGGGACAGAGAGAGAGAGAGAGGGGACAGCTTAAATTTATGCACCCTGGTTATTGATCCCTCCACTAAGGGAAAAAAATTCTTCCTATCTATCCTATCAATGCCCCTCATAATTTTGTACACCTCAATCACGCTCCCCTCAGCCTTCTCTGCTCGAAGGAAAACAACCCCTGCCTATCCAGTCTCTCTTCATAGCTGAAATGTGCCAGCCCAGGCAACATCCTGGTGAATCTCCTCTGCACCATCTCCAGTGCAATCGCATCCTTCCGAGAGTGTGGTGACCAGAAATGTACACAGTACTCCAGCTGTGGCCGAACTGGTATTTTATATAGCTCCATCATAACCTCCCTGCTCTAATATTCTATGCCTTGGCTAATAAAGACAAGTATCCCATATGCCTTCCTAACCACCCTATCTACCTGTGCTGCTGCCTTCAGTAATCCATGGACAAGTACACCAAGGTCCCTCTGACCCTGTGTACTTCCTGGGCTCCTACCATCCATTGTATATTCCCTTGCCTTGTTAGTCCTCCCAAAATGCATCACTTCACACTTCTCAGGATTCAATTCCATTTGCCACTGCTCCGCCCATCTTACCAGCCCATCTATATCGTCCTGTAATCTAAGTCTTTCCTCCTCACGATTTATGACATCACCACTTTTCAGAGGGAGAAAGAGAGGGGGGACACAGACAAGAGGTTGAAATTAGAGAAGGGGACAGAGAGAGAGAGAGAGGGAAAGGGGGACAGAGAGGGAGAGAGAGATAAAAAAGGGGGACAGAGAGATGAGGAGGGAGGACAGGGTGGGAGGTGGAGAGTGACTCAGAGAGAACATAAGAACTAGGAGCAGGAGTAGGCAATTCAGACCCTCGAGCCTGCTCCACCATTCAATACGATCATGGCTGATCTCATCTCGGCCTCAACACCACTTTCCTGCCCCTTCTCCATAACCCTTCAACCATTTACTGATTAAAAATCTGTCTATCTCCTCCTTCAATTTATTCAATGTCCCGACATCCACCGCACTCTGGGGTAGTGAATTCCACAGACTCACGACCCTTTGAAAGAAGTAATTTCTCCTCATCTCTGTTTTAAATCTGCTACCCCTTATCCTGAAACTATGACCTCTCATTCTAGATTGTCCCACCAGAGGAAACATCCTCTCTACATCTACTTTGTCAATCCCCTTAATCATCTTATATACCTCAATCAGATCTCCTCTCATTCTTCAAAACTCCAGAGAGTAAAGACCTAAACTGCTCAATCTCTCTTCATAAAACAAATCCCTCATCTCTGGAATCAATCTCGTGAACTTCCTCTGAACTGCCTCCAATGCAACTACATCCCTCCTCAAGTGAGGGGACCAAAACTGTACATAATACAGGGAGAGAGAGAGAGAGAAAGGGGGACAGAGAGGGAGGTGGGGGGGGGGGGGTTGTCAGAAAGAGACTGAGGGGGACAGAGAGACAGAGAAATGGGGACAGAGGGAGAAAGAAGGGGAGAGAGAGAGGAACAGAGAGAGGTGGGGCCAAGAGAGGGCAGCAGAGGGGGTGAGACAGAAAGAGAATGTGGGGGATAGAGAGGGGCAAAACAGAGAGAAGGGGGAACAATAGAGAGAGTGGGGAACAATAGAGAGAGGGTGAGAAACACAGAGAGGGGGGAGATAGGGAGAGAAAGACAGAGAAAAAAGGAGCAGAGTGTGATCAAGATCACTGACTGAATGACATCTATCTGAAATACTATTCATCACTACAAGTGTGCAGGCAAACATTGACCATTTGTGCAAGCAAAAAATGCCAGGTATCTCACTAAATCAGTGTCCAACAGAGTGAAGAGAAATTAAGTCAATAAATTAGTCTTCTCATTTAAAGCTTCCTCACAAAAACGTACATTTGTTGTTGTTTTGATTAATAGTAAGATAATATTTTAATGCCTTTATCTTTCTGAAATTGTCTCACCACCGCCTATGTAAGACAAAAATTGTAATGTGCCCCCCCCCATGTGAAAAGTTTGGATCACCCTGTGCTAGTCAATCTGTGTCCTGTTGCAGGCGATTCGTATCATCCTCACTGTTTGCCACTCCTCCAAAATTGGTATCATCGGCAAATTTTTGAAATTTTGCTCTGTATTCCAGGATCCAAGTTCTTTATAATGAGCAAAAAAAGCAGTGGCTGTCTCCACCACTCAATGTTATCTACCATGAAGCCAATTTTTTATCCAATTAGACACTGATCCTCCTATTCCATGTGCCTGAGTTTCATTAACCAGCCTTTCATGTGGTATTTAATCAAATGCTTTCCAGATCTGTTCTCATCCCATTGATGTTGACCCTCCCCCTATTAATTATTTTCTTTCTGGATTGCTCCTTGTACTTTTCCACAGCCAACCTAACCCTTATGATACTATGATCACTGTCCTCTAAATGTTCCACTGCTGACATTTGATCCACTTGACCCACCTCATTCCCCAGAACCAGATACAGCAATGCCTCCTTCCTTGTTGGACTGGAAACATATTGATGTAGAAAATTCTCCTGAACACACTCCAGAAACTCTTGTCCCTCTCTGTCCTCTACATTACTAATATCCCAGTCTATATTAGGATAATTAAAGTCCCCCATTATAATGACTCTATAATTCTTGCCCCAGTCTTCAATTTCCCTGCAAATTTGTTCCTCTATATATTTCCTGCTATTTGGTAGTCTATAGAATACACCCATCAGTGTAACCTCTATTGTTTCTTAGCTCGAACCAAATAGATTCTGTCCTTGACCTCTTGGACATCCTCTCTCTCCAGCAGTGTAATGTTCTCCCAAATCAATACAGCTGTCCCTTCCCCCACCTTTCCTTCCCTATCTTTCCTGAACACCTTGTATCCAGGAATATTTAGTATCCAGTCCTGCCCTTTTTTGAGGCAGGTCTTTGTTATCACCACAACATCATATTTCCACTTGCCTGCAGCTCACCAACCTTATTTATCACACTCCACGCATTCACATTCATGCACTATAAACCTAATTTAGACATTTTTACATTCCCTCTTACTCTGACCCCACCTAATGCCTTACTATTTCCTACTCGCGTGCTATCTGTCTCTCCAAATTCTCTGTGTACCTTGTTTTTCTCTCTCCAATATTACAACCTGGTTCCGCATCCCTGCCAAGTCAGGTTAAACCTTCCCAAATAGCACTAGCAAATCGCCCTCTGCAAGGACATTGGTCCTGGCTCTCTTCAGGTGCAACCCATCCAGCCTGCATAGGTTCCAACTCCCAGAACCAGTCCCAATGTCCAAGGAATCTAAAGCATTTCCTCCTGCACCATCTCTCCAGTCATGCATTCATCTGCTCTTTCTTCCTATTTCTGTACTCACTTGCGCATGATACTGGGAGTAATCTGGAGATTGCTACCTTTGAGCTCCTGCTTGCTAGTTTCTTTCCTAGCTCCCTGAACTCTACCTGCAGGACCCCATCTCTCTTTCTACCTGTGTTGTTGGTACTGATATGGACTATGACCATTAGTTGCTCACCCTCCCCCGTCAGAGTGCTCTGCAGCTGTTCAGTGACATCCATGACCCTGCATCAGGGAGACAACATAACATCCTGGATTCACATCTGTGGCCACAGAAACACCTGTCTGTTCCCCTATTGAATTCCATCTCACTATTGATTTTCCAATCTTCCTGATTAATATTTAGACAATCAAGGATCCTAACAGTTAAGACTCACAATTTTCCCCAACTTTATCATGTTCCACTTTATAAATTCTTGAACATTGTAGAATTTCTCCCCTGTTGAATTTCACAACTCCCATGCACCCTGCATGAGAAGGGAGTGCTTATTAAAAACCATATAACTATGAGTAACAGCCAAAATAAGGGGCTGAATTTTCGGCGGGAGGTGAAATAAATGGCAGTCCACACAGACAGAGAGGCACCGTGATTCCAAGTGCAGCAGCTCATTTAAATAGCTGATACAGGCTGCCCCCACCCCGATCCCATCGAGGGGGTGTGTTGTCTGTCCCCGGCAATGGTATTAACTGCCCCTGCACAGGCGCTAACACCATTTTTAAAAGGGTGTCAGCCATCCGGGACATTGAAATATTTAAAGTCACATTGAATTAATTTTCTTTTGCTCCTCTCCCAACCCACAATATCAATTGGATTAATTATTTCCCCTTTTCACCCCAATACATTTACCTTCACAACCTGACCTTTTCCCCCAAAACTGCACAAAATTTAAACTACATCCCTTCCCACCAGCCCCTGTGATGTTCATTTGACCCTGTTCCCCCACCCGCCCCCCCCCGCCACCTGCACTGAGAAATGTACCTTCTCCCCCTTCCCCACCAGTGCAGTGCTTCGTTTCCCCGGACAGGGATCCGAAGGCATGGCAGTGCCAATCGCCGGGGTGAAGATCACAGCGGGATTTCAGGAGTCAGTGGGAGACTCATTTATTCAGGTGAGTTCATTTATATAAATATTTAAATGGTGATCACGATGCCACACGGTGGGGGGGCCGCCACGAGGCCTCGCTGCCGCCGGCAATATCGGGCTGGGCCCTGCCGGTGTCGAGGTCCGTGGCTGGCCTCATCCAGGGCAATCTTCATGCCCCCTTCCCCCCACCATGGATCCCAAAGTCGTGGGCTCTATAAAATCCAGCCCAAGGTGTGAGATAAAGTTAACTTCTCATTATTATTTGTTTCTTAGGTCTCATTTAATGTACCTTGGGCTCCAGACTGCCCAGATGACCCATGCAATGATTATGCGGAAATGGCGAATTCCTGTGACTTCTTATTCGTAAAGTCCTATAATTTGCAGTATCAAATGTGGGATGAGTGCTTTGCAAAAGCAAATGCTCCCTATCACCAGGTTTCTTCAGGTATGTACATTAAAACCTTCTGGTTCAGGGTCTGCCTCCCGGATATCAATGTTTATCTAAAACTGTCATATTTTTATCCATTTAGGTCTCTCTGCTTATATCAAACTGGGTATTGATTCCAGAAAGCTGGTGATGGGAGTTCCATGGTTTGGTTACGACTATCCTTGCCAGCGCTTTTATGAGGTAAGATGAAATGTTTTGCTTGCAATGCCCGAAACGTTAACTCTGCTTCTCTTTCCACAGATGCTGCCAGACCTGCTGAGTGGTTCCAGCATTTCTTGTTTTTATTTCAGATTTCCACCATCCGCAGTATTTTGCTTTTATACACCTGAAACACATCCCTCGTCCACATTAACTGTCCAATCAGGGCATCTTAAATGTATTTGAAAACAGCCCAGTATTTTGCCTTGCTTAGCTTGCTTGTAGCCCAGTTCAATAACTTTGATGTTTTTTACATTCAGCTTTTTTATTACCTGTTTTACAATTTTACTAATTTCCATTTTTATCCATTGGTTTTCTGTCAGTGCTTACCTTATCCATGCTATTTAATATTTCATTTCACTAAGGCATTTCCACAACTGCATTCTTCTGGAATTTAAATCTAAAGCTTCTGATTTTTTTTCTCAAAGCTCATTGCTTCACACATGGAATCAAAGAAGCACAGGAGATACAGTAGACCATTCAATTACTCAAGCCTGTTCCACCACTCGGTTTGATTGTGAATGATTTTTATTCCATATACCTGCCTTGACTTTGTCACGATTAATACCTTCGCCGAACAAAATTCTATTGAGCTTAGTTTTGAAATTCTCAATTATCCTTGAGTCCTAATTGCCCCTCAGAGCCTATACACTGGGAGATCAGTCATGCTGTCACTACATTTTTGAAGTTAGCAGAGTAACTATATTCACAAGTAATAATTTCTCATCCTTTTGTCCTTTACAGCCTGGTAGATGTGAATTGAAAAAGATTCCTCTCGGAGGTGCTCCTTGCAGTTCTAAGGCTGGAAGATTGATTTCATATAAATATGTCAGCCAGCAGCTGCCCAGATCAATTACCGGCAGATATTGGGATGATGATTACAAATCCCCATATTATGTCTACAGGGTAAGACTATCAATCAAAGCACAGTGGAGACCTGTGCATTTCAACATTCTTTGTAGAATGTGAACATTGCAGGGTTTCATGATTCAGTATTCTCTGTGTACAGGATTCAGCAAAGTTCAAAATGTCCAGTTTGTACAGCCGGAAGCGTGTGTAGTCGGAGAATTGACAAGAAAATGGGAGTTGAGAAGCAAAGCACCAAAACCAGTTCACCTTGTTAAAACATTGTGAAAAACCAGTTGCAGACACTGTCGGAGGTGTTGTTTTTCAGACAGGAAGTTAAACTGAGGCCCTAACCTTCATATTGTCATAAATATATCTATAGTAATTATGTAATTTTGTTAATCAAGGCAAACAGTCACAGTCATCATGACAATTTTGAGGAATATATTTGCCCTGTTAACATGTGCCTTGTGTTCAGATGTTGCACAGCATCCAGATGAGTTCATTGGTTTTGGTGTTAAAAAGATTGACTGGGAATTTCCTTGGAGCTGTTCCTCCAAGAAGCTAAAGAATGGCCTTCATACTGAATTTGATCATATCTGTTTAAATCATCACAAGGGTTTCACACAATAAGTTTCTTTCAAATGCCGTAACATAGTTATGTAATTGACTTGAAATTATGTTGTGGGGTGTTTGTGAATGAATGCTTAATTCAGTCAGATGAACAAACTTACACTAATTTTATGCCATCATGAAACTATTAAATTATTTGTCCACTATCCCACGGTCCTTCGTCAATTTTAGTATTTTAAAGAATTAAAACAGTTGCATTCAAGGTCATAGAGATACAGCACTGAAACAGACACAAAAACAAGAAATGCTGGAATCACTCAGGTCTGGCAGCATCTGTGGAAAGAGAAGCAGAGTTAACGTTTCGGGTCAGCGACCCTTCTTCGGAACTGACAAATATTAGAAAAGTCACAGATTATAAGCAAGTGAGGTGGGGGTTGGGCAAGAGATAACAAAGGAGAAGGTGCAGATTGGACCAGGCCACATAGCTGACCAAAAGGTCACGGAGCAAAGGCAAACAACTGAAGCAGACACGTTGGCCCACAGAGTCTGTGTCAACCATCAACTTGTACTAATCCGATATTCCCTACCACATCCCCACCTTCCCTCAATTCTCCTACCTACACTAGGGGCAATTTACAATGGCCAATTTGCCTATAAACCTGCAAGGTTTTGGCTGTGGTAGGAAACCAAAGCAACCAGTAGAAATCCACACAATCACAGGGAAACTTGCAAACTTTGCACAGATAGTACCCAGAACTGAACGCAGGTTGCTGGAGCTGTGAGGCTGCAGTGCTAACCACTGAACCACTCTGTGATCCTGTGCTTGTGCTGAAGGATCAGTGGTGAGACTTTTTGAATATTAGTTTCTATTTTCAGTTCCACTCGTGTGATGTGTTAATGTGCTAATGCACTTTGCAGATTAATAAAGGGGGAGATGGTGGCAATGTCACTGGACTAGTAATCTAGAGGCCGAGGCTAATGCACTGGGGACATTGGGTCGAATCCCATCATAGCAGATGGTGAAAATTTGAATTCAGTTATAAATATGGAATTAAGAAAGCTAGTCTAATAGTGACCATGAAACCATTTGGTCCTTTCGGGAAGGAAATCTGCTGTCCTTACCTAGTCTGGCCTACATGTGATTCCAGACCCACAGCAATGTGGTTGATTCTTAATTGTCTTCTGAAAGGGCCGAGCAAGCTACTCAGTCCAAGAGCAGTTAGAGATAGGCAACAAATGCTGGCCTTACCAGTGACACCCACATCCAATGAAAGAACAAAAATAAAGTACAAGTTAGGTTCCAGTGGTTTGCATATCAGTGCAAAAGGCAAGGCTGAAGCATTTACAACCATCTTAAGCCAGAAGTGCCGAGTGAAAGATTCATCTCAGCCTCCTCCTGTGGTTTGCAGCATTATAGATACCAGTCTTCAGCTAATTTGATTCACTCCAGGTGATATCAAGAAATGGCAGAAGGCACTGGATACAGCAAATTCCATAGGCCCTGACACATCCCCTCTGTAGCACCGAAGACTTGTGCTCCAGAACTAGCCTTGCCCCTCACCAAGCTGTTCCAATACAGCTGCAAAGCTCCTCTACCTGACAATGTAGAAAGTTGCATAGGTATGGCCATTTTGTTTCGTTCATGGGATGTGGGCATCGCTGACTAGGACAGCATTTATTGCCCATCCCTAATTGCTCTTGAGAAGGTGGTGGTGAGCCACCTTCTTAAAGCACTGCAGTCCATGTCGGGTATATATACCCACAGTGCTGTTAGGAAGGGCATTCCATGATTTTGTCACAGCGACAGTGAAGGATCAGCGATATAGTTCCAAATCAGGATGGTGTGTGATTTGGAGAGGAACTTGCTGATGGTGATGTTCCCATGCATCTGCTGCCCTTGTCCTTCTAGGTGGTGGATGTCACGGGTTTGGAAGGTGTTGTCGAAGGTGCCTTGGTGCATTGCTGCAGTGCATCTTGTAGATGGTACACACTGCTGCCACTGTGCATCAATGGTGGAGGGAGTGAATGTTTGTGAATGGGGTGCCAATCAACAGGATGCTTTATCCTGGATGGTGTCGAGCTTCTTGAGTGTTGTTGGAGCTGCACACATCAAGGCAAGTGGAGAGTATTCCATCACACTCCTGACTTGTGCCTTGTAGATGGTGGACAGGATTTGGGGAGTCAGGAGGTCAGTTACTCACTGCAGGATTCCTAGCCTCTGACCTGCCCTTGTAGGCATGGTACTTACATGGCTGGTCCAGTTCAGTTTCTGGTCAATGGAAACCTATAGGATGTTGATAGTGGGGGATTCAGCAATCGTAATTCCATTGAATGACAAGGGGAAATAGTTAGATCCTGCCCACGAAAAGTAGGACAAATCCAATCCGGCCCATTACCGCCCAATCATTCTACTCTCGATTAACAGAGAAGTGATGGAAGACGTCATTGACAGTGCTATCAAGTGACACTTACCCAGCAATAACCTGCTCACCAGTGCTCAGTTTGGGTTCTGCCTGGGTCACTCAGTTTCTGACCTCATTACAGCCTTGTTCCAAACATGGACAAAATAGCTGAATTCCAGAGGCGAGGTGAGAGTGACTGCCCTTGACATCAAGGCAGCATTTGACCAAGTGTGGCATCAAGGAGCCCCAACAAAATTGAAGTCGATGGGAATCGGAGTGGAAACTCTCCACTGGATGGAGTCGTACTTAGCACAAAGGAAGATAGTTGTGTTGCTGGTGGCCAATCATCTCGGCTCCAGGACATTGCTACTGGAGTTCCTCAGGGTAGTGTCCGAGGCCCAACCATCTTCAACATCTTCATCAATGGCCTTTCCTTCGTGATAAGGTCATAAGTGGGAAGGTTCACTGATGATTGCACAGTGCTCAGAACCATTCAGAACCACTCATATACTGAAGCAGTCCATACCTGCATGCAGCAAGATCTGGACACCATTCAGGCGTGAGCTGCTAAGTGGCGAGTAAAATGTGCACCATACAAGTGCCAAGCAATGGCCAACTCCAAAAAGAGCAAATCAAACCATCTCCCTTGACATTCAACAGCATTCCCATCACTGCAACCACAACCATTCCCATCCTGCAGGTCACCATTGAGCAGAAACTGAACTGGACCAGCCATATAAATATTGTGTCCACAAGAACAGGTCAGAGGCTGGGAATTCTGTGACGAGTAGCTCACCTCCTGACTCAGCTCCAGAACATCACTGCAGGAGTTCCTCAGGGTAGTGTCCTAGGCCCAACCACCTTCAGCTGCTTCATCAATGACCTTCCTTCAATCATAAGGTCAGAAGTGGAGATGTTCGCTGATGATCGCACAATTTTCAGCACCATTGTGACTCCTCAGATTCTGAAGCAGTCCATGTAGAAATGCAGCAAGACCTGGAGAACATGTAGGCTTGGGCTGATAAGTGGCAAGTAACGTTTGCGCCGCAGAAGTCCCAGGCAATGACCATCTCTAACAAGAGAGAATCTAACCATCTCCTGTTGACATTCAATGGCATTACAATTGCTGAATCCCCCACTATCAACATCCTGGGGGTTACAATTGACCAGAAACTGAACTGGAATAGCCATATAAATACCATGGCTACAAGAGCAGGTCAAAGGCTGAGAATCCTGACTCCCCAAAGCCTTTCCACCATCTACAAGGCACAAGTCAGGAGTGTGCTGGAATACTCTGCACTTGTTTGGACGAGTGCAGCTCCAACAGCATTCAATAAGATCAAACTTTGACACCATTCAGAACAACCAGTTCATTGATTGGCACCCCATCTACTACCTTAAACATTCATTCGCTCCACTGCCAGCACACAGTGGCAACAGTTGTGTACCATCTACAAGATGAACTGTAGCAATTCGCCAAGCCTCCTTCGACAGCACCTTCCAAACCCACGACCTCTACCACCTGGAAGGACAAGGGCACTAGACGCCTGGGAACACCATCACCTGCAAGTTCCTATCCCAGCCAGAAACATCCTGACTTGGAACAATATCGCTGTTCCCTCACTGTTGCTGGGTCAAAATCCTGAAACAGCCGACATTGCAGCAGTGTAACTGTAACCACACCACATGGACTGGCTCACCACCATCTTCTCATGGGCAATTAGGGATTGGCAAAAGTGCTGGATTTGCCAGTGACACTCATATTGTCACAAGAGTTTTGTTTTTTTTAAACTGGGAATTCTGTTAGGTGTTTAAAGCTGGGAAATGGGGATTTTCTGTGAACACTGCTGACACTTGGGGCTGGATTTTATAGGGGCCTCCACGTCGGGATCTGTGACGGGAGGCAGCATCAACATTGCCCTTGGACCTTGATGCCAGCAGGGCCCGGTGTCATGAGTTTTGTTTCATTTCAAAATTAGGAGGTCTGTGTGCCTTTTAAAACTGGGAGAAGAGGGTTTTTCTGTGAGCACTAAATTTTGACACTTGGTGTTTGAAGTGCAGACTGCAAAACTTGCATCCAAGCAACAGAAAGATTTACGATTGTCTTGTGACTTGGTTGTTGTTGAAAGCTTTTAGTCAGATCTGCAGAGTGAACCAGACCAGGGAGTAGATAGTAGTGAACTGGGGCTGTGATTTTCTGATAGACCAGAAAAAAGACCTACTCTCTCTGCAACAGAAGCTTTTCATCTCTTATGAAGAAATTCTACATTTGAGGTGTGGTTTTTACCTGCCTGAAGTGAGAGAAAAGTCCCAGGAAAAGAGGAGTTGCTACACTCTGTTGAGAAAGGAAGCCTTGTGTTTCAGGTGCAGCAGGTTGCTGTTGACTACAGTCTCAAAAATCCCTGCCTCAAGAGTGAATCTTGTTGCATTTTGTGTTATTGCAAGTTCCTGAAATTTCAAGGAAGTTTCGACTGTCAGAGTGCTGCTTTAAAATTTAATAGACCTGTTGCTGTACCTAAAGCTGACGCCTGCTGCAGACAAATTGCCTTGAACACCTACCCATCACAGACTGTTTATCAAACTCACCTGGAGAGACTTCAAGTGGCATCTGACTATTGGACTCTGGGACAGCTCACCAATACTGCAATATCCTTCCTGAAGTTATTGTTTCAAAGAAAGCATTGTAAAATCAATATCCATTTTCCCTGGTTAACCATTTTGTTTTGAATGTATGTGTGTGTGCATGAGGGTTAGGAAGAATAAGGAGTTATAAAATCTTGTCATGTATATAGATTCATCTCATCATTGTTTAAAACTTGGCTTATTAATAAATAGTTAATTTTGTATTTATTTTAAGAATCCTGGTTTTGGTGTGCTTTATTCCGGGCGATAAAAAAGTATATAATATCGCAGCAGCTCTGCGGAGTGAAAGCCGCGCGTGCAGGCCGCCATCTTTTACGGCCGCCACTGCACTCGATGGTGGCAATGTAAAATCCAGCCCTTGGTGTTTAAACTGGGTCCACAGACTGTAATACTTGCTTCCAATCAACCAGAAAGATTTATGACTGTCTTGTGACTTGTTTGTTGAAAGATTTTAGTTTCATTTTGGGATTATAAGAAACCCGTGAACTCTACAAGGAGCAGGCTTTGAAATCTTTGTTTTACCTTTCCTGGAAAGAGAGGAAAACCCAAAAAAGTGTTACCACTCTCTGCAAAAGAAACCTTGCATCTCTTGGAAAGAAATTCTACTTTTTAGGTGTGGTTTGGACCTGCCTGAAGAGAGAGACAAGACCCAGGAACAGAGGAATTGCTTCACTCTGTGGAGGCACACTGCTTTGCAGAGAGTAAACCCCTGCATTTTAAAGGGAACGGATTTCTACTGTCTTCAATCTGAAGAATCCCTGCCTCAAGCGTAAGTCTTGTTGCCTTTTGTGTTTTTGGGAGATCCTGAAATCTCAAGAAAGCTTCTACTGTTCGACTGCTATTTCAAAATCCAAGCAGACCTGTTGCTACACCCTTTTGCTGAAAGAGCTGTATGACGCCTGCTGTAGACGAATTTCCGAGAATGCCTACATATCACAGACTATTCATGAAACCCGCCTCGAGAGACTTCGCGTGGTGTCCAACTATTCACCTCTGGGATGACTCACCAATCTGGAAATATCCTACCAGTCTGTGACAACCAATTACTTTATCATTCCGAAGAAACAGTTGTAATTCGAAACATCCATCTAAAAACCAGTTAACCAATTTTTGAATGTATGTGTATGTGAATGCGGGTTAGGAAGAATAAGGAGTTATAAAATCTTTTTATAAATATAGATTTATCCCATTATTGTTTAAGATTTTATTTTATTAAGAAATATGTCACTTTGTTGTTATTTAAAGGAACCTGGTTTGTGTCCTTTAATATGAGGGATAAATAAACTGTTTAATTTGGTTAATTTCTAGCAGGTGGGAAGCTTTTCCTAATATGCTGTGACCTGTGGAATATAGGGACTGAATTAACAGTGCATAACACCCACCTTGGTTCAACAATATAAAAAAACAATCCATTGTAATGGAACAAACTGCCTTTATATGTTTCATTCGCTTAATCCACCTAAACTTATCCTTTAATGCAAGTACAAGTTTCATGTATTTTAAATAGTGTTGTTGAAGATGTTCAGTGTTGATCCAAACTTCACTCCTATCTGTCTAACTCTCTTTGGCTTTTTTGGCAGGTTAATAATAAATACCACGAGGTTTGGTATGATGATCCAGAGAGCATTTCACTAAAATCACTGATCATGAAGAAACTAAAACTCCGTGGTATAGGTGCGTGGACTGCAAATTCCCTAAACTACACTGCTGATCCTACAACAGCACTGGAAACTGAAGAAATGTGGAATGCTCTGTGCCCGATCCGAGGAAAATGGAGAACTTAAGCTATTTACTCTTCTCATAATGTGATTATTTACTTTTGCAAGTAAACACAACAAAAAGTGAGCTCACTTCCAACCTTAGAAATTTAACAAATGCAGATCTCGGGAACAAATTTAATATTTTTTCTGATCAATCAATTCCTATTCAATGGAAAGCAAATGTATAAATATGATTTACACTCCAAGATCTGGTCCCTTCAGGCATCTTAAATTGTTTACAAAATGCACCAAAACTGCGTTCGTTACCATAATGTTTAATGACAGTGTCAGCTAAAATTTGTTGCCACTAAATACTTACAATTCAGGGAACAATTCAACTTTCCCGTTGTGTAATTTATCAATGGTGACATACACACGTGCTGTCTGTTTTACACACATCTTCATTCTCATCCCTGAATTATTATGATTTTATTTTGCCATAGGTTATTACTTTGAAGTTAGATAACTTTTTAATGTTCAGTTTCCTCCATTAAGGGGTGTGAATGGACCACAAATAGTGTCCTCTTTTTGCTGCTTGCTTTTTAATTGTAATAATACAAACACTGTAACTATTTGCATTTTAATCTTCATGAGAGATTTACAATTGCCTACTCCTGAAAGACAAATTGAATCTTCCCATGAATATGTATTTCACAAAATAAAATGCTGTTTTCAAAGTAAGTGTTTTAGTTCTGTTGCTCAGGAAAGTGGAAATTGTGGAAATATAAAACAATTGTGGATCTGGTTAGAAAAGAATTCCCATCGATGTAATCTTTGCACATATATGTAGTTGTCCTTTGTTAATCACCTTGCCTCCTCATTTCCAATGTGAAAAGCTCACCATTGGGGCCGGGTGGATTGCAGTTGGGTATTTCTCTCATATTCTCTGTATTTGTAACTCTACCCAGCGAGAATTATCATTCTTTATTCCTGATACAAATTTTTTCTGTAACAATGTAGTTTCAGTAACTTTGTATGTAATATTATGGGTCTAACTGGTTCCTTGATAAGAGTACAACTCTGGTATGGAATTCGCAAAAACACAGTGGTGCAGTGTTTAGCACCGCAGCCTCACAGCTCCAGCAACCCGGGTTCAATTCTGGGTACTGCCTGTGTGGAATTTGCAAGTTCTCCCTGTGTCTGCGTGGGTTTACTCCGGGTGCTCCGGTTTTCTCCCACATGCCAAAAGACTTGCAGGTTGATTGGTAAATTGGCCATTGCAAATTGCCCCTAGTATAGGCAGGTGGTAGGGACAGGTGAGGATGTGGTGGGAATATGGGATTAGTGTAGCATTAGTATAAATGGGTGGTTGATGGTCGGCACAGACTCGGTGGGCCGAAGGGCCTGTTTCACTGCTGTATCTCTAAAACTAAAAACAGTCAATTCGAGATGAAGGTAAAGAAGGCAGAAGAAAATGACCTCTTTCAGTGATGATTAAAGTTACCTTTCTTTGTCCCTGGCAAACTATAAATAATTTAAACTACAACACCGTCTTTGCAGCAAAACTTTGAAAGTTTGAGAATTACTAAAGCCGTACAGATGCATCCTGCGCATCCTGGTTTATATCATCCCACCATTGGTGGCAGTGTCTTCATCAGCCTAGACCCTAAACTCATTCATTTCTAAATAAACATTCCCTTTCTCTCTGCAACAGGGCTCCCCTTGTCGTCACTTTCCACCCCACCATCCTCTGCATCCAAAGAATCATTCGCTGCCATTTCCGCCACCTCCAGCATGATGCCACTCTTTTTTTTTTCATTCATGGGATGTGGGCGTCGCTGCCAGGGAGCATTTATTGCCCATCTCTAATTGCCCTTGAGAAGGTGGTGGTGAGCTGCAGTCCATGTGAGGTGGGGAGACCCACAGTGCTGTTAGGAAGGGAGTTCCAGGATTTTGACCCAGCGACAGTGAAGGAACGGCGATGTAGTTCCAAGTCAGGATGGTGTGTGACTTGGAGGAGAACTGGTAGGTGGTGATGTTCCCATGTATTTGCTGCCCTTGTCCTTCTAGTTGGTAGAGGTCGCGGGTTTGGAAGGTGCTGTCTAACGAGCCTGGGTGCATTGCTGCAGTGCATCTTGTAGATGGTATACAAAGCTGCCACAGTGTGTTGGGTGGTGGAGGGAGTGAATGTTTGTAGATGGGGTGCCAATCAAGCGGGCTGCTTTGTCCTGGATGGTGTCGAGCTTCTTGAGTGTTGTTGGAGCTGCACCCATCCAGGCAAGTGGAGAATATTCCATCACACTCCTGACTTGTGCCTTGTAGATGGTGAACAGGCTTTGGGGAGTCAGCAGGTGAGTTACTCGCCGCAGGATTCCAAGCCTCTGACCTGCTCTTGTAGCCACGGTATGTATATGGCTACTCCAGTTCAGTTTCTGGACAATGGTAACCCCTAGGATGTTGATAGTGGGGTAATGCCGTTGAATGTCAAGGGGAGATGGTTAGATTCTCTCTTGTTGGAGATGGTCATAGCCTGGGACTTGTGTGGTTCAAATGCTACCTGCCACTTATCAGCCCAAGCTGGATATTGTCCAAGTCTTGCTGCATTTCTACAAGGACTGCTTCAGTATCTGAGGAGTCACAAATGGTGCTGAACATTGTGCAATCATCAGCGAACATCTCCACTTCTGACCTTATGATTGAAGGAAGGTCATTGATGAAGCAGCTGAAGATGTTTGGGCCTAGGACACTACCCTGAGGACTCCTGCAGTGATATCCTGGAGCTCAGATGATTGACCTCCAACAACCACAACCATCTTCCTTTGTGCTCAGTATGACTCCAGCCAGCGGAGTCCCTGATTCCCACTGACCTCAGTTTTGCAAGGGCTCCTTGATGCCATACTCGGTCAAATGCTGCCTTGATGTCAAGGGCAGTCACTCTCCCCTCACCTCTTGATTTCAGCTCTTTTGTCCATGTTTGAACCAAGGCTGTAATGAGGTCAGGAGCTGAATGGCCCTGGCGGAACCCAAACTGAGCGTCACTGAGCAGGTTATTGCTAAGCAACAGTGCTTGATGGCACTGTTGATAACACCTTCCATCACTTTACTGATGATTGAGAGTCGGCTGATGGAGCATTAATTGGCCAGGTTGGACTTGTCCTGCTTTTTGTGTACAGGACATACCTGGGCAATTTTCCACATTGCAGGATAGATGCCAGTGTTGTAGCTGTACTGGAACAGCTTTGCTCGGGGCGCGGCAAGTTCTGCAGCTCAGGTCTTCAGTACTATTGCCGGAATATTGTCAGGGCCCATAGCTTTTGCAATATCCAGTGCCTTCAGTCGTTTCCTGATATCACGCGTGAATTGAATTGGCTGAAGTCTGGCATCTGTGATGCTGGGGATTTCAGGAGGAGGCCGAGATGGATCGTCAACTCGGCACTGCTGGCTGAAGATTGTTGCAAATGCTCCAGCCTTATCTTTTGCACTGATGTGCTGGGCTCCGCCATCATTGAGGATGGGGAAATTTGTGGAGCCACCTCCTCCAGTTAGTTGTTCAATTGTCCACCACCATTCACGGCTGGATGTGGCAGGACTGCAGAGCTTAGATCTGATCCGTTGGTTCTGGGATCACTTAGCTCTGTCCATCGCCTGCTGCTTACGCAGTTTGGCATGCAAGTAGTCATTTGTTATAGCTTCACCAGGTTGACACCTCATTTTGAGGTCTGCCTGGTGCTGCTCCTGGCATGCCCTCCTACACTCTTCATTGAACCAGGGTTGGTCTCCTGGCTTGATGGTAATGATAGAGTGGGGGATATGCCGGGCCATGAGTTTACAGATTGTGGTTGAGTACAATTCTGCTGCTGCTGATGGCCCACAGCGCCTCATGGATGTCCAGTTTTGCATTGCTAGATCTGTTCGAAATCTATCTCATTTAGCACGGTGATAGTGCCACACAACACGATGGACGGTATCCTCAATGTGAAGGCGGGACTTCGTCTCCACAAGGACTGTGCGGTGGTCACTCCGACCAATACTGTCATGGACAGAAGCATCTGCGGCAGGCAGATTGTTGATTACGAGGGCAAGTATGTTCTTCCCTCATGTTGGTTTCCCCACCACCTGCCGCAGACCCAGTTTAGCAGCTATGTCCTTTAAGACTCGGCCAGCTCGGTCAGTAGTGGTGCTACCGAGCCACTCTTGGTGATGGACATTGTCGTCCCCCACCCAGAGTACATTTTGTGCCCTTGCAACCCTCAGTGCTTCCTCCAAGTGGTGTTCAACATGGAGGAGTACTGGGTCATCAGCTGAGGGAGGATGGTAGGTGGTAATCAGGAGGAGGTTACCTTGCCCATGTTTGACCTGATGCCATGAGACTTCATGGGGTCCAGAGTCAATGTTGAGGACTCCCAGGGCAACTCCCTCCCTGCTGTATACTACTGTGCCACCACCTCTGGGGGTCTGTCCTGCCAGTGGTACGGGACATACCCGGGGATGTTGATGGCAGTGTCTGGGACATTGTCTGTCAGGTATGATTCCATGAGTATGACTATGTCAGGCTGTTGCTTCACTAGTCTGTGGGACAGCTCTCCCAACATTGGCACAAGCCCCCAGATGTTAATAAGGAGGACTTTGCAGGGTCGACAGGGCTGGTTTTGTCATTGTCATTTCCGGTGCCGAGGTTGATGCCGGGTGGTCCGTCCGGTTTCATTCAAACGCATTTTCCCCTCCCTCCCCTGTCAGCATTCTGTAGGTCTAATTCCCTCCAGGACACCCTCGTCCACTCCTCCATTACCCCTACCACCTTGTCCCCTTCCCACAGCACCTTCCTCTGCAGTCGTCGGAGGTGTAATACCTGCCCATTTACCTCCTCTCTCCTCACTATCCAAGGCCCCAAACACTCCTTTCAGGTGAAGCAGCAATTTACTTTTACTTCTTTCAGTTGAGTATACTGTATTCGCTGCTCACAATGTGGCCTCCTCTACACTGGGGAGACCAGACGCAGATTGGACAATCGCGTTGCAGAACGCCTCCACTCAGTCCAAAAGCACGACTCTGAGCTTCCATTTGCTTGCCATTTCAACACTTCCCCCTGCTCTCATGCTCACATCTCTGTCCTGAGATTGCTGCAGTGTTCCAGTGAACATCAACGCAAGCTCGGGGAACAGCATTTTGTTTACCGATTCGGCATGCGATAGTCTAGCGGACTGAACATTGATTTCAATAATTTCAGAGCATGACGGGACCCCCTATTTATTTTTGTTTTTAGTTATTTCTTCATTTTCTTTTTTTATCTGTTTAGTTTGTTTCTACTGTGCCTACCCAGTGTTTTCTTCATGTTTATGCTTTGAGCCAGGGCTGTTCATTTTACTGTCAATTAATACCCTCTCTGTACTCATGCTTTGTCTTTCAACACACCATTAACATACCGTTTGCCTTTGCTCCATGATATTCTGGTCAGTTATTCTCTGTGACCTTGTCCTATCAACACCTCTTTTGTTATCTCTTGCCCCATCCCCGCTTTACTTGATTCTAGCCTCTGCCAGTTCTGATGAAGGGTCACTGATCTGAAACGTTAACTCTGCTTCTCTCTCCACAGATGCTGCCAGACCTGCTGAGTATTTCCATCATTTCTTGTTTTATTCACTCTTTCTCTCCGCATTTCGGACACTTCTTAAAACCTACCTCTTTGACCAAGCTGTTGGTCACCTGCCCTAATATCTTCTGTGTGAAGGCATTAGAGACGATGCAGAAACATGTACAAGAATGGTTCCAGTGATGAGGACTTCAGTTTCAAGAATTGATTTGAGAAGCTGGGGCTGTTTCCTTAGAGAAGAGAAGGTCGAAAGGAAATTTTAATAGAGGTGTTCAAATTCATGAGCGGTCTTGACTGGGTCCACAGGGAGAAGTTGCTCCCATTGACAGAAGGGTCGAGAACCAGGAGACACACATTTAAAGTGAATTGCAAAAGAACCAAAGGTGATATGAAAAAAAAACCTTTACAGAGCGTGTGGTTAGGATCTGGAATGCACTGTCTGAGAGTGTGGTGGAGGCAGATTTAATCATGGCTTTCAACTGGGAAGTGGATAATGATCTGAAGAAAGAAATTGCAGGGCTATGGGAAAAAACAGAATGAAGATTCTGAAATGAATTATGGAGGGGGTGTGGTGGGAATAGCTGAGTTTCTGTTGCAGAGAGCCATCATGGTGCTGTGACCATTCTATGATTCGACAGTGTCAAAGTTTGTTTGATAACACTCCTGTGAAGCACCTTGGGATGTTTTACTGTGTTAAAGGCACTATATAAATACAAGTGTAATTGATCAGTGTGTTTCCAGTCCAACAAGAATGGAAGCAGTGCAGGATCGAGCTCTCGGGTATAAATTGGGGCAGTGCAGCAAGTTTTAGTTGAGGATCATTTGGGCAACAGTGATCATAACAACTGGTTAAGAATAGTTCTAGAAAACAGACAAGGGACAACTAGACATAAAAATTCTTAACTAGAGGAGGACTAATTTCAATGATTCATAAAGACAACTAGCCCAGGTGGATTGGAATTGAAAATTATTAAGTAAAGCTGGAACTGAACAATGTGATGCTTTCAAATAGGAGATAGTTTAAGGACAGAGTAGACATTCCCATGAGGGGAAAGGAAGTGCATCCAAAGCCTCCAGGATGACTAAAGACATAGATAGAATGAAATAGAAATAAAGGAGGTTATAGTAATATTGTTGATAATACTGTAGAGAATCAATGCTGAATACAGAAAATACAGAGAGATCTAAAACAAAATGAGGGACATGAGATTAACGGTTCACATGAAAGGGACCCTAAAAGTTTTTTATAAATATGTAGTAAGAGAGTAGTCAATGGAAGAATGAGGCTGATTGGGGGCCAAAAAGTGAACTTCTTGTGGAGGCAGAGGTCATGGCTGAGGTACTAAATGTTATTTCTTATCTCTGACCATTAGAGAAGAGGATGTTGCTCATCTCGCAGTAATGTAGGAGGTAGTAGCAATATTGCATATAATAACTTTTCACAGAATGACAGAATTGTTACAGCACAGAAGGAGACCATTTGGCCCATCGTGTCTGTGCTAGCTCACCAAAGGAGCAATTTACCTCGTGCCACTCCCCTGCCTTCTCCCCATATCCCTGCACATTCTTCCTTTTCAGATAATAATCCAATTCTCTCTTGAATGCCTTGATTGAACCCGCCTCAACCACAGTCCTGGGCAGTGCATTCCAAATCCGAATCAATCGCTGCGTGAAAAAGTTTTTCCTGATGTCTCCATTGCTTCTTTTTTCAATTACCTTAAATCTCTGCCTCCTTGTTCTCGATCCTTCCATCACTGAGAACAGTTTTTCCCTACCTGTGCAGAGTGTTTCTTAAATGGTAAGAGATTAGAAAGTGTAGATGTACAAAGGGATCTGGGTGTCCTTGTCAGTAAGTCACTGAAAGCTAACATGCAAGTGCAGCAAGCAATTAGGAAGGCGAATGGTATGTTTGCCTTTATCCAAAAGGATTTGAGTACAGGTGTAGTGAAATCTTGCTTCAATTGTATTGAACCTTGGTTAGACTGCACTTGGAGTACTGTGTGCAGTTTTGCTCCCCTTACCTTAGGAAGAATATTATTGCCATAGAGGGAGTGCAACGAAGGTTCACCAGACTTGTTCCCGGGATGGTGGGACCCTCCTATGAAGAGAGATGGGGGAAACTGGGCCTGTTTTCTCTAGAGATTTGAAGAATGAGAGGTGATTTCATTGAAACTTACAAAATAAGGAAAGGGATAGACAGGGTAGATGCAGGTAAGACGGTTCCCCTGGTTGGGGAGTCTAGAACCTGGGGACACAATTTCAAAATAAGGGGGTGCCACTGAGGACAGAGATGAGGAGAAATTTCCTCACTCAGAGGGTTGTGAATGTTTGGAATTCTCTACCCCAGAAGGATGTGAAAGCTCAGTCATTGAATAGATTTAAAGCAGAGATTGACAGATTTCTAAATAAGGTGATATGAGGATAGTGTGAGAAAAAGGCATTGAAGTGGATGATAAGCCCTGATCATATGGAATGGCGGGGCAGGCTCGAAGGGCTGAATGGCCTACTCCTGCTCTTATATTCCGATGTTCCTATGTTCCTACTGATGCTGTTCACATCCCTCATGATTTTGAATTCCTCCATCAAATTCTCTCAACTTTCTCTCTCCAAGGAAAACAGTCCCGACTTCTCCAATCTATCCACGTAACTGAAGTTCCTCATCCCTGGAAACATTCTTGTGATTTTTTTCTGTACTCTCTCTGATGCTTTCACATCTTCCCTAATGTGTGGTGCCCAGAACTGGACACAGAGGCCGAACCAGGGTTTTTTACAAGTTTAACAAAACTGTATTTTTCATTCATGGGATGTGGGCGTCGCTGGCTGGGCCTGCATTTATTGCCCATCCCTCATTGCCCTTGAGAAAGTGGTGGTGAACTTCCTTGCTTTTGTACACTTTACCCCTATCAATAAATCTTGGAGACTGTAGGCTTTATTAACCACTCTCTCAAGCTGCCCTGCCACCTTTAATGATATATGCACATCAAGGAGCCCGAACAAAACTGGACTCATTGGGAACCAGGGGGAAAACTTTCCACTGGTTGGAATCATACCGAGCACAAAGGAAGATGGTTGTCGTTGTTGGAGGTCAATGATCTGAGCTCCAGGACATCACTGCAGGAGTTCCTCAGTGTCATGTCCAAGGCCCAAACATCTTCAGCTGCTTCATCAATGACCTTCCTTCAATCATAAGGTCAGAAGTGGGGATGTTCGCTGATGATTGCACAATGTTCAGCACCATTCGTGACTCCTCAGATACTGAAGCAGTCCATGCAGAAATGCAGCAAGACCTGGACAATATCTAGGTTTGGGCTGATAAGTGGCAGGTAACATTTGAACTACACAAGTCCCAGGCAATGACCATCTCCAACAAGAGAGAATCTAACCATTTCCCCTTGACATTCAACGGCATTATCATCACTGAATCCCCCACTATCAACATCCTGGAGGTCACCATTGACCAGAAACTCAACTGGACCAGCCACACAAATACTGTGCTAAAAGAGCAGGTCAGATGCTCGGAATCCTGTGGTGAGTAATTCACCTCCAGACTCCCCAAAGCCTGTTCACCAAATATTCTGCAGTGATTGGTAGAAAAATTAGAGGGGAGGTGAGGAAAAGCTTTTTCACCCAGAGGGTGGTGGGGGTCTGGAACTCACTGCCTGAAATGGTAGTTGAGGCAGAAACCCTCAACTCGTTGAAAAGGAATCTGGATATGCACCTCAAGTGCCGTATTGTGCCGGGCTACGGACCAAATGCTGAAAGGTGGGATTAGAATGGATGGATCGCTTTTCGATCGTCACAGACACGATGGGCCAAATGGCCTCTTTATGTGCCTTAAACTTTCTATGGATGTACAAGACCAAAATCAGGAGTGTGATGGAATGCTCTCCACTTGCCTGGATGGGTGCAGGCCACACAACACTCAAGAAGCCCAACACCATCTAGGAAAAAGCAGCCCACTTGATTGGCACACCATCGGCAAACATTCACTCCCTCTGCCACCGATGCACAGTGGCAGTAGTGTGTGCCATCTGCAAGCTGCACTGCAGCAATGCACGAAGGCTCCTTGGACAGCACCTTCCAAACCCATGACCTCTACCACCTAGAAGGACAAGGGCAGCAGATGCATGGGAACACCACCATCTGCAAGTTCCCCTCCAAGCCATACACCATCCTGTCTTGGAACTACATTGCCATTCCATCACTGTTGCTGGGTCAAAATCCCAGAACTTCCTTCCTAAGAGCACCTTTGGTGTACCTGTGCCCCAAGGACTGCAGCAGTTTAAGAAGGCAGCTCACCACCACCTTCTCAAGGGCAACTAGGGATGGGCAATAAATGCTGGCCTAGCCAGCGACGCCCAGATCTCTTGAACAAATAAAAGAAAAACATATAACCTCAGGTCCCTTTGCTCCTGCACCCACTTTAGCATTTAACCCTTTATTTTATATTGTCTCTCTGCATTCTTCCTACCAAAATGAGTCACTTCACACTTCCCTGCATTAAATTCCATCTGCCACTTGTCTGTACATTGCACCAAACTGTCTATGTCCTTTTGAAGTTCTACACTCTTCTCCACATTCTTCACAATGCTTCCAAGTTTGGTATCATCTACAAATTTTGAAATTGTGCCCTGTAAACCAAGGTCTAGGTCAGGGGTCACCAACCTTTTCTTCAGTGAGAGCGACTTCTGATCAATGAAAAATATCATGAGCCACTTCAACATATATTGAAAAAATATGGATAACCCAATGAAGCACGAACATATAGTAGGGAGGGAAACGATTGAAGAAAAATCTGAGAGACAGGATTATTCTCCACTTGGAGAGGCAGGGATTAATCAAGGATAGTCAGCATGGCTTTGTCAGGGGGAGATCATGTCTAACAAATTTGATTGAATTTTTTGAGGAGGTGACTAGGTGTGCAGATGAGGGTAAAGCAGTTGATATCGTCTACATGGACTTCAGTAAGGCTTTTGATAAGGTCCCGCATGGGAGATTGATCAAGAAGGTAAGAGCCCATGGGATGCAGGGGAATTTGACAAATTGGATTCAAAATTGGCTTAGTGGCAGGAGGCAGAGGGTGATGGTCGAGGGTTATTTTTGCGATTGCAAGCCTGTGACCAGTGGTGTACCGCAGGGACCGGTGCTGGGATCCTTCTTGTTTGGAGTGTACATTAATGATTTAGACGGGAATATAGGAGGCATGATCAGTAAGTTTGCAGATGACATGAAAATTGGTGGCGTTGTAAATAGTGAGGAGGTTAGCCTTAGATTATAGGACGATATAGATGGGCTGGTAAGATGGGCAGAGCATTGGCAAATGGAATTTAATCCTGAGATGTATGAGGGGATGCATTTTGGGTGGACTAACAAGGCAAGGGAATATACAATGGACTGTCGGACCTTAGGAAATACAGAAGGTCAGAGGGACCTTGGTGCACTTGTCCATAGATCACTGAAGGCAGCAGCACAGGTAGGACCCTAGGAAGTAAATGTTGTTTCAGGTGCCTAGGTCGATGCCAGGTGGTTCATTCAGTCTCATTCTTTTTTTATTGACTTCATAGCGGTTAGATACAACTGAGTGGCTTGCTAGGCTTGCATCCTACAATCAAAGTTAATTTGCATTACCCTCTCAAATTCTATCAAAGTCTGCCCAGTCTGCTTCCAGAGGTTCTGAAATTTCTGCCAACAAGCTTCAGGAACCAACTCATAAACAGTGAGAATAGCCTTTTCTTTGCCATCTCATAATCTGCAGAAGCCTCCTCAGAAAGTATAGCGTAAACTTCATGAGCTCTGCCTATCAAACTGCTTTGTATGAGCAGTGTCCAGTTTTCTTTCAGCCATTCATCTGATTAGCTATCCTTTCAAAAAAAATCAAAAATGCCTCTACGTCCCTTTCTTCAAATTTTGGGAGGGCTTGCTCAAATTTAAATAGCTCCCCACTGGGTCCTGGGTAGGAGTCTTGTTTTTCCTCACCATAATTTTCCTTGGGTCAAAGGCAGACTTCCTTTTTAGTTCCAGCCTTTCTAATTGGAATACCCCTTCTAGCTCCCTTTTTCTCACCTGCCTCTTTTCTTTTTCCCTTTGCGATTCTGGTTCCGCCTTTTGAAATGTTCTTTTTCATCTTCATCTCTCTGAAGTTTAAGTTTTCTTTTTTTCTTTTTTCCTGTTCAAGCTGCTTCATCTGCAACTGAATCCAAGCTAATTCAACGGAATTACCGTCTGGGTTGCCTTTTCCTTCTTCCAATTTCAAATGCTGTGCTATTACCTCAATTATGTCTGCTTTCTTTGGTCCTGGTTTAGGCTCTAACTCCAATTTTGCCCTAAATGCTATTAGTCCAGCCTTGGTTAAGTTTTGCAAATCATTCAGGGATAAATCCTCCCTCTCCAGAAACATCCGACTGACAAAGCCATTTTGAATTTCAATACGTATAGCAAAATTCACCATAAAAACCTTAAACAGCTTGAACATCAGCAAGTCTCAGCACTCGTCTGAGTCTGGGATTTTAAATCCTGCAAGAGCACCCTGAAGGACAGATGGAATATAATGTGGAAAAATGTGAGGTTATCCATTTTTGCTGGAGGAATGTGCAGAGTATTTCTTAAATGGTGAGATATTCAAAAATAGATATGTACAAAGGGACCTGGGTGTCCTCATCAATAAGTCACTGAAAGGTAACATGCAGGTGCAGCAAGCAATTAGTAAGGCTAATGATATCGCAGGAGTATTTGAGTATAAGAGTAGCGAAGTCTTGCTTCAATTGGATAGAACCTTGGTTAGACTGCACCTGGAGTACTGTGTGCAGTTTTGGGAGCCTTACCTGAGGAAGGATATTATTGCCACAGAGGGAGTGCAATGAAGGTTCACCAGACTTACTCCCGGGATGGTGGGACTGTCCAATGAAGAGAGATTGAGGAAACTCGGCCTGTTTTCTCTAGGGTTTTGAAGAATGATGGGTGATCTCATTGAAACCAACAAAATACTTAAAGGGGTAGACAGGGTAGATACAGGTAAGGTGTTTCCCCAGGTTGGGGAGTCTAGAACCAGGGGATAAAATTTCAAAATAAGGGGGAAGCCCCTTCGGACTGAGATGAGGAGGGACTTCTTAATGGGGGAGGTGGTGGTGTAGTGGTAATGTCACAGAATAAGTAATTCAGAATCACGAGTTAATGCTCAGGGGCCCTTGGGTTTGAATTCCACCATGGCAGTTGGTGGAATTTGACTTCAATTAATAAATCTGGAGTTAGAATACCTGTCTAGTGGTGATCCTAAAACCATTGTGGATTATTGTTAAAAAAAAAACCCATCAGGTTCACTAATGTCCTTTAGGGAAGGAAATCTGCTGTCCTTATCTGGTCTGGTCTGGTCTGCATGTAACTCCAGACCCACAGCAATGCGGTTGACTCTTAAAAAATGCCCTCTAAAATGGCCCAGCAAGCCACTCAGTTCAAGGGCAATTAGGGATGGGCAATGAATGCTGGCCGAGACAGAGGCACCAGCATCCCACAAATGAATAAATAAAATAAACTCAGAGTGTTGTGAATCTTTGGAATTCTCTACCCAGAGGACTGTGGAAGATCAGCTATTGAGTATGTTTAAAACAGAGATTGACAGATTTCTAACGACCAATGACATAAAGGGATATTGGGACAGTGTGGGTAATAAAAATTGAAGTGGGTGATCAGCTATGATCATATTGAATGGTAGAGTAAGCTCGATGGGCTGAATGGCCTACTTCTGTTTGCATTGCAAATGCTTCAGCCTTGTCTTTTGCACTGATGTGCTGGGTTCCCCCATCATTGAGGATGGTGATATTTGCTGAGCCCCCTCCTCCAGTTAGTTGTTTCATTGTGCACCAGCATTCATGACTGGATGTGGCAGGACTGCAGATCATTGGCCCGATCCATTGCTTGTAGGATAGAATCATGTAATAATAGAACGTTAAGGCACAGAAAGAGGCCACTTGGCCCATCATGTTTGTGCCAGCCGAAAAACGATCCACCTATTCTAATCCCACCTTCCGGCATTTGGTCCATCGCTCTGCAGATTACTCCCTTGAGGTGCATATCCAGACTCCTTTTGATTGAGTTGAGGGTTTATGCCTCAACTACCCTTTCAGGCATTGAGTTCCAGACCCCCAGCACCCTCTGGGTGAAAAAGTTTTTCCTTATCTCCCCTATAATATTTCTACCAATCATTTTAAATCTATGCCCCCTTGTCACTGACCTCTCTGCTAAGGTGAATAGACCCATCATCTCCACTCTATCCAGGCCCCTCAAAATTTTGCTCTTTTCAATCAGATCTCCCCTCAGCCTTCTCTGTTCCAAGGAGAACAACCCCAGCCTCTCCAATCTGTCCTCATTGCTGCATTTTTCCAGTCCAGGCAACATCCTCGTAAATCTCCTCTGTACCCTCTCTAGTGTAATTACATCCTTTCTGTAATGAGGTGACCAGAACTGAACACATTACTCAAGTTGTGGCCTAACCAATGGATTAGACAGTTCCAGCATAACCTCCCTGCTCTTATATTCTGTACTCGGCTAATAAAGGAAAGGATTCCATATGCCTGCTTAACCACCTTGTCGACCTGTCCTGCTACCTTCAGGGATCTGTGGACATTCACTCCAAGATCCCTCACTTCCTCTACACTTCTCAGTATTTTCCCGTTAATGGTATATTTCTTTGCCTTGTGTGACCTCCCTAAATACATCACCTCACACTCCTCCAAGCTGAATTCCATTTGCCACTTTTCTGCCCATTTAGCCAGACCATTAATATCTTCCTGCAGCCGACTTCTATCCTCCTCGCTATCTACCACACAGCCAGTCTTTGTGTCATCTGTAAACTTCTCGATCATGCCCCTTACATTTATGTCCAAATCGTTAATATATACCACAAAAAGTAGGTGACCCAGTTCTGAGCCCTGCGGAAAGCCACTGGAAGCGCAGCCCTCCAGTCGTTAAAACACCCGTCAACAATTGCCCTTTGCTTCCTGCCACTGAGCCAATTTTGTATCCACCTAGCTGCATTTCCTTGGATCCCATGGGATTTTATTTTTTTAACCAGGCTGCCAGGTGGGACCTTGTCAAAAGCCTTGCTAATATTCATGCAGACCATATCAACTGCATTACCCTCATCTATCTTCCTTGTTACTTCTTCAAAATATTCGATCAAGTTGGTCAAAATAGATCTTCCTTTAACAAATTCATGCTGACTATCCTTCATTAACTTGTGCCTTTCTAAGTGACAGTTAACCCTGTATCTCCGAATAGATTCCAATAAATGGCCCACTACTGAGGTTAGACTGACTGGCCTGTAATTATTTGGCCTATCCTTCACTCCCTTTTGAAACAGATGTACAGCATTAGCAGTTCTCCATACTCTGGCACCACACCTTTATTCAGTGAGGACAGGAAAATGATGGTCAGACCTTCTGCTATTTCCTCTCTTGCTTCTACTGACAACATAGGGTACATTTCATCTGGCCCTGGTGATTCAGCAAATTTCAAGAATGCTAATCCCACTAATACTTCCTCTCTCCCGATGTTTAGCACATCCAATACTTCACACTGCCCTTTATCTACAATATCTGCATTGTCCCCTCTTTGTGAAGACAGACACCAGTATTCGTTAAGAACCATACCAGCATCTTTTACAGGCCCTACTCTCTGCTTAGTTATCCTCTTAGTCTTAATGTATTGACATAACATCTTTAGGTTCAGCTTGATTTTGCTTGCCAATATTCTTTCATGCCCTCTCTTTGCTTTCCTAATTTCCTTTATGATTTCACCCCTCCACTTTCTATACTCCTCTCGGCTTTCTGTAGTATTGAGTTCTCGGTGTCAGACATGAGCTTTCCTTTCCTGCCTTATCTTATCCTGTAGGCTCCTTGACATCGATGGGGCTCTAGATTTGGCCGTCCCAGCCTTTTTCTTTGTGGGAACATGTTTACTCTGAACCCCTTGAATCTCTCCTTTGAATGCCTCTCACTGTTCTCACTCAGACTTGCCTTCAAGTAGCTGTTTCCAGTCCACTTTCGCTAAACCACTCCTCAGTTTAGTAAAATTGACCTTGCCCCAACTGAGAACTCTAACTCCTGTTCTATCTCTGCCCTTTTCCATAATTATGTTAGAACTGACTGAATTATGATCACTACCACCAAAATGCTCTCCCACTGCCACCCCTTCCACCTGCCCATCTTCATTTCCTAAAACTAAGTCTAAAACTGCACCCTCTCTCATTGAACATACTACATACTGGGCAAAAAGGTTCTCCTGAACACACCTCAAGAATTCTGCTCCCTCAATTCTTTTCACACTAAAACTATCCCAGTTAATATTGGGGTAGTTAAAATCCCCTACTATTACTGCCTTTTTGCACATTCTTGCACCTCTCAGAGATTTGCCTGCATATCTGCTATTCTATCTCCCTCTGACTATTAGGGGGTCTATAGTAAACTCCCAGCAGTGTGATTGCCCCTTTTGTGTTCCTTATCTCAATCTATAAGGCCTAATTTGATGCACCTTCCAGCATATCATCCCTCCTCACAGCTGTAATAGTTTCCTTGACCAAAATTGCCACTCCCCCTCCTTTCTAATCCCCCTCCCTATTGTGTCTGAAAACCCTCGAACTAGGAATGTTGAGCTGCCATTCCTGTCCCTCCTTAAGCCATGTTTCTGTAATAGCTATGATATCACACTGCCACATGTCTATCTGTGCCCTCAGCTCATCTGCTTTATTTGCTATACTCCTTGCATTGAAATAGTTACCCTTGCGAACTGCCAAACTCTTTTTTTTTTAATTTCTAACCTTTGGGTGGTTTAAAATCACTTTCTTTTAGTTTTGGTGGCAGCAGCTTTGACAGTAGCGGAGGTGCGGAGCGAACTTGCAGCTGAGAGGTTAATTTCAGTGCAAGTTAAAAGTTAATTCCCTTTTGTTTTCGGAGGACCAGGGGACTGCTGGGTAAGTAGAAACTATATATTTGGGTGGTGGCTGTACCTGAGCCACTACATGTGTAGTGTCTCCCACCCACCCTCCTCCTCGAACCAAAAAAAAAGGACTCTGGTGTGTTGATAAGGTAAGCTTTTTATTTTAAAAGTTCTGTCCGTTGGATTGCAAACCTAACAAGTTTTGACTTTTTTTTTGGTTTTTCAGTAGATTTGTTGGGAATTTAGAATAGTGGGAATGGAGGTTAAGGCAGTTTTATGTTCCTCCTGCAGAATGTGGGAGGTAAGGGCCGCCAAGAGTGTCCCTGCTGACTGCATCTGCGGGAAGTGCACCCAACTCCAGCTCCTCGAGAACCGCGTTGGGGAACTGAAGCTGGAGCTGGATGAACTTCGGATCATTCGGGAGGCGGAGGCGGTTATTGAGAGGAGTTATGGGGAGGTAGTCACACCTCAGGTAAAAGAAGTAGGTAGGTGGGTTACCGTCAGGGGGAGGAGAGGGATCCAGCAGGCAGTGCAGGGATCCCCTGTGGCCGTTTCCCTCAACAACAGGTATACCGTTTTGGATACTGTTGCGGGGGACGACTTACCAGGGATGAGCAATGGGGTACAGGTCTCTGGCACAGAGTCTGTCCCTGTTGCTCAGAAGGGAAGGGGGAAGAGGAGCAGAGCATTAGTCATTGGGGACCCCATAGTTAGGGGAACAGATAGGAGGTTCTGTGGGAACGAGAGAGACTCTCGGTTGGTGTGTTGCCTCCCAGGTGCCAGGGTTCGTGATGTCTCGGATCGTGTTTTTGGGATCCTTAAGGGGGAGGGGGAGCAGCCCCAAGTAGTGGTCCACATAGGCACCAACGGCATAGGTAGGAAGAGAGATGGGGATTTGAGGCAGAAATTCAGGGAGCTAGGGTGAAAGCTTAGAGCGAGAACAAACAGAGTTGTTATCTCTGGGTTGTTGCCCGTGCCACGTGATAGCGAAGCGAGGAATATGGAGAGAGAGGAGTTGAACACGTGGCTGCAGGGATGGTGTAGGAGGGAGGGTTTTGGTTTCCTGGATAATTGGGGCTCTTTCTGGGGTAGATGGGACCTCTACAAACAGGATGGTCTTCACCTGAACCAGAGGGGTACCAATATCCTGGGGGGGAGATTTGCTAGTGCTCTTCGGGGGGGTTTAAACTAATTCAGCAGGGGAATGGGAACCTAAATTGTAGTTCCAGTGTCCAGGATGTTGAGAGTAGTGAGGTCAGGGATAAGGTTACAAGGACGCAAGAGGGCACTGGCAAGCAAGAACTTGGTTTAAAGTGTGTCTACTTCAACGCCAGGAGCATCCGGAATAAGGTGGGTGAGCTTGCAGCATGGGTTGGTACCTGGGATCTCGATGTAGTGGCCATTTCGGAGACATGGGTAGAGCAGGAGCAGGAATGGATGTTGCAGGTTCCGGGATTTAGATGTTTCAGTAAGAACGGAGAAGATGGTAAAAGAGGGGGGGGTGTGGCATTGTTAATCAAGGAGAGTATTACAGCGACAGAAAGGACGTTTGAGGACTCGTCTACTGAGGTAGTATGGGCCGAGGTTAGAAACAGGAGAGGAGAGGTCACCCTGTTGGGAGTCTTCTATAGACCTCCGAATAGTTCCAGAGATGTAGAGGAAAAGATAGCGAAGATGATTCTCGACAGGGGCGAGAGTAACAGGGTAGTTGTTATGGGGGACTTTAACTTTCCAAATAATTGACTGGAAATACTATAGTTCGAGTACTTTAGATGGGTCAGTTTTTGTCCAGTGTGTGCAGGAGGGTTTTCTGACACAGTATGTAGACAGGCCAACCAGGGGCGATGCCACATTGGATTTGGTACTGGGTAATTAACCCGGCCAGGTGTTAGATTTAGATGTATGTGAGCACTTTGGTGATAGTGATCACAATTCGGTTAGGTTTACCTTAGCGATGGGCAGGGACAGGTATATACCGCAGGGCAAGAATTATGGCTGGGGGAAAGGAAATTATGATGCGATTAGGCAAGATTTAGGATGCGTAGGATGGGGAAGGAAACTGCAGGGGATGGGAACAATCGAAATGTGGAGCTTATTCAAGGAGCAGCTGCTGCATGTCCTTGATAAGTATGTACCTGTCAGGCAGGGAGGAAGTTGTCGAGCGAGGGAGCCGTGGTTTACTAAAGAAATTGAAGCGCTTGTCAAGAGGAAGAAGAAGGCTTATGTTAGGATGAGACGTGAAGGCTCAGTTAGGGCGCTTGAGAGTTACAAGCTAGCCAGGAAGGATCTAAAGAGAGAGCTAAGAAGAGCAAGGAGAGGACACGAGAAGTCATTGGCAGATAGGATCAGGGAAAACCCTAAGGCTTTCTATAGGTATATCAGGAATAAAAGAATGACTAGAGCTAGATTAGGGCCAATCAAGGATAGTAGTGGGAAGTTGTGTGTGGAATCAGAGGAGATAGGGGAAGCATTAAATGAATATTTCTCGTCAGTATTTACAGTAGAGAAAGAAAATGTTGTCGAGGAGAATACTGAGATTCAGACTACTAGGCTAGATGGGATTTAGGTTCACAAGGAGGAGGTGTTAGCAATTTTGGAAAGTGTGAAAATAGATAAGTCCCCTGGGCCAGATGGTATTTATCCTAGGATTCTCTGGGAAGCTAGGGAGGAGATTGCAGAGCCTTTGTCCTTGATCTTTATGTCGTCATTGTCGACAGGAGTAGTGCCGGAAGACTGAAGGATAGCAAATGTTGCCCCATTGTTCAAGAAGGGGAGTAGAGACAGCCCTGGTAATTATAGACCTGTGAGCCTTACTTCGGTTGTGGGTAAAATGTTGGAAAAGGTTATAAGAGACAGGATTTATAATCATCTTGAAAAGAATAAGTTCATTAGCGATAGTCAGCACGGTTTTGTGACGGGTAGGTCGTGCCTCACAAACCTTATTGAGTTTTTCGAGAAGGTGACCAAATAGGTGGATGAGGGTAAAGCAGTGGATGTGGTGTATATGGATTTCAGTAAGGCGTTTGATAAGGCTCCCCACGGTAGGCTATTGCAGAAAATACGGAAGTATGGGGTTGAAGGTGATTTAGAGCTTTGGATCAGAAATTGGCTGGCTGAAAGAAGACAGAGGGTGGTGGTTGATGGCAAATGTTCATCCTGGAGTTTAGTTACTAGTGGTGCACCGCAAGGATCTGTTTTGGGGCCACTGCTGTTCGTCATTTTTATAAATGACCTGGAAGAGGGTGTAGAAGGGTGGGTTAGTAAATTTGCGGATGACACTAAGGTCGATGGAGTTGTGGATAGTGCCGAAGGATGTTGTAGGGTACAGAGGGACATAGATAGGCCGCAGAGCTGGGCTGAGATGGCAAATGGAGTTTAATGCGGAAAAGTGTGAGGTGATTCACTTTGGAAGGAGTAACAGGAATGCAGAGTACTGGGCTAATGGGAAGATTCTTGGTCGTGTAGATGAACAGAGAGATCTTGGTGTCCAGGTACATAAATCCCTGAAAGTTGCTACCCAGGTTAATAGGGCTGTTAAGAAGGCATATGGTGTGTTAGCTTTTATTAGTAGGGGGATCGAGTTTCGGAGCCACGAGGTCATGCTGCAGCTGTACAAAACTCTGGTGAGACCGCACCTGGAATATTGCGTGCAGTTCTGGTCACCGCATTATAGGAAGGATGTGGAAGCTTTGGAAAGGGTGCAGAGGAGATTTACTAGGATGTTGCCTGGTATGGAGGGAAGGTCTTACGAGGAAAGGCTGAGGGACTTGAGGTTGTTTTCGTTGGAGAGAAGGAGGAGGAGAGGTGACTTAATAGAGACATATAAGATAATCAGAGGGTTAGATAGGGTGGATAGTGAGAGTCTTTTTCCTCGGATGGTGATGGCAAACACGAGGGGACATAGCTTTAAGTTGAGTGGTGATAGATATAGGACAGATGTTAGAGGTAGTTTCTTTACTCAGAGAGTAGTAGGGGCGTGGAACGCCCTGCCTGCAACAGTTGTAGACTCGCCAACTTTAAGGGCATTTAAGTGGTCATTGGACAGACATATGGATGAAAATGGAATAGTGTAGGTCAGATGGTTTCACAGGTCGGCGCAACATCGAGGGCCGAAGGGCCTGTACTGCGCTGTAATGTTCTAATTTTAATTTGTTTCCTCACTCTTCCAAACTCAACTCATCCATTAATTTTCTGTCTTCCATTTCATTTCTCATTTCGTACCAACTCAGTCTAACCTCAGGTCCCCATCCCCCTGCCAAACTAGTATAAACCTTCCCCAACAGAACTAACAAAACGTCCCGCAAGGAACTCAGTCCCGGCTCTGTTCAGGTGCAATCCGTCCGGCCTGAACAGGTCCCATCTCCCCCAGAGCCGGTTCCAATGTCCCAGGAATTGAAAGCCCGCCCTCCTGCTTAGTTCTGCTAGCACAGCTTAGCATGCATTTAGTCCTGTGTTGTACCTTCCCCAGGTCAGCATCTTATTTTGAGGTATGCCTGGTTCTGCTCCTGGCATGCTCTCCTGAACTCTTCATTGAACCAGCATTGATCCCCTGGCTTGATGGTAAAGGTAGAGTGAGGGACATGCAGGCCATGAGGTTACAGGTTGTAGTTGAATACAATTCTGCTGCTGCTGATGACCCACAGTGTCTCATGGATGCCCAGTTTTGAGCTGGTAGATCTGTTCTGAATCTATCCCATTTAGGAGGATTGTTGTGTCAATCAACACGATGGAGGATATTGTCAGTGTAAAGAGGGACTTTGTTGCCACAAGGACTGTGCAGTGGAACTCCTGCCACTAATGTCATGGACAGCGGAATCTGTGACAGGTAGATAGGATGGTGATGAGATCAAGTAGGTTTTTTCCTCTTGGTTCCCTCACCACCTGCCACAGCCTAGTCTGGCAGATGTGTCCTTCAGGCCTTGGCCAGGCCAATCAGTAGTGGTGCTACCGAGTCACTCTTGGTGATGGGCATTGAAGATTGAAGTGTTCCACATTTTCTGCCCTTGCTACCTTCAGTGTTTCTTCCAAGTGCTGTTCAACATGGAGGTGTACTGATTCAATAACTGAGGGAGGGTGGTAGGTGGTAATCAGCAGGAGGTTTCCTTGACTATGCTTGCACCCGATGCCATGAGATTTCATGAGTTTTGGAGTCAACGTTGAGGACTCCCAGGGCAACTCCCTCCTGACTGTATACTACTGTACCATCACCACTGGTGGATCTGTCCTGCCGGTGGGACAGGACATACCTGGGGATGGTGATGGTGAAGAAAACCAGAAAGTGCTGGAAATACTCAGCAGGTCTGCCAGCATCTGTGGAGAGAGAAACAGAGTTAATGCTTCAGGACGATGAACTCTGATGAGAGGTCATCAATGTGAAATGTTAACTCTGTTTCTCTCTCCACAGATGCTGCCAGACCTGCTGAGTATTTCCGGTACTTTCTGTTTTTATTTCAGATTTCCAGCATTGACTGTATTTTGTTTTTAATATGGTAATGGAGGAGACTGGAACACTGGCTGAAAGGTGTGATTCAGTCAGTATGACGAGAATCTTGCTTGACTGGTCTGTGGAACAGCTCTCTCAACTTTGGCAGAAGTCCTCATATGCTGGTAAGGAGGACTTTGTAGAGTAACTGACTGGGGCGGTCCTTTGTCGTTGCCAGTGCCGAGGTTGATGCTGGGCAGTCCATCCAGTTTAATTCTTTGTCAGCTTTTTTGTAGTAGTTTGCTCGGCATTTCAGAGGGCAGTTAAGAGTCAACCACATTGCTGTGGTTGTGGAGTCACATGTAGGCCAGACCAGGAAAGGACAGCAGATTTCCTTTCCTAAAGGACATTAATGAACTCGATGGGTTTTTAACAACAATTCATTAGTTTCATGGTCGCTATAACTGAGACCAGCTTTATTTAATTGAATTTAATTCCACCAGACCAGATTTGAACTTGTATCTCCGGAGCATGAGTCCGGGCCTCTGGATTACTAGCCCAGTAATATTACCACCATGCTACTGAATGTTGGCAAAGTCAGAGAGGAAGAGGGGAGAGAGGGTTAGGATGAATGTTGTGCAAGACACTGAGGAAGGATGGAAAAAGTTTTGAAGATAAAAATTACACAAAACATGAAGGAAGAGGGCAGAAGATTCAAGGATGAAAGTTGGAAGAGGGCTGTGAGTTTCAGGATTGAATTTTGCCCAAGACAGGGAGGGATGGGGGTGGAGGGGGAAAGAGGTTTAAGGATGAATGGTGACAAAGATAGCAAGTAAATGGGGAGAGATTGCAAGAGGTCAGTGTTGCTCCAGAGATGGACGATGTGGGGGTCACAAGGAATCAGCATTTCAGGGATGAATGCGAGCGGAGATCAGAGGAACGGGAGCAGAGAGGGTCATGGTGTTGCTCCAGAGATGCTGGAAGCAGTGGTAGCAGTGGTGGGGTGGAATATCAGAGGTTCAGAGATGAATATGAGCAAGGACCAGGAGGATGGAGGCAAACCTTTGGACAATGGAAATGGACCAAGAGGGGGAACGTGGTGGAGAGGTACAGGGATGAATATTGCCCAAGTTCAGGAGGAAAGGGGGAATACCGGATAGAGGTTTGAGGATTCATGTTGCCCAGGTTCAGGAGCAAGGTGGGGAGACAGATTCAGGGGTGAATGCTGAACAAGAGAGCGATATAAAGGGAGAAATGTTCACGGAATAATGAGTTGGAAAAGGGGAAAGGTTCAGGGATGATTGTTGCACAAGACAGGAAGAGAGGGGGAGAAGAGAACTTCCCAACAAAGTTGCATTTGACAGGATGAAGCTTGCGTCAACATTCCACTATTATCACACAAAGTGAGATAGAGATAGAGATCCAGGAGGTTTCATCATCAGTCACATGCAGCTCAATATAAATAAACCATCAAGAGTGAACTATGCAGTAAATGGAAAAGTCCTGGGGAAAATTGATGTCCAGAGAGATTTGGGTGTTCAGGTCCACTGTTCCCTGAAGGTGGCAACGCAGGTAAATAGAGTGGTCAAGAAGGCATACGGCATGCTTTCCTTCATCGGACGGGGTATTGAGTACAAGAGTTGGCAGGTCATGTTACAGTTGTATAGGACTTTGGTTCAGCCACATTTGGAATACTGCGTGCAGTTCTGGTCGCCACATTACCAAAAGGATGTAGATGCTTTGGAGAGGGTGCAGAGGAGGTTCACCAGGAAGTTGCCTGGTATGGAGGGCGCTAGCTATGAAGAGAGGTTGAGTAGATTAGGATTATTTTCATTAGAAAGACGAAGGTTGAGGGGGGACCTGATTGAGGTGTACAAAATCATGAGAGGTATAGACAGGGTGGATAGCATGAGGCTTTTTCCCAGAGTGGGGGATTGAATTACGAGAGGACACGAGTTCAAAGTGAAAGGGGAAAAGTTTAGGGGGGATATGCGTGGAAAGTTCTTTACGCAGAGGGTGGTGGGTGCCTGGAACGCGTTGCCAGCGGAGGTGGCAGATGTGGGCACGATGGCATCTTTTAAGATGTATCTAGACAGATACATGAATGGGCAGGAAGAAAAGAGATACAGACCCTTAGAAAATAGGTGACATTTTTAGATAGAGGATCTGGATCGGCGCAGGCTTGGGAGGGCCGAAGGGCCTGTTCCTGTGCTGTAATTTTCTTTGTTCTTTCTTCTTTGTTCTTTATCTCACTGTGTCTGACGGATTTTCATCTCCGGCGGAGAGGATGCGCTGGAGTTTGGCATTGGTGCAGGCTCTGGCGGTGCTGGCACTGTGGATCGGCGGAGACTCCGGGGTCTTTTCCCTGGATCCGTGTCCATGTTCAACACCGGGTATGTGTCAAACCATACCCGCGGACCATCAGTACCAAGTTGAGGTGAGTTTCTCAGATCATTAAATTCCCTCGGGAAAAGTTAGTTTACTTGAAGTTGTCTTTTGAAGTGTGTTGAGCAGTAACTCTTGGAATGGAGCATTGGGATGTGAGCTCCTGCCTTTCCTCATGTGGTTCAGCTCCTCTCACCCGCACTGATGTGGAAGGTCAGAGATTGACCTCTTTAAGATGTTCCTTTTACACCAGGGGCCGAGACTCCACCCCCCGGGGCTGGGCTGGACTGGACTGGACTGGGGGGCTCGGGCTGGGCTGGACTGGACTGGGGGGCTCGGGCTGGGCTGGACTGGACTGAGGGGCTCGGGCTGGGCTGGGCTGGACTGGACTGGGGGGCTGGGCTGGACTGGTCTGGACTTGGGGGGCTGGGGCCGGGTTGAGGTGGGGAAGAGAGTTCTCCAGTCAGGCTCCAGCCTTGTCTCCGGGGGAGATACAGACTGGAGAGGGGTCGTTAACACAGTCCAAGTATCAGGAACAGGCTGAGGCTGTGAGTCGGAGTCAGTGACAGGTGAAGCTGGTGAAGCGGCGCAAGGGGCAGCTCAGATTATTGTTGAAATGCAAAGTGAATCCTGTTATATATAATACATATGTTCAAGTGTTAATCTTGGTATAGTTACAGCCTGTGTAAACTAGGACCAGCCGTAGTATTGGGCAGTGCAAAGATATTTTAACAAGTGCAGCATCAATAAAATGTGTTTTTAATGTTTCTCCAATGTGCAGAGTCTTAAATGATGTGTGATCCAACTCTTACAGCCTCATACCATGGTTCAGGTTTGCAGTTTTCACACAATATTGATCCCCAAAACACCAGTTAAAAATCCTGGAATCACATGGAATAAAATTGTGATTTGACCTCGGTCATTGTAAAACTGGGACCCTGGTCATGATTAAACTGAATACAATTTAGCAGATCTTTGAACAAATGTTTGTGTTAAATGTCTCTGTAACTGCTGTGTAGTTGATGAGGTTAGTATTTATTTCAGAGTAATGTTACTAAGTGGGCAGTGTGGCAGGAACAGGAGCTCCATCAATATAACCTGCAGACTAGATGTGTTCATTATCCCTTCCTTATCCTGTACCCTGGGGACAATTATATTGATCAGGAAAATCTATATTTTTAATGTCAGTTTTATATCCTTCATTACTGCAGCTGACAGCTTTATTTTTGTATCAGGTCATGGTGTTTTATCATGGAGGAACGGATTGGATACATTATGACTGGTCCAAGGTCACGACTGTTGTCGCCTTGCATACTCCACAACCTGATCTTGTGTGTCATGCTCACGCAAATAAAGTTCGAATTGTCACAAAAGGTAACTAATTTTATCACAGAATAAAACATGAATGTCCTTCTGTCTTCTAATGCAAGCTGTATTTTTGAGAACCACATAATGGAACATGCAGTGTACAGGTTTGAGGCTCGAGCATAATCACCGGAATGGACTGGTTGGGCCGAATGGCCTGTTTGTGTGCTGTATATTTTATGTCATTCTATGATATCGCTGTTATTGATGTTACAGTGCTGAAATTCCTCTGCAGCTCCTATACAACCATTATTAATGATTCTACATTCCAATTATTATATATTAAAAATCTTACATCAACACATGCCTCCTGTCGTCATAGAATGATAGAACGGTTGCAACACAGAAGGAGGCCATTCTGCCCATCCTATCCGTGCCAGCTCTCTGCAAGAGTAACGCACCTCTTCCCCTTCCCTCGCCATTTCCCTGTACCTCTGCAATTTTGTTTCTCTTCAGATGATTATCCAAGTCTCTTTTGAACTCCTCCATTGAATCTGCCCCCACCACACGCTCAGGCAGTGCATTCCAGATCCTAACAACTCACTGTGTGAAAAAGTTTTTCTGCATGTCACTGTTGCTTCTTTTGCCAATCCCCTTAAATCGGTGTCCTCTGGTTCTCAATCCTTCTGCCAATGGGAACAGTTTCTTTGTATCTACTCTGTCCAGAACCCTCATGGTTTTGATCAGCTCTATCAAATCTCTTCTTAATCTTCTGGAAGCAGAACAGTTCCAGCTTCTCCAACATATCCATGTAACTGGTGTTCCTCATCCCTGGAACCATTTTCGTTAATATTTTCTGCACCCTCTCTGAAGCTTTCACAACCTTCCTAAAGTGTAGTGCCCAGAGCTGGACACAATATTCCAGTTGAGGCTGAGCCAGTGTTTTATACAGGTTTATCCTAACTTCCACCACCACCACCACCACCCTCCTCCACCTGGCTGAACTTGTTCTCACATTTCCTTCAAGTGAAAGGTATTGCTATGGGTATCCGCGTGGGTCCTAGTTTTGCCCGGCTTTTTGTGAGATATGTCGAACATTCCTTGTTCCAGTCCTACTCAGGCCCCCTCCCCCATCGCTTTTTCCGGTACATTGATGAATGTATCGGTGCTCCCGCCCCGAACTGGAAAACTTTATCAACTTTGGTTCAAATTTCCACCCTTCTCTCACCTTCACTCTCCGACACTTCCATTCCTCGACTTCTTTGTCTCTATCTCTGGGATAGGCTGTCTACTAACATTCATTATAAGCCCACTGACTCTCACAGCTACCTCGACTACACTTCTTCACACCCTGCCTCCTGTAAGGAGTCCATTCCATTTTCCCAGTTTCTCCGTCTCCGACGCATCTGCTCTGATGATGCAACCTTCCATGACAGCGCTTCTGAAATGCCTTCCTTTTTACTCAACCGAGGATTCCCCCACCCACTGCAGTTGACAGGGCTCTCAACCAAGTCCGTCCCATTTCCCGCTCCTCTACCCTCACCCCTTCCCCTCCTTCCCAGAATCGCGACAGGGTTCCCATTTCCAGCCCACCTGCCTCCACATCCAAAGGATCATCCTCCGCCATTTCTGCCATGTCCAGCGTGATGCAACTGCCAAACGCATGTTCCCCTCTCCTTCCCAGTCAGCATTCCGAAGGGATCATTCCCCCTGCGACACCCTAGTCCACTCCTCCATTACCCCCACCACCTCATCCCCTTCCCACGGCACCTTCCCCTGCAATCGCAGGAGGTGTAATACCTGCCCATTTACCTCCTCTCTCCTGACTATCCAAGGCCCCAAACACTCCTTTCAGGTGAAGCAGCGATTTCCTTGTACTTCTTTCAATTTAGTATACTGTATTCGCTGCTCACAATGTGGTCTCCTCTACATTGGGGAGACCAAATGCAGAATGGGTGGCCACTTTGCAGAACACCTCTGCTCAGTCTGAAAGCATGACCCCGAGCTTCCAGTTGCTGGCCATTACAACACACCCCCCTGCTTTCATGCCCACATCTGTGTCCTGGGATTGCTGTCGTGTTCCATTGAACATCAATGCAAGCTCGAGGAACAGCATCTCATTTACTGATTAGGCACGCTACAGCGTGCCGGACAGAACATTGAGTTCAATAATTTCAGAGCATGACGGGTCCCCTTTTTATTTTTATTTCTTTTTCATTTATTTATTTTATTTTAGTTTGGATTGATTGTTTCTACTGTGCCTACCCACTGTTTTTTTTTCCCTGTTTGTGCCCGGGGCCAGCGCTGTTCAGTTTTCTGTCAATTAACACCCTCTCTGTAATAACGCTTTGTCTTTCACCACACCAATAACATACCATTAGCCTTTGCTCCATGATCTTCTGGTCGGTTATTCTCTGTGATCTTGCCCTATCAACACCTTCTCTTTTATTATCTCTTGCTCCACCCCCGCTTTACTTGCTTAAAACCTATTACATTTTGAATATTTGCCCGTTCTGATGAAGGATCAGTGACCTGAAACGTTAACTCTGCTTCTCTCTCTAGAGATGCTGCCAGACCTGCTGAGTATTTGCAGCATTTCTTGTTTTGATTTCAGATTTCCAGTATCTGCAGTATTTTGCTTTTACATCATTTATTCTTTATCATAACTTCTTTGTTCTTGTACTCCATGCCACTTTATAAAGCCCAGGATCCCATATGCTTTCTTAATGCTTTCTCAACCTGCCCTGCCACCTTCAATGATTTGTGCACATATACCCCCAGGTGCCTCTGCTCCGAAATCACATTTAGATTTGTACTCTTAATTTTTATTGTCTTTTCTCATTCTTCCCACTAAAATGAATTGCTTCACACTTCTCTGTATGAAATTTCATCTGGGACTTGTCTGCCCATTTCACCAACCTGTCCTCTTGAAGTTTATCATTATCTTCCTTACAGTTCACAATACTTCCAAGTTTTGTGTCATCTGCCAATTTTGAAATTGTGTCCCATATCCCCAAGACTAGGTCATTACGATATATCAAGAAAAGCAGGGATCCTAACACCGTCACCTAGGGAACCCCACTATCTCCTTTCGTCCAATCCAAACACAACCGTTCACAACTACTCTCTGTTTCCTGTCATTCAGCTAATTTCATATCCATGCATGCGCTGTTCCGTTTATTCCATGGGCTCTAACCTTTCTGACCAGCCTGTTATGTGGAATTTAAATGTGTTACAGACGGGTGGGAAATGGGGTGGCTGGCTTCCACTTTTTGCCTCCCAACTTACCATGGATAGTGTTTCCATTAAACTAGTGTTTCAGCCCCTGAGTGTTTTCAGAGTCAAATAAACAGACCAAGTACAAGTTTTCTCATAGGTTTAATAAGAAAGATAACTATTTTACACAATAACTAAATTGTTTGCAGTCTTCACCCTTGCACATATTCGCACACATACAAACAAAGAACAAAGAACAGTACAGCACAGGAACAGGCCATTCAGCCCTCCAAGCCTGCGCCGATCCTGATGCCTGCCGAAACTAAAACCTTCTGCACTTCCGGGGACTGTATCCCTCTATTCCCATCCTATTCATGTATTTGTCAAGATGCCTCTTAAACATCGCTATCGTACCTGCTTCCACCTCCTCCCCTGGCAGCAAGTTCCAGGCACTCACCACCCTCTGTGTAAAGAATTTGCTTCGCACATCCCCTCTAAACTTTGCCACTCATACCTTAAACCTATGCCCCCTAGTAACTGGCTCTTGCACCCTGGGAAAAATCTTCTGACTATCCACTCTGTCCATGCCGCTCATAACTTTGTAAACCTCTATCATGTCGCCCCTCCACCTCCGTCGTTCCAGTGAAAACAATCCGAGTTTATCCAACCTCTCCTCATAGATACTGCCCTCCAGAGGCAACATCCTGGTAAATCTCTTCTGTACCCTCTCCATAGCCTCCACGTCCTTCGGTATTGTGGCGACCAGAATTGCACGCAATATTCCAAGTGTGGCCAAACTAAAGTTCTGTACAGCTGCAGCATGACTTGCCAATTTTTATACTCTATGCCCCGACCAATGAAGGCAAGCATGCCGTATGCCTTCTTGACTACCTTATCCACCTGCGTTGCCACTTTCAGTGACCTGTGGACCTGTACACCCAGATCTCTCTGCCTGTCAATACTCCTAAGGGTTCTGCCATTTACTGTATACTTCCCACCTGCATTAGATCTTCCAAAATGCATTACCTCACATTTGTCCGGATTAAACTCCATCTGCCATTTCTCTGCCCAAGTCTCCAACCGATCTATATCCTGCTGTATCCTCTGACAATCCTCATCACTATCCGCAACTCCACCAACCTTTATGTCGTCCGCAAACTTACTAATCAGACCAGCTACATTTACCTCCAAATCATTTATATATACTTTAAACAGCAAAAGTCCCAGCACTGATCCCTGCGGAACACCACTCGTCACAACCCTCCATTCAGAAAAGCACCCTTCCACTGCTATCCTCTGTCTTCCATGACTGAGCCAGTTCTGTATCCATCTTGCCAGCTCACCTCTGATCCCGTGTGACTCCACCTTTTGTATTAGTCTGCCATGAGGGACCTTGTCAAAGGCTTTACTGAAGTCCATATAGATAACATCCACTGCCTTTCCTTTATCAATCATCTTTGTCACTTCCTCAAAAAACTCAATCAAATTAGTGAGACACGACCTCCCCTTCACAAAACTATGCTGCTTCTCGCTAATAAGTTCGTTTGTTTCCAAATGGGAGTAAATCTAACATTTGTCAGTTCCGATGAAGGGTCACTGACCCGAAACGTTAAGTCTGCTTCTCTTTTCACAGATGCTGCCAGACCTGCTGAGTGGTTCCAGCATTTCTTGTTTTTATCCCCTTTCCCCTGGTCCAGGATGTAGAAATCATGCCATCTGATGAATTCTGGATGCGATCCATTCTGCTACAATGGGGCCCCTTCACTTTGGCTTTGGAATCCAGTCTCCCTGTCAGACAGGGTCTTTGATAACACAATTCTTGGAGATGGGAGTTGCTTTGCATTGAATTGCCTGTTTTTCATTTTGTTGTCTGCCCTGGGAGAGACTCGTGGTGATGATGGATTTTGGTTTCCAACAGCCCAAATGTATTTTCCAGCACAGAAGTTTTGTCACCTGGCTCCTACTCTATCTTGTTTTGAGCAATGTGTCCATGTTTTGGAGTTAAACTCACCAGTTCATTTTTTATAGTTCACTTCATTTTTCATCCTTGTTCCTTCTATGAGCATAATAAATGCATTACAGAAATCCATGTGCACCACATCAGCTACATTATCCTCATCAAGCCTCTCTGTTACCTCATCAAAAGACTCAAGCAAGTTAGTTAAACACAATTTGGCCTTAAGAAATTCGTGCTGGCTTTCCTTAATTAATCCACATTTGTCCATGTGACTATTAATTTTGTCCTGAATTGTCATTGCTGAAAGCTTTCCCACCACCGAGGTTAAACTGACTGGCCTGTAGTTGCTGGGTTTATCCTTGCACCATTTTTTGAACAAAGGTGTAACATTTACAATTCTCCAGTCCTCTGGGACCACACCTGCATCTAAGGAGGATTGGCAGATTATGACCAGGGCCTCCACAATTTCCACCCTTACTTCCCTCTGTATCCTTGAATGTATTTCATCCATTCCTGGTGACTAACAAACTTCAAGTACAGCCAATCTATCTAATACCTTCTCATTATCAATATTTAGCACATTCCTTGTCCCAACTACCCTCTCTTTTACCATGACTTGGGCAACATCTTCTTCATTCGACAAGACAAATGCAAAGTATTCATTTAGTACATCATGCCCCCTGCCTCCATGTATAAATCACCTTATAGGTACCGAATCGGCCCCGCTCCTCCTTTTACCATCCTTTTACTCTTGTGAGGGAATCCGTGGTGATAAATGGGGTTTTTTTTGACCCCAACTGAGAGGGAAACTAGAATTGAAGCAGAAACTCAAACTGAAACAGAAATGGAAACCAAAACTGAAACAGAACTGCAAAAGCAATTTCAGCTTTCCAGGGAAACTGACACTGGTTAGAAACCAATAAAAGTAATAGTTACAAGCCCCAGTTTGAAACTTGCAGTGAAGTTGGAGAGATAGGCAAGTTGATAATGAAAAAATATTTGGTTCTACTGAGAAAGATGACAAAAGTGAAGACACAGACACTTCAGGTTGGTGAAAGAGAAAACCAGGAGTACATGTTCAGTTCAAGTGGACAGACATGCTATTTCTGTCATAAGAAAGGACATGTGAAGATTTAGTGTTGGAAGTGGCAAAACAAGCCTGTTGCATGTGTACAGTCGAAGGGTGTTTCCCCAGGAAATACTGTCTTAGGGGGTAATATTCACGACAAGCAAGTAGTTACTCCCGGTTCTCTGATAGAGTGAATCCAGGTGGCAGAAGGCGAGAGAAGTTTTCTGTTTAAGAGTGAATGATTCCCACAGTCGTCTGGTGAGGGAGACAAGCTAGTTATTATTCTTTCAGATACAGTGGCGGCACAGTCACTGATAACATGAATTTCTTTCCCGGTAGTTCGCTGAAAGTGAAGGTGTTAATCCACGGGATTGGTGGAACCTATTTATCCATTTCCTGATTTAAAATGTGACTTGGCCACTGGTCCGGTTACTGTCCGTGTCATTCCTAGTTTGCCTATTGAGGGTGTCTATTTTCTGCCAGGAAATTACTTAGCTGGGGATAAGGCAGTGGCATCTTCAGTAGTTTCGGAAAAGCCAGTTGAAGTTACTGAAACTGAGGTTTTGCGGCAAGAATTTTCTGGAATATTCCCAGATTGTGTTGTGACCAGATCCCAGGCTCATAAGGTTAAACACAATGAGATGGATTCAGTTGTTCGGGGGTTTGGTTAGCTGAAAGTTTTTTCAAGGATTTGGATGGAGATGTTGGTGGTAAAGGCTCCAAGACTAACAATGGGGAATTGTTTGGCAGATCCTCTTTAATTGAGGCACAACAGGCAGACCCTCGATTTAAGAAGTTTGTCTCAGACAGCATGAATTGAGGTAGAGGCTGAAAAGGTGCTTGAGTGTTATAATGTTAAGAATGACAGTTTGACGAGAAAGTGGAGACCTCCTCAGAGGTACACTGATGAGGATTGGGCTGTAATTCACTCAAATTGTTGTCCCTCCTTGCTACTGCTGAGAAAATTTGAGAGTTGCCCATGAGATTCCAGTCGCAGGTCATTTGGATATTCAGAAGACACAGGCTCGGGTAATGATACATTTTTACTGACTGAAGCTGCACAGGGATGTGGTTGAATTCTGTAAGACATGTCACACATGTCAAATGATTGCGAAGCCACAGACTTTGGTTAAGCCAGCTCCATTAATACCAATACAGGCATCCGACAAACTGTTTGGGTTCTTGTGGATTGTATTCGACCCCTACATCTAAACTAAGTCGGGTCCTAACCATCATAAATTTGTTGACTCGATTCCAGAGGCAAAACAGATCACAGCGAAAGTTATGACTGAGGGTTGATTCAGTTTTTCACTCGGTATGGGTTGCCCAAAGAAAGTCTGTCTGACCAGGGGGCAAATATCCTGTCGGGTATATTTCAGATGGTCATGTGTACTTTGGGAGTGAAGCAGCTCATGATGGCCACTTATCACCCGTTTATCTGTGTCCTGTTGCAGGCGATTCATATCATCCTCACTGTTTGCCACTCCTCCAAAATTGGTTTCATCGGCAAATTTTTGAAATTTTGCTTTGTATTCCAGGATCCAAGTTCTTTGTGTATAGCAAAAAAAGCAGTGGCTGTCTCCACCACTCAATGTTATCTACCATGAAGCCAATTTTTTATCCAATTAGTCACTGATCCTCCTATTCCATGTGCCTGAGTTTCATTAACCAGCCTTTTATGTGGTATTTTATCAAATGTTTTCCAGATCTGTTCTCATCCCATTGATGTTGACCCTCCCCCTATTAATTATTTTCGCTCTGGATTGCTCCTTGTACTTTTCCACAGCCAACCTAACCCTTATGATACTATGATCACTGTCCTCTAAATGTTCCACTACTGACACTTGATCCACTTGACCCACCTCATTCCCCAGAACCAGATACAGCAATGCCTCCTTCCTTGTTGGACTGGAAACATACTAATGTAGAAAATTCTCCTGAACACACTCCAGAAACTCTTGTCCCTCTCTGTCCTCTACATTACTAATATCCCAGTCTATATTAGGATAATTAAAGTCCCCCATTATAATGACTCTATAATTCTTGCCCCAGTCTTCAATTTCCCTGCAAATTTGTTCTTCTATATCTTTACCACTATTTGGTAGTCTATAGAATACACCCATCAGTGTAATGGGGTACCTCTATTGTTTATTAGCTCGAACCAAATAGATTCTGTCCTTGACCTCTCGGACATCCTCTCTCTCCAGCAGTGTAATCAATACAGCTGTCCCTTCCCCAACCTTTCCTTCCCTATCTTTCCTGAACACCTTGTATCCAGGAATATTTAGTCCCCAGTCCTGCCCTTTTTTGAGCCAGGTCTTCATTATCACCACAACATCATATTTCCACTCGCCTGCAGCTCACCAACCTTATTTATCACACTCCACGCATTCCTAATTTATAAACCTAATTTAGACATTTTTACATTCCCTCTTACTCTGACCCCACCTAATGCCTTACTATTTCCTATTCTAGTGCTATCTGTCTCTCCAAATTCTCTGTGCACCTTGTTTTTCTCTCTCTAATATTACAACCTGGTTCTGCATCCCTGCCAAGTCAGATTAAACCTTCCCAAATAGCACAAGCAAATCACCCTCTGCAAGGACATTGGTCCTGGCTCTCTTCAGATGCAACCCGTCCAGCCTGTATAGGTTCCAACTGCCAGAACCAGTCCCAATGTCCAAGGAATCTAAAGCATTTCCTCCTGCACCATCTCTCCAGTCATGGATTCATCTGCTCTTTCTTCCTATTTCTGTACTCACTTGCACATGGTACTGGGAGTAATCTGGAGATTGCTACCTTTGAGCTCCTGCTTGCTAGTTTCTTTCCTAGCTCCCTGAACTCTACCTGCAGGACCCCATCTCTCTTTCTACCTGTGTTGTTGGTACTGATAATGGACCACGACCGTTAGTTGCTCACCCTCCCCCGTCAGAGTGCTTTTTATTTTAATTTGAGATACCGCACTGAAACACGCCCTTCGGCCCACCGAATCTGTGCCGAACAAGAACCACCCATTTATACTAACCCTCCAGTAATCCCACATTCCCTACCACCGACCTGCACGAGGGGCAATTTACAATGGCCAATTTACCTATCACCTGCAAGTCTTTGGCAGTGGGAGGAAACCAGAGCACCCGACGAAAACCCACGCTGTCACAGGGAGAACTTCCAAACTCCGCACCAGCAGTACGCAGAATTGAACCCGGGTCCCTGGAGCTGTGAGGCTGCGGTACTAACAACTGCGCCACTGTGCCACCCTCTGCAGCTGTTCAGTGACATCCATGATCCTGGTGTCAGGAAGACAACATAACATCCTGGATTCACATCTGTGGCCACAGAAACACCTGTCTGTTCCCCTATTGAATTCCATCTCACTATTGCTTTTCCAATCTTCCTGATTAATATTTAGACAATCAAGGATCCTAACAGTTAAGACTCACAATTTTCCCCAACTTTATCATGTTCCACTTGATAAATTCATGAACATTGTAGAATTTCTCCCCTGTTGAATTTCACAGCTCCCATGCACCCTGCATGAGAAGGGAGTGCTTATTAAAAACCATATAACTATGAGTAACAGCCAAAATAAGGGGCTGAATTTCCGGCGGCAGGTGAAATAAATGGCGGTCCACACAGACAGAGAGGCACCGTGATTCCAAGTGCAGCAGCTCATTTAAATAGCTGATACAGGCTGCCCCCACCCCGATCCCATCGAGGGGGTGGGTTGTCCGTCCCCGGCAATGGTATTAACTGCCCCTGCACAGGCGCAGACACCATTTTTAAAAGGCTGTCAGCCACCCGGGACATTGAAATATTTAAAGTCACATTGAATTAATTTTCTTTTTCCCCTCTCCCAACCCACAATATCAATTGGATTAATTATTTCCCCTTTTCACCCCAAAACATTTACCTTCACAATCTGACCTTTTCCCCCAAAACTGCACAAAATTTAAACTATATCCCTTCCCAGCATCCCCGACACCTGTGACGTTCATTTGACCCTGTCCCCCCCCCCCCCCCGCCCCCCACCTGCACTGAGAAATGTGCCTTCTCCCCCTTCCCCACCAGTGCAGCGCCTCATTTCCCCGGACAGGGATCTGAAGGCATGGCAGTGCCAATCGCCGGGGTGAAGATCACAGCGGGATTTCAGGAGTCAGTGGGAGACTCATTTATTCAGGTGAGTTCATTTATATAAATATTTAAATGGTGATCACGACGCCACACGGTGGGGGGGCCGCCACGAGGCCTCGCTGCCGCCGGCAATATCGGGCTCGGCCCTGCCAGTGTCGAGGTCCGTGGCTGGCCTCATCCAGGGCAATCTTCATACCCCCTTCCCCCCTACCATGGATCCCAACATCGCGGGCTCTATAAAATCCAGCCCAAGGTGTGAGATAAAGTTAAATTCTCATTATTATTTGTTCCTTCGGTCATATTTAACGTACCTTGGAGTCCAGACTGCCCAGATGACCCATGCCATGATTATGTGGAAATGGCAAATTCCTGTGACATCTTATTCGTAAAGTCCTATAATTTGCAGTATCAAATATGGGATGAGTGCTTTGCAAAAGCAGGTGCTCCCGATCACCAGGTTTATTCAGGTATGTACATTAAAACCTTCTGGTTCAGGGTCTGCCTCCCGGATATCAATGTTTATCTAAAACTGTCATATTTTTATCCATTTAGGTCTCTCTGCTTATATCAAACTGGGTATTGATTCCAGAAAGCTGGTGATGGGAGTTCCATGGTTTGGTTACGACTATCCTTGCCAGCGCTTTTATGAGGTAAGATGAAATGTTTTGCTTGCAATGCCTGAAACGTTAACTCTGCTTCTCTTTCCACAGATGCTGCCAGACCTGCTGAGTGGTTCCAGCATTTCTTGTTTTTATTTCAGATTTCCACCATCCGCAGTATTTTGCTTTTATACACCTGAAACACATCCCTCGTCCACATTAACTGTCCAATCAGGGTATCTAAATGTATTTGATAACAGTCCAGTATTTTGCCTTGTTTAGCTTGCTTGTAGCCCAGTTCAATAACGTTGATGTTTTTTACATTCAGCTTTTTTATTACCTGTTTTACAGTTTTGTTAATTTCCATTTGTATCCATTGGTTTGCTGTCTGTGCTTACCTTATCCATACTATTTAATATTTCATTTCACTGAGGCATTTCCTTAACTGCATTCTTCTAGACTGTGAATCTTAAGCTTCTGAATTTTTTTCTCAAAGCTCATTCCTTCACACATGGAATCAAAGAAGCACAGGAGATACAGTAGACCATTCAATTACTCAAGCCTGTTCCACCACTCAGTTTGATTGTTACTGATTTTTATTCCATATACCTGCCTTGACTTTGTCACGATTAATACCTCCACCTAACAAAATTCTATTGAGCTTAGTTTTGAAATTCTCAATTATTCTTAAGTCCTAATTGCCCCTCAGAGCCTATACACTGGGAGATCAGTCATGCTGTCACTACATTTTTGAAGTTAGCAGAGTAAATATATTCACAAGTAATAATTTCTCATCCTTTTTGTACTTTGCAGCCTGGTAGATGTGAACTGAAAAAGATTCCTCTCGGAGGTGCTCCTTGCAGCTCTCAAGTTGGAAGACGGATTTCATACAGTGAGATCAGGCAGCAGCTGCCCAGATCAATTACCGGCAGATATTGGGATGATGATTCCAAATCCCCATTTTATGTCTACAGGGTAAGACTATCAATCAAAGCACAGTGGAAACCTGTGCATTTCAACATTCTTTGTAGAATGTGAACATTGCAATGTTTCATGATTCAGTATTCTCTGTGTACAGGATTCAGCAAAGTTCAAAATGTCCAGTTTGTACAGTCGGAAACGTGTGTAGTCGGAGAATTGACAAGAAAATGGGAGTTGAGAAGCAAAGCACCAAAACCAGTTCACCTTAGTATAGTTATACAGCACTGAAACAGGCCCTTCGGCCCACCGAGTCTGTGCCGACCATCAACCACCCATTTATACTAATCCAACACTAATTCCCTATTCCTACCACATCCCCACCTGTCCCTATATTTCCCTACCACCTACTTATACTAGGGGCAATTTATAATGGCCAATTTACCTATCAACCTGCAAGTCTTTGGCATGTGGGAGGAAATCGGACCACCCAGAGGAATCTCACGCAGACACAGGGAGAACTTGCAAACTCCACACAGGCAGTACCCAGAACTGAACCCGGGTCGCTGGAGCTGTGAGGCTGCGGTGCTAACCACTGCGCCACTGTGCCGCCTCTTGTTAAAACATTGTGAAAAACCAGTTGCAGACACTGTCGGAGGTGTTGTTTTTCTGATATGAAGTTAAACTGAGGCCCTAACCGTCCTCTGAGGTGGACATAAATATTCCAATCGCACAATTTTGAGGAAGAGTGGAGGTGTCCTCCCTGGTGTCTTGGGCAATATTTGTCCCTCAACCAACATCACTAAAAGATTATCTGATCATTATCACATGCAGTTTGTGGGATCTTGCTCTGTGCAAATTGTCTGCTGCATTTCCGACATTACAACAGTCACGACATTTCAAAAGCACTTCATTAACTGTACAGTGCTTTGAGATGGTCTGAGGTTGTGAACGGTGCTATTTAAATGAAAATACTTTCTCTCGAAGCTTGATATAAATATATCTATGGTAATTATGTAATTTTGTTACTCACGGCAAACAGTCACAGTCATCATGACAATTTTGAGGAATATATTGGCCATGTTTTTTTTAAATTCATTCACGGGATGTGGGTGTCGCTGGCCAGGCCAGCATTTATTGTCCATCCCTAATTGCCCTTGAGAAGGTGGTGGTGAGCTGCCTTCTTGAACCGCTGCAGTCCATGTGGGGTAGGTACACCCACAGTGCTGTTAGGAAGGGAGTTCCAGGATTTTGACCCAGCGACAGTGAAGGAATGGCGATATAGTTCCAAGTCAGGGTGATGTGTGACTTGGAGGGGAACTTGCAGGTGGTTGTGTTCCCATGTATTTGCTGCCCTTGTCCTTCTAGTTGGTAGAGGTCGCGGGTTTGGAAGGTGCTGTCGAAGGAGCCTTGGTGCATTGCTGCAGTGCATCTTGTAGATGGTACACACTGCTGCCACTGTGCGTCGGTGGTGGAGGGAGTGAATGTTTGTAGATGGGGTGCCAATCAAGCTGGCTGCTTTGTCCTGGATGGTGTCGAGCTTCTTGAGTGTTGTTGGAGCTGCACCCATCCAGGCAAGTATTTCATCACACTCCTGACTTGTACCTTGTAGATTGTGGACAGGCTTTGGGGAGTCAGGAGGTGAGTTACTCGCCACAGGATTCCAAGCCTCTGACCTTCTCTTGTAGCCACGGTATTTATATGGCTACTCCAGTTCAGTTTTCGGTCAATGGTAGCCCCTAGGATGTTGATAGTGGGGGATTCAGTGATGGTAATGCCGTTGAATGTCAAGGGGAGATGGTTAGATTCTCTTTTGTTGGAGATAGTCATTGCCTGGCACTTGTGTGGTGCGAATGTTACTTGCCACTTATCAGCCCAAGCCTGGATATTGTCCAGGTCTTGCTGCATTTCTACATGGACTGCTTCAGTATCTGAGGAGTTGCGAATGGTGCTGAAAATTGTGCAATCATCAGCAAACATCCCCACTTCTGACCTTATGATTGAAGGAAGGTCATTGATGAAGCAGCTGAAGATGGTTGGGCCTCGGACATTACCCTGAGGTACTCCTGCAGTGATGTCCTGGAGCTCAGATGATTGACCTCCAACAACCACAACCATCTTCCTTTGCGCTAGGTATGACTCCAGCCAGCGGAGGGTTTTCCCCCTGATTCCCACTGACCTCAGTTTTGCTAGGGCTCCTTGATGCCATACTCGGTCAAATGCTGCCTTGATGTCAAGGGCAGTCACACTCACCTCACCTCTTGAGTTCAGCTGTTTTGTCCATGTTTGAACCAAGGCTGTAATGAGGTCAGGAGCTGAGTGGCCCTGGCGGAACCCAAACTGAGCATCACTGAGCAGGTTGTTGCTAAGCAAGTGCCGCTTGATGGCACTGTTGATGACACCTTCCATCACTTTACTGATGATTGAGAGTAGACTGATGGGGCGGTAATTGGCTGGGTTGGACTTGTCCTGCTTTTTCTGTGCAGGACATACCTGGGCAATTTTCCACATTGCCAGGTAGATGCCAGTGTTGTAGCTGTACTGGAACAGCTTGGCTCGGGGCGCGGCAAGTTCTGGAGCACAGGTCTTCAGTACTATTGCCGGAATATTGGCAGGGCCCATAGCTTTTGCAGCATCCAGTGCCTTCAGTCGTTTCTTGATATCACGTGGAGTGAATCGAATTGGCTGAAGTTTGGCATCTGTGATGCTGGGGACTTCAGGAGGAGGCCGAGATGGATCATCAACTCGGCACTGCTGGCTGAAGATTGTTGCAAATGCTCCAGCCTTATCTTTCGCACTGATGTGCTGGGCTCCCCCATCATTGAGGATGGGGATATTTGTGGAGCCTCCTCCTCCAGTAAGTTGTTTAATTGTCCACCACCATTCACGGCTGGATGTGGCAGGACTGCAGAGCTGAGATCTGATCCATTGGTTATGGGATCGCTTCGCTCTGTCTATTGCATGCTGCTTACGCAGTTTGGCATGCAAATAGTCCTGTGTTATAGCTTCACCAGGTTGACACCTCATTTTGAGGTATGCCTGGTGCTGTTCCTGGCATCCCCTCCTGCACTCTACATTGAACCAGGGTTTGCCTCCTGGCTTGATGTTAATGGTAGAGTGGGGGATATGCCGGGCCATGAGGTTACAGGTTGTGGTTGAGTACAATTCTGCTGCTGCTGATGGCCCACAGCCACATGTGTTCATATGTTGCACAGCATCCAGATGAGTTCATTGGTTTTGGTGTTAAAACGATTGACTGGGAATTTCCTTGGAGCTGCTCCTCCAAGAAGCTGAAGAATGTCCTTCATACTGAACTTGATCATATCTGTTTAAATCATCACAAGGGTTTCACACAATAAGTTTCTTTCAAATGCCGTAACATTGTTATGTAATTGACATGAAATTCTGTTGTGGGGTATTAGTGATTGAATGCTTAATTCAGTCAGATGAACAAACTTACACTAATTTAATGCCATCATGAAACCATTAAATTATTTGTACACTATCCCACGGTCCTTCCTCAATTTTAGTATTTTAAAGAATTAAAACAGTTGCATTCAAGGTCACAGAGAGATACAGCACTGAAACAGACACATTGGCTCACAGAGTCTGTTCCAACCATCAACTTATACTAATCCTATATTCCCTACCACATTCCCAACTTCCCTCAATTCTCCTACCTACACTGGGGGCAATTTACAATGGCCAATTTACCTATCAACCTGCAAGGTTTTGGCTGTGGGAGGAAACCAAAGCAAGCTGTAGAAATCCACACAATCACAGGGAAACTTGCAAACTTTGCACAGATAGTACCCAGAACTGAACCCAGGTTGCTGGAGCTGTGAGGCTGCAGTGCGAACAACTGATTCCAGTCGCACATCAATGTGGTTGATTCTTAATTGTCTTCTGAAAGGGCCGAGCAAGCCACTCAGTTCAAGAGCAGTTAGAGATAGGCAACAAATACTGGCCTTACCAGTGACACCCACATCCAATGAAAGAACAAAAATAAAGTACAAGTTAGGTTCCAGTGGTTTACATATCAGTGCAAAAGGCAAGGCTGAAGCATTTACAACCATCTTAAGCCAGAAGTGCCGAGTGAAAGATTCATCTCGGCCTCCTCTTGAGGTTTGCAGCATTTTAGATACCAGTCTTCAGCTAATTTGATTCACTCCAGGTGATATCAAGAAATGGCAGAAGGCACTGGATACAGCAAATTCCGTAGGCCCTGACACATCCCCTCTGTAGCACTGAAGACTTGTGCTCCAGAACTAGCCTTGCCCCTCAGCAAGCTGTTCCAATACAGCTGCAAAGCTCCTCTACCTGACAATGTAGAAAGTTGCATAGGTATGGACATTTCTTTTCGTTCATGGGATGTGAGCATCGCTGACTAAGACAGCATTTATTGCTCATCCCTAATTGCTCTTGAGAAGGTGGTGGTGAGCCACCTTCTTAAAGCACTGCAGTCCATGTAGGGTAGGTACACCCACAGTGCTGTTAGGAAGGGAGTTCCAGGATTTTGACCCAGCAACAGTGAAAGATCAGCGATATAGTTCCAAGTCAGGATGGTGTGTGTCTTGGAGGGGAACTTGCAAATGGTGGTGTTCCCATGCATCTGCTGCCCTTGTCCTTCTAGGTGGTAGATGTCACGGGTTTGGAAGGTGTTGTCGAAGGAGCCTTGGTGCGTTGCTGCAGTGCATCTTGCAGATGGTACACACTACTGACACTGTGCGTCAATGGTGGAGGGAGTGAATGTTTGTGAATGGGGTGCCAATCAACAGGATGCTTTATCCTGGATGGTGTCGAGCTTCTTGAGTGTTGTTGGAGCTGCACACATCAAGGCAAGTAGAGAATATTCCATCACACTCCTGACTTGTGCCTTGCAGATGGTGGACAGGACTTGGGGAGTCAGGAGGTGAGTTACTCACTGCAGGATTCCTAGCCTCTGACCTGCTCTTGTAGGCATGGTACTTACATGGCTGGTCCAGTTCAGTTTCTGATCAATGGAAACCTATAGGATGTTGATAATGGGGGATTCAGCAATCGTAATGCCATTGAATGACGAGGGGCAACAATTGGATCCTGCCCACGAAAAGCAGGACAAATCCAATCTAGCCCATTACCGCCCAATCATTCTACTCTCGATTAACAGAGAAGTGATGGAAGACGTCGTTGACAGTGCTATCAAGTGACACTTACTCAGCAATAACCTGCTCACTGCTGCTCAGTTTGGGTTCCACCAGGGTCACTCAGCTTCTGACCTCATTACAGCCTTGTTCCAAACATGGACAAAATAGCTGAATTCCAGAGTCGAGGTGAGAGTGACTGCCCTTGACATCAAGGCAGCATTTGACCAAGTGCAACATCAAGGAGCCCCAACAAAATTGAAGTCGATGGGAATCGGAGTGGAAACTCTCCCCTGGATGGAGCCGTACTTAACACAAAGGAAGATAGTTGGGTTGCTGGTGGCCAATCATCTCGGCTCCAGGACATTGCTACTGGAGTTCCTCAGGATAGTGTCCGAGGCCCAACCATCTTCAACATCTTCATCAATGGCCTTCCCTCCATGATAAGGTCAGAAGTGGGAAGGTTCACTGATGATTGCACAGTGCTCAGAACCATTCGGAACTCCTCATATACTGAAGCAGTCCATACCTGCATGCAGCAAGATCTGGACACCATTCAGGCGTGAGCTGCTAAGTGGCAAGTAAAATGTGCACCATACAAGTGCCAAGCAATGGCCAACTCCAAAAAGAGCAAATCAGACCATCTCCCTTGACATTCAACAGCATTCCCATCACTGCAACCACAACCATTACCATCCTGCAGGTGACCATTGAGCAGAAACTGAACTGGACCAGCCATATAAATATTGTGGCTACAAGAACAGGTCAGAGGCTGGGAATTCTGTGGCGAGTAACTCACCTCCTGATTCAGCTCCAGAACATCACTGCAGGAGTTCCTCAGGGTAGTGTCCTAGGGCCAACCATCTTCAGCTGCTTCATCAATGACCTTCCTTCAATCATGAGGTGACAGTGGAGACGTTCGCTGATGATTGCACAATGTTCAGCACCATTTGTGACTCCTCAGATGCAGAAGCAGTCCATGTAGAAATGCAGCAAAACCTGGAGAACATGTAGGCTTGGGCTGATAAGTGGCAAGTAACATTTGCGCCGCAGAAGTGCCAGGCAATGACCATCTCGAACAGGAGAGAATCTAACCATCTCCTGTTGACATTCAATGGCATTACAATTGCTGAATCCCCCACTATCAACATCCTGAGGGTTACGATAGACCGGGAACTGAACTGGAATACCCATTTAAATACCATGGCTACAAGAGCAGGTCAGAGGCTGAGAATCCTGACTCCTCAAAGCCTGTCCATCATCTACAAGGCACAAGTCAGGAGTGTGCTGGAATACTCTGCACTTGTTTGGACGAGTGCAGCTCCAACAGCATTCAAAAAGATCAAACTTTGACACCATCCAGAACAAAGCAGTTCATTGATTGGCACCCCATCTACTACCTTAAACATTCATTCGCTCCACCGCCAGCACACAGTGGTAACAGTTGTGTACCATCTACAAGATGAGCTGTACCAATTTGCCAAGCCTCCTTCGACAGCACCTTCCAAACCCACGACCTCTACCACCTGGAAGGACAAGGGCATTAGACGCCTGGGAACACCATCACCTGCAAGTTCCTATCCCAGCCAGAAACATCCTGACTTGGAACAATATTGCCGTTCCCTCACTGTCACTGGGTCAAAATCCTGAAACAGCCGACCTTGCAGCAGTGTAACTGTAACCACACCACATGGACAGGCTCACCACCATCTTCTCATGGGCAATTAGGGATTGGCAAAAATGCTGGACTTGCCAGTGGCACTCATATTGTCACAAGAGTTTTGTTTTTTTTAAACTGGGAATTCTGTTAGGTGTTTAAAGCTGGGAAATGGGGATTTTCTGTGAACACAGCTGACACTTGGGGCTGGATTTTATAGGGGCCTCCACGTCGGGATCTGTGGCGGGAGGCAGCATTAACATTGCCCCGTATAAGGCCCGCCATGGACCTTGATGCCAGCAGGGCCCGGTGTCATAGAGTTTTGTTTCATTTCAAAATTAAGAGGTCTGTGTGCCTTTTAAAGCTGGGAGAAGAGGGTTTTTCTGTGTGCAATAAATTTTGTCACTTGGTGTTTGAAGTGCAGGCTGTAAAGCTTGCATCCAAGCAACAGAAAGATTTACGATTGTCTTGTGACTTGGTTGTTGTTGAAAGCTTTTAGTCAGGTCTGCAGAGTGAACCAGACCAGGGAGCAGATAGTAGTGAACTGGGGATGTGATTTTCTGATAGACCAGAAAAAAGACCTACTCTCTCTGCAACAGAAGCTTTTCATCTCTTATGAAGAAATTCTACATTTGAGGTGTGGTTTTTACCTGCCTGAGGTGAGAGAAAAGTCCCAGGAAAAGAGGAGTTGCTACACTCTGTTGAGAAAGGAAGCCTTGTGTTTCAGGTGTGGCAGGTTGCTGTTGCCTCCAGTCTCAAAAATCCCTGCCTCAAGAGTGAGTCCTGTCGCATTTTGTGTTATTGCAAGTTCCTGAAATTTCAAGGAAGTTTCGACTGTCAGAGTGCTGCTTTAAAATTTAGGTAGACCTGTTGCTATACCTAAAGCTGAAAGATCTGTGTGACGCCTGCTGCAGACAAATTACCTTGAACACCTACCCATCACAGACTGTTTATCAAACTCACCTGGAGAGACTTCAAGTGGCATCTGACTATTGGACTCTGGGACAGCTCACCAATCCAGCAATATCCTTCCTGAAGTTATTGTTTCGAAGAAAGCGTTGTAAAGTCAACATCCATTTTCCCTGGTTAACCATTTTGTTTTGAATGTATGTGTGTGTGCATGAGGGTTAGGAAGAATAAGGAGTTATAAAATCTTGTCATGTATATAAGATTCATCTCATTATTGTTTAAAACTTGGTTTATTAATAAATAGTTAATTTTGTTTTTATTTTAAGAATCCTGGTTTAGTGTGCTTTATTCCGGGCGATAAAAAAGTATATAATATCGCAGCAGCTCTGCGGAGTGAAAGCAGCGCGTGCAGACCGCCATCTTTTACAGCCGCCACTGCACTCGATGGTGGCAGTGTAAAATCCAGCACTTGGAGTTTAAATTGTGTACACAGACTGTAATACTTGCTTCCAATCAACCAGAAAGATTTATGACTGTCTTGTGACTTGTTTGTTGAAAGATTTTAGTTTCATTTTGGGATTATAAGAAACCCGTGAACTCTACAAGGAGCAGGCTTTGAAATCTTTGTATTACCTTTCCTGGAAAGAGAGGAAAACCCAAAAAAGTGTTACCACTCTCTGCAAAAGAAGCCTTGCATCTCTTGGAAAGAAATTCTACTTTTTAGGTGTGGTTTGGACCTGCCTGAAGAGAGAGAAAAGACCCAGGAACAGAGGAATTGCTTCACTCTGTGGAGGCACAGTGCTTTGCAGAGAGAAAACCCCTGCATTTTAAAGGTAACGGATTTCTACTGCCTTCAATCTGAAGAATCCCTGTCTCAAGCGTAAGTCTTGTTGCCTTTTGTGTTTTTGGGAGATCCTGAAATCTCAAGAAAGCTTCTACTGTTCGACTGCTATTTCAAAATCCAAGCAGACCTGTTGCTACACCCTTTTGCTGAAAGAGCTGTGTGACGCCTGCTGTAGACGAATTTCCTAGAATGCCTACATATCACAGACTATTCATGAAACCCGCCTGGAGAGACTTTGCATGGTGTCCGACTATTCGACTCTTGGATGACTAACCAATCTTGAAATATCCTACCTTTACATGTTTCATTCACTTAATCCAAGTACAAGTTTAATGTATTTTAAATAGTGTTGTTGAAGATGTTCAGCATTGATCCAAACCTACCTCCTATCTGTCTAACTCTCTTTGGCTTTTTTGGCAGGTTAATAATAAATACCACGAGGTTTGGTATGATGATCCAGAGAGCCTTTCACTAAAATCACTGATCATGAAGAAACTAAATTCCGTGGTATAGGTGCGTGGACTGCAAATTACCTAAACTACACTGCTGATCCGACAACAGCAATGCAAACTGAAGAAATGTGGAATGCTCTGTGCCCAATCCGAGGAAAATGGAGAACTTAAGATATTTAGTCTTCTCATAATGTGATTATTTACTTTTGCAAGTAAACACAACAAAAAGTGAGCTCACTTCCAACCTTAGAAATTTAACTAATGCAGATCTAGGGAACAAATTTAATATTTTAATATTTTATCTAATCAATCAATTCCTATTCAATGGAAAGCAAATGTATAAATATGATTTACACTCCAAGATCTGGTCACTTCAGGCATCTTAAATTGTTTATAAAATGCACCAAAACTGCGTTCGTTACCATAATGTTTAATGACAGTGTCGGCTAAAATTTGTTGCCACTAAATACTTACAATTCAGGGAACAATTCAACTTTCCCGTTGTGTAATTTATCAATGGTGACATACACACGTGCTGTCTGTTTTACACACATCTTCATTCTCATCCATGATTTATTATGATTTTATTTTGCCATAGGTTATTACTTTGAAGTTAGATAACTTTTTAATGTTCAGTTTCCTCCATTAAGGGGTGTGAATGGACCACAAATAGTGTCCTCTTTCTGCTGCTTGCTTTTTAATTGTAATAATACAAACACTGTAACTATTTGCATTTTAATCTTCATGAGAGATTTACAATTGCCTACTCCTGAAAGACAAGTTGAATCTTACCATGAATATGTATTTCACAAAATAAAATGCTGTTTTCAAAGTAAGTGTTTTAATTCTGTTGCTCGAGGCAAGTGAAAATTGTGGAAATATAAAACAATTGAGGAACTGGTTAGAAAAGAATTCCCATCGATGTAATCTTTGCACATATATGTAGTTGTCCTTTGTTAATCACCTTCCCTCCTCATTTCTAATGTGAAAAACTCACCATTGGGGTCGGGTGGATTGCAGTTCGGTATTTCTCTCATATTCTCTGTATTTGGAATTCTACCTAGCAAGAATTATCATTCTTTATTCCTGATACAAATTTCTTCAGTAACAATGTAGTTTCAGTAACTCAGTATGTAATATTATGGGTCTAACTGGTTCCTTGATAAGAGTAAAACTCTGGTATGGTATTTGCAGAAACACAGTCAATTCGAGATGAAGGTAAAGAAGGCAGAAGAAAACGACCTCTTTCAGTGATCATAAAAGTTACCTTTCTTTAACCCTGGCAAACTATAAATAATTTAAACTACAACACTGTCTTTGCTGCAAAACCTTGAAAGTTTGAGAATTCCTAAAGCCGTACAGATGCATCCTGCGCATCCTGGTTTATATCATCCCACCATTGGTGGCAGTGTCTTCATCAACCTCGACCCTAAACTCTTTCATTTCTGAATCTTCATTTTCTCTCTCTCCTCCTTTCGGACACTTCTTAAAACTTACTTCTTTGACCAAGCTATTGGTCACTGTCCGAATATCTTCTGTGTGAAGGCAGTGCTATGGGGAAAAGACGGGGCAGTGGAGATAGCTGAATTGCTGTTGCAGAGAGCTGGCACACATACAATGGGCCGAATGGCCTCCATCTCTGCAGTAATCATTCTATGATTTAATGGTGTCAAATCTTGTTTGATAACACTCCTGTGAAGCACCTTAGGATGTTTCCCTGTGTTAAAGGCACTATATAAATACAAGTGTTGTTGATCAGTGTGTTTCCAGCCCAACAAGGATGGAAGCAGTGCAGGATCGAGCTCTCAGGAATAAAGTGGGGCAAGTGGAGCAAGTTTTAGTTGAGGATCATTTGGGCAACAGTGATCATAATAATGGGTTAAGAATAGTCTGGAAAAAAGACAAGGGACAACCAGCATAAAGATTCTTTAACTGGAGGAGGACTAATTTCAGTGATTCAAAAAGGGATCTAGCCCAGGTGGATTAGAATTGAAAATTGTTCAGTAAAACTGTAACTGAACAATGCGATGCTTTCAAATCGGAGATGGTTCAAGTACAGAGTAGACATTCCCATGAGGGGAAAGGAAATGCATCCAAAGCCTCCTGGATGACTAAAGACATAGAGAGAACAAGAAACAGAAAAAATGGAGCTTTTAACAATGCGGTGGGTAATACTGTAGAGAATCGAGCTGAATACAGAAAATAAAGAGATCTAAAAAGAAATGAGGGACATGAGATTAGTGGTTAACATAAAAGGAAACCTAAAAGTTTTTTATAAACATGTAGTAAGAGAGTAGTTAATGGAAGAATGAGGCTGATTGGGGGCCAAAAAGTGAAATTCTTGTGGAGGCAGAGGTCATGGCCGAGGTACTAAATGCTATTTCTTATCTCTGACTATTAGAGAAGAGGATGTTGCTCATCTCGCAGTAATGTAGGAGGTAGTAGCAATATTGCATCTAAGAACTTTTCACATAATGACAGAATTGTTCCAGCACAGAAGGAGACCATTTGGCCCATCGTGTCTGCGCTAGCTCACCAAAGGAGCAATTTACCTAGTGCCACTCCCCTGCCTTCTCCCCATATCCCTGCACTTTCTTCCTTTTCAGATAATAATCCAATTCCCTCTTGAATGCCTCTATTGAACCTGCCTCCACCACACTCCTGGGAAGTGCATTCCAGATCCGAATCAATCGCTGCGTGAAAAAGTTTTTCCTGATGTCTCCATTGCTTCTTTTGCCAATTACCTTAAATCTCTGCCACCTTGTTCTCGATCCTTCCATCAGTGAGAATAGTTTTTCCCTACCTGTGCTGTCCAGACCCCTCATGATTTTGAATGCCTCTATCAAATCTCCTCTCAAACTTCTCCAAGGAAAACAGTCCCAACTTCTCCAATCTATCCACCTAACTGAAGTTCCTCATCCTTGGAAACATTCTCGTGAGTCTTTTCTGTACTCTCTCCAATGATTTCACATCTTTCCTAAAGTGTGGTGCCCAGAACTGGACACAAAGGCCGAACCAATGTTTTATACAAGTTTAACATAACTTTATTTTCCATTCATGGGATGTGGGCATCACTGGCGAGACCAGCATTTATTGCCCATCCCTAATTGCCCTTGAGAAAGTGGTGGAGAACTTCCTTGCTTTTGTACTCCATAGTCTTATTAATAACTCCGAGGAGACTGTATGCTTTATTAACCACTCTCTCAACCTGCCCTGACACCTTCGATGACTTATGCACATCAAGGAGCCTGAGCAAAACTGGAGTAATTCAGAATCGGGGGAAATTCTCTGCTGGTTGGAGTCATACCTAGCACAAAGGAAGATGGTTGTGGTTGTTGGAGGTCAATCATCTCAGCTTCAGGACATCACTGCAGGAGTTCCTCAGGGTGGAGTCCTAGGCCCAACCATCTTCAGCTGCTTCATCAATGATCCTTCCCTCCATCATAAGGACAGAATTGGGGATGTTCACTGATGATTGCAAAATGTGCAGCATTATTGATGACTCCTCAGATGCTGAAGCAGTCTGTGTAGAAATGCAGCAAGATCTGGACAATATCAAGGCTTGGGCTGATAAGTGGCAGGTAACATTTGAACCACACAAGCACCAGGTAATGACTATCTCCAACAAGAGAGAATCTAACCATCTCCCTTTGGCATTCAATGGCATTACCATCACTGAATCCCCCACTATCAACATCCTGGGGATCACCATTGACCAGAAACTGAACTGGACCAGCCACATAAATACTGTGCTAAAAGAGCAGGTCAGAGGCTGAGAATCCTGCGGTGAGTAACTCACCTCCTGTCTCCCCAAAGCCCGGTCCACCAGAAGACTCTCCACTTGTCTGGATGGGTGCAGCTCCAACAACACTCAAGAAGCTCGAAACCATCAAGGACAAAGCAGCTTTCTTGATTGGCACACCATCCACAAACATTCAATCTCTCCACCACCAACACACAGTGGCAGCAGTATGTACCATCTACAAGATGCACTGCTGCAACGCACCAAGGCTCCTTCGACAGCTCCTTCCAAACCTGTGACCTCTACCACCTATAAACACAAGGGCAGCAGATGCATGGGAACACCACTACCTGCAAGTTCCTCTCCAAGCCACACACCATCCTGTCTTGGAACTATATTGCCGTTCCTTCAATGTATCTGGGTCAAAACCTGGAACTCCCTTCCTAACAGCACTGTGGGTGTCCCTACCCCACATGAACTGCAGCAGTTCAAGAAGGTAGCTCATCACTAGCTTCTCAAGGGCAACTAGAGATGGGCAATAATTGCTGTCCTAGCCAGCGATGCCCACATCCCATGAACGAATAAAAAAAAACATATACTGCCAGGTCCCTTTGCTCCTGCACCCCTTTGGAATTTTATTTGATATTGTCTCTCCGCATTTTTCCTATCAAGTTGAATGACTTCACACTCATCTGCATTAAATTTCATCTGCCACTTGTCTGTACATTCCACCAAACTGCCTATGTCCTTTTTCCAAGTTTTGTATCATCTGAAAATTTTGAAAATGTGCCCTGTAAACCAAGGTCTAGGTCAGGGGTCGCCAACCTTTGCTTCAGTGAGAGCGACTTCTGATAAACTAAAAATGAGCCACTTCAACATATATTGAAAAAATTTGGATAAACCAACAGAGTACGAACATATGAAATAGGAGCAGGAGTAGGACCCCCCCACCACCCCGAGCCTGTTGGGCCATTCAATAAGATCTGATCTGATTGTAACCTCAACTCCACAATCCCACCAACCTTGATAACCTTTCACCCCCTTGCTTATCAAGAATCTATCTATCTCTGCCTTAAAAATATTCAAAGATTCTGCTTCAACGGGCTTTTCGGGAAGAGAGGCCAAAGAATCTTCACCCTCTGAGAGAAAAAAAAATCTCCTAAATGGGTGACCCCTTAGATACATAGAGTCATAGTTATACAGAATAGAAACAGGCCCTTCGGCCCATCGTGTCCATGCTGGCCATCAAGAACCTATCTATTTTCATCTCATTTTCCAGCACTCGGCGCGTTGTCTTATATGCTATGGTGTTTCAAGTGCCCATCTAAATACTTCTTAAATGTTGTGAGAGTTCCTGCCTCTACCACCCCTTCAGGCAGTGTGTTCCAGATTCCAACCACCCTCTGGGTGAAAACTTTGTTCCTTAAATCCCCTCTAAACCTCCTGCCCCTTACCTTAAATCTATGCTCCCTGGTTAGTGACACCTCTGCTGAGCGAAAAAGTTTCTTCCTATCTACCCTATCAATGCCCCTCATAATTTTGTATAGCTCAATCAGGTCCTCCCTCAGCCTTCTCTGCTCTAAGGAAAACAACCCTAGCCTATCCTTTCTCTCTTCAGAGCTGAAGTGCTGCAGCCCAGGCAACATCCCGCAGAATCTCCTCTGCACACTCTCCAGTGCATTCACATCTTTCCTATCGTGTGGCGACCAGTACTGTACACAGTACTCCAGCTGTGGCCTAACTAGCGTTTTATATAGCTCCATCATAATCTCCCTGCTCTTACATTCTATGCCTCAGTTAATAAAGGCAAGTATCCCATATGCCATCCGAACCACCTTAGCTACCTGTGCTCATGCCTTCAGTGATCTGTGGACAAGTACACCAATGTCCCTCTGACCTTCTGTACTTCCAAGGGTCCTACCATCTATCGTATATTCCCTTGCCTTGTTAGTCCTCCCAAAATACATCACCTCACACTTCTCAGGATTAAATTCCATCTGCCACTGCTCTTCCCATCTTACCAGCCCATCTATAAAATCCTGCAATCTAAGGCTTTCCTCTTCATTATTTACGACACCACCAATTTTTGTGTCATCCGCGAACTTACTGATCATAGCTTCTATATTCACATCTAAATCATTAATGTACACGACAAACAGCAAGGGTCCCAGCATTGATCCCTGTGGTACACCACTGATCACAGGCTTCCAATCGCAAAAACAACCCCCGACCATCACCCTCTGCCTCCTGCCACTAAGCTAATTTTGAATCCAATTTGCCAAATTGCCCTGGATCCCATGGGCTCTTGCCTTCCGAATCAATCTCCCATGTGGGACCTTATCAAAAGCCTTACTGAAGTCCATGTATACGACATCAACTGCTTTACCCTCACCTACATCCCTAGTCACCTCCTCGAAAAATGCAATCAGATTTGTTAGACACGATCTACTCTTGACAAAGCCATGCTGACTATCCCTGATTAATCCCTGTCTCTCCAAGTGGAGAATAATCCTGTCCCTCAAAATTTTTTCCAATAGTTTCCCGACCTCTGATGTTAGACTCACTGTCCTGGAATTACCTGGTTTATCCCGACTACCCTTCTTGAATAAAGGTACCACATTCGCTGTCCTCCAATCCTCTGGCACCTCTCCTGTGTCCAGAGAGGATTGGAAAATTTGTGTCAGAGCCCTGCTATCTCCTCCCTTGCCTCGCACAACAACCTGGGATACATCTCTTCTGGGCCTGGGGACTTATCCACTTTTAAGCCCGCTAAAACCGCTAATACGTTCTCCCTTTCAATGCTAATTTGTTCAAGTATGTCACAATCCCCCTCCCTGATCTACACCTACATCATCCTTCTTCATAGTGGTCACAGATTAGAATTAGAATTAGAATTAGAACATTACAGCGCAGTACAGGCCCTTCGGCCCTCGATGTTGCGCCGACCTGTGAAACCATCTGACCGACACTATTCCATTTTCATCCATATGTCTGTCCAATGACCACTTAAATGCCCTTAAAGTTGGCGAGTCTACTACTGTTGCAGGCAGGGCGTTCCACACCCCGACTACTCTCTGAGTAAAGAAACTACCTCTGACATCTGTCCTATATCTATCACCCCTCAACTTAAAGCTATGTCCCCTCGTGCTTGCCATCACCATCCGAGGAAAAAGACTCTCACTATCCACCCTATCTAACCCTCTGATTATCTTATATGTCTCTATTAAGTCACCTCTCCTCCTCCTTCTCTCCAACGAAAACAACCCCAAGTCCCTCAGCCTTTCCTCGTAAGACCTTCCCTCCATACCAGGCAACATCCTGGTAAATCTCCTCTGCACCCTTTCCAAAGCTTCCACATCCTTCCTATAATGCGGTGACCAGAACTGCACGCAATACTCCAGGTGCGGTCTCACCAGAGTTTTGTACAGCTGCAGCATGACCTCGTGGCTCCGAAACGCGATCCCCCTACTAATAAAAGCTAACACACCATATGCCTTCTTAACAGCCCTATTAACCTGGGTAGCAACTTTCAGGGATTTATGTACCTGGACACCAAGATCTCTCTGTTCATCTACACTACCAAGAATCTTCCCATTAGCCCAGTACTCTGCATTCCTGTTACTCCTTCCAAAGTGAATCACCTCACACTTTTCCGCATTAAACTCCATTTGCCATCTCTCAGCCCAGCTCTGCGGCCTATCTATGTCCCTCTGTACCCTACAACATCCTTCGGCACTATCCACAACTCCATCGACCTTAGTGTCATCCGCAAATTTACTAACCCACCCTTCTACACCCTCTTCCAGGTCATTTATAAAAATGACAAACAGCAGTGGCCCCAAAAAAGATTCTTGCAGTGCACCACTAGTAACTAAACTCCAGGATGAACATTTGCCATCAACCACCACCCTCTGTCTTCTTTCAGCTCGCCAATTTCTGATCCAAAGCTCTAAATCACCTTCAACCCCATACTTCCATATTTTCTGCAATAGCCTACCATGGGGAACCTTATCAAACGCCTTACTGAAATCCATGTACACCACATCCACTGCTTTACCCTCATCCACCTGTTTGGTCACCTTCTCGAAAAACTCAATAAGGTTTGTGAGGCACGACCTACCCTTCACAAAACCGTGCTGACTATCGCTACTGAACTTATTCTTTTCAAGATGATTATAAATCCTGTCTCTTATAACCTTTTCCAACATTTTACCCACAACCGAAGTAAGGCTCACAGGTCTATAATTACCAGGGCTGTCTCTACTCCCCTTCTTGAACAAGGGTACAACATTTGCTATCCTCCAGTCTTCCGGCACTATTCCTGTCGACAATGACGACATAAAGATCAAGGGAAAAGGCTCCGTGTCCTCTCCTTGCTCTTCTTAGCTCTCCCTTTAGATCCTTCCTGGCTAGCTTGTAACTCTCAAGCGCCCTAACTGAGCCTTCACGTCTCATCCTAACATAAGCCTTCTTCTTCCTCTTGACAAGCGCTTCAACTTCTTTAGTAAACCACGGCTCCCTCGCTCGACAACTTCCTCCCTGCCTCACAGGTACATACTTATCAAGGACACGCAGTAGCTGCTCCTTGAATAAGCTCCACATTTCGATTGTTCCCATCCCCTGCAGTTTCCTTCCCCATCCTACGCATCCTAAATCTTGCCTAATCGCATCATAATTTCCTTTCCCCCAGCTATAATTTTCGCCCTGCGGTATATACCTGTCCCTGTCCATCGCTAAGGTAAACCTAACCGAATTGTGATCACTATCACCAAAGTGCTCACCTACATCTAAATCTAACACCTGGCCGGGTTCATTACCCAGTACCAAATCCAATGTGGCATCGCCCCTGGTTGGCCTGTCTACATACTGTGTCAGAAAACCCTCCTGCACACACTGGACAAAAACTGACCCATCTAAAGTACTCGAACTATAGTATTTCCAGTCGATATTTGGAAAGTTAAAGTCCCCCATAACAACTACCTGTTACCCTTGCCCCTGTCAAGAATCATCTTCGCTATCCTTTCCTCATGATGAAAAGTAATCATTCAAAACCTCACCTACATCCTCCAGCTCCACACACAGATTGCCACTTTGCTCCCCAATGGGTGCTACTCTTTCCCTGGTTATCCTCTTTTCCTTAATATACTTATAAAATGTTTTGGAATTTTCCTTTATGTTGTCCGTCAAAGTATTTTCATGTCACCTCTTCACTCTCCTAATTACTTTTTTAAGTACCCCCCTATACTTTCTATACTCTTCTAGTGCCTCCGCTGTTTTCAGCCCTCTGAATTTGCCAAAAGCCTCCTTTTTTTCCTTATCCAATCCTCTATATCCCTTGACATGCAGGGTTCCCTGGAATTGTTGGCCCTACCCTTCACCTTTACGGGAACATGTTGTCCCTGAACTCTCACTATTTCCTTTTTGAATGACTCCCACTGGTCTGATGTAGCCTTTCCTACAAGTAGCTGCTCCCAGTCCACTTTGGCCAGATCCTGTTTTATCATATTGAAATCGGCCGTTCCCCAATTCAGTACCTTTATTTCCGGTCTATCTTTGTCCTTTTCCATAACTACCTTAAATCTTACAGAGTTATGGTCACTGTCCCCAAAATGCTCCCCAACTGACACTTCTACCACTTATCCGGCTTCATTCCCTCGGATTCGGTCCAGTACCGCCCCTTCTCTTGTAGGACTTTCGACAACTGGCTCAAGAAGCTCTTCTGGATGCATTTTAAGAATTCCGCCCCCTTTAAGCCTTTTGCACTGAGACTATCCCAGTTAATATTGGGGAAGTTGAAATCCCCTACTATTATCACCCTATTATTTTTATACCTCTCTGACATTTGCCGACATATCTGCTGCTCTATCTCTCCCTGACTGTTTGGAGGCCGGATGTACACTCCCAGCAAAGTGATTACCCCCTATTTATTTTTAAGATCTACCCATATGGCCTCATTTGAGGAACCTTCTTAGATATCATCCCTCCTTACTTCAGTATATGACGTCTTCATCAAAAGTGCAATGTTACCTCCTCTTTTACACCCCCACCCCGTCACACCTGGAATATTGAGCTGCCAATCCTGCCCTTCCCTCAACCATGTCTCTGTGAGAGCAATAATACCTTATTCCCATGTGTTCATCAACGCCCTCAATTCATCTGCCTTACTTGTGAGACTCCTTGCGTTAAAATAGATGCAATCCAGCCTTGCATTATTTGCTTGTGCCTTAACAGGTCTATATTTGCTCTGCCTTCCAGACTGACTTAATTTCTCTTCTATATTTGGCTGTGCATCTCCCCCTACTGTACCTCCACTCTGTATCCCATCGCCTTGCCAAATTAGTTTAACCACCCGTCCCCAACAGCACTAGCAAACCTCCCAGCAAGGATAAAATAAAAGCAAAATACTGCAGAAGCTGGAAATCTGAAATAAAAACAAGAAATGCTGGAAATACTCAGCAGGTCTGACAGCATCTGTGGAGAGAGAAACAGAGTTGATCTACTCCAGCAGGGAGCTTCATGGAGATGAGGTGGAGTGTTGCAGCCAGGAAAATGAAAAACAGTGTTGGTGCGATGACACGGCCTTGCTTGACCCCAGTTTGCACTCGGATTGGGTCAGTGGCAGATTCGTTGGCAAGGATTACAGCTTGCATGTCGACACGCAGCAGGCGGAGGATGGTGATGAATTTCTCCAGGCAGCCACGTTTGAGGAGGATGTTCCATAATCCCTCCCAGTTGACAGAGTCGAAGGCCTTTGTGAGGTTAAAGAAGGCCATGTATAAAGGTTGCTGCTGCTCCCTACATTTTTCTTGGAGCTGTCTTGCTGTGAAGATCATGTCCACTGTGCCTCTTGATGGATGGAATCCACATTGTGATGCCAGTAGGATCTCTTCAGCCACAGGGAGGAGGTGATTGAGAAGGACTCTTATGATGACCTTCTCTGTGGCGGACAGCAGGGATACCCCTCTGTGGTTACCACAGTCGGACTTGTGGCCTTTTTTAAGATGGTCAGAATTAGGACATGTCAGAGATCTCCTGGCATGCTCTCCTCCTTCCAGATGAGGGAGTTAAGTCCATGTATTTGTGTCAAGAGGCCTCTGTGCTCTATTTTAGAATTTTGGAAGGAATTATGTTCTGGCTGGCTGGAGAAGGAGTCGACAATGATCTGGAACTCGGTTTCAGAGTGAACACACACAAAAGCGTCATCTGGTTACTGATGCTCGACGACTGAGGTTGGAGTGATGTGCACTGTTGCATAAGGGAACTCACTGAGAAGCTCTTTGCAAAGAGAGATAATTTCATTTCATCTTGCCAGAGAGAAGCAGACAGAGTGAGTACGATGGTTTGAGGAATTACAAACTTCTCCATGGTGCAGGGTGCCATTGACTGCTTGTACATTGCTTTGAGTGTGTCTCATGTCAACTCTGCCATCTAGCTGAAGTGAAAGGGATTCCACTCCCTCAGTGTGCAGCTGGTGTGTGATCGTACGTAGTGCATCATGCAGGTCAATGCCCAGTATCCTGGCAGTAATCACGATGCATTCATTCTCCAGTGGTCCTCCATGCCAGCTGTATTTCAAACACCATGGCAAACCAAACATGGCTCATGACCCGTGCACATGTCTCCAACAGGCAGACAACAAGAGCCAAGCTGTCAAAACAAATCCTGAAGCAATGATCCCACTGACAGATCTGCTCCGGAGGCATCCTGCAGTACTCGGCTGAGCGGGTCTGAAGATTTGTTGTGGTTATTCTACAGGCTGCACAACCTCACCATCAGGAGGGAACAGCCCTCACCACCATCTATTAAACAAGAAGCTGAGAAACGGAACATGAAGTGAAGGAGGAGGAGGAGCCAGAGGAAGAGGAGGAAGAGGGAGGGACATTGCAACTTAGACAACTCCTTTCTGCCTGGGTTGTACACGAGCAAACAATTCAAGAGAGATACCAATAACTTTAACCTCAATTTCCCATTCACCCACAGTCTCACACTCCTAATCTATCCTTTGGCAGTGACCATAACATCGTCCTCTTGCTCACAATGAAAAAACAACAGTTCAACAAAATACACATTCCAGTCTAAATTTATAAATGAAATCATGTCATATTGCATCTAAAAATAAAGTAATCACCCTCGTGCATTCCTTTAGTGATTCTTCCTTTGCCTGTATCAGGTACCTCTGCTACCCTCTATATTATACAGTGTTTCAGTATCTGAGCTAGTGACTGTGACTGTGAAATCAGGTGATGGTGGTTCTTCATCCTTGCAGTCTTCCTGCTCTTCCACCACTGCCGGTGCAGGTTACACTTCTTGGGTATCTGAACTGACAGGGGGAAAGGGTAGGGCTGTGATGAGTAGAGGAGAAAGTGAGAAGTGGATGCAAATACTTCCTGGAACTTGTAAATCAGAAGAGATTGAGGGATGAGGGAGAAGTGGAATGTGGCAAGGAGGATTCGGTTTGAGGATACCCTCATCTTCAGTAGCTTCAGCCCCACTGGTGACATGGCCTCAGCAATGGCACTTGCCATAATAGACAGCACCGTCTCCTCTATGGGGTCAGAACATGCAGGCAAGCTCTCCCTCTCCGGTTACTTCCTGCTGCACACCCGTTGTCAGAGAGAGGGAACTGTGTCAGTGAGGTGAACCAATTAAATCTCCACTGACTGGGGAAATCTTTCTGAGCAAACTTCTTAAAACAAAACACAGCATAAAAGACACTTTTCATCTGCTGACACATCACTTCAAACCATGATATTTTATCCACCACACTTTACACAATGTACAGTTCTGTCCAGATACTATCAGTTCAATTGTTACTTATTTCAACAAGTTAACAGTGTCTGACATAATGTTCACCAATTGAAATCCTTATTCGCTGTGCCAATGTTCACTGTGTATCAGTCAGTAAGTCCACAGTTCGAATGCATGGACCATGACCAACAAAAAATAACATTAAAGCAGCTTTTAAGCTGACAATAACAAGAGATATTGCACAGTCAGTGAATTCTATTTATGATTGCTTAGAGTGAAATTCTCTTGTTTCAACAATGATCGAGGTCTCACCAAATCCACAGATCAACATGTCACCAAAAACCCAGATGGGGGCCAGAATTTTACATTGAGTGGGAGGCTTCGCCCACTGGTGAAAAGTCAGTGGTGAGCCAGTTTCTGCTGGGCCTGGGGAGCCAAGCCAAAATTTTTCACTCCCTTGTCCCTTAATTTGTCATGGGTGGCACTTCCACCTCTTTGAGGCAAGAAGTCCCGCCTAATGGAGCTGCCGGCCAATCAGCCCGTTGGCAGCTCTTTGTCCCAGCATCATCACCGGGAGCAGTGACCACTCCTGGGACTACATCCGGCCATCGCAAGCAAGATGAAGGACGGCCCCGAAAGACAGGTAGGGTTTTAGGGCCTCGCCGGGGACAATCGGCCAGGCCCTGGTGCGGCAAGGGGATCAGTTAGGGGTGCAGGGGGAATGTTGTACATTGTGGGTGCTTGGGGCATCGGGGCGGCCGTCCATGGGGCACAGGGTTCCCGATCAGGAGGGCACTCGTCCCATTGTGAAAAAAGGCCGCCTGGTTTTACTAGTCAGGGTTCTTGATGTTCCTGCTGAACGGTCGCCGAGGGTAAAATACCCGCAAAGGCATATCTTTCTTTTCTTTCTTTTTTCTTTTGGGCCTCCTTATCTCGAGAGACAATGGATACGCGCCTGGAGGTGGTCAGTGGTTTGTGAAGCAGCGCCTGGAGTGGCTATAAAGGCCAATTCTGGAGTGACAGGCTCTTCCACAGGTGCTGCAGAGAAATTTGTTTGTTGGGGCTGTTACACAGTTGGCTCTCCCCTTGCGCCTCTGTCTTTTTTCCTGCCAACTACTAAGTCTCTTCGACTCGCCACAATTTAGCCCTGTCTTTATGGCTGCCCGCCAGCTCTGGCGAACGCTGGCAACTGACTCCCACGACTTGTGATCAATGTCACACGATTTCATGTCGCGTTTGCAGACGTCTTTATAACGGAGACATGGACGGCCGGTGGGTCTGATACCAGTGGCGAGCTCGCTGTACAATGTGTCTTTGGGGATCCTGCCATCTTCCATGCGGCTCACATGGCCAAGCCATGAGGGTAAAATACCCGCAAAGGCATAAGGAGGCCCTTAAGTGGCACTCAGTTGGCCACTTATGGGCCTTGATTGTCCTGGGGTGGGTAGGCCGGTTCTCGCCGCTGCTGCCCTGCAAAAGGTTTCAGAAGGGTGGGAGGGGGTCAGGAATGCTCCCCCCACCCCCTCCATCGCCTCCCACTCGATTTTACTCCCCCCCCCACCCCGCCAGCCTCCAGCACGCTTGTTTGGGGGCTGTAAAATTCTGGCCAAGTTCATGTAATTACATTTATAGGCAACACAGTAGCAAAATTTAGCAAAGTTGCTTAAAAGCTGTGATGATGAAATGATTCATCATCAATATTACGTTAGCTCTCATCGGCAGTAACATTTTATTTTTGAATGCCTCTTATTTCATATTTTTAAAGTTGAATTTCCTTTAAATCCACATTCCGCACAGCTGTTTACCTAATGTTTCCCTTGATTAACTCTTTTTGATATAGATGTGCATTGAAACACATTAAAATGATAATTAAATGCAGAAGGATAATCATTATTTAAATATATCACAGTTTTCTATCGTAGTTCTGCATTAATCCTGTGTTTCTCTATTGTCACATTTCACTGTGTCTGACACTATAATCTTCAATAAGAAGTTTTTGGACATCAGTTGCTCAGTGGATTCCCAGTGATTAATTGTGCAGGTGAACTGAAGGATAAAGACATACGGTTCCCTTGTCTTCAAGGAGGATGCTGAGTGTGTTCATGAACTCGATATTCATTGGTGAATTTAGAGAAACTTGAAAATTCTGAACTGCAGTGTTTGCAACAGGATGGACTAACTGTAAAGTCAATTAAACATTCTGGAATTTTCTTTCAAATACACCAATAAAGTTTTTATTTCCCAGAAAGAGCAAAGACAGTTGATTGCGAATCATTTATGTCGTTAGGATTAAACAATTACTGAAAGTATTAAATCAGTTACTGACTGTGACACTGGATCATTTTCTAGTTTCTAGTTTCTAATAATGCAAATTAGGAGTAGGCCATTCGGCCCCTCAAGCCTTCTACATTAGAACATAAGAACATTAAAAAAGGAGCAGGAGTAGGCCATTCGGCCCCTCAAGCCTTCGACATTAGAACATAAGAACATTAAAAAAGGAGCAGGAGTGGGCCATTCGGCCCCTCAAGCCTGACCCACCGTTCAATAAGATCATGGCTGATCTGCCCCAGACCTCAACTCCTCTTTCATGCCCGCTCCTCATAGCCCTCGACTCCCCGATATTTCAAAAATCTATCTACCTCCGCTTTAAATACTTCCAGTGATCTAGCCTCCACAACTCTCTGGGGTAGAGAATTCCAGATATTCACTACTCTCTGAGAGAAGAAATTCCTTTTCATCTCAGTTTTAAATGAGTGTCCCCTTATTCTGTAACTATGTTCCCTAGTGCGCGATTCCCCCACAAGTGGAAACATCTTCTCAACATATATCCTGTCAAGCCCCCTCAGAATCTTATATATTTCAATAAGATCACCCCTCATTCTTCTAAACTAATGAATAAAGGCCTAACCTGTTTAGCTGTACTTGATAAGTCAACCCCTTCATCCCAGGAATCAGCCTAGTAAATCTCTTTTGAACTGCCTGCAATGCCAGTATATCCTTTCTTAAATACGGGGACCAAAACTGTGCAGAGTACTCCAGGTGTGGCCTCACCAACACCCTGTACAGTTGTAACAGGACTTCCCTATTTTTAAACTCCAAGCCCCTCGCAATAAAGACCAAAATTCCATTTGCCTTCTTAATTAGTTGCTGCATCTGCATACTAACTTTTTGTGTTTTATGCACAAGAACACCCAGATCCCTCTGTGCGACACTTTTTTTGGAGTCTCTCTCCTTTTAAATAATAATCTGCCTTTTGATTCTTCCTACCAAAGTGCATGACCTCACACTTTCCAACATTAAACTCCATCTGCCAAGTTTTTGTCCACTCACTCAACCTATCTAAATCCCCTTGCAGATTCCTTCTGTCCTCATCACAACATGCCCTCCCACCTATTATTGTACCATCAGCAAATTTGGATATATTACACTCTGCCCCCTCCTCCAAGTCATTAATTTCGATGATAAATAATTGAGACCCGAGGAATGATCCTTGTGACACTCCACTAGTTACACCTTTCTAACCTAAAAAAGACCCAATAATCCAAACTCCCTGCCTTCTGTGAGTTAACCAATCCTCAATCCATGCTGATACATGACCCCCAATACCGTGAGCTCCTATCTTGTGCAATAATCTTTTATTTGGCATCTTATCGAATGACTTCTGGAAATCCAAATACACTACATCTACCGTTCCCCTTGACCAACTCTGCTTGTTATATCCTCAAAGAACTCTAGCAAATTTGTCAAACATGATTTCCCTTTCACAAAACCATGTTGATCTGTTTGATTGCATTAAGCTTTTCTAAATGTCCTGCTATTTCTTCCTTAATAATGGACTCTAGCATTTTCCCAAAGACCAATGTTAGGCTGACTGGCCTATGGTTTCCTGGCTTTTCTCTCCCTCACTTCTTGAACAGGGGCATCACATTAGCGGTTTTCCAATCTGCAGGGACCCTCCCAGAATCCAGTGAGTTCTGGAATATTTCAACCAATGTCTCCACTTCCCTCAAAACCCTTGGGTGCAGGCCATCAGGTCCTGGCGACTTGTCTGCCTTTAGTCCCATGAGTTTGTCAAATACTTTGCCCCTCTTGATAGAGACTGTTACAAGATCTTTCCTCCCATTAGCTCCTTGCTTATCTGATATCTGTGGGATGTTTATAGTGTCCTCCACCGTGAAGACCAAAGCAAAATATTGATTTAAATTATCTGCATTTCCCTGTTCCCCGTTATCAATGCTCCAAGGGTCCCACACTCACTTTAGCTGCTCTTTTATTTTTTACATACCCATAGAAGGTCTTGCTGTTTGTTTTTATATTTCTTGCCCAATTTCTTTCAAAATCAATTTTCTCCCTCTTTATTAGCATTTTAGTCATCCGTTGCTGGTTCCTAAAAAAATCCCAATCCTCTGGCCTCCCTCTAGTTTTTGACACTTTGTATGCCTTAGTTTTGATTGGATACTCTCCTTGATCGCCTTTGTTAACTATGGGTGGTTCATCGTTCTCATCGAGTCCTTCTTTTTGACCGGGATAAATTTTTGCTGAGAATTATGAAATATCTGCTTAAATGTCTGCCACTGCTCATCCACTGACCTTCCCTTTAGTCTATTTTCCCAGCCCGCTTTAGACAACTCTTTCTTCATACCTCTGTAATTGCCCTTGTTTAAGTTGAGGACACTGGTTTGAGACCCGAGTTGCTCGCCCCCAAACTGAATTTGAAATGTTGTGATCGCTGCCCCCTAGAGGATCCTTAACTACAATATCGCTTATTAATCCTACCTCATGACACATTACTAGGTCTGAAATAGCCTGTTCCCAAGTAGGTTCTGCAACGTATTGCTCGACATAACAATCCCTGATGCATTCTGCAAATTCGTCTTCCATGTTACCTCTGCCATTTTGATTTGTCCAGTCAATATGCAAATTAAAATCGCCCATGACAATGGTAGTGCCCTTCTTACAGGCCTCCATTATATCCTACAGTGAGGCAACGCTTCGGGAGCCTTTAGACAACTCCCACCAATGACTTCTTCCCCTTGCTATTCCTTATTTCCACCCTAACTGATTCCACATCCTGATCTATTGCACTGATATCACTACTCTTCACCGCACTGATACCTTCCTTTATTAACAAAGCTACACCACCTCCTTTTCATTTTTGCTTATTTTTCGGGAATGTTGAATACATTAACTGCTATTCAATAAGATCATGGCTGATCTGATTGTAACCTCGACTCCACATTCCCGCCTATCCCCAATAATCTTACATCCCCTTGCTTATCAAGAATGTATCTACCTCTGCCTTAAAAATATTCTAAGATTCTGCCTCCATTTCCTTTTGAGGAAGAGAGTTCCAAAGACTCACGACCCTCTGAGAGAAAAAAATTCTTCTCATCGCTGTCTTAAAAGGATGACCCCTTATTTTATACAGTGACCCCCTTGTTCCAGATTCTCCCACAAGTGGAAATATCCTTTCCACATTCACCCTATGAAGACCCTCAGAATCTTATATGTTTCAATCAAGTCGCCTCTTACACTTCTAAACTCCAGCGGATATAAACCAAGCCTGCCCCACCTTTCCTCATAAGACAACCTGCCCATTCCCGGCAATAGTCTAGTAAACCTTCTCTGAACTGCTTCCAATGCATTTACATCCTTCCTGAAAGGAGACCAATACTGTACACAGTACTCCAGATGTGGTCTCACCAATGCCCTGTATAACTAAAGCAAAATCTCCCGACTTTTGTTTTCAATTCCCCTCGCAATAAATGATAACATTCTATTAGCTTTCTCAATTTCTTGCTGTACCTGCATACTAACCTCTTGTGATTCATGCACCAGGACACCCAGATCCCTCTGCATCTCAGAGCTCTGCAATCTCTCACCATTTAGATAATATGCTTCATTTCTATTCTTTCTGCCAAAATCAATAATTTCACATTTACCCACATTGTACTCCACTTGCCTGATCTTTGCCCACTGACTTAATCTGTCTCTATGCCTTTGTAGCGTCCTTATGTCCTCTTCACAACTTTATTGCAAATTTAGCATCCATACTTTCGGTCCCTTCATCTAAGTCATTTATACAAATTGTAAAAATTTAAGGCCCCAGCACTAATACCTGTGGCACACCACTCAGTACATCTTGCCAACCAGAATATGACTGATTTATGCCTACCCTCTGTTTCCTGTTAGCTAGCCAATGCTAATGTTAGCTATCCATGCCAAAATGTTACTCCTTACATGAGCTTTTATTTTCCACAATAACCTTTGATGTGGCACCTTCTCAAATGCCTACTGGAAATCTAAGTAGAGTACATCCAACAGTTCCCCTTTATCCACAGCACATGTTACTTCTTCAAAGAACTCCAATAAGTTGATTAAACATGATTTCCCTTTCACAAAACCATGTTCACTCTGCCTGATTACCTTGGATTTTTCAAAGTACCCTGTTAGAACGTCTTTAATAATAGCTTTCAAAAATTTCCCTATGACAGATGCTAAGTTTATTGGCCTGTAGTTTCTGCTTTCTGTCTCCCTCCCTTTTTGAATAAAAGAGTTACATTCGTTATTTTCCAATCTCATGGAACCTTCCCCAAATCTAGAGAATTTTGGAAAATTAGAACCAACGCATCAACTATGTCACCAGCCACTTCTTTTAAGATCCGAGGATGAAGTCCATCAGCACCTGGGGACTTGTCAGCCCGCAGTTCCAACAATTTGCTCAATCCCACTTCCCTGGTGATTGTATTTTTCTTGAGTTCCTCCCTCCCTTCCATTTCCTGATTTACAGCTATTTCTAGGATGTTACTTGTATCCTCCATTGTGAAGATTGATGCAAAATAGTTGGTCAATTCATCTGCCGTCTCTTTATTTTCCCTTATTAATTCTCTGGACTCACTTTCTATAGGGCCAATGCTCACTTTGTTAACTCTTTTCTTTTTAAATATCAATAGAAACTCTTAATATCTCGTTTTATTTTTCTGGCCAGCTTTCTCTCATACTCCAATTTTTCCCTCCTTCTTAATCTTTTAGTTGTTCTTTGCTGCTTTTTATATTCTGTCCAATCTTCTGACCTGCCACCCATCTTTGCACAGTTATATGATTTTACTTTAAGTTTGATACTATCTTTAATCTGTTTTATTAACCACAGATGGTGGGTTCTCCCCTTGGAATTTTTCTTTCTCATTGGAATGTATCTATTCTGTGTATTCTGAAATATCCCCTTAAATGTCTGCCACTGCATCTCTACTGACCCATCCCTTAACCTACTTTGCCAGTTCATCTTTGCTAGCTCTGCTTTCATGCCCTCATAATTGCACTTATTTATGTTTAAAATACTAGACTTAGACCTACTCTTCTCACCCTCAAACTGAATGTAAAATACAAACATATTATGATCACTGCTGCCTCAGGGCTTCTTCACTATGAGGTCTTAATTAATTCTGTATCATTGCACAATACCAAGTCTGGTATAGCCTGCTGTCTGGTTGGCTGCAGAATGTGCTGTTCTAAGAAACTATCCTGAAAACATTCTATGAACTCCTCATCTAGGCTACCTTTGCCCATCTGATTTTTCCAGTCTAAATGTAGATCAAAATCGCCTTTGATTATCACCATACCTTTCTGACAAACACCCATTATTTCTTCCTTTATACCCTACCCTACTGTGTGGTTACTTTAGGGAGCCTGTACACCACTCCCACAAGTGACTTCTTGCCATTATAATTTCTCATCTCGTCCCAAACCGCTTCTACATCCTGGTTTCCTGAACTTAGGTCATCCCTCTCTATTGTGCTCATGCCATCATTAATTAACTTAACCCTTAACTGAGTCCACTGGCTTCAACAACCATTACCACTGGCATTGGAGTCCCATCACCTCCAAGTTCCCTCCCAATTCACACACCATCCTGACTTGGACATTCATCGCTGTCTCTTCAAAGTCATTGGGTCAAAATCCTGGATCTCCCTACGCAGCAGCATTGTGGGAGCACCTTCACAACAGGGACTGCAGTGGTAAAGAAGCACCACCTTGTCACGGGCATCCAAGGATGGGGAATCTGTGGCTCATCTTCAAATCCTCACTAGATACAGGTGAGGTACCAGAGGATTGGAGGTCTGCGAACATTGTACCATTGTTTAAAAAGGGTGCGAGGGATAGACCAGATAATTATCGGCCAGTCAGTCTGAACACAATCAATCCTGAGCGATAGGATAAACTGCCACTTAAAAAGACATGGATTAATTAGGGATAGTCAGCACCGATTTGTTAAGGGAAGGTCGTTTCTTACTGACTTAATTGAATTTTTTAAGGAAGTAGCAAGGAGGATTGATGAGGGTAGTGCAGTGCATGTGGTCTAAATGGATTTTAGTAAGGGATTTGACAAGGTCCCACGTGACAGACTGGTCAGAAAAATAAAATCCCATGGGATACAGGGGAATATGGCAGGTTGGATCCAAAATTGGCTCAGTGACAGGAAACAAAGGGTATGGTCGACGGATGTTTTTGCGAATAGAAGATGGTTTCCAGTTGCGTTCCACAGGGCTCAGTGTTGGGTCACTTGCTGTTTGTGGTATATATTAATGATCTGGACTTAAATGTGGGAGGCATGATTGGGAAATTTGCTGATGACACAGGATTTGGCCGTGTAGTTGATAGTGAAGAGGATAGCTGTAGACTCCAGAAAGATATCAATGGTCTGGTTGAGTGTGCAGAAGTGTGGCAAATGGAATTCAATCCAGATAAGTGTGAGGTAATGCATTTGGAGAGGGCCAATAAAGCAAGGGAATACATAATAAACAGGAGGATATTGAGAGGGGTAGAAGAAGTGAGAGACCTTGGAGTGTTTGTCCACAGGTCCTTGAAGGTGGCAGGACAGGTAGATAGAGTGGTCAAGAAGGCATATGAAATGCTTTCTTTTATTGGCCGAGGTATAGAATTCGAAAGCAAGGATGTAATGCTGGAACTATATAAAATGCTGGTTAAGCCACAGTTGGAGAATTGTGTACAGTTCTGGACACTACAGAAAGGACATAAGTGCTCTGGAGATTTACAGGAATCTTGCTAGGGCACGTAGGTTGCAGCTATGAGGGAAGATTGGATAGGCTAGGGCTGTTTTCCTAAGAACAGAGGAGGCTGAGGGGTGACTTAATAGAGGTGTACAAAATTGTAAGGGGCCTAGATAGAGTAGACAGGAAGGACCTGCTTCCCCTAGCGGAGAGGTCAATCCCCAGGGGGCACAGATTTAAGGTGATTTGTAAAAGGATTTAGAGGGGTCATGAGGAAAGACTTTTTCACCCAGAGGGTGGTGGGTGTCTGGAATTCATTGCCAGGAATGGAGGTGGAGGCAGAAATCCTACAATTCTTTTAAAAAGTACCTGGACATGTACCTGAAGTGCTGCAACTGGCAAGGCTAAGGATCAGATGCTGGAAGGTGGGATTAGATTGGCCGGCTAGTTTTTATCAGCCGGCACTTTTACAACAGGCTGAATCGCCTCCATATGTACCATAATCTTCCTATGGTTCTATGGTTCTATTACAAAATAAAAGGAAAAAAACTCTCGGACTGAGCACTTGCTCATTCTTGAAGAAAAAACAGAAGATATGGAATGTCCTTTGCTGTGGTTTGGTGTCCCAAATGCATATAGACGGTTGTCACTGGATCTTCCTAGAACAGTTCTTTTAAGGCGAAGTTGAAGATCAGTTTGGGTAGGCTTCCCAGAAATGCAGCAACAGAGTTTTCAAACACAGGTCTGACAGGAGGAATGCAGCCGTAGTTTCAGTCTGCTTCTTATTCTTGTTTTTCAACTCCTCAAGAGATGGAAAACTGTCAGGCGTTTTCAAAACTGCTGGAACAGACTGGGTTGGGGTGGTTTGTTCTTCTTGGCAAGTTTTCTCCAACTGCTTTTCAAACCACTGTTCATCCACAACTGTCTGAAAACAATTCAAAGTGAAACTAAAAACATTCCAGAAGTCAAGCCTCCTGACCTCTATAAATCTTGACCTGTCACTTCTCTGTAAACATCTTCTCTAAGTCAAAAACAATCATTACTGGATAATTATCTGCAGACAGGTGCCTTCCAGTATATGTTTGCTTTCAAGCTCAGTCCAAAAATCTTCTGGTGACCTTCCACAAAAAAACACACAAAGTTCCAGCATCTATGGAATCTTTTCAGTTTTGAAACACAAATCTTCAGAATTTACCAAAAAAGGAAGCACTCATAACAATTACCAAATCAAGTTTGACTCCGAGACACATAAGAAGATATCACAGCAGGTGACCAATAGATTGGACAAAGAGGAAAGTTTTCAGAAATGGCTTAATGGAGGAGAAACCGGGAATGAGGATTCAGAAATCAATTTGAGAGTTCAGGGCCTAGGCTGATGAAGACACTGTCACCAACAGTGAGATGATATACAGCAGGATGCACAGCATGCATCTATAATGGCTTTAGTAATTCTCACACTCTCAAGGTTTTGCTGCAAAGACAGTTTTGTCATTTAAATTATTTATGGTTTCCCAGGGACAAAGAAAGGTAACTTCAACCCTCACTGAATGAGGTCGTTTTTCTTCTGCTTTCTTTACCTTGATCTCGATTTGACTGTGTTCTTGCAATTTTCACACTAGAGTTGTACTCTTCTCCAGGAGCTGGCTAGACCCATAAAGCTGAATTTTATGAATGCGCCACAAATCGTGATGGAGCACTTTGAAGTTGATGGTCCCCCCGCGCGAAGCGACCGTCGCTGAGCCCCCACGATATTTCACGTGGGGGCTCATTGAAATGGAGTGTGCAGAATGGCCGCCTCCGATGACATTGAGGGGGCAGCCACTCCGTCCACAGCAATTGGGTCCAGCACCATCGCGCAGGCACCAGCGCCATTTTTAAAGGGCTTCAAGCCCTGACAGCTGATGTTAAATTTTAAAGTCACAACCGCATGTAATTGAAGTAAAAACATTAACGCAGAGATCAAAACCCCTGTTGCACCACCCCCAATCATCGGCCAATAAATTTATTGCCATCTCACCCCCCGAGAAACCATTTCTGCCAGCCCCCACATTTCAACCCCAAACATTGTACTCTTTTCCCTTCAACCCCTTCCCACCATCCCCTCAGCCAATTGAATCACTTTTCTCTGCTCCCCCCGCCCACCTGAAAATTACACTCCTCCTTCTTCCACGCCAGTGTCTTGCCTTGGATCCCCAAACGGGGATCTGAAGACATGAGACTTTGAGCCTCTGGCTGGAATATCGGCATGGGACCGCTCAGTTCATTAGCATGTATTATCAATAATTTTAGTATTCAAATGAAGGCTGCGTTGCCGTGCGGCAGTGGGGTGTTGTGGGGGAGAGGGGACACACCAAGACCTCGCCACTGCCAGCAAAATGAGATGGGGCCTTCTCGGCATCGGGGGCCGAGGCGGGCCTATCCCGGAAGAATTTGCTGGGCTCCCCCACAACAACCCCCGATATCAGAGACCAGTAACATTCGGCCCATAATCTCACATACAAAGTTACTGAAATCACATTGTTCCAGAAGAAATTTGTATCAGCAATAAAGACTATGATAATTCTTGCTGGGTAGAATTACAACTGCAGAGAAAGTGGGTGAAATACCCAACCCCAATTCACCCGACCACAATGGTGAGTTTTGCACGTTGGCGATGAGGAGGGAAGGTGATTAAGGACGGATCACTACATATATGTAAAAAGATTAGATTGATGGGAAATTCTTTTAACCAGGTCGATAATTGTTCACAATTCCCAGTCTTCTCAAACAACACAACTAAAACACTTTCTTTGGAAGCAGCATTTTATTTTGTGAAATGCATGGTCACATAAAAATTCAAATTGTCTTTCAGAAATAGACAATGGCAAATCTTTCATAACGATTAAAATGTTAAATGGTTACAGTGTTTAATTGTATATTGCAATTCAAAAACAAGCAGCAAAAAGAGGACATTATTTGCTGGTCCATTCACACCCCTTAATGGAGGAAGCTGAAAATTAAAACGTTATCTTGGTTCAAAAAATAACCTATTACCAAATAAAATTATAATAAATCATCATTGCAAACATAGAAACAGAGAAAAGTAGAAAAATAGGAGCAGGAGTAGGCCATTCTGCCCTTCGAGCCTGCACCACCATTCAATACAATCATGGCTGATCATCCAAACTCAGTAATCTGTTCCCGCATTCTCCCCGTATCCCTTGATCCCTTTAGCTTTAAGAACTATATCTAACTCTTTCTTGAATATACTTCATGATTTGGCCTCAACTGCTTTCCGTGGTAGAGAATTCCACAGGGTCACCACCCAACTGCTTTCCGTGGTAGAGAATTCCACAGGGTCAACACTCTCTGGGTGAAGAAATCCCTCCTCATCTTAGTCCTAAATGACTTACCCCTTATCCTTATTCTGTGACCCCTGGTCCTGGACTCCCCCGCCAATGGGAACATGCTTCCTGCATCTCGTCTGTCCAGTCCTGTTAGAATTTTGTAGGTCTCTATGAGATCCCCTCTCATTCTTCTAAGCTCTAGCGAATACAAGCCTAATCGACCCAACCTCTCTTCATACGTCAGTCCTGCCATCCCAGGAATCAGGCTGGTGAACCTTCTCTGAACTCCCTCCATAGCAAGAACATTCTTCCTCAGATAAGGAGACCAAAACTGCACACAATACTCCAGATGTGGTCTCACCATGGCCTTGTATAATTGCAGCAAGACATCCTTGCTCCTGTGCTCGAATTCTCTCGCTATGAAAGCCATCATAACATTTGTCTTCTTAACTCCCTGCTGCACCTTACTTTCAGCTACTGGTGCACAAGGATACCCAGGTCTCGCTGCACTTCCCCCTTTCCCAATCTATCGCCGTTCAGGTAATAATCTGTCTTTCTTTTTTTGTCACCAAAGTGGATAACCTCACATTTTCCACATTATACTGTATCTGCCATGTATTTTCCCACTCACTCAACCTGTCCAAATCACACTGGAGCTTCTCTGAATCCTCCTCACAGCTCACACTCCCACCCAGCTTTGTGTCGTCTGCAAACCTGGATAAACTTGAACAGTGGAAGGGTGATGTTGTTTGATCCACCAGTCTTTGGGATGTATGGTCTATATACCTCGCATCACACTGGCATTGAAATTCAAATATCACATTAATCATTTGTGTGATAAGCAGAACATCTTTTTGGCTTGACGGCAGCATGCTGTTAGTGGAGAACACCACACGTGTTGCTACTGCATAGTAGCAGTGTGAAACAACCTGTTGCTCAAATTTTTGGGATACATTATCCTTCCAGGGTAACCTGAGGTAGACTGACAGTTTTCCACCTCTCAAGGAGCTGAAAAGCAAGAGTAAGAAGCAGACTGAAACTATGTCTGCATTCCTCATGAAAGGCCTGTGTCTGAAACCTCTGTTGCTGTTCGCAACGGGCAAGGTACAGACCGTACCCAACCAGCCGCTGCTTGCAAAACTCAAAACAGTGTCCAACATTCGATGTAATTCCGTGATTGGATAACATTTGCTAAATAATCCTCAGTGTGCTAAGAATTACACTGGAAACCAATTAGAGATTGTCATTCTGGTTCACAGTGAGCATTTGCACATACTGGAAGCTACATATATTAATGCGCAGAGCTTTGTTCATTGCAGACAGAAAGAACATATACACACATTGTGCCTGTTTCAGCTTAACAAAATAAGTGACAGCCATTTGCTGGTTCATTCCTCAGGGCAATGCCTTCACCAATCAGGGTCAAGTTGCCTGGTTCAAATTTCAAACAAATTTAACTAATTCAAACAAAACTAACAGTTAACTGTTAGTCACCATAAACTGGTGCATTCTCCGTGGCAACGCCTCTACCAATCAGAGTCCACTTGCCAACCAATCAGCACTGTCTTCTCATATAGCATAAATTTGTTGCTTCCTTTACATTGGTATTCTTGCAAATTGTCCTGATGAGTGCAAGACAAAAAGCTTCGACAACATGTCTCTGTTTTCAGCAATACTCAAGTAAAAAGATGCCTGAAGTGACTAGTTCTTGGAGCGCATCTCATATTAGTACATTTGTTTTCTATTACATAGAAATTTATTGATTAGATAGAATGTTAAATCTGTTCCTGGATCTGTGTTACTTTACTTTTGAATGTTGGAAGTGAGCTCATTTTTGCTGCGTTTATTTGTAAAACTAAATAATCACATGATGAGAAGAGCAAATGGTTTAAACTCGCCATTTTGCTCAGAAAGGGCACAGAGCATTCCACATTTCTTCATTGCTGCTGTAAGATCAGCAGTGTAGTTTAGATTATTTCCAGCCCACACGCCTGTGCCCTGGCGTTCTAGTTTCTTCAAGATTGGTGATTTTAGTGAAATGCTGTCTCGATTGTCGTACCAGACCTCATGGTACAATCCATCATCCTGCCAAAATAACCAAAGAGAGTTACACAGGTAGGAACTAAGTTTGGGCCAAAGCACAGTTCAGGACACAATGCTGAACATCTTCAACTTATCCTTTTAAAACAAGTACAAGTTTAGGTGGGATTTAAACTCACATTCTCTGGATTATTGGTCCATTAACAGAACTACTACCTGTATTGTAGAAATTTTCATTTTAAAGTTTCAAAGATTTGTCATGGTGGATTGTCTCCCTGTTCAAACAACTAAACTTTTAAAATGAGCTGGAATTTCTCTATGGTCTTGATATTTCAATGCATGTGTCCCGGTAGGAAATGTTCAAAGATCATCTCCATCTTAGATTCAAGCTAAGCTGCCCAAGCAGTCAGGCCAATTTTTAATAGGAAGTTCAGCAGTCTGTTGGAAATCCTTCACATTTCTGATTGCAGTGGATTGGCTGTGCTGAGACTGCAGAAGACTGAATGGACTGAAATGCACAATGAGAAAATACACAATGATGAATAAACAGCACACATGAAATATTAGAAATAAACATAAAAAATGCTGGAAAAACTCAGCAGGTCATGAAGAATGATCGACCTGAAATGCTAACTCAGTTTCTCTCTCCACAGATGCTGCCTGACCTGCTGAGTATTTCCAGCACTTGCTGTTTTTATTTCAGATTTCCAGCCTCTGCGCTATTTTGCTTTTATTTTAGAACTCATCTGGATGCTTTTCAACATATGAACACAAGGCATATGTTTACCGGCCAAATAGCTTCCTCAAAATTGTCATAATGTGCTGCAACTGTTTGCCCCGATTACCAAGATTACTAAATGCAATATAAACGAAATAGTGGTGGCAAGCGATCAAATTTGGGAAGATGTGGGAAATCAAAGAATAGAGACAAGGCAAGAGAGAAAGATTTAAATATGGGAATAGATAAACATACTGTGACAGGCAGCAACAGTGATTCCAAATCTAAGAGTAAATCAGCAGACAAGGCTAGAGGTTACAAAAATAATAAAAGGGCAAAACTAAAGGCTCTGTATCTGAATGCATGTAGCATTCGAAACAAAACAGATGAACTGACAGTGCAAACAGAAATGAATAAGTAGTATCTGATAGCCATTACAGAGATATGTCTGCAGGATGGCACAGATTGGGACCTGAATATTGAAGGGTGAATGATATTTAGGAAGGATGGGAAGCTTGGAAAATGTGGAGGGGTGGATCTGTTAATTAATGATGGCATTAGCACAATAGAGAGGGATGACCTAAATTCAGGAAAGCAGGATGTAGAAATGGTTTGGGTCGAGAGGAGAAATGATAAAGACTTGAGGGAGTGGTGTACAGGCCCCCAAACAGTAACCACATGGTAGGACGGGGTATAAAGGAAGAAATAATGGGTGCTTGTCAGAAAGGTATGGCGATAATAAGAACATAATAACATAAGAACTATGAGCAGGAGTTGGCAATTCAGCCCCTCGAGCCTGCTCCGCCATTCAATACGATCATGGCTGATCTCATCTCGGCCTCAACTCCACTTTCCTGCCCGTTCTCCAGAACCCTTCAACCCTTTACTAATTAAAAATCTGTCTATCTCCTCCTTAAATTTACTCAATGTCCAGGCATCCACTGCACTCTGGGGTAGTGAATTCCACAGACTCACGACCCTTTGAGAGATATAATTTCTCCTCATCTCTGTTTTAAATCTGCTACCCCTTATCCTAAAATTATGACCTCTCATTCTAGATTGCCCCACAAGAGGAAACATCCTCTCTACGTCTACTTTGTCAATCCCTTTCATCATCTTATATACCTCAAGAGAGTAAAGGCCTAAACTGCTCAATCTTGCTTCATTAGACAAACTCCTCATTTCTGGAATCAATCTAGTGAACCTCCTCTGAACTGCCTCCAATGCAACAACATCCCTCCTCAAGCAAGGGGACCAAAACTGTACGCAATACACCAGGTGCGGTCCAACCAATGCCTTGTACAGTTGCAGCAACACTTCCTTACTTTTATACTCTATTCCTTTAGCAATAAATGCCAAAATTCCATTTGCCTTCCTCATCGCCTGCTCAACCTGCATACTAGTTTTTTGAGATTCATGCACGCGGACACCCAGATCCCTCTACACCGAAGCGCTCTGAAGTTTCTCTCCATTTATATAATAATTAGCCTTTCTATTCTTCCGACCAAATGGATAACCTCACACTTATCCACGTTAAACTCCATCTGCCAAATTTTGGCCCATTCACCTAACCTATCCATATCCATTTGAAAATTTCTTATTTCTTTATTGCAACTTACTATCCCACTTATTTTAGTGTCATCTGCAAATTTGGCTGTAGTACCTTCTATCCCTGCATCTGATCATCAATATAGATTGTAAATAATTGGGGCGTGAGGACCGAAACCTGTGTCACCCCACCAGTTACATCTTGCCAACCAGAAAAAGACCCATTTATCCCGATTCTCTGTTTTCTGTTGGTTAGCCAATCCTCTATCCAAGCTAATAAATTGCCCCTAACCCCATGTGATTTTACCTTGTATATTAACCTTTTGTGCAGCACCTTATCAAATGCCTTCTGGAAGTCCAGATATACTACATCTACTGGATCCCCATTATTCACTTTGCTTGTTACATCTTCGAAGAACTCTCGCAAATTAGTCAAACATGATTTACCCTTCATAAAACCATGCTGACTCTGATGGATTGCGTTTTGACTTTCTAAATGTCCTGTTATTACTTCCTTAATAATGGATTCTAACATTTTCCCAATGACATATGTTAAATTGACTGGTCTATAGTTTCCTACTTTCTTCCTCCCTTCCTTTTTGAATAAGAGCATTATATTAGCATTTTCCAATCCACTGGAACCTTTCCCGCATCCAGGGAATTTTGGAATATTATAACCAATGGATCCGCTATCTTGCTGCTCCTTCCTTTAAGACCCTAGGATGTAGGCCATCAGGCCCTGGGGACTTGTCTGCCTTCAATCCCAATAGTTTGCTCAGTACTTTTTCCCTAGTGATGATGATTGTTCTAAGTTCCTCCCTTCCTATAGCCTCTGCATTACATGTTACTATTGGGATGGTACCAGTGTCCTCAACCGTGAAAACTGAGGCAAAATATTGATTTAGCATCTCCGCCATTTCTGTGTTCCCCACCATTACCTCCCCAGTCTCATCCTCCAAGAGACCAACATTCACTTTAGCTACTCTCTTCCTTTTTATAGACTTTTTGAAGCTTTTGCTATCTGTTTTTGTATTTTGCGCTAGTTTTCTTTCATAATTTACCTTTGCTCTTTTTGTTACTTTTTTAGTAACCCTTTGTTGATCTTTAAATGTTTCCCAATCTTCCAGCCTACCACTGGTCTTTGCAATATGGTATGTCTTAGTTTTTTGTCTTCATGTTATCCTGAATTTCCTCGCTTAGCCATGGATATTTTTTCCCCCTCTTACAATCTTTCTTCCTCTCTGGAATATATTTTAGTTGGGAGGAATTGAATATCTCCTTAAACATCTGCCACTGCTCATCAACTGTCCTACTTTTTAATCTTCCTTCCCAGTTCACTGGGGCCAAATCTGTCCTCATGCCTATGTAATTACCTTTATTTAACTGCAGAACACTAGTGTGGGACTCCATTTTCTCGCCCTCAAACTGAATTTGAAATTCTAGCATGCTATGATCACTCTTCCCGAGAGGATCCTTAACTATGAGATCATTAATTAATCCCACCTCATTACACAATACCAAATCCAGAATGGCCTGCTCCCTGGTTGGTTCCACAACATATTGCTCCAAAAAACAATCTCTAATACATTCAATGAACTCTCCCTCAAGGATACCCTTGCCAATTTGATTAATCCAGTCTATATGCATATTAAAATCACCCATGATTATTGCCGTACCTTTCTTACAAGCCTCCAGTATTTTCTGGATAATATTATGCCCCACTACAGAACTAATCTTGGGGACCTATAGATTACTCCCACCAAGGACTTCTTTCCCTTGCTATTTCTTATTCTACCCAGACTGATTCTACGTCTTGATCTCCAGTGCCTATGTCATTTCTCATTACAGCACTGATCGCTTCCTTTACTAACAAAGCTAACACCACCTCCTTTACCTTCCTGCCTATCCTTCTGAAATACTGAGTACCCTTGGATATTCAATTCCCAAACCTGGTTTCCCTGCATTCATGTCTCAGTAATTGCCACTAAATCATACCCATTTGTCTCTATTTGTGCTGCTGCTCAGAAGGGCGGGAAAAAGAGTGGAAGGGCTATCGTCGTAGGGGATTCGATTGTAAGGGGAGTAGATAGGCGGTTCTGTGGTCGAAAACGAGGCTCCCGAATGGTATGTTGCCTCCCAGGTGCACGGGTCAGGGACGTCTCAGATCGGCTGCAGAACATTCTAAAGGGGGAGGGTGAACAGCCAGTTGTCATTGTGCACATAGGCACTAATGATATAGGTAAAAAACGGGATGAGGTCCTACATGCAGAGTTTAGGGAGTTAGGAGCCAAGTTAAAAAGTAGGACCTCAAAGGTAGTAATCTCAGGATTACTACCAGTGCCACGTGATAGTCAGAGTAAAAATGAAAGAATAGTCAGGATGAATGCGTGGCTTGAGAGATGGTGCAGGAAGGAGGGGTTCAGATTTTTGGGACATTGGGACCGGTTCTGGGGGAGGTGGGACTATTACAAATTGGACGGTCTACACCTGGGCCGGACTGGAACCAATGTCCTTGGAGGTGCTTTTGCTAACGCTGTTGGGGAGGGTTTAAACTAATGTGGCAGGGGGATGGGAACCAATTGAGGTCAGTTGACAGTAAGGAGGTAGTAACAAAAGCCTGTAAGGAACTAGATAATGAAGTCAGTGTGACTAAGGGGAAGAGCAGGCAGGGAGCAGATGATGAATATAAAGGGACTGGTGGTCTGAGGTGCATTTGTTTTAATGCAAGAAGTGTAGTAGGTAAGGCAGATGAACTTAGGGCTTGGATTAGTACCTGGGAGTATGATGTTATTGCTATTACTGAGACTTGGTTGAGGGAAGGGCATGATTGGCAACTAAATATCCCAGGATATCGATGCTTCAGGCGGGATAGAGAGGGAGGTAAAAGGGGTGGAGGAGTTGCATTACTGGTCAAAGAGGATATCACAGCTGTGCTGAAGGAGGGCACTATGGAGGACTCGAGCAGTGAGGCAATATGGACAGAACTCAGAAATAGGAAGGGTGCGGTAACAATGTTGGGGCTGTACTACAGGCCTCCCAACAGCGAGCGTGAGATAGAGGTACAAATATGTAAACAGATTATGGAAAGATGTAGGAGCAACAGGGTGGTGGTGATAGGAGATTTTAATTTTCCCAACATTGACTGGGATTCGCTTAGTGTTAGAGGTCCAGATGGAGCAGAATTTGTAAGGAGCATCCAGGAGGGTTTTCTAGAGCAGTATGTAAATAGTCCAACTCGGGAAGGGGCCATACTGGACCTGGTGTTGGGGAATGAGCCCGGCCAGGTTGTTGAAGTTTCAGTAGGGGACTACTTTGGGAATAGTGATCACAATTCCGTAAGCTTTAAAATACTCATGGACAAAGACGAGAATGGTCCAAAAGGGAGAGTGCTAAATTGGGGGAAGGCCAACTACACCAAAATTCGGCAGGAGCTGGGAAATGTAGATTGGGAGCAGCTGTTTGAAGGTAAATCCACATGTGATATGTGGGAGGCTTTTAAAGAGAGGTTGATTAGCGTGCAGGAGAGACATGTTCCTGTGAAAATGAGGGATAGAAATGGCAAGATTAGGGAACCATGGATGACAGGTGAAATTGTGACTAGCTAAGAGGAAAAAGGAAGCATACATAAGGTCTAGGCGGCTGATGAAAGACGAAGCTTTGAAAGAATATCGGGAATGTAGGACCAATCTGAAACGAGGAATTGAGGGCTAAAAGGGGTCATGAAATATCTTTAGCAAACAGGGTTAAGGAAAATCCCAAAGCCTTTTATTCATATATAAGGAGAAAGAGGGTAACTAGAGAAAGGATTGGCCCACTAAAGGACAAAGGAGGAATGTTATGCTTGGACTCAGAGAAAATGGGTGAGATTCTAAACGAGTACTTTGCATCGGTATTCACCGAGGAGAGGGACATGACGGATGTTGAGGTTAGGAACAGATGTTTGATTACTCTAGGTCAAGTCGGCATAAGGAGGGAGGAAGTGTTGGGTATTCTAAAGGGCATTAAGGTGGACAAGTCCCCAGGTCCGGATGGGATCTATCCCAGGTTACTGAGGGAAGCGAGAGAGGAAATAGCTGGGGCCTTAACAGATATCTTTGCAGCATCCTTAAACACGGGTGAGGTCCCGGAGGACTGGAGAATTGCTAATGTTGTCCCCTTGTTTAAGAAGGGTAGCAGGGATAATCCAGGTAATTATAGACCGGTGAGCCTGACGTCAGTGGTAGGGAAGCTGCTGGAGAAGATACTGAGGGATAGGATCTATTCCCATTTGGAAGAAAATGGGCTCATCAGTGATAGGCAACATGGTTTTGTGCAGGGAAGGTCATGTCTTACCAACTTAATAGAATTCTTTGAGGAAGTGACAAAGTTGATTGATGAGGGAAGGGCTGTCGATGTCATATACATGGACTTCAGTAAGGCGTTTGATAAGGTTCCCCATGGCAGGCTGATGGAGAAAGTGAAGGCGCTTGGGGTCCAAGGTGTACTAGCTAGATGGATAAAGAACTGGCTGGGCAACAGGAGACAGAGAGTAGCAGTAGAAGGGAGTTTCTCAAAATGGAGACGTGTGACCAGTGGTGTTCCACAGGGATCCGTGCTGGGACCACTGTTGTTTGTGATATACATTAATGATTTGGAGGAAAGTATAGGTGGACTGATTAGCAAATTTGCAGACGACACTAAGATTGGTGGAGTAGCAGATAGTGAAGGGGACTGTCAGAGAATACAGCAGAATATAGATAGATTGGAGAGTTGGGCAGAGAAATGGCAGATGGAGTTCAATTAGGGCAAATGCGAGGTGATGCATTTTGGAAGATCCAATTCAAGAGTGAACTATACAGTAAATGGAAAAGTCCTGGGGAAAATTGATGTCCAGAGAGATTTGGGTGTTCAGGTCCACTGTTCCCTGAAGGTGGCAACGCAGGTAAATAGAGTGGTCAAGAAGGCATACGGCATGCTTTCCTTCATCGGACGGGGCATTGAGTACAAGAGTTGGCAGGTCATGTTACAGTTGTATAGGACTTTGGTTCGGCCACATTTGGAATACTGCGTACAGTTCTGGTCGCCACATTATCAAAAGGATGTGGATGCTTTGGAGAGGGTGCAGAGGAGGTTCACCAGGATGTTGCCTGGTATGGAGGGCGCTAGCTATGAAGAGAGGTTGAGCAGATTAGGATTATTTTCATTAGAAAGACGGAGGTTGAGGGGGGACCTGATTGAGGTGTACAAAATCATGAGAGGTATAGACAGGGTGGATAGCAAGAGGCTTTTTCCCAGAGTGGGGGTTTCAATTACTAGAGGACACGAGTTCAAAGTGAAAGGGGAAAAGTTTAGGGGGGATATGCGTGGAAAGTTCTTTACGCAGAGGGTGGTGGGCACCTGGAACGCATTGCCAGCGGAGGTGGTAGATGCGGGCACGATGGAGTCTTTTAAGATGTATCTAGACAGATACATGAATGGGCAGGAAGAAAAGAGATACAGAACCTTAGAAAATAGACGACATGTTTAGAGAGAGGATCTGGATCGGCGCAGGCTTGGAGGGCCGAAGGGCCTGTTCCTGTGCTGTAATTATCTTTGTTCTTTGTTCTTTGTTGACTCGTTAATTTTATTCCAAATGCTTCGCGCATTCAGATACAAAGCCTTTAAGTTTGTTCTATTATCAAATTTCTCAACTCTTGTACGATTCCTTGGTGTAATATGACGTTCACACGTTCTGTCCCTTCCTTTTATTTTCTGGTAACAATCAGCCTCATCATTAACCTGCACTCCTACCTTCTCCTTTAACTTTGACTTCCTAATTTTCCATGCTACTGAACCCTGTCCCCCACTATTTAGTTTAAAGCCCTATCTACAGCCCTAGTTATGCGATTTGCCAGGACTCTGGTCCCAGAATGATTCAGGTGGAGCCCATCCCATCGGAACAGCTCCCTCCTTCCCCATTACTGGTGCCAATATCCCATGAATTCGAACACATTTCTTCCAATCCAATCTTTGAGCCACACATTTACCTCTTTAATCTTATTGACCCTTTGCCAATTTGCTCATGGCTCAGGTAGTAATCCGGAGATTATTACCTTTTTGGTTCTGCTTTTTAATTTAGCCCCTAGCTGCTCATATTCCTTCAGCAGAACCTCTATCCTCGTTCTACCTATATCGTTGGTACCTACGTGGATCTTGACAACTGGATCTTTCCCCTCCCACTCCAAGTTCCTCTGCAGCTCAGATGAGATATCCTGAACCCTGTCACCAGGTAGACAACACAGCCTTTGGGACTCTCGATCCTGGCCGCAGAGAACAGTATTTATGCCCCTGACTATACCATCTCCGATTGCGACTACATTTCTCTTTTCTCCCCTCACTTGAATGGCTCCCTGTACCACGGTGCTGTGGTCAGTTTGCTCATCCTCCCTACAGTCCCTGCTCTCGTCCACACAGGGAGCAAGAATCTCGAACCTGTTGGACAAGAACAAGGGCTGAGGGTCCTGCAGTACTACCTCCTGGATCCCTCTACCTGCCTCACTCATATTCACACCCTCCTGTCCCTGACCACTGGCCAAATTCAAGGTAGTTAATCTAAGGGGTGTGACTGTCTGCTGAAACACAGCATCCAGATAACTCACCCCCTCCCTGATGTGTCGCAGTGTCTGAAGCTCAGACTCCAGCTCATCAACTTTGAGCCGGAATTCCTCGAGCAGCCAACACTTGCTACAGATGTAGTCACCAGGAACCACAATGGGGTCCACCAGCTCCCACATCATGCAGGTACAACACATCACCTGGTCCTGCATCTCTATTTTATTTAATTAGAATTTAACTTGTTTTTTAAACTTCTGACTGGCATTTCATTATTTTAATCTACTTTAATTTTTAGTTTATATACTAATAAATCAATCAAGTCTTCCTCTATATTTGTTTTCAATTAAATTAAAAGTTTGCTCTCACTGTTGAATGTGACGTCACTCTGATGTCACTTTTCAATTTTTTTCCTCGGCTCTGCTCCTGCTGTATTTTTCTCTCTCTCTCTCTTTCCGGTCTCCGAATTCTTGGTGTGCTTTTTAAAGCTCTGCTCCCGCTCTCTCTTAATCATGGAGCATATTAATCTACATATAGACTGGAAAAATCAAATGGGCAAAGGTAGGAAGGTTCCATTAGATTGGAAAATAGCAAATGTAACTCCCTTATTCAAAAAGGGAGGGAGACAGAATTCAGGAAACTACAGGCCAGTTAGCTTAACATCTGTCAGAGGGAAACTGTTAGAAGCTATTATTACAGATGTTATAGCAGGGCACTCAGAAAAATTCAAGGTAATCAGGCAGAGTCAACATGGTTTTGTGAAAGGGAAATCAACCAATTTATTGGAGTTCTTTGAAGAAGTAACATGTGCTGTGGATAAAGGGGAACCGGTGGATATACTGTTCTTAGATTTCCTGAAGGCATTCGATAAGTTGCCACATCAAAGGTTATTGCAGAAAATGAAAGTTCACGGTTAGAGGGTAATATAGTGGCATGGGTAGAAAAGTGGCGAGCTAACGGGAACCAGAGAGGCATAAATCAGTCATTTTTTGGTTGGCAAGATGAAACGAGTGGTATGCCACAGTCATCAGTGCTGGGTCCTCAACGTTTTACAATTAATATAAATGATTTGGATGGAGAGACCAAAGGTATGGTTGCTAAATTTACTGATGACACAAAGATAGGTAGGAAAGTGAGTTGTGCAGGTAACTTAAGGACGCTACAAAGGGATATAGATAGGTTAATTGAGTGAGCAAAGACCTGGCGAATGGAGTATAATGTGGGAAAGTGTGAAATTGTTCATTTTGGCAAGAATAATGAAATGAAGCATATTATCTAAATGGTGAGAGATTGCAGAGCTCTGAGATGCAGAGGGATCTGGGTGTCCCAGTGCATGAATCACAAAATGTTAGTATGCAGGTACAGCACGGAATTAGGAAAGCTAATAGAATGTTATCATTTATTGCAAGCAGATTTGAATACAAAAGTAGGGAGGTTTAGCTTCAGTTATACAGGGCATTGGTGAGACCGCATCTGGAGTTCTGTGTACAGTATTGGTCTCCTTATTTAAGGAAGGATGGAAATGCGTTGGAAGCAGTTCAGAGAAGGTTTACTGGACTAATACCTGGAATGGGTGAGTTATTTTTAATTCATTCATGGGATGTTGGCACCGCTGGCCAGGCCAGCATTTATTACCCATCCCTAATTGCCCTTGAGAAGGTGGTGGTGAGCTGGCTTCTTGAACCGCTGCAGTCCATTTGGGGTAGGTATACCCACAGTGCTGTTAGGAAGGGAGTTCCAGGATTTTGACCCAGCGACAGTGAAGGAACGGCGATATAGTTCCAAATCAGGATGGTGTGAGCCTTGGAGGGGAACTTGCAGGTGGTGGTGTTCCCATGCATCTGCTGCACTTGTCCTTCTAGTTGGTAGAGGTCACGGGTTTGGAAGGTGCTGTCTAAGGAGCCTTGGTGCATTGTTGCAGTGCATCTTGTAGATGGTACATTCTGCTGCCACTGTGCGTCGGTGTTGGAGGGAGTGAATGTTTGTAGATGGGGTGCCAAACAAGCGGTCTGCTTTGTCCTGGATGGTGTCGAGCTTCTTGAGTGTTGTTGGAGCTGCACCCATCCAGGCAAGTGGAGAGTATTCCATCACACTCCTGATTTGTGCCTTGTAGATGGTGGACAGGCTTTGGGGAGTCAGGAGGTGAGTTACTCGCCTCAGGATTCCTAGCCTCTGACCTGCTCTTGTAGCCACGGTATTTATTTGACTACTCCAGTTCAGTTTCTGGTCAATGGTAGCCCCTAGGATGTTGATAGTGGGGGATTCAGTGATGGTAATGCTGTTGAATGTCAAGGGGAGATGGTTCGATTCTCTCTTGTTGGAGATGGTCATTGCCTGGCACTTGTCTGGCGCGTATGTTACTTGCCACTTATCAGCCCAAGCCTGGATATTGTCCAGGTCCTGCTGTATTTCTACAGGAACTGCTTCAGGATCTGAGGAGTCACGAATGGTGCTGAACATTGTGCAATCATCAGCGAACATCCCCACTTCTGACCTTATGATTGAAGGAAGGTCATTAATGAAGCAGCTGAAGGTGGTTGGGCCTAGGACACTACCCTGAGGAACTCCTGCAATGATGTCCTCTGAGGAAAGGTTGGACAGGCTAGACTTGTATCTGCTGGAGTTCAGAAGAGTAAGAGGCGACTTGATTGAAACATATATGATTATGTGGGTCTTGACAGGGTGGTTGTGGAAAGGATATTTCCACTTGTGGGAGAATCTAGAACTAGGGATCACTGTATAAAATAAGGGGCCCTCCTTTTAAGACAGAGAAGAGGAGTGAGTCTTTGGAATCCTCTTCCTCAAAAGGTGGTGGAAGCAGTCAAAGAACAAAGAACAAAGAACAAAGAATAGTACAGCACAGGAACTGGCCATTCGGCCCTCCAAGCCTGTACCGATCTTGATGCCTGCCTAAACTAACATCTTCTGCACTTCCGGGGTCCATATCCCTCTATTCCCTTCCTATTCATATATTTGTCAAGATGTCTCTTAAACGTCGCTTTCGTATCTGCTTCCACCACCTCCCCTGGCAGCAAGTTCCAGGCACTCACCACCCTCTGTGTAAAAAACTTGCCTCACACATCCCCTCTAAACTTTGCCCCTCGCACCTTAAACCTATGTCCCCTAGTAACTGACTCTTCCACCCTGGGAAATAGCTTCTGACTATCCACTCTGTCCATGCCGCTCATAACTTTGGAAACCTTTATCATGTCGCCCCTCCACCTCCGTCGTTCCAGTGAAAACAATCCGAGTTTTTCCAACCTCTCCTCATAGCTAATGCCCTCCAGACCAGGCAACATCCTGGTAAACCTCCTCTGTACCCTCTCCAAAGCCTCCACGTCCTTCTGGTAATGTGGGAACCAGAATTGCAATATTCTAAGTGTGGCCTAACTAAGGTTCTGTACAGCTGCAGCATGACTTGCCAATTTTTATACTCTATGCCCCAACCAATGAAGGCAAGCATGCCGTATGCCTTCTTGACTACCTTATCCACCTGCGTTGCCACTTTCAGTGACCTGTGGACCTGTACGCCCAGATCTCACTGCCTGTCAATACTCCTAAGGGTTCTGCCATTTACTGTGTACCTCCCACCTGCATTAGACCTTCCAAAATGCATTACCTCACATTTGTCCGGATTAAACTCTGTCTGCCATTTCTCCACCCAAGTCTCCAACCGATCTATATCCTGCTGTATCCTCTGACAATCCTCGTCATCATCCGCAACTCCACCAACCTTTGCGTCATCCGCAAACTTACTAATCAGACCAGCAACATTTTCCTCCAAATCATTTATATATACTAAAACCAGACAGCCTTCATGCACGCTGGGGGTGTGGGGCCCTCCTGATCAGGCACCCTGTGCCCCACGGAGGGCCGCCCACAAAGCCCCGACTGCACATAATGCACAGCACTACCCCTGCCCCCATAATGACCCCCATTGCCTCGCCGGAGCCTGGCCAATTGTCCCCAGCGAGGCCCTAAAATTCTATCTTTCTTCTGGGGCCATCCTCCATCTTGCTTGCGATGGCTGGGTGTAGTCCCAGCAGTGGTCACCATTCTCAGTGACTAAGTGCTACCAGCCCGCTGATTGGCCGGCAGCTCCATTAGGCAGGACCTCCTGCCTCTCGGAGGTGGTAGTCTCGCCCAAAACCAATTAAGGTCCGAGAGAGTAAAAAATCCCAGCCTGGCTCCCCAGGCCCAGCGGAGGCCGGATTGCCAATGACTTTTCGACTGGTGGGCGGGGCCTCCCGCTCAATGTAAAATTCTGGCCCCCATCTGGGTTTTTGGGGACTTGTTGATCTGTGGATTTGGTGAGACCTCGATCATTGTTGAAACAAGAGAATTTCACTCTAAGCAATAATAAATAGAATTCACTGACTGTGCAATATCTCTTGTTATTGTCACAATAAAAGCTGCTTTAATGTTATTTTTTGTTGGTCATGGTCCATGCATTCGAACTGTGGACTTACTGACTGATACACAATGAACTTTGACACAGCGAATAAGGATTTCAATTGGTGAACATTATGTCAGACACTGTTAACTTGTTGAAATAAGTAACAATTGAACTGATAGTATCTGGACAGAACTGTATATTGCATAAAGTGTGGTGGATAAAATATCATGGTTTGAAGTGATGTGTCAGCAGATGAAAAGTGTCTTTTATGCTGTGTTTTGTTTTAAGAAGTTTGCTCAGAAAGATTTCCCCAGTCAGTGGAGATTAAATTGGTTCACCTCACTGACACAGTTCCCTCTCTCTGACAACGGGTGTGCAGCAGGAAGTAACCGGAGAGGGAGAGCTTGCCTGCATGTTCTGACCCCATAGAGGAGACGGTGCTGTCTATTATGGCAAGTGCCATTGCTGAGGCCATGTCACCAGTGGGGCTGAAGCTACTGAAGATGAGGGTATCCTCAAACCGAATCCTCCTTGCCACATTCCACTTCTCCCTCATCCCTCAATCTCTTCTGATTTACAAGTTCCAGAAAGTATTTGCATCCACTTCTCACTTTCTCCTCTACTCATCACAGCCCTACCCTTTCCCCCTGTCAGTTCAGATACCCAAGAAGTGTAACCTGCACCGGCAGTGGTGGAAGAGCAGGAAGACTGCAAGGATGAAGAACCACCATCACCTGATTTCATAGTCACAGTCACTAGCTCAGATACTGAAACACTGTATAATATAGAGGGTAGCAGAGGTACCTGATACAGGCAAAGGAAGAATCACTAAGGGAATGCACTAGGGTGATTACTTTATTTTTAGATGCAATATGACATGATTTCATTTATAAATTTAGACTGGAATGTGTATTTTGTTGACCTGTTGTTTTTGCATTGTGAGCAAGAGGACGATGTTATGGTCAATTCCAAAGGATAGGTTAGGAGTGTGAGACTGTGGGTGAATGGGATATTAAGGTTAAAATTATTGGTATCTCTCTTGAATTGTTTGTTCATGTACAACCCAGGGAGAAAGGAGTTGTCTAAGTTGCAATGTCCCTCCCTCTTCCTCCTCTTCCTCTGGCTCCTCCTCCTCCTTCACTTCATGTTTTGTTTCTTAGCTTCTTGTTTAATAGATGGTGATGAGGGCTGTTCCCTCCTGATGGTGAGGTTGTGCAGTTTGCAGAATAACCACAACAAATCTTCAGACCCGCTCAGCCGAGTACTGCAGGATGCCTCCGGAGCAGATCAGTCAGCGGGATCATTGCTTCAGGATTTGTTTTGACAGCTTGGCTCTTGTTGTCTGCCTTTTGGAGACATGTGCATGGGTCATGAGCCACGTTTGGTTTGCAATGGTGTTTGAAATACAGCTGGCATGGAGGACCACTGGAGAATGAATGCATCGTGACTACTGCCAGGATACTGGGCATTGACCTACATGATGCACTACGTATGATCACACACCAGCTGCACACTGAGGGAGTGGAATCCCTTTCGGTTCAGCTACATGGCAGAGTTGACATGAGACACACTCAAAGCAATGTACAAGCAGTCAATGGCACCCTGCACCATGGAGAAGTTTGCAATCCCTCAAACCATCGTACTCGCTCTGTCTGCTTCTCTCTGGCAAGATGAAAATAAATTATCTCTCTTTGCAAAGAGCTTCTCAGTGAGCTCCCTTATGCAGCAGTGCACAACAAACTGTGAGATGTTGCTAATATTTCCAGTTGCTGCTGGGATTGCTGCTTTACTTTGGATGTGTGGTGAAGTTTCCAGCCTGCGAAGGCTTTGCACTTACGTTCCATTAGGTCCTCTATTTCCTGGTTGTTCTTGTCAAACCAGTCATGATGCTTCCTGGGGAGAAGCCAAGGACCTCTTTGCAGGTGATTGTTATGGTGGCTTTTAGGATCGACCAGGCACGAATGGCGCACAGCAGCTCCTGGTGGTTGGCCGGTGAGAGGTTGGCGGTAAGACACTGACCGAGAAGGGTCACTTTAACGGGAAATTTGAGGCCTCCAATGTTCATGTTCTTGTGGCATTGCTTTTGTTGCTTCTTCTACTTGGGAGCTGATGGAGATGGTAGATTGGATGAGGCAGTGCTCAGTCCAGCAGTTGTCGGTACCTGTAACGGCGCGGGTGATGTGGACCTCTCTGTGGTCCAACAATTGATGACATGGTTGAGTAGGCCTTTTTCGACCTCACACAGCCTTTGACTCTGTCAGCTGCAAAGGCTTATGGAGCATCCTGCTCAAATTTGGCTGTCCTCAGAAGTTTGTCACCATCCTCCGTCTACTCCACGATGACATACAAGCCATGATCCTCACCAACAGAACCACTACAGACCCTATCTCAGTCAAGACCAGGGTCAAGCAAGGCTGTGTCATCGCACCGACCCTCTTCTCCATTTTCCTTGCTGTAATGCTATATCTCACTTTCAGCAAAATATCTGCCAACGTGGAGGTGATCTATGGAACAGACAGGAAACTGTTCAACCGACGCCGTCTTCAAACCTAAACCAAAATCACTCCAACCTCATTCGTATCGAGCATTAGTTTGCAGATGCTGCTTTTGTGTGCTCACTCTGAAACTGAGTTCCAGATTATTGGCGACTCCTTCTCCAAAGCAAGAAAGGCGGTCTAACAGCAGCATCCTCTCCCAAGTCAACCTGCCCTGCAACTGGGTGCTAAACACCCAAAACCAACTCTACTGGGCTGGACACGTCATTCAAATGCCTGACACCAGACTCCTGAAACAGCTTTTCTACTCAGAACTTTGTCACGGCAGGAGACATCCAGGAGGACAGTGGAAACGCTTTAGAGATGTCCTTAAAGCATCCCTGAAGAGATCAAACATCGCCATTGACTCATGGGAGTCTCTGGCTCGTGACCGTCCTGGATGGAGGAAGCTCATTGGGGAAGGCATCGTGCACCTTGAGGGACTCCTTGAGGAAAACACGGAGGTGAAGTCGAGGCATTGGAGGGAAGCAACAACCTCCAAACTGCTCATCTACCAGAACCTTTAAGCACCACCTGCCCCTCATGTGACAGAGTCTGCAGATCACGCATTGGATTCATCAGCCATCTCAGAACCCATCGAGCCGGAGTGAAAGCAAGTCATCCTCGATCCCGAGGAACTGCCTAAGAAGAAGAAGAAGGGAAGAGAATTGTTCCCTAAGGACCCTGAGTGGTGAAGTCCTGCTGTGGAGGATCCTTCTCCCACTTCTCCTCCCCCCTCTTCCAGCAGATTGTCCTGCTCTGCATGGCCTTTGCTCTTGTTCCCAGTCATGCTCAATTCCAAGCGGAAGGCCGACTAGTGCACTCATGTCTGGGAGCAGCTGCTTTGTGAAGAAGCCTGATGTCAGCAATAAAGTACTTCAGCACCTGCTGCACCACTCCCTGTAGACTTTAGAAACTTTCAAAGTCTGCTTACAATGAGTTATACGATAATATGTTTCGCTTGTCAGTTCTTACTTTCTACTTTTTCGAGTTAGTCTGCATTACCACATTGTACCTCATTCCACAAGGTGAGGAATTCAGCAGCAACCTGTTCAATTTAATGGTTTATCACGTGAGAAAAAGTATTCAGATAACTAATGGGAGCAAAGGCCGACAAGTCTGATGGCCTGCATCCTAGGCTCTTCAAAGAAGTGCATTGTAGCCATATTGACTGATGATACAAAGATAGGTGGGAAAGCAAGTTGTGAGAAGAACCCTGAGTCTGCAAAGTGATACAGATAGTCTTGCTACAATGGTATAGGGTATTGATGAGACCACACCTAGAGTACTGCTTACAGTTTAGGTCTTGTTTAAGGAGGGATATACTGGCATTGGAAGCAGTTCAGAGAAGGTTCACTGGGCTGATTCCTGGAATGAAGGGATTGTCTTATGAGGAAAGATTGCACAGGTTGGGCCTGTACTCATTGGAGTTTAGAAGATTGAGAGGTGATTTTCCTGAAACATATAAGATTCCGAGGGGGTTTGACAGAATATTTGCTGAGAGGATGTTTCCCCACTTGGGGGAATCTCGAACCAGGGGGCACAGTTTCAGAATAAGGGATTTCCCATTCAAGACCGAAAGGAGGAGGAATTTCTTCTCTCAGAATGTTGTCAATCTTTGGAATTCTCTTCCCCAGAGAGCAGTGGATGCTGGGTCATTTAATATATTTAAGGCTGAGTTAGACAGAATTTTGATCTACAAGGGAGTCAAGGGCTGCGGGAGGGCAGCAAGAAAGTGGAGTTAAGGTCACAATCAGAAATCACAATCAGAGGGCAGGAAGTACAGCAACTCATTTACAGCCACCACATGCGTGGATTCTTCAGCACAGTCAAGACCATTTACGGCCCAAGTACCCAACGACCTACCCCACTGAGAGCAAAGAATGGAGTGGTGCTGAGCACGGATAGAGAAGCAGTCAGTACTGGTTGGAAGGAGCACTTTGAAGATCTCCTCAATCGCCACTCAGTCCTTGATGCGAGTGTCCTCGACCACATTCCACAGCATGCTACCAGACACCACCTCAGCATAATCCCAGCCCAACATGAGATCGAAAAGGCCATCTGACAGCTTAAAAAACAATAAGGCCACCGTTGTAGACAGAATTCCTGCCGAAATTCTAAAATACAGCAGAGAGGCACTCTTTACACAAATACATGGTCTCATCACCCTCGTCTGGAAGGAGAGTATCCCAGGGGATTTCCCAGATGCCCCAATTGTGACCATCTTCAAAAAAGGCCACAAGACCGGCTGTGGTAACTACAGAGGGGTATCCCTGCTGTCCGCCACAGGGAAGGTCATCGTACAACTCCTTCTCAACCACCCCCTCCCTGTGGCTGAAGAGCTCCTACTGGAATCACAATGTGGATTCCATCCATCATGAGGCACAGTGGACATGATCTTCACAGCAAGACAACTCCAGGAAAAATGTAGGGAGCAGCAGCGACCTTTATACATGGCCTTCTTTGACCTCACAAAGGCCTTTGACTCTATCAATCAGGAGGGATTATGTAACATCCTCCTCAAATTTGGCTGCCTGGAGAAATTCGTCACCATCCTCCACCTGCTGCGTGTCGACATGCAAGCTGTAATCCTTGCCAATGGATCCACCGCTGACCCAATCCGAGTGCAAACTGGGATCAAGCAAGGCTGTGTCATCACAACAACGCTCTTTTCCATCTTCCTCACCGCAACACTCCACCTCATTCCTTTGAAGTTCCCTGCTGGAGTAGATCTAATCTACAGGACTAGCAGCAAACTATTTAACCTTTGTCACCTCCAGTCCAGAACCAAGGCCACTCCAACCTCTGTCATCGAGCTGCAGTACGTTGACGATGCTTGTGTATGCGCACACTCAGAGGTCGAGATTCAAGCCCTCGTTGATGCATTCACGGAGGCATATGAAAGAATGGGCCTTCAGCTAAACATCCGGCAGACAAAGGTTCTCTACCAGCTGGCTATCAAGATCCACGGTGAACCACTGGACAATGTGAATCACTTCTCATACCTTGGGAGCCTCCTCTCAGCAAGGGCAGACATTGACGATGAAACTCAACATCGCCTCCAGTGTGTCAGCGCAGCCTACAGTCATTTGAGGAAAAGAGTGTTTGACGATAAAGACCTGAAACCTGACACTAAGTTCACGGTCTACAGGGCCGCAGTGTTACCTGCCCTCCTGTATGCATCATAAACATGGACACTGTACTGCAGGCATCTCAAAATCCTGGAGAGATATCACCAGTGTTGCTTCTGCAAGATCCTGCAAGTTCAGTGGTAGGACAGGTGCTCCAATATCAGTGTCCTGTCTCAGGCCAACATCCGCAGTATCGAGACACTGGTCATGGCTAGTCAGTTACGTTGGACGGGCCACATCATCCGCATTCCTGACACAAAACAAGCTTCCTACTCCGAGCTCCGTCACGACAAAAGGCTACCAGGAGGACAGAGGAAACACTACAAGGGTGTCCAGAAAGCATTCCTAAAAAAAATGTGACTAATTCGTAGTAATCTCTTGCCCGAGACCGTCTAAAATGGGGAAGAAGCATCCACCAAGATGCCAGACTGTTCGAACATTGTCGACATGTCCAGGCAGCGCCCAAGTGAAAACAGCGGAAGGAGCATTCAGAAATTCAAGCATCCCATTCACTCGCCTCACCAAACACCACCTGACCCACCTGTGGCAGAGTGTGCAGATCCAGAATTGGACTCTTCAGTCACCTAAGGACCCACAAGCCTGGAGTGGAAGAAAGTCATCCTCGCTCCTGAGGGTCTGCCTAAGAAGGAGAAGAGAAGAAGAAGGAGTTCAGGCCACAATCAGGTCATTCATGATCTTATTGAATAGCAGAGCAGGCTCGAGGGGCCAAATGGCCTACTCCTGCTCCTATTTCTTATGTTCTTAGTGATCTCAATAACTGTCGTGCAGTGTGAAGGTCACTTGTGCAGCTAGTTGATATTAAAAGGTGAACAGAATGTTGGTGCCCCTGATGCTCAAAGAAGTAAAATGGACAGCAGATGGTTTAACTTGCCTTCCCTCATCAGGTTATTGAACGTCTTGCAGCACCAGTCTACAGTTCTGAGGGCAAGAGGCACCTGCACAGTGTTACTCTCACCGAGGATTATAGAATGATACAGCACAGAAGGAGGCCATTCAGCCCATCCGGGTTCTTTGAAAGAACTATCCAATTAGTCCCACTCATCTGCTCTTTCCTCAAAGTCCTGCAATTGATTCCCCTTCAAGTATTTGTCCAATTCTATTTTGAAAGTTAGTATTGAATCTGATTCCACCATCCTTTCAGGCAGTACATTCAAGATAAAAACTCACAAAGAAGATTTTTTCCTCAAGCTGCCTCGCGTTCTTTTGCTGATAAGATAAATCTGTGTTCTCTGTTTACCAACCCTTCTGTCACCTGGAAACAGTTTCTCCTGAATTACTCTATGAATAAATAATCATGGTTTTGAACACCTCGACACAATCTCCTTTTAACCTTCTGCTCTGTAACTGTTGGGTTCATCACTCCCATCCTTTTTTGAACGAGTATGTAAAATTTGCAATCCTCTAGTCCTTTGGTACAGTAGCAACATGGATATGTAATTGGCTGAGCGACAGGAAACACAGAGTAATGGTTAATGGATGTTTTTCAGACTGCAGGAAGGTTTGTAGTGAAGTTTCCCAGAGGTCAGTGTTGGGACCTTGCTCTTCCTGATATATATTAATGACCTGGACCAGGGGTCGCAAAACGTTGATTGCGATTTACTGGAAGCTCGCTGTTGGCTTTTGAGTAGCTGACATAAAATCAATAATTTGTGACGGTAAAAGTAGAATTTAAAAAATGGCCTCTTTCCCAGACTGAAATTTGCGGCATTTTTCGAATTCAAACATTCTGCCTGTTTGACAATTTAAGCCAATGATTTACTCTATTTTCTTGTTCAAGGTCTGCGATTGGTTAAGACATGTGAATGAGAAAAAGGTGACCAATCAGAAGTGGACTCGGGTTTAGAGCGGGTGCAAACTGCGGGAATGAATGGTCCCTGAATGACTGAACTGAAACTAATCAGTTTCATAAACCCTGTCAGTTTCAGTGCAGGAAATACCGTCTCGGGGGAAATAACATCACAAATCATTCTTTGATTCTGAAGAAGGGTCACTGACCTGAAACGTTAATTCTGCTTCTCTCTCCTCAGATGCTGCCAGACCTGCTGAGTATTTCCAGCATTTCTTGTTTTTATATCACAAGTCATTCCATTCTGAAGATGTGATGTTACTTTTCACTGGGAGGGGAGAATCCGCCATCTGAGTAAATCAGCAACTTTATAACATCGTCTGCATATTCAGAAGAGAAACAATGAAAACTCTCGCCATAACCCTGATGCGCTGGAAACGCTAAAATTAAGAGGCTGGAATATTGAAAGAGCATAACGTAAATCATTTACTAATATCTCTAACACATCCCAGCTCCCGTTCCCAGGTCACTGCAGTCCCTATGAGGCGGTGGGTGGCTCTGAAAAGAGTCTTTCTTTAGTGCTTGGGAGAAATGGTTACGTTTTATGACCGCCGAATCCACAGGGAGTGCGACCCTGCTGTTTCAGAGCGGACACCACATGCTTGCATCTTGTGCTGGACCTGCTCAGTGCAGGTGACCACTTCACTGCTCCCTCATTCTCCAGGAAAACCACAAAGATCCTCCCAGGCAGTGAAACTTATCTTCCGAGAATCTCCATAGCAGATTGAAACGGAAAATACAAAGACAGTGAGAAAGATCCAGAGTGATACTTAGCATTAAAACCAAATAAATAAACCGATTCTATAGAGAGATGTTGGTGCAGCTTTTTCAGAGAGATTGTGGGTGGTTCTTAAAAAAGAGCCCTTGTGTTCAGAGTGTTTTTCAGTTCATGGTGGAGGTTTACTTGGAGCTGGTGTACTTGGTCACCGCCTTTGTCCCTTCCAACTTCTAAGTTGAGGCTGTCTAAGTTGAGCACTTTGTTGGGCGGAAATATTTATTCAGGCAGTTTCAACAGCTCAGAGCCAACACTGAGTTAGAAACCAGAAATGGGAGTTCGAGACAGAAACAAGGAAGTTGTTTGGAACCGTTATAAATCTCACTGTTTACAGGCCTCAGCGAGAGCACTGTGTCTAATTCTCAGCTTCACATTTCACCAGGGATGTCAAGGCCTTAGAGAGGGAGCACAGGAGATTTATGAGAATGGTACAAGAGATGTGGGAATTCAGTTAATGTGGAAAGAATATGGGTCTGGGTTCTGTGAAGCTGGGCTCGATCTCAGAACAGAGATATTAATGAGACAGTTAACAGTTGTTTTCAACATTGTGCAGGGTTTTTATAGAGTAAATAAAGAGAAACTGTTTCCAGTGGCAGAAGGGTCCAGAACCAGTGGACACAGAATTGGTAAAAGAATCAGAGAGGGAGATGAGGTGACATTTTTAACGTAACGAGTTACGATGATCAGAGATGCACGCTCCAATCATGCAGTGTCGAATATAACATTGAGAAAGTTAAGATCAGTTTTCCTTCATATTAAATATATTATAATGTAATTATAATACCTATCTATTTAGATATTTCTAAAACAGATGGTGAGAGTTTCTAGAGATACTTAAATAAGAAGTGATAACAAATTGGGCATTGGTCCTGCAGAAAGTGAGTCACGGGAATTAATAATGGAAAATAAGGAGATGGCAGATGAATTCAATAGTTATTTTGCATCGGTTTTCACCATGAAGGATATCAGTAACATCCCAGAAATAGCTGTAAATCAGGAAATGGAAGGGAGGGAGGAATCAAGAAAATTATAATCACCAGGGAAGTGGTAGTGAACAAATTGTTGGAGCTGTGGGCTGACAAGTCCCGGGGTTCTGATGGACTTCATCCTTGGGTCTTAAAAGAAGTGGCGAGTGAGATAGTTGATGCGTTGGTTCTAATTTTCAAAAATTCCCTAGATTTGGGATAATTCCATTAGATTGGAAAATAGCCAATGTAACTCTTTTATTCAAATAGGGAGGGAGACAGAAAGCAGGAAACTACAGGCCAATTAATGTAACACCTGTCAGAGGGAAAATGTTAGAAGCTAATATTAAAGACTTTCTAGCAGGGCACTTAGAAATATTCAAGGGAATCAGGCAGAATCAACATTGTTTTGTGAAAGGGAAATACGTCTAATCAATTTGTTCGAATGGTGTGCCTTATGTTAAGAGAGTTGGCCAAGATCTGGTAAATGGAATAAAAAGTGGAAAAATGTGAAATTGTCCATTTTGTCAGAAATAATAGAAATGAAGCATATTATCTAAATGGTGAGAGATTGCAGAGCTCAGAGATGTCGAGGGATCTGGGTGTCCTAGTACATGAATCACAAAAAGTTAGTATGCAGTTACGGCAATTAATTAGGAAGGCTAATATAATGTTATCATTTATTGTGAGGGGAATTGAATACAAAAGTATGGAGGTTCTGCTTCAATTATGCAGGGAATTGGTGAGACCGCATCTGGAGTACTGTGTACAGTATTGGTCTCCTTATTTAAGGAAGGATGTAAAGGTGTTGAAAGCAGTTCAGAAAAGGTGTCCTAGACTAATACCTGGAATGGGTGGGTTGTTTTCTGAGGAAATGTTGGACAGGCTAGGCTTGTATCCGCTGGAGTTTGAAGAGAACGTGGTGACTTGATTGAAACGGTTAGTAAAGTCATTATTTTTTGTTGAAAAAAATTTTTCAAGGATTTTGTGGTTAAACTGAATAAATGTTGGACCTGGGTATTTTTTTATAAAGGAAGCCATCAACAGGACACCGAGAAAAAGAGCCAGATTGGCAATAGTGTTGCTGGTTGTCACGTGGCTCGGGTTAGTCTTGGAGCAGAAATCCTGGCAACAGGGGCAGAAAAGTTACAAGTGCTCCTTTGATTAGACAAGCCCAGTTGTAAGAGAGTGAACCTGGAATTGGCAGATAACCCGACAAGCTTTCTGGTTATCAGTCTGTGTGTGTGTGGTTTTACCTTCCAGAAGGAGATAAAAGTCAAGTGCTGCTGAAGTGTCAAAAAAGGACAGAAGAAGGACAGAATTCCAAGGAAGAAAAGAAGACTACAACTCAGATCACTTTCCAGCAATTCTCTAAAAGATTCTGAGAAGTCCTTTGTGCCAGTTCATCTTGTTTCCTGTATATGAAGAAAGCCTGCGAAAAAAAATTCTCAATGCCGGCTGAACAGAACTGTTCTAAAGGTCCCGTCTATGTGTGCTCGAAGGTTGGACTTGGTGCCAGTTTTCATGCAGTGTGTTTCATCAGGTTTTTCTTCAGGGATGGGCAAGTGATCTGTCCGGGTGTTTGTTTTTTTGTGTGTAACAGAGCTCTGATCCAAAAATCCCTTTTTATTAGCTTTCGGTTAACCGGTATATCTGTGTCGATTAGTGTGAAGGGACCAAGGTAAAAAGGGACTTTGAAATTTGGTTAAGGTAGAAATGGGACTTTTAAAATTGAATGTTGGATTTTTAAAATTTGATCTGTGATATATTGTTTGACTTCATTACTAGTTAAGACTTGTTATATAATAAAATGTTAATTTTGTTGTTCAGTAAAGAACCCTGGTTGGTGTGTTCTATTCTGGGGAAAAATAATATATCTGATTGACTGTTTCAGTAAGTGGGAAAATGTTTTAAAAAAAATATGTTGTGACCTGTGGAGAAGTGGGACTGAATTAACAGTGCACTCCTCCCGCCTCAGTCGTAACATATTTAATTGGGGGCGCTCTCTTTCCGGGATAAGCCCAACATCGACGGCATACAATTGTAAGTGGGGTAATAATAATTGGGGAAGTTAAAAAAATATGTTGTGACCTGTGGAGAAGTGGGACTGAATTAACAGTGCACTCCTCCCGCCTCAGTCGTAACATATTTAATTGGGGGCTCTCTCTTTCCGGGATAAGCCCAACATCGACGGCGTACAATTGTAAGTGGGGTAACAATAATTGGGAAGGTTAAAAAAATATGTTGTGACCTGTGGAGAAGTGGGACTGAATTAACAGTGCACTCCTCCCGCCTCAGTCGTAACATATTTAATTGGGGGCTCTTTCTTTCCGGGATAAGCCCAACATCGACGGCGTACAATTGTAAGTGGGGTAATAATAATTGGGAAAGTGAAAAAAAATGAATCAGGTTGCTTGTGCAATAGAGTAAAGTTTACACCACCAGAATGTCTTTAACAGTTTCTGTGACTTTTCTGGGGAAGGACATTGTATCCCTAATTGATTTGAGATACTTAAACAAAGTTAAGCTAAAGGATTTGGCAGTCCTGATGGCATTAGAGTTAAAATCAGGTGCTAAGAAAGCAGACATAATTGAAGAAATAGCACACCATTTGAAACTGGAAGAAGAAGAAAGCAAACCAGGGAGTAGTGCAGTTAAACTCGCTAAAGTTCAGTTCAAACTGAAAAAAACTTGAGTTTGAAGAAGAATTGACAATGAAAAGACTTGAACTTGAGGAAAAGGAAAGGGAAAGAGAAGGAGAAAGGAAATACCAGATTAGAAAGCTGGAACTAAGTCAAAAGAGTGGTGTTGATACCAGTGGAGATTCTGATGAGGAAGAATCTGAATCCAGCCCAGGACCAAGTGAAAAGCTGTTTAAATTTATACAAGCTGTCCCTAAATTTGAGGGAAGGGATGTAGAGGCATTTTTCATTTCTTTAGAAAAGATAGGCAAAGAAATGAAATGGCCAAAGGAAAGCTGGACACTGCTTATGCAAAGCAGGTTGATGGGCAGAGTTTATGAAGTTTATGCCATGCTTTCTGAGCAGGTTTCTGCAGTTTGAGATGGCAAAAAAAGGCTATTCTCACTGCATATGAGTTAGTTCCTGAAGCTTATCGACAGAAATTTAAAAACCTCCTGAGATTATCTGGGCAGACTTATATAGAATTTGAGAGGGTAAAACAAATTAATTTTGATTGTTGGATATGGGCACTAAAGATGGAAACCAAGTATGAGAAACTTAGTGAATTAATTCTCCTGAAAGAATTGAAAAATTCACTCCCTCTGTTAGTAAGAACCCATGTAGAGAACCAGAAGGTTTCAAATGTCAGACAGGCAGCGGAAATTGCTGATGATTATGTGCTTGTGTATAAACCTAAGCCCTTTGTCCATCACCCCCACAAACCCGAGAAGGATAGAAGGCAGGAGAAAGGAAGGCAAGTAGCCGGGGATGGGAATGGATAGCTGGGAACGCCCTGGGATTTCCTTTTAAGGCCAGAAAGGAAGGTGCTGAAGGTGGAAGTGAGGTCCGCAAGCCAATGTTACCATTGTCACAAGGTGGGTCATCTCCGTGCAGAATGCTGGAAGTTTCGGGGAAGGTCCATGGGACTTCTTGGGGTGCACAAAGCCAAGGCAGTGAAAAGGCCCCTGACCAAGAGTATGACAGATCAGGCTGTAGCTGTAACTGTAGCTGTAAGGCCAGGTACAAAAACCACTGTGAGTGTAGGGGTTGTGAATAAGATACCTGAGAGTTATAGGGAATTCTTGTCAAAAGGAAAAGTAACTCCTTATCCCTCAAGTGAGGAAGGTAAACATATAGTTTTACTTAGCGATGCAGGAGCCACCCAAACTCTTTTGCTGGAGAAAGGAATACATTTCCACCAGCGAGTGTACTGAATGCTAAGGTTTTAGTGAATGGTATTGGTGGTGAGTATATACCCATACCTTTGTATTGGGTGCAGACAGAATGTGACATAATGACTGGAACGGTAACTGTAGGAGTTGTCCATAGTTTGCCAGTATACGGAGTTGACCTACTCCTGAGGAGTGATTTGGCTGGAGGGAAGGCAGTAGCTTCTCCAGTAATCACGGAAAAACCATGTGAAGTTAAAGAGATGGATCAGTTAGAGGAAAAAGTTTCCAGGAATTTTTCCTTTATGTGTATTAACCCGATCAATGGCTAAATAAGTTCCATTGTCAGGGGTAAAATTGAATATCTGGAACATTCTTTGGGTATTTAGGCAATCCAAAGGAAATAGTTTAATAAGTTTTCTTAGATCACAGCTCAGCAAGCTGATCCAGATTTGAAGAAGGTGGCACAATCAACTCTAACAGAAACTGAGGCAAAAAGAGTTCCAGAAAGTGATTATATTGAAAATAGGACTCTGATGAGATAGTGGAGACCTCCTCATAGACCTATGCACGAAGACTGCACAGTTGTTCGTCAGATAGTGGTACCGCTAAAGTATCACCAGGAACTATTAAGGTTAGCGCATGGGATTCCTCCAGCGGGACATGTGGGGATCGGGAAGACCAAAGCACATATCAGTCAACATTGGGCTGGGATTTAACATCCCCCCGATGTCAGGGATTGTGGTGGGGGGGGCCAGAAAGTACCTCTGGGAGAGGCCTCGCCCCATATTACTGGCGGCGGCAAACCCTTGTGGTGGCCCCCTCGTCACTTGGCAATGGGAACCCAATTAAAATATTTAAATTTATTTAAATTACATGAATAAAGACCAACCTGATGCAATGACCGTCAGGCTCCAATATTCCGGCCAGTTGCGGGAATGACAGTGCCTTTGGAGCTCCGTTCAGATATCCGAGGTGGAACACTGGTGGGGAGTGGGGAGGAGTGAAATTTTCAGGGTGGGAGGGGGAGCGGGGAAAACTCTTACTGTTGTTGAGGGGATGGTGGGAAGGGGTTGAAAGTTAAAGTGAAGAAAGTTCAGGAGGAAAAGGTCAGGATCGAGAGTTGACTTTTTTAGGGGGGAGAGGGCAATTAATAAATTGAGTAGTCATTTGAGGGGGTGGGAGAGGGGATTGAAACTGCTAATAAAGTTTTACATTTATATTTTAAAGACCTGCAACTTTAAAAATTTAAATGAACCTGAAGGGTTTGAAATCCCTTTAAAAATGGCGCCGGTGCCTGCGTCACCGCGGGCAGGCGTTCAGCCCCCTATATGTAAATGAGCTGTGACGATAGTTAGCGCAGTGGCTCAGCAGTGCACATCTTGCACGTGCACCGTGCCGTTTTTGAAGATCACTGCCGAGCTGGAAATGTTCAGTCCATTATTACTGACCAAGTCTTTCCAAGGACGTGGTGCTGTTTTGTAAAACCTGCCATACAGGACAGATTGTGGAAAAACCGCAACCTGTCACAAAACCAGCATCTCTAATTCCCATACAGGTTTTTGAGGAACCATTTAGTCAGGTGTTGGTAGACTGTGTAGGACTCTTACAGAAAACAAAAGCTGGATACTGATATATACTCACTTTCATGGATATGGTTACTCAGCTTCCAGAGGCCATTCCCTTCAGAACAATTTCTGCGAGGGTGCTGGCAGAGAAGCAGGGCTGCATTTTATCGGCTCGCTGCTGAGAACAGTGGCAAGCTTGAAAATGTGCACGGCGCACGCACGAGACGTGTGCCACGAAGCCGCCGCGATGTTACACGCTGCTGCTCAGTAACATGGAGCGCCCGCCCCAATGACATAAAAGGGGTTGGTTCTCCGTCCACGGCAATGGCGTCCGGCTACACCGCACAGGCGCCGGTGCCATTTTTAATGGGTTTCAGGCTCTGACCACTAATTTAAATTTTTAAAGAGAACAGCACATTTAATTTAAGTAAAAACAGTCAATTAATCATTAAAGCCCCTCTTCAAGCCCCCAATGATCAAACAAGATATTTATTTCCCTCTCCCCGCCTACAAACCATTTTTTCCAGTTCCGACCTTTCACCCCCAAACTTTATAATCTTTGCCCTTCAACCCTTTCCCACCATCCCCTCAGCCAGTCAAAACAGTTTTCTCTGCTTCCCCTGCATCCCGCCCTGAAAATTTCACTCCTCCCCCCTCCCCATCAGTGTCACGCGTCGTATCTCCGAACGGAGCTCTGAAGATGTGGGAGTTCCAGACAGCGGCCGGAATATCAGGGTGGGATGGCCACTGCTACCAGGTGAGTCATTATTCTTTAATTGTAATATTATTTGCATATTCAGATGAAGGCTCTGCCGCTGAGTGGCTGGGGGGGCCGCACCGAGGCCCCACCGCTGCCAGTAAAATGCAGCAGGGTCATACCGGCGTTGGGAGTCGTGGCGGGCTTATCCTGGAAGAATTTTCCGGGCCCCCCCCGCTGCGACCCCCAACGTCGGAGGGCTGGTAAATTTCAGCCCGTTAAGCCAGTTCTTCACTAAATATGGATTACTGATTGAGGTCCAGTCAGATCAAGGTTCCAATGTCATGTCCAGAATTTTTTATGAAGTTATGGATATAACACAGTTAAAGTCTTCAGCATTCCACCTACAGACACAGGGAGCTTTAGAGAGGTACCATCAGACCCTCAAAACAATGGTCAGGGCATATTGTCATAAATATCCCCATGATTGGAATAAAGGACTAGAATTTCTTTTGTTTGCCACAAGGGATTCACCTACAGGGTTTCGTCCTTTTGAATTAGTTTATGGACATGAGATAAGAGGTCCTCTAAATTAATTAAAGAAAGATTTTTGGGACAGAGGGATGAATCTTCTGTCTCAGATTGTGTATCCGTGTTCCAGGAATGGCTCACGAGAGCCTGCAAAGTGGCTCAGGAACACCTTAACGCTTCCCCAGCAACAATGAAGAAATGGGCAGACAAGCATGCGAAAACCCAAATGTTTCGGCCAGGGGATGAAATGTTGGTATTGATGCCTTTACAGGCCGAACCATTGAAAGCACGGTTCAGTGATCCATATAAAGTGGTCAAGAGAATTGGTGAAGTAAATTATTTGATTGACACCCCAGATCACCGGAAAAAGAATCGGCTGTGCATTATCAATATGTAAAAATATTATCACCGGGAGGAGGATAAGCGAACTCAGGAATGTCAGGTATTGGGGACAGTGAAGGATGAAAGGGATAGTGAGGATGAGGCAGGAGGCCTAGACAATTCTCAGATTGAACCTCCTGCTATCCGGTTAGCTAATACTGAATTGCTCGGGAGATTGGACACGATGGGCTGAATTTTAAGAACACATTGCAAACTGCGGCAGCGCGCTCTGAAGTTGGAATTTCACCCGTGCAGAGCGGCCCCCGCTCAGCTGCTACGTTATTTCACGTGGGGATCATTTAGATGCAGGGTGTGGAACGGCTGCTCCCGATAACATAGAGGGGGCGACCGCTCCATCCCCAGTAATGGTGTCATTTGCTGACACCATCTATCAAGGGTTTCAGGCCCTTTAGGTGTATTTGCATTTTTAAAGTCAAACAATGTGGAGACGTTCAGTTAAACATGAATGACATTTTCACTCCCCTCACTCACACTCCAAGGAAGAATCGACCCATTAATTGCTCATTACCCCTAAAAAAACCTTTGTGCAGATCCCGACCTCTCCCCCCGCCCCCGATCTTTAACAACATTAAACCTTAATCCCTTCCCATCATCCTCCCCCCCACCAATCAAAAGAGTTTTACCTACTCCGCAACCCCCCACCCAGAGAATTACACTCCTTGCCCCTCCCCACCAGTGTCTCGCCTCGGTTTTCCAAATGGGATTCGAAGCTGCGGGACGGCCGCTGTTCCAGGTAAGTTGATTAACATGCATTTGAATTAATCTCATTACATCACCGTCCAGCAGGGTGGGGGGCGGGGAGGTGGGGGCCACACCGAGACCTAACAAGGCAACTCACAGAGTTTAAAAGCGTCTCTCGGGACAAGCCAGGATCTGCAACCTTAGCCACACATGATGTGTATAAAGTGGAATCCATTCCGATAAAACAACATCCTTATTGCTTATGCCCAGAGAAACAGACCCAGGTAAAAGCAGAAATCCAATACATGCTGGAGAGCTCCTGGCAGAGAGGTCAGTTACCGGGGGCACAGATTTAAGGTGATTGGGAGAAGGATTAGAGGTGACATGAGGAAAACCTTTTTCACCCAGAGGGTGGTGGGTGTCTGGAATTCACTGCCAGGTATGGTGGTGGAGGCAGAAACCCTCAACTCATTTAAAAGTTACCTCAATATGCACCTGATTTGCTGTAACCTGAAAGGCTGAGGACCAGCTGCTGGAAGGTTGGATAAGATTGGGAGGCCAGATTTTTTGGGCGGTGCAGAAATGACGGGCTGAATGGCCTCCTTCTGTGTCATAACTTTTCTATGTTTCTAACTACCTAATGGAACCCAGTCAAAGCAGCTGGAGTTCACCAGTTGTATTAGTGCCTAAACCTAATGGTTCAACCAGACCTTTCATAGACTATAGAAAACTTAATGCGATAACAAAGACAGGCTCCGACACAATTCTTCGATTAGAACAACAGAGGGCGGTTCTGATTGGAAAGTTGCAGTCGGCTGATTTGGTGACAGTCTTGTTGAAAAATTTAAGATTAGAATGCCAGACTAGAGAGACAGAGAGAGAGGAGCACGGCCCGAGGAGCAAAGGTTTAAAAAGCGCGCCAATTCACAGAGTCACAGAGAGAGAGAGAGGGAGGGAGAGAGAGAGGGAGGGAGAGAGGGAGGGAGGGAGGAGCACGGCCCAAGCAGTGGAGGTTTAAAAAGCACGCCAATTCACAGAGTCGGAGAGAGAGAGAGAGGAGCACGGCCCGAGGAGCAGAGGTTTAAAAAGCGCGCCAATTCAGAGTCGGAGACAGAGAGAGCGAAAGAGAGAGGGAGGAGCACGGCCCAAGCAGTGGAGGTTTAAAAAGCGCGCCAATTCACAGAGTCGGAGACAGAGAGAGAGAGGGAGGAGCACGGCCCAAGCAGTGGATGTTTAAAAAGCGCGCCAATTCACAGAGTCGGAGACAGAGAGAGAGAGGGAGGAGCACGGCCCAAGCAGTGGATGTTTAAAAAGCGCGCCAATTCACAGAGTCGGAGACAGAGAGAGAGAGGGAGGAGCACGGCCCAAGCAGTGGAGGTTTAAAAAGCGCGCCAATTCACAGAGTCGGAGAGAGAGAGGAGCACGGCCCAAGCAGTGGATGTTTAAAAAGCGCGCCAATTCACAGAGTCGGAGACAGAGAGAGAGAGAGGAAAACGGCCCAAGGAGCAAATGTTTAAAAAGCGCGCCAATTCAGAGTCGGAGACAGAGAGAGCGAAAGAGAGAGAGAGGAGCACGGCCCAAGCAGTGGATGTTTAAAAAGCGCGCCAATTCAGAGTCGGAGACAGAGAGAGAGAGGGAGGAGCACGGCCCAAGGAGCAAATGTTTAAAAAGCGCGCCAATTCACAGAGTCGGAGACAGAGAGAGTGAGGGAGGAGCACGGCCCAAGGAGCAAATGTTTAAAAAGCGCGCCAATTCACAGAGTCGGAGACAGAGAGAGAGAGGGAGGAGCACGGCCCAAGGAGCAAATGTTTAAAAAGCGCGCCAATTCAGAGTCGGAGACAGAGAGAGAGAGAGAGAGAGAGAGAGGAGAACGGCCCAAGGAGCAAATGTTTAAAAAGCGCGCCAATTCACAGAGTCGGAGACAGAGAGAGAGGAGCACGGCCCAAGCAGTGGATGTTTAAAAAGCGCGCCAATTCACAGAGTCGGACAGAGAGAGAGGGAGGAGCACGGCCCAAGCAGTGGATGTTTAAAAAGCGCGCCAATTCACAGAGTCGGAGACAGAGAGAGGGAGGAGCACGGCCCAAGCAGTGGATGTTTAAAAAGCGCGCCAATTCACAGAGTCGGAGACAGAGAGAGAGGGAGGAGCACGGCCCAAGCAGTGGATGTTTAAAAAGCGCGCCAATTCACAGAGTCGGAGACAGAGAGAGAGGGGGAGGAGCACGGCCCAAGCAGTGGATGTTTAAAAAGCGCGCCAATTCAGAGTCGGAGACAGAGAGAGAGAGGAGCACGGCCCAAGGAGCAAATGTTTAAAAAGTGCGCCAATTCACAGAGTCGGAGACAGAGAGAGAGAGAGGAGCACGGCCCAAGCAGTGGATGTTTAAAAAGCGCGCCAATTCACAGAGTCGGAGAGAGAGAGAGGAGCACGGCCCAAGCAGTGGATGTTTAAAAAGCGCGCCAATTCACAGAGTCGGAGACAGAGAGAGAGAGGGAGGAGCACGGCCCAAGGAGCAAATGTTTAAAAAGCGCGCCAATTCACAGAGTCGGAGACAGAGAGAGAGAGGGAGGAGCACGGCCCAAGCAGTGGATGTTTAAAAAGCGCGCCAATTCACAGAGTCGGAGACAGAGAGAGAGAGAGAGAGAGGAGCACGGCCCAAGCAGTGGAGGTTTAAAAAGCGCGCCAATTCACAGAGTCGGAGACAGAGAGAGAGAGAGGGAGGAGCACGGCCCAAGCAGTGGATGTTTAAAAAGCGCGCCAATTCACAGAGTCGGAGACAGAGAGAGAGGGGGAGGAGCACGGCCCAAGGAGCAAATGTTTAAAAAGCGCGCCAATTCACAGAGTCGGAGACAGAGAGAGAGGGGGAGGAGCACGGCCCAAGCAGTGGAGGTTTAAAAAGCGCGCCAATTCACAGAGTCGGAGACAGAGAGAGAGGGGGAGGAGCACGACCCAAGCAGTGGAGGTTTAAAAAGCGCGCCAATTCACAGAGTCGGAGACAGAGAGGGGGAGGAGCACGGCCCAAGCAGTGGATGTTTAAAAAGCGCGCCAATTCACAGAGTCGGAGACAGAGAGAGAGAGAGGGAGGAGCACGGCCCAAGCAGTGGATGTTTAAAAAGCGCGCCAATTCACAGAGTCGGAGACAGAGAGAGAGAGGGAGGAGCACGGCCCAAGCAGTGGATGTTTAAAAAGCGCGCCAATTCACAGAGTCGGAGACAGAGAGAGAGAGGGAGGAGCACGACCCAAGCAGTGGAGGTTTAAAAAGCGCGCCAATTCACAGAGTCGGAGACAGAGAGAGAGGGGGAGGAGCACGACCCAAGCAGTGGAGGTTTAAAAAGCGCGCCAATTCACAGAGTCGGAGACAGAGAGAGAGGGGGAGGAGCACGGCCCAAGCAGTGGATGTTTAAAAAGCGCGCCAATTCACAGAGTCGGAGACAGAGAGAGAGAGGGAGGAGCACGGCCCAAGCAGTGGATGTTTAAAAAGCGCGCCAATTCACAGAGTCGGAGACAGAGAGAGAGAGGGAGGAGCACGGCCCAAGCAGTGGATGTTTAAAAAGCGCGCCAATTCACAGAGTCGGAGACAGAGAGAGAGAGGGAGGAGCACGACGGGAGCAGCAGGAGAGGAGCAGGGGAAAAAAAAAATCAAAAGGTGACATCAGAGTGACGTCACAATCAACAGAGAGCGCAAGGAAGAATCTACCTGTTGGTGAGTATCTGATAAGTGATTAAAGTCCATTCTCCTCCTAACGTTTAAAGTAATAAAGGAACTAGTGGTAAGCTTAATAATAGATATTACAAAAAATAAATAAATAAATAATTGAATAAAATAATTAAGTATTTAATAAAAACACATTAAGGATGGCAGGACAGGTGATGTGTCACAGCTGCAGCATGTGGAAGCTCCTGGATGCCAGTGTGATCCAGGGCAAACACGTCTGCAGTAAATGTTTGCGGATCGAAGAGCTTCGGCTCAGGGTCATTGGAGTTCCAGCTGCAGACACTGCGACACATCAGGGAGGGGGAAAGTAACCTGGACATTTTGTACCAGGAGACGGTCACACCCCTTACAATAGGGTCTTCTGATTTGGTCAGTGTTCAGGGACAGGAGAGTGCGGCTGCAACTGAGACAGGTAAGGTGACCCAGAGGGCAGGAGCCTCAGCCTCTGCGATTGTCCAACAGGTTTGAGGTTCTTTCAGTTTGTTTGGATGAGAGTGGGGGCTGCAGGGTGGATGAGCAACATGACCATGGCACCATGATACAGGAAACCATTCAAGTGGAAGGAGAAAAAAGGAATGTAGTGGTAGTAGGCGACAGTATAGTTAAGGGGATTGACACTGTTCTCTGCAGCAAAGAGCGAGAGTCCAGACGGCTGTGTTGCCCGATGCCAGGGTTCGGGACATCTGCTCACGGCTGGAGAGGAACTTACAGTAGGAGGGAGCATTTAGGAAGGACTGTTAATTTATGTTGTTATTAGCGCAGTAGAGAGGGATGACCTAAGTTCAGGAGACTAGGATGTAGAAGCAGTTTGGGTCGAGAGGAGTAATCATAAAGACAAGAAGCCACTTGTGGGAGTGGTGCACAGGCCACCTAACATTAACAACACTGTGAGACGGGGTATAAAGGAAGAAATAATGGCAGCTTGTCAGAAAGGTACAGCAATAATTATGGGGGATTTTAACCTATATATAGACTGGAAAAATCAGATGGAACAAAAGTAGCCTAGATGAGGAGTAGATAGAATGTTTTCAGGATTATTTCTTGAAACAATACATTCTGGAGCCAACCAGAGAGCAGACTATACTAGATCTGGTATTGTGCAACGAGACAGGAATAATGAATAACCTCATAGTTAAGGCAGCCCTAGGGAGCAGCGATCACAATATGATTGAATTTTACATTCAGTTTGAGGGAGAGAAGAATGGGTCCAAGACTAGTATTTTAAACTTAAATAAGGGCAATTATGAGCGCATGAAAGCAGAGCTAGCTAAAGTGAACTGGCAAATCAGGTTAAGGGATAGGTCAATAGTGATGCAGTGGCAGACATTTAAGGGGATATTTCAGAATACACAGAATAGATACATTGCAACGAGAAAGAAAAATTCCAGGGGTGGGACGCGCCATCCGTGGTTAACTAAAACAGTTAAAGATAGTATCAAACTTAAAGAAAAAGCCTATAATTGCGCAAAGATGGGAGGCAGGTCAGAAGATTGGACAGAATATAAAAAACAGAAAAGAAGGTAAAATTAGAGTACGAGAGAAAGCTAGCTAGAAATATAAAGACAGATAGTAAGAGTTTCTACAGATATTTTTAAAAAAAGAGTTAACAAAGTGAGTGTTGATTCTGGGGAATTAATAATGGATAATTAGGAGATGGCAGATGAACTGAACAGATATATTGCAATTGTCTTCACTACTGAGGATACAAGTAACATCCCAGTATTAGCTGTAAGTCAGGAAATGGGAGGGAGGGAGGAACTCAAGAAAATTACAATCACCAGGGAAGTGGTACTGAACAAATTGTTGGAGCTGCGGGCTGACAAGCCCTCGGTTCCTGATGAACTTCATCCCCGGGTGTTAAAAGATGTGGCTAATGAGATAGTTGATGCGTTGGTTTTAATTTTCCAAAATTCCCTAGATTCGGGGAAGGTTCCTTCAGATTGGAAAATAGCGAATCGAACTCCTTTATTCAAAAAGGGAGGGAGACAGAAAGCAGGAAATTACAGGCCAGTTAGCTTAACATCTGTCTTAGGGAAAATGCTAGTAGCTATAATTAATTGTTATAGCAGGGCATTTAGAAAAGATCAAGGTAATCAGGCAGAGTCAATATGGCTTTGTGAAAGGGAAATCATGTTTAACCAATTTATTGGAGTTCTTTGAGGGAGTTACATGTGCTATGGAATAAAGGGGAACTGGTGGATATATTGTACTTAGATTTCCAGAAGGCATTTGATAAGGTGCCACATCAAAGGTTATTGCAGAACATAAAAGCTCATGGTGTAGGGGGTAACATATTGGCATGGATAGAAGACTGGCCAGCTAGCAGGAAACAGTAGGCATAAATGGGTAATTTTCTGGTTGGCAAGATGTAACAAGTGATGTGCCATACGGATCTGTGCTGGGGCCTCAACTTTTACAAATTATTTAAATGTCTTAGATGAAGGGACCGAAGGTATGGTTGCCAAATTTGTTGATGACACAAAGATAGGTCACAAAGTAACTTGTGAAGAAGACATAAGGAGGCTACAAAGGAATATAGATAGGTCAAGAGAGTGGGCAAAGACCTGGCAAATGGAGTATAATGTGGGAAAGTGGGAAATTGTCCACTTTGGCCGGAAGAATAAAAAAGAAGCATATTATCTAAATGGCGAACGCTTGCAGAGCTCTGAGATGCAGAGGGATCTGGTTGTCCTGGTGCATGAATCGCAAAAGGTTAGTATGCAGGTACAGCATGTAATTAGAAAAGATTACAGAATGTTATCGTTTATTGTGAGGGGAATTGAATACAAAAGTAGGTAGGTTATGATTCAGCTATACAGAGCATTGGTGAGACCAGATCCGGAGTACTGTGTACAGTACTGGTCTCCTTATTTAAGGAAGGATGTAAATGCGTTGAAGGCAGTGCAGAGAAAGTTTACTTGATTGATACCTGGAATGAGCAGGTTGTCTTATGAGGAAAGGTTGGACAGACTGGACCCGTTTTCACTGGAGTTTAGAAGAGTGAGGGGAGACTTGATTGAAGTTTATAAGATCCTGAACAGTCTTGACAAGGTGGATGTGGAGAGGATGTTTCCTCTTATGGGGGAGTCCAAAACGAAGAGGCACTGTTTTAAAATTAGGGGTCACCCTTTTAAGACAGAGATGAAGAGAAATTTTTTCTCTCAGAGGGTTGTGCGACTTTGGAACTCTGCCTCAGAAGGTGGTGGAGGCGGGGCCATTGAATATTTTTAAGGTGGAGGTAGATAGATTCTTGTTAGGCAAGGGAATCAAAGGTTATCAGGTGTAGATGGGAGTGTGTGGAATTCGAAACACAAACAGATCAGCCATGATCTTATTGAATGGCAGAGCAGGCTCGATGGGCCTAATGGCCTACTTCTGCTCCTAATTCATATGGTCTTATGGAAAGGATGTTTCCACTTGGGGGGAGAATCTAGAATTAGGGGTCACTGTTTAAAAATAAGTGGTCGCCCATTTAGGACAGAGATGAGGAAAATTTTTTTCTCTCAGATGCTCGTGAGTCTTTGGAATTCTCTTCCTCAAAAGGCGCCAGAAGCAGAGTCTTTGAAAAATTTTTAAGGCAGAGATAGATAGATTCTTGATAAGCAATGGGTAAAAAGTTATCAGGGGTTGGTGGGATTGTGGAGTTGAGGTGACAATCAGATCAGCCATGATCTTGTTGAATGACGGAGCAGGCTCGAGGGGTTGAATCGCGTAAAAAAGTTCTTCCTTCCCTGAATCTTGTAGACCCAGTAAAAACACATATAACAAAAACACATAAAAACTTAGCTAAAACAAAGGGGCTAGTCACACAACAATAAATAATGTGTTAAAGCATAGGGAGGATGAGTAGAAAGGGGCCACAGAACACAGATGGCTGAGGAATTGTAAACAGTATAGATAGGACATATTACCAGACCCTGTCTTTGCATGTAGCAGATAAAGGGAGTGGTCATGGATACCAGATAAGATTTGATTCATCGTCGATAATGGGAAATTGTGACGTTTTGAACAGGTTGTCACTGAGCCAAATAAGGAATTATCATTATGTCAGTATACCAGACCCCTATGCATAAGAGGGGCGGGTCTTGGAAACAAGATTTAACCCCTGACTGAAACTGAGGAAGGTACGAGAACCCTGGGGAAGAACACTCGAAGATACCCTGAGCCAAGGGCTCAGAGAACAGAAGAGCAGCCGCAAGTCCGAGACTGATCACCTCGTGTCTTGACGGGTAGAATACTGTACAAGTAGTGAGAGCTTGTACTTTGATGATTTAGTGTGTGAATAAAATATTCATATACCTTTCACCAATCGGATTCTGTGGATTGTTTAAGAGTAAGTCCATATTCGGCACAACATAATTGGTGCCCGAACAGGGACTCGATTGTAGTGCTATTTCAAGTTATTTTGAATCGCCTCACTGAGTTTGAAGTAAATTATGAACAAAGTTACGAGTCTGCCGGATTGGATTGGTGAAACTTTGAGTAATTATGGCCCTGACCAGGCCAGAGTGGGAGTTGGAGCTCTGGAAATATTTGAAGGGCAAGTGGCCCTCGTGGGGAGAGTTTGCAGTTAAACAGTACACGGGCCAGGGGTCCGTTGGGGTACAGCATTGGGAGGATGCACGTACCCACCAAACCAAAAGGGCACCTAAGTTAGTGAAAGTCACTGCTATAGTGTCTTGTATGAGGGAATTAGATGAAAAAGAAAGTGAAGTTGAAAGATTGAAGCAGGAGTTGCGAAAGTCAGAAAAAGAAAAGAATGAGTGGCGTGATAGGGCCCTGAAGGCAGAGTCAGTTAGTACAGCACAGGTGGTGCATTTACGTCAATTCCAGTCTCAAGCTGAAACGGCTGAGTACAGTCGCAGTAAGGCTGAGAGGGAAGTGGACAAGGCAAAGGAACAGCTGACAAGAGCGGAACAGAAATGCTCTGACTTACAGACCGCAATGACAGTTATGCATCGCTCCCAGACGGAGCGAGCGTACCAGTCAGCGAAACATACCAAATGTCAGCAGGAGATAAGTAAACTACAGTCTGAACTCTTCACGCAAAGGGGTATAACAAGCACGTTTGCGGATAGGGAGGATGATGACAATGACGACATTAATTGGACCGACTTGGCAGACCAGGTCAGTAGGTACCATAACGATGAAAACGGTTCATGGGATGATCTACCTCCCGAACCGCCTGAACCCCACCCTGGCCTTACCCATGGCACCATTGATAACTAGGCGAGCAGACGGGGTCCAAGGGGGGCAGACACTAACATATACTATTCCGTATTATATCACTCAATTGGCAGAAATGCAGAAGGAGGTCCCTAAGTATGATGGAGAAGGGGACCCGTACGTTACCTTTGCAGCTATAACCCATTTACGGGCTCTACACGGATTGGACAATAGAGAGGAGGTTAAACTATTGGGAATGTGTTCAGATCCCATACTCTGCATTTCCACAAGCACAACAAGGGAACGAGGGTACCCAAGATGGAATGAAGGCAGCAATATTGGCAGCATCAGGGTGTAATAAAGGGGATCCCACAGAAGGCTTGTATAACTGCCAGCAGGGGTCGAATGAGCATCCGATGGCATTTGTCAATCGATTATGGAATAATTTCAATGGAGTTTATGGGCCCGGACGAGACAGAACTAATCTTGGGAATAATACATCCAGATGAGTGAGCACGTTGATAGCTCATTCTAATGAGAGTAGTCAGAATGCATGTGAGAGTTATGATCCGGAAGACCAAACCCACACTGAACAGTGGGCTCTCCGACATATGACCCGTGTATGGGAAAGAGGCCTGGGAAAATGGGAAAAAGATAAAGACAAGGGAAAGGACAAAATCAGTGCCTTTCACCCGAGGGGCCCGGGAACAGGACAGAGAAACGAGGGGCCCAGGAAAGATCGAGGTAGCACAGCTAGGGTACCACCACCACCCACTGATGAAGAACAAGTAGGGCAAGGTAGAGCGATGGCCAGAAACAATTCCCCCCTGCTCATAATCGGCAGATGTTTTAATTGCGGGATGCAAGGACATTTCGTTCGTGATTGTAATGCACCCCGGCGGCATATAAGGGAAGGAGAACCAGGAGTACCGTCCCTTTACCCTCCATTGCCTTTGGAAGGGGCCAGGAGACCGGTGACTCAGCAGCAGGAGCGCGAGGGTGGTCGATATCATCCTATGGCTCCTGTTAGTGAAATCCGGAGAAGGGCTGGACAGAAGGAAGGGTTAACCAAGTCAGTCACCAGGAATTCTGATCTAGATACCGATTGGGAAGATTGATGGTGTCAGGCCTCGGTGGAGTGGGTTTGCAAAGGGGGGTGGGATCCGTTTGGGCGACCGGTGGTGAAAAGTGAGGTAGGAGACCACCTCACTATGTTTTTGTGGGATACCAGTGGCTCCCGGATGGTCCTGAACCAATTTAAAGGAACGGACTTCTCTTGGCATACCCAGAATAAAGTGATGTTAAGTGGCTTTACAGGCCATGTTCAAACAGGGATTGAAACTAAACCATTACTATTCAGATTTGGAAATTATTGTTTCAACCACACATATATTAAAGCTCTGAGATCATTTTTAGGCCTCGTTGGGTATTGCAGGAACCATATTGATGGATTTGCCTTAAAGGCAGCCCCTTTATATGATCTCCTGAAAAAGAACTCCGAGTGGGTATGGACACCAGAGTGTACATCAGCAGTTGCAGAATGAAAACAGGCACTAGCCACAGCCCCGGGGCTACAGGTGCCGGACCCATCCCGACCCTTTGCCCTCGAGGTTGCTACCACAGATATTACCTTATCAGCAGTATTGCTTCAGGAAAAACATGGTCGATTTTGTCCGGTGGCATATGCGTCTCGCTTGTTAACATCAGTAGAACAAGCTTTTACAGTGTATGCAAAGCATTTGCTGGCCGTCTTCTGGGCAGTTCAACATTTTACTTATATTGTCAGCCTCTACCCCATAACTATTCTAACTGAACACATGCCTATCTAGTTGTTACTGTTAGTCAGAATCGTATTGCTCGGTGGACTTTATTCTTGCAAGGCAGAGACATTTCAGTAAAAAAGGCAAGAACTACTCCGTGCCTGGCAGATAATTTAATCTACCAGGGCAAAGCCCATGAGTGTCAGGTTTTGATAGCAAAAGCCCTCAAAGGACCTTTTGTGTCAAAATCATTGGGGGGTGTACATGGGAAAGAGCCAGAAATCTGTAACAGTTTAACTGAGTACCTACCTCTGTGGGAAGCAAGCGGTTTTGTGTCGGCAAATGGAAAACCTTTGCCGTCTGCCCTCTTACTGCAGAGGATATTAAATGCAGCAAGAAAAGGGGAAGGTCAGTACGGGATCATTAAAGTAAAGGCTCATAGCAAAGAGAGTCCCGAGGGAAATAAGAGGGCCGATGAGTTAGCAAAGATGGGAGCGAATCAGGGAAATATTGGGATCCAAGGGGAGATGACACGAACCCCATTACTGCAGTGATAGTTTCCCAGCTTAAGATTGAAGAGCTGGTAGAGGCACAGAGCCAAGATCCCATACTAAAACAGATACAGAAGGGAGAGAAATGGCCAGAAGAGTATTCTAGATGGAAGTCAAAGATACAGACAGAGACAGGAGTGGTACTGAAGGAAGGAAAATATGTAATGCCGATCCAGGATAGAAATCAAATAATTTATCAGTGTCATGATGTACAAGGACACCAAGGGATGGAGCTACAGAAGGTCAAATAAAGGAATTGTGTTGGTGGCCAGGAATGGGGGGAGATGTGAAGCATTATGTGGAAAACTGTTTGATTTGTGCTCAAAATAATCCAGACCAGTACACACAGAAAGGAGAATTACGACACAAACGTCCGGCAGAAGGGCCATGGACGAATCTGCAGATTGATTATGTGGGGCTATTGCCTCCATGCAGGGGAGGATTTAAATAGGTATTGGTGATTCTTGATACTTCCACTAAATGGGTTGAGGCTTTTCCCACAAAGACTAACACAGCATGGGTAACTGCTGATATTTTAGTGCAGCATGTTTTTACTCGATGGGGGTTGCCTCGAAGCATAGAATCAGATTAAGGGTCTCACTTCACTGCTGAAGTGATGCAGAGTGTGATGACTATGTTGGGGATTGATCAGAAATTCCATATAGCCTATCGCCGCCCTCAGTCAAGTGGGATTGTAGAAAGAATGAACAGGACTTTAAAGGGAATGTTGAGAAAGACAGTGCAGCAAAATAATTCCACCTGGTATAAGGTCCTACCCTATGTCCTGATGGTAATTAGAAACACAGTATCCAGCTCTAATGACGGGACGACAAATGCGAGGATAGAAACATTATTGGGGTTAGATCTTTCTGAACCTGAGATAACTGCCCTAACCCGTGAGAAATTTATGAATCAGTTATTGGAGCACTTGCGGGCAACTCAGAAGATAGCAGCGGAAACGAAAACAGAGTAAGGCATATTTTAATGGAAAGATAAAGATGGTAGAACTAGATGTGAGGCAACAAGTTATCATCCGAATCCAACAGGCAGGAACTTTCCAAAATACGTTGGGCCATACCATATTATGGATAAAGCCAGCCCGTCGGTGTACAAGGTAATGATGGAGAAGGACAGGGCACGCTGGTACCATGTGAACCAACTTAAACTATTCGGAAAACAGAATAGCCATCAACTCCATGTACAGTTAGACACACTCGGAGAGATAGAGATCGGGCAAGTGGGAAACGCTCCCGCCCATGGAGGAACGGACAGGATCAGAGTCCTCAGTTCTTAGAGGATGATATGGAAAACTTAAGTTTTGCATTCCAGAGAATGTTTCTAGAGGACCCAGGGGAAGCCACTTCCTCTGGAACCAAAGAAGTTGAGAATGGTAACATCAAAACAGAGAAATTAAATGTGGAACCAGCTGTCCGTTAAAAAAGGAAGCAGCTTAAACCGCACCTTCAGAGAGAGTGGAGGCGAATGGGGAAACCAGAGGGTAGTGGTCTGTCAGAACAAGGGGTACGGGGTCGATTAATCTGCATAAGTGATGATGAGTTTGACCCAGCTGGGGTGCACTAATCAGAACTGTAAATAAGAGCAGGTGTAATCTTGATCTTACAGGTAACAGAATGAAACCTTGGCATCTATCGCTCGTGATGACTGCTGCGGCTGTAGCCATCAACGCGTTGAAAGAGGATGACAGACCGTATAACATCAAGTGCTGTAACGGGAACTGGTTCGGGGGAGGACATTCAGATGACATCGTCCGACCAGTAGAAGTACATGGCAACTACCAGGGGCTACGGGAAGTTGCAGTTGGGGGCGAGCGGTGGGAGCAGTGGGCTTCTTTTGTAAATGTTACTATTGGACAGTGGGTATGTGTCGAATGCCCAAAGGGAACCACCTTACAGGACCCACCAGGGGGCCCCAAATTTCCTATTTGGGAATGCGATGAAAAAGACTGTAAGAACCGATCGCTGTGTATGAAGCCACACAGTGATAGGGTTTATTGGCTCCAATGTGTTGGGGAAAATAAAAAAGGACAGTTCTTACTCCAGATCGTGAGTGTAAACGGGCTTAACCACCACGGTTAACCCCACATCCAAATTACTGACAAGTCGGGTTACAATCCAGCAGCTACAACTGACTGATCTCCCTTGCCCTGCCTTAACTGCAGGACCAGAAAATGGACTTGTGATAATAAAAACTAATAAAATTGTATATAATATACAGCATGAGTTGGTACCAATAATATTAAATATCTCAGATATCCAGCTACCTGGCTGGTGCCCTGAGAAGACCCGAGAGTTGTACAAGGTATTACTGCAACAATTGCTGAGACAAGAATTTGGTGATGAGGGAATAATAAAGGGAAAGAGACGTAAACATAGTTTAATGAATTACGTAGCCACAGTCTTTAGTACAGGAACTTCAATTGTCAATACCATAGATTTGGAAAGCGTGGACCAGAAGGTTAGAACTTTCAGTCAGCTAGTAAAGGATATTTTGAAAAAGGAACAAAAGGGACAGAGTGGTGTAGCTAAAGTAGGAAAGGATCTGACGAAAACAGTGACAGGACTGGTGTGAGCACTGGAAGGTCATGTTCACACTATTAATGATATAATAGAAAAGGTAAAGGAGGCCCATGACATTTCAAATAATGAAAGTGTTTGCAATACATATGGTTCGTGGATGTTAGAACAAACTCGAGAAAATTTGAGGCAAATTGATTTGGGACAGGTGCCAAGTTGGATCAATAACACCCAGTTGGAGTACTTAGCTAGTCAGACAAATGATAAAATTACCAGGTGCCAACTCAGAAAACTTGTTAACGTATGGAAAGGTCAGGAGTGTGTAAGTACAAGATCGATGAGTATTGGAGTAGTATTGGGAATACCTGTAATTCTGAGATAAGTTAGGGATGCAATTATACAAAGTAGAAAATATAGGGCTGATAAGGGGAAAAGATTACAGAAAATACTATGATATTTTACCCTATGTTGTGGAAATTGGAAAAGAGGTAGTTGGAGCAACATTGTCTAAGTGTAGTCTGGAAAACCAGGTGGTCATATGTCCTCATCCTATATATAAAACAGCAGAATCAAAATGTGGATTTAATGCCACTGTAAATTGCACCATGGAGACTAGGAAAGCATTGTCAGGGCTAACCCATGTAGCCTATTTCGGAAAGGGGAGATATTGCTTAACCACCACGGCGGAGGAGTACCAGTATGGACGTAACCAGACTTGTACATTCTGTTTCAACCCACAAATACCAACCAGAGTAGGGAAGATGGAGTTGGTAGACACACAGAAACGAAAGACAGAAACGATAACTGTGACAGAACGTATTAAGGAGGATTTGATAAATTACCTCCGGGAATATGAATATACTATTCAGCCATTGTCCACGCGCTTGTGTGAAGAGAGACAGCAGCTTGAAGCCATTGGTGTTGTGTACTACAATCTGGAACAACAGTCGAAGAAGCTGCAAGATGAGATTGACGAGATAAATGATTCTACCTGGTGGGAGGACTTATGGAACTGGTGGTCAAATGTGCAGATACACCCCTGGTTTAGAATTATCTCCCATGTCCTGATAGTGGTTTTGGGTATCACGATGATATATGTGACCTACTTAATTTGGAAACTTAAGAAATTAATTAGGTAATGTGAGAGGATGTATGAACGCAGGTTGGACAGCTATCTAAAAGGCAATCAGTGTTCGAACTTGCTCTATAAAAGATAGACAATTAGTTATGTAACACAAGGGTAATTGTCTAACCTATTCATATATACTGAAAATGAATAAATGAATGATCAACATCCTCTAAGAATGAAATTGCGACTGTATTATGTTCGCACAATTGATTGATTATGTAATAGTGATGTTTAAATTGTGCTTTCTTTAATATTACACTGCTTATGGTTTTGCTTTGAAAATGAAATTGTAATTGCACAAGTGTACAACCTAAGAGACATGAGAGTGTGATCCCTTGGACATAGCCCTGCAGGATCAAAGGAGGGACTGTAGTCCCAGCAAAAACACATAACAACTTAGTTAAAACAAATGGGCCAGTCACACAACAATAAATAATGTGTTAAAGCATAGGGAGGATGAGTAGAAAGGAGCCACAGCACACAGATGGCTGAGGAATTGAAAACAGTATAGATGAAACACTGATGATACCAGACCCTGTCTTTGCACATGGCAGATAAAGGGAGTGGTCATGGATACCAGATAAGATTTGATTCATAGTAGATAATGGGAATCTGTGAAGTTTTGAACAGGTTCTCACTGAGCCAAATAAGGAATTATCATTATGTCAGTATACACGACCCCTATGAGTAAGTAAGAGGGGTGGGTCTCGGAAACAAGATTTAACCCCTGACTGAAACTGAGGAAGGTACGAGAACCCCGGGGAAGAACACTCAAGAAGATACCCTGAGCCAGGAACTCAGAGAACAGAAGAGCAGCCGCAAGTCTGAGACTGATCACCTTGTGTCTTGATGGGTAGAATACTGTACAAGCAGTGAGAGCTTGTATTTGATGATTTAGTGTGTGATTAAAATATTGAAATACCTTTCACCATTCGAATTCCGCGGATTGTTTAAGAGTAAGTGCATATAAGGCACAACAATCACTTGACCATATTCTTAAATCTGTGTCCCCCAATCCTTGTACATTTGGCTAATTGGAGCAATTTTTCTTTGTCTACCTTATCCAAACCTATCATAATTTTGTACATCTCTCCTCAATCTCCTTTGATCCAGGAAGAACAACCCCAGCTTCTCCAACCTAACCTTGTAACTAAAATCCCTCATCCCTGGAATCATTCCGGTAAATCTCATCTGCACCCTCTCAAGGACTCTCACATCCTTCCTAAAGTGTGGTGACTAAAATTGCACACAATACTCTAGTAGTGGCCTAACCAGAGCTTTATCAAGGTTCAACATAACTTCCCTTTTGTACTTAATGCCTCTACTTATGAAGCCCAAGATCCCATATGCTTTGCTGACTACTGTCTCAATATGTCATGCCACCTTCAAAGAGCGAGGGCATTTAACACAGTAAAACATAAGAACTAGGAGCAGGAGTAGGCAATTCAGCCCCTCGAGCCTGCTCCGCCATTCAATACGATCATGGCTGATCTCATCTCGGCCTCAACTCCACTTTCCTGCCTGTTCTCCATAGCCCTTCAACCCAATACTAATTAAACGGTCCAAGATGCTTCAAAGGAGCATCAGAGAAATTTATAAATGGAAAGTTTACCAATGAGAGTGTGAAGAATTTGGCCAACAGGAAGTGCGGTTTTGAAGACAGGAGACTTTTAATAATAGAAGAGATCAGTGAAAAGTGTGAAATTTATAAAAAAAATATTGAAAGACAACATCACATCCTATTGTCCACCTTCCATTGACACATGACTTTAATGAGGTAGTTGCCACGGATTTAAAGGTGTGGGACTGTGACAGAAACCACACCTGCCAAATGGAAACATATTAATTTTGTCATATGGAACACTATTTGAACGCTTGCTGGACATTGAAAATAACTTGCTTAAAAAGACCACAGAGCAGTGGCTGAAAACATGGCTACACATTTGCATTCTGAGAGACAGTTGCACAGAGAGACAATGGAAGTGTTTCCTGATTCAAGTAGCCAGATGGATTTTGTCATTAGTGATGATCAGAAGACATTGAGAATCAGTGTTTGTGTAAGAGCCAGCACTGCAACCCCCCACCCCCCGCCCGCACTGAGTGTGTCTGCTAAGCTTTGAAGAATCAACAAACCTCACAGGCGATGCTGTCTCAAACAAAGAGCTAGTCACATGACTAACCTGCTGGCCAACCTGGGAATTGATTGAATTCTGTTCACAGTAATGTTTTGAGACAGACTGCTTTTGAAGACCAAAGAGAAGCAAGGTCTCTCTCTCTCTCTCTCTCACGCAAAGTTCCAGGGACCCACGGAAGTAACTTAAGTCTCAAGATAGAAGACCCCGGCAGCCTTCCGGTACCAGCGAAACAAGTTTGAACGTGTGCACTTTGCCCCAACGAGAACTGCCAGACTTAACTTCAATCGAAGACTTCACAGCCAACCGAAAACCAGTAACTAAATTCCATCTACTACTTCAAACCTTCCTCCCTTTGATTCTTTCCCCTCCTCTGTGTCTGTTTGTGCATGTGTTCATTGCATATGCATGTTCGCGTGGTTATGTTATGTATTCTTAGTCATTTTAACTGCGTTTGAGTTTTAAGGTAAGTAAACTTACACTTTTCTTGTTTAAATCTGAGAAAACCTGTCTGGTTGATTGCTTTACAATTGCAATTAGACGGCAGTGAGCAAGGACTCACTGAGGAGAAGCTAAAAACACTGGGCTGAATTTTACCATCCCCTCAACCCTGCGGGTCGCGGTGTGGCGGCCAGTAAAATTTTGCAGGGAGAGGCCCGCCTCGACCCGCGACACCGGGAAGGGCCCGCCAGAGATTACTGGTGGCAGGGGAACCTCAATGCAGCCCGACCGCTGCCTGGTCGCAGGACCTTCATCTGCATAATCAAATGAACCTCAATGAGATGCAAATAAACTTAACTGCAGGCGGCAGACATCCCACGCCGATTTTACCGACTCCGAACGCAGCTTGGGTGCCTTTGGAGGAGTTCCGTGGCGGGAACCTGGTGGGGAGGGGGGAAGAATCAAATTTTCAGGGCGGGAGGGGGTGGAGTAGCGGAGAAAACAATTTTGCACTGACTGTGAGGATGCTGGGAAGGGGTTGAAGGGCAAAGAGTGCAAAATTTGGGGTTCAAAGGGCAGAACTGTCAAGAATGGCTTTTGCGGGGTAGAGGGAAATAAATTTATTGTGTGATGATTGGGGGACTGGATGTGGTGCTTTTATGTGAAATGTACAGTTTATATTAAAAATTGGTCCTGGTCCCTTTAAAATTAAAATTTCTGCTGAGCTTAACCCAGCGCCTGCGAAGTGGCACCGGATGCCTTTTCCGGGGATGCGGTGGCTGCTCCCTCTACGTCATCAGTGGCGGTCGCTCCACTCCCACTATTTAAATGTGCCCCCACTCGAAATATCGTGGGGGCTCCTTGGTGACACCTCCGTGTTGGAAGGCCACCGAGTTGAAAGTGCGCCACCGAGGAGCACAGTGCGTGATTAAAATACAGCCCACTGTGCTTTAAAAGTTAAACCGTGTTACGGCCAAACAAGGAAAAGGCCTGGAGTGGAGCCCGAGACACCTTCCTCACCTGGTCATAACAGGGACAAAGACAAGAACATTTTCATTCCATATTTTATAGACTTAGCAACTAGATTTTGTCTTTCTACAATAATAAATAGCAAGGACAAAAGGGTGATTATGGACAAAATTCTGGAGAAATGGATAGGGACTGGACTTGGGGCACCAGCTAAATTTCGGACTGATAATGGAGGGGAATTTGCCAATGACGAGTTCAGAGACATGTATGAAAACATAAGCATTGCAGTTATGAATACTGCAGCTGAAATATTCCGGAGGAGTTCAATAAATGGAGGGGTGCAACAGTTGTGAGATGTGCAGGAAATCTACAGGCAAGTTTAAATATTAGTTAATGTTTAAAATGATGGTCAAGAAGCAAGGTCCATGGACTGGCAAAATGGGGTGAAAGAGTGGAGGGTATGAAAGTGCAGTGCAAGTTCTCCTAGTGGGTCTGGAAGTGCCTCTTGCAAAAGGAAGCGATCCTGTCCTGGAGAAAGAGCCTCTGATAATGTGTGAGGGAGATCTTCTAGCAGTAGTCCTGAAAGATATCAAAGTGCTAATCGAGGCCCTAGTTTAAGTAGATTCCACAATGAAACGAACACAGTCTCGGAATAGAACTAGAAGCAGAAGTCCTCATGACTGTGACCTTTTACTGGCTGACAATAAACTTGAGGATAAACTATTAAGAAAAGCAATACATAAGGAATTAGAACGAAGGAGAGAGTTTGGAGTTTATTCTGAGGTACCAGATAGGGGACAGACAGTCTTGTCACAAAGGTGGATTTGTACTGAAAAAGTCCTTCCCGATGGAACTTATAAGGCTAAAGCGAGGCTAGTTGTGAGGGGTTTTGAAGAGTGACTGTGCGATACCGATGTTAGAGTGGACTCTCCCACATATTCAAGGGAGTGTAAATCCATTGACATAAAAGATGCATTTCTGTAGGGTGATTCTTTTCAGAGAGAAGTGTTTCTGAAACCACCCAAAGAGGCAGCAGATGCAGAGGGAAACCGATGGAAACTGAACAAATGTGTCTATGGCCTTAATGATGCTTCCAGGGTGTGGTGTTTCTTAGTGAGATCTGTTTTGTTGAAAATTGGATGTGTTCAAATAAAAGCAGATCCTGCAATGTTTTATTGGTATCATAAAGTGAAACTTTCAGGCACCTTCATGATGCACGTTGATGATTTATTATGGTGAGGTACTGCGGATTTTGAGAAATATGTCATTGATATGATGAGGGCAGAATTTAAGATTGGGAGTCAGGCTTGTGGGGCCTTTAAATATATTGGTTTAGATATTACATAGACTGAGTCTGGAATAAGTTTAAATTAACAATCCTATTTAAAGTGTTACTCCCATCCCGGTTAATCATGTTCGGTCATCACAGAAAGATGATATATCTAAAGCAGAGACTGACCAATTGCAAAGCTTGATTGGTCAATTAAACTGGTTGGGCTCTCAGCCTAGGCCTGATGCTAGGTTTGATGTTCTGGAGTTAAGCACGATGATGAAACATCCGAAAGTTGAGAATATTTTAAAGGCAAAATAAAACGTTGAAAAACTAAATCTGGAGAAATGTGTATTGAAGTTCCCATCCTTAGGTGACCCAAACAACGTGGAGCTAATCATTTTTATTGATGCTTCACATACTAATCTTGCTGATGGGTATTCGAGTTCAGCTGGTTTCATAACATTTCTGTTGGGTGAAAATGGGAAATGTTGTCCTTTCACTTGGGAGGCTAAGAAAATAAAACAGATCATTAAATACACTTTAGCTGCAGAAACACTGGGTCTTGAGGAGGCACAGGATATGGGGTTCTATTTTTCAAATATTTTGGGTGAAATTCTGAACAAGGGATATACTGAAGATAGGATCCCCATCAAATGTAATGCAGATAATCATTCTTTGTGGGACAATGTACACTCCACAAAAAAGTGTGAGTGAGAAAAGACTACATGCTGACCTTGCTAGATTGTAACAAATGCTGGAGAAAAAGGCAATCTCCAAACTTAAATGAGAAGATGCAAGTCATCAGCTATCCAATTGTTTCACAAAAAGAAATGCTGGTACAAAGGAATTGTTAGGATTGCTAAAGGGCATCTCACAATGTAATACTTTATTTTGATTTATTTTGAAATATTCTTCGAGCATATTAATAATTTGCGCAATATATGGAATTTATTTTGAAATGTTGTTTGAGCATATTAATCCACATTGTATTATAAGAGAGAGAAGGGAATCTGTTGCTCTGTTAATTGTGCATCAATTGTTTGATTATATTCAGGTGGAGGTTGTTAACTGGAGTCTTACTTGAGCAGTTATAAGCAGACACTTACTGAGATTGATGGAGGGTTTTGAGTGAGGAGCTACATGTTTGTAATCCTTTTACTCTGTACAATAAATGTGAAACAGAGTAAAGATAGGCTCCAGCATTATCCTTCCATAACAAGCTTTCTGGAGTTTAATGCCACACAGTGTACCAATACCCTACTAATTGTTTTCCCAAAAACTGGAATAGGAATTAGAGGTGTCAGTTTTATTGCAGGTTGCAGCTTTCCCACAATCGGGCACATATGACACGTTTTACAAAACTGCACCACGTCCTTGTGAAGACCTGGCCAGTTAAAATGTTGACTTCCGGATCCTTACATGTCCTGCCAAAGGAATTTCATGGATTGCCTTGATATGTCCCAGCGATAATTGGGTGATACCACCATCTGGTGAACCACCATCCATTCTTCATCCGTGGGTCTGTGAGGAGGTCTCCACTTCCTCATCAGGATCCCATTTTTAATATAATAGCATTCTGGAACTCTCTCTGCTTCAGCTTCAGTTAGAGCCGATTGTTCCCCTTTACTTAACTCTGGATCGGCTTGCTGAGCATCGATCAGAGATTTGCTGAACATTTCCTTCAGATTATCCAAATCCCCCCAAAAATTTCAGATGGCCAAATATCTGTCTGTGGTGCTAACTTGACCTTCGACAATGGAACTTGCTTAGCCATTGCTCAGTTCGCTACACATGAAGGAAAAATCCTGGGACCTTTTCCTTCAACTGCTCTGTCTCCTTGACTTCACTTGGTCTTCCGTAACCTCTGGAGAAACTACTAGCTTCACTCCGGTCAAATCATATCCTCAGGAGTAGGTCAACTCCATCTACAGGTAAACTATGGACAACTCCTACAGTTACCATTCCAGACATTAGATCACACTCCAGGTGCACCCAATACAAAGATATGGGTATATACTCCCCGCCGATACTATTCACTAAAACATAGCATTCAATGTTCTACCTGGTGGAAAAGTCATGCCTTTTCCCAGCAAAAGAGTTTGGGTTGTGCTATTTCCTTAAGTACAAATACAGGTTTACCTGCCTCACTTGAGGGATAGGGAGTTATTTTTCCTTTTGACAAGAATTCCCTGTAGCTCTCAGGTATCTTTTTCACCTTCCCCTGCACTCACAGTGGTGTTTGTACTTGGCCTTACAGCTGCAATCAGAGCTACAGCCTGATGTGCCGTCCTCTCAGTCAGAGCCCCTTTCTCTGTATTGGCCTTGCATACCCCAATAAATCCCATGGGTTTACCCTGTAACTTCCAGCAATCTGCACGAAGGTGTCAGGACTTGCGGCAATGGAAACACTTTGGCTTTTGGACCTCACTTCCACCTTCAGCATCTTCCTTTCTGGCCTGAGGAGGAGATCCCAGGGTGGTCCCAGCTGTCCCTTTTCATCCCTGGCTATTTGCCTTCCTTTCACCCTCCCACCTTCTATCATTCTCGGTTTTGTTGGGGTGATGGAGAAAGGGTTTGGACTTGTAAACAAGCTCGTAATCATCAGCGATCTCAGCTGCCTGTCTGGATCTTGAAACCTTCTGGTTCTCTATGTGGGTTCTTGCTAACAGAGGAAGTAAATTTTTAAATTGTTCCAGGAGAATTATTTCCCTAAGGCTCTCATACATGGCCGCTCCCTTTAGCGCCTGCATCCAATAATCAAAGTTAATTTGCGTTACCCTCTCAAATTCTATATAAGTCTGTCCAGGCTGTTTCCGGAGGTTCCGAAATTTCTGCCTGTAAGCTGCAGGAACCGACTCATAAGCTGTGAGAATAGCCTTTTTTGACATATCATAATCTGCAGAAACCTCCCCAGAAAGTATAGCATGAACTTCATGAGCTCTGCCTGCCAACCTGCTTCGCATGAGCAGTGTCCAGTTTTCTTTCGGCCACCTCATCTGTTTCGCTATCTTTAGAACAGAAATGAAAAATGCCTCTAAGTCCCATTCCTGAAATTTCAAGAATGCTTATGCAAATTTAAATAGCTCCTCACTGGGTCCTGGTTTGCAGTCAGGTCTTTCCTCACCAGAATTTTCATTGGGGTCAAGGGAATCCTTATTTTTTTAGTTCCATCCTTTTTAATTGGAATACCCTTTGTCACCCCCATTCTCTCACCTGCCTCTTCTCTTTCCCTTTGCAATTCTAGTTCCAGCTTATGAAATTCTCTTTCTTTTTCCTCTCTCTGAAGTTCAAGTTTACTCATTTCTTTTTCCTGTTCAAGCTGCTTCATCTGCAACTGAATTTTAGCTAATTCAACTGAATTACCATCTGGATTGTCTTTTCTTTCTTCCAATTTCAAATGCTGTGCTATTACCTGAATTGTACCTGCTTTCTTAGCCCTTGGTTTTGGCTCTAACTCCAATTTTTCTGCCAATGCTATTATTCAAGCCTTGGTTAAGTTTTGCAAATCACTCAGGGAAAAATCCTCCCTTTCCAGAAACATCACAGCAACTGAGAAAGCCCATTTGCATTTCAGTACATATAGCAAAGTTCACCATAAAAAACTTAATCAGCCTTAACCTCAGCAAGTCCCAGCACTTGTATTTGACTGTGGATTTCGAATCCTGCAAAAGCAACCTGATAGACAGATAGAGGTGATCCAATTTGGTAGGAGGAATAGATGTGCAGAGTATTTCTTAAATGGTAAGAGATTAGAAAGTGTAGATGTACAAAGGGACCTAGCTGTCCTCGTCAATAAGTCACTGAAAGCTGACATGCTTGTGCAGCAAGCAATTAAGAATTCTAATGGTATGTTAGCCTTTTATCGCAAGAGGATTTGAGTGCAGGAGTAGTGAAATCTTGCTTCAATTGTGTAGAACCTTGGTTGGACCACACCTGGAGTACTATGTGCAGTTTTGGTCCCCTTACCTTAGGAAGGATATTATTGCCATAGAGGGAGTGCAAAAAAGGTTTACCAGATGTTTCCCAGGATAGCAGGACTGTCCCATGAAGAGAGATTGGGGAAACTGGACCTGTATTCTCTAGAGTTTTGAAGAATGAGAGGTAATCTCATTGAAATCGACAAAATACTTCAAGGGATAGAAAGGACAGATGCAGCTCAGATGTTTCCACTGGTAGGGGAGTCTAAAACCAGGGGAGAAAATTTCAAAATATGTGGGAAGCCACTTAGGACTGAGATGAGGAGACATTTCTTTCCTCAGAGGGTTGTGAATCTTTGAACTTCTCTCCCCGAGAGGAGGCTGAGATGGATCATCAACTCGTCACTTCTGCCTGAAGATTGTTGCAAATGCTTCAGCCTTATCTTTTGCACGGATGTGCAAAATTGAGGATGGGGATACTTGTGGAGCCACCTCCTCCAGTTAGTTGTTTAATTGTCCACCACCATTCACGGCTGGATGTGACAGGACTGCAGAGCTTAGATCTGATCTGCTGTTGATGGGATCGCTTAGCTCTGTCTATCACATGCTGCTTATGCAGTTTGGCACGCAAGTAGCCCTGCTTTGTAGCTTCACCAGGTTGACACCTCATTTTGAGGTACGCCTGGTGCTGCTCCTGGCATGCCCTCTTGCACTGTTCATTTAACCAGGGTTGGTCTCCCTGCTTGTTGGTAATGGTAGAGTGGGGGATATGTCTGGCCATGAGGTTACAGATTGTAGTTGACTACAATTCTGCTGCTGCTGATGGCCCACAGCGTCTCATGGATGCCCAGTTTTGAGTTGCTAAATATGTTCGAAATCTATCCCATTTAGCATGGTGGTAGTGCCACACGACACTATGGAGGGTATCCTCAATGTGAGGGCGGGACCTCGTCTCCACAAGGACTGTGCGGTGGTCACTCCTACCATTACTGTCATGGGCAGATGCATCTGTGGCAGGCAGATTGGTGAGGACGAGGTCAAGTATATATTTCTCTCTTGTTGGTTCCCTCACCACCTACCACATACCCAGTCCAGCAGCTATGTCCTTTAGGACTCGGTCAGCTCGGTCAGTCGTGGTGCCACCGAGCCACTCTTGGTGATGGACATTGAAGTCCCCCACCAGTGTACATTCTGGGCCCTTGCCACCTGCAGTGCTTCCTCCAAGTGATGTTCAACATGGAGGAGTACTGATTCATCAGCTGAGGGAGGGCAGTAGGTGGTAATCAGCAGGAGATTTCCTTGCCCATGTTTGACCTGATGCCATGAGACTTCATGGTGTCCGGAGTCAATGTTGAGGGCAACTCCCTCCCGACTGTATACGACTGTGATGCCACCTCTGGTGGGTGTGTCCTGCCAGTGGGACAGGACATACCTGGGGATGGTGATGTAGGATAAACCAGAAAGTGCTGGAAATACTCAGCAGGTCTGGCAGCATCTGTGGAGAGAGAAACAGAGTTAACATTTCACATTGATGACCTCTCATCAGAGTTCATCGTCCTGAAGCATTAACTCTGTTTCTCTCTCCACAGATGCTGCCAGACCTGCTGAGTATTTCCGGCACTTTCTGTTTTTATTTCAGATTTCCAGCATTGACTGTATTTTGTTTTTAGTATGGTAATGGAGGAGACTGGAACACTGGCTGAAAGGTATGATTCAGTGAGTATGACTAGAATCTTGCTTGACTGGTCTGTGGAACAGCTCTCTCAACTTTGGCAGAAGTCCTCATATGCTGGTAAGGTGGACTTTGTAGAGTAACTGACTGGGGCGTTCCTTTGTCATTCCCAGTGCCCAGGTTGATGCTGGGCAGTCCATCCAGTTTAATTGTTTGTCAACTTTTTTGTAGTAGTTTGCTCGGCATTTCAGAGGGCAGTTAAGAGTCAACCACATTGCTGTGGTTGTGGAGTCACATGTCGGCCAGACCAGGAAAGGACAGCAGATTTCCTTTCCTAAAGGACATTCATGAACGAGATGGGTTTTTAACAACAATTCAGTAGTTTCATGGTCGCTATAACTGAGACCAGCTTCATTTAATTGAATTTAATTCCACCAGACCAGATTTGAACTTGTATCTCCGGAGCATGAGTCCAGGCCTCTGGATTTCTAGCCCAGTAATATTACCACCATGCTACTGAATGTTGGCAAAGTCAGAGAGGAAGAGGGGAGAGAGGGTTAGGATGAATGTTGTGCAAGACACTGAGGAAGGATGGAAAAAGTTTTGAAGATAAAAATTGCACAAATCATGAAGGAAGAGGGCAGAAGATTTAAGGATGAATGTTGAAAGAGGGCTGTGAGTTTTGGGGATGAATGTTGCCCAAGACAGGGAGGGATGGGGGTGGAGGGGGAAAGATGTTTAAGGATGAATGGTGACAAAGATAGCAAGTAAATGGGGAGAGATTGCAATAGGTTAGTGTTGCTCCAGAGATGGACGATGTGGGGGGCACAAGGAATCAGAGTTTCAGGGATGAATGCGAGCGAAGATCAGAGGAACGGGAGCAGAGAGGGTCATGGTGTTGCTCCAGAGATGCTGGAAGCAGTGGTAGCAGTGGTGGGGTGGAATATCAGAGGTTCAGAGATGAATATTAGCAAGGACGAGGAGGATGGAGGCAAACCTTTGGACAATGGAAATGGACCAAGAGGGGGAACGTGGTGGAGAGGCACAGGGATGAATGTTGCCCAAGTTCAGAGGAAAGGGGGAATATCGATAGAGGTTTGGGGATTAATGTTGCCCAGGTTCAGGAGGAAGGTGGGGAGTCAGATTCAGGGGTGAATGTTGAACACGACAGCGATATAAAGGGAGAAATGTTCACGGATGAATGAGTTGGAAAAGGGGAAAGGTTCAGGGATGAATGTTGCACAAGACAGGAAGAGAGGGGGAGAAGAGAACTTCCCAACAAAGTTGCATTTGACAGGATGAAGCTTGCGTCAACATTCCACTATTATCACACAAAGTGAGATAGAGATAGAGATCCAGGAGGTTTCATCATCAGTCACATGCAGCTCAATATAAATAAACCATCTCACTGTGTCTGACGGATTTTCATCTCCGGCGGAGAGGATGCGCTGGAGTTTGGTATTGGTGCGGGCACTGGCGGTGCTGGCGCTGTGGATCGGCGGAGACTCCGGGGTCTTTTCCCAGGATCCGTGTCCATGTTTCCCACGGGATCTGTGTCGACCCGTACCCGCGGACCATCAGTACCAAGTTGAGGTGAGTGTCTCAGATCATTAAATTCCCTCGGGAAAAGAGTTAGTTTACTTGAAGTTGTCTTTTGAAGTGTGTTGAGCAGTAACTCTTGGAATGGAGCATTGGGATGTGAGCTCCTGCCTTTCCTCATGTGGTTCAGCTCCTCTCACCCTCACTGATGTGGAAGGTCAGAGATTGTCCTCTTTAGGATGTTCCTTTTACACCAGGGGCCGGGACTCCACCCCCCGGGGCTGGGCTGGACTGGACTGGGGGGCTCGGGCTGGGCTGGACTGGGGGGATCGGGCTGGGCTGGACTGGACTGGGGGGCTCGGGCTGGACTGGGGGGCTCGGGCTGGACTGGGGGGATCGGGCTGGACTGGACTGGGGGGCTCGGGCTGGACTGGACTGGACTGGGGGGCTCAGGCTGGACTCGGGGGCTCGGGCTGGACTGGACTGGGGGGATCGGGCTGGACTGGACTGGGGGGCTCGGGCTGGACTGGGGGGATCGGGCTGGACTGGACTGGACTGGGGGGCTCGGGCTGGACTCGGGGGCTCGGGCTGGACTGGACTGGGGGGATCGGGCTGGACTGGACTGGGGGGCTCGGGCTGGACTGGGGGGATCGGGCTGGACTGGACTGGGGGGCTCGGGCTGGACTCGGGGGCTCGGGCTGGACTGGGGGACTCGGCTGGGCTGGACTGGGGGGCTCGGGCTGGACTCGGGGGCTCGGGCTGGGCTGGACTGGGGGAACTCGGGCTGGGCTGGACTGGGGGGCTCGGGCTGGACTGGAGTGGGGGGCTCGGGCTGGGCTGGACTGGACTGGGGGGCTCGGGCTGGGCTGGACTGGGGGGCTCGGGCTGGACTGGCCTGGGGGGCTCGGGCTGGGCTGGACTGGACTGGGGGGCTCGGGCTGGACTGGGGGGCTCGGGCTGGACTGGACTGGGGGGCTCGGGCTGGACTGGACTGGGGGGCTCGGGCTGGGCTGGACTGGGGGGCTCGGGCTGGGCTGGACTGGGGGGCTCGGGCTGGACTGGACTGGGGGGCTCGGGCTGGGCTGGACTGGGGGGCTCGGGCTGGGCTGGACTGGGGGGCTCGGGCTGGGCTGGACTGGGGGGCTCGGGCTGGACTGGACTGGGGGGCTCGGGCTGGGCTGGACTGGGGGGCTCGGGCTGGGCTGGACTGGGGGGCTCGGGCTGGGCTGGACTGGACTGGGGGGCTCGGACTGGACTGGACTGGGGGGCTCGGGCTGGGCTGGACTGGACTGGGGGGCTCGGGCTGGACTGGACTGGGGGGACTTGGTCTGGAGTGTGTTGATGTGGGGTAGAGAGTTCTCCAGTCAGGCTCCAGCCTGGGCTCCGGGGGAGATACAGACTGGAGAGGGGTCGTTAACACAGTCCCGAGTATCAGGAACAGGCTGAGGCTGTGAGTCGGGGTCAGTGACAGGTGAAGCTGGTGCAGCGGCGCAAGGGGCAGCTCAGATTATTGTTGAAATGCAAAGAGAATCCTGTTATATATAATACATATGTTCAAGTGTTAATCTTGGTATAGTTACAGCCTGTGTAAAATAGGACCAGCCGTAGTATTGGGCAGTGCAAAGATATTTTAACAAGTACAGCATCAATAAAATGTTTTTTTAATGTTTCTCCAACGTGCAGAGTCTTAAATGATGTGTGATCTAACTCTTACAGCCTCATACCATGGTTCAGGTTTGCAGATTTCACACAATATTGATCCCCAAAACACCAGTTAAAAATCCTGGAATCACATGGAATAAAATTGTGATTTGACCTCGGTCATTGTAAAATTGGGACCCTGGTCATGATTAAACTGAATACAATTTAGCAGATCTTTGAACAAATGTTTGTGTTAAATGTCTCTGTAACTGCTGTGTAGTTGATGAGGTTAGTATTTATTTCAGAGTAATGTTACTAAGTGGGCAGTGTGGCAGGAACAGGAGCTCCATCAATATAACCTGCAGACTAGATGTGTTCATTATCCCTTCCTTATCCTGTACCCTGGGGACAATTATATTGATCAGGAAAATCTATATTTTTAATGTCAGTTTTATATCCTTCATTACTGCAGCTGACAGCTTTATTTTTGTTACAGGTCATGGTGTTTTATCTTGCAGGAACAGATTGGAAACATTATGACTGGTCTAAGGTCACGACTGTAACCATGGAATCTGTTGACAGTGATCTTGTTTGTCATGCTCATGCACACAAAGCTCGAGTTGTCATGAAAGGTAACTAATTTTATCACAGAAAAGTGAAAATGTCCTTCTGTCTTCTAAGGCAAGCTGTGTTATTGAGAACCACGTAATGGAACATGCAGTGTACAGGTTTGAGGCTCGAGCATAATCGCTGGAATGGACTGATTGGGCCGAATGGCCTGTTTGTGTGCTGTATATTTTGTCATTCTATGATATTGCTGTTCTTGACGTTACAGTGCGGAAATACCTGGACAGCTCCGATACAACCATTAATTATTCTGCTAATGATTCTATATTCCATTTATAATATATTAAAAATCTTACATCAACACCCGCCTCCTACCTTCATAGAATGACAGAATGGTTACAGCACAGAAGGACGCCATTCAGCCTGTCCTTTTCGTGCTAGCTCTCTGCAAGAGTAACTCACCTAGTCCCCTTCCTCCGCCTTTTCCCTATAGATCTGCAAATTCTTTCTCTTCAGATAATCATCCAATTTTCTTTTGAGCTCCTCTATTGAATCTGTCCCCACCACACACTCAGGCAGTGCATTCCAGATCCTAACAAATCGTTGTGTGAAAAAGATTTTCCTGATGTCACTGTTGCTTCTTTTGCCAATTCCCTTAAATTGGTGTCCTCTGGTTCTCAATCCTTCTGCCAATGGGAATAGTTTCTTTCCAGCTACTCTGACCAGAACCCTCATGGTTTTGATCATCTCAATCAAAACTCCTCTTAATCTTCCCCAAGGAGAACAGTCCCAGCTACTCCAACATATCCATGTAACGATGTTCCTCATTCCTGGAACCATTTTTGTGAATCATTTCTCCACCCTCTCTGAAGCCTCCACAACCTTCCTAAAATGCAGTGCCCAGGGCTGGATGCAATATTCCAGTTGAGGCTGAGCCAGTGTTTTGTACAGGTTTATCCCAGCTTCTTTGTTCGTATACTCCATGCCTCTATTTGTAAAGCCCAGGATCCCATACGCTTTATTAATGCTTTCTCAGCCTGCCCTGCCACCTTCAATGATTTGTGCATGGATACTTCCAGGTGCCTCTGCTCCTGCACCCACTTTAGAATTGTACCCTTTTTTATGGCCTCTCCTCATTCTTCCTACCAAAATGAATCACTTCACACTTCTCTGTATTAAATTTCATCTGCGACTTATCTTCCCATTCCACCAACCTGTCTATGTCCTCTTGAAGTTGTTGTGCGACAAATCAACCACCACATGAGGAGACTCGGGCACAGGTTCAATTGATTTATTCAAGTGTACGCAGGGAGAAACACCACCTTGGATATTCCGAGGTAATGCTCAAACTTTACATTCTGGAGGACAAACTTATATACCGTTCTTATCATACAATGTGTTCAAACAACAGATGATCGATATGATTGATCACAAAACAATTGTGATTGATTACACATTCCAATGAACACACATCCTCAGCCTTATCAGTACACATACCAAATGGCTCCAAGCTGAGCTTATTATCCCTTTGTTTCCCATTTCACCAACATTCCACGGAAACAGTGGCCTCAAGGTCTCGGCTCCAACCTTCACTCCCTAATCCTTTACCCGAGCAGCATGTTTGTTTCTTTTCTCAATCTGACTGTTATATTCTGCTGAGAGGCTTTCCTAAGGCTTAGCTTGTTTCTACTTAACCCCTTCAAAGTTTATCATTATCTTCCTTACAGTTCAAAATGCCAATATGCCAATTTTGAAATTGTGTCCCACATACCCAAGTCTAGGTCATTAATATATATCAAGAAAAGCAGGGATTCTACACTGTCCCCTAGGGAACCCCACTATATACTTTCCTCCAGTCCAAAAACAACCCTTCACAATTACTCTCTGTTTCCTCTCATTCAGCCAATTTCATATCTATGCTGCTACTGTCCTGTTTATTCCATGGGCTCTAACTTTTCTGAGAAGCCTGTTATGTGGCACATTATCAAATGTGTTACAGACAGGTGGGAAATGGGGTGGCTGGCTTCCATTTTTGGCCGTAGATAGTGCTTTCGTTAAACTAGTGTTTCAGCCCCTGAGAGTTTTAAGAGTCAAATCAACAGACCAAGTACAGGTTTTCTCGTAGGTTTTTTTAAAAGGAAAGATAACTATGCATTTTTACACAATAAGAGAATTGTTTGCAATCTTCACCCATGCACACATTCACACACATACATACAGGGATAGATGGATAGAAAGAAGAGGGTAAGATGTAATTAACGTCTCAAGCCATGCAAGAATTTTATGGTTTGCAGAAACTTATTGAATTATCTTGGAAGGAAAGTCTTTTCAAATGTGGAGGCCTGGATGTTTGTAGTCTTGAACTTGCTGAGGTGTTGCAAACTTCTTGCTTGCTTCTGCAGGTGGGGGATTCAAAGTCACTTTGGCAATTTCTCTCTGCCTCGGTTGTTCAAAGATGTTTTAAAGAGGTTTTTTGGAGGCAAGGCTCCTTTGCTGAACTGGTTGCCCTCAGAGCTTCTCTGGCTGGAAAATATGGCCTTCTGCAGTCTCTGGTTGATCTCTGCCTCTCTCTACAGGTTAAGGTAAAAACTCATCACACTTGAGTTTCTGTTAGGTGATAAAATGGCCCCTCTCCCCTGCTGTCACCATACAATGGTCCAGGATTTGGAAATCATGCTATCTAATGTCTTCTGGATGGGATCCATTCTGCTGTGATGGAGCTACTTCACATTATTTTGGCTTTTGAATCCACAGTCTCTCTGTCAGCCAGGGTCTATGATAATTCAATTTTTGAAGATAGGAGCCGCATTGAATTGCCTGTTTTCCATTTTAATATTTCCCCGGGGCTGGACCAGACATCATGATGGGTTTTGGTCTTCAACAGCCCAAATATACTTTCCAGTACAGGAGTGGTGTCACCTGACACCGACTCCATCTTGTCTGTAGCAATGTGTCCATATTTTGGAGTTTAACTCACCAGTTCATTTTTTCTAGTCCTTAATTGCTCCAATTCACTTCATTTTTCATCCTTGCTTCTTTTGTGAGCATAACACCTCCCTGCAAAAGGAAAAAATGAAATTCTTTTTTGTTTCATTTTTTGTTTCTTGTTTTCAGAAAGAAAGGAAGCAAGTTAGACATAAGATAACACACATCTGTACACATTCATCCCTTGCACTCTTCAGGCTTCCAGTCATGATTTCTTTACAGGTTTCTGGCAATATAGTGATTTTAAATTTGGGATAGCACATCGGCAATAAGACTTTTTTCCTGCTTTATGAACAATTTTTATGTTTAACGGCTGAAGGAGTAAGCTCCATCAAAACAATCTGGCCTTTTTATCTTTAAATTTTTCCTGAGATGTTCGGCGGTTGTGGTCAGTATGGCTTCATTATCTGAGGAGTTGCAAATGGTGCTGAACATTGTGCAATTATCAGCAAACATCCTCACTTCTGACTGGAGGGAAGGTCATTGATGCAGCAGCTGAAGATGGTTGGGCCTAGGACACTATCCTGACAAACCCCTGCACTGGTGTCCTGGGACAGAGATGATTGACCTCCAACAAACACCACCATCTTCCTTTGTGCTAGGTATGACTTCAACCAGCGGAAAGCTTTCCCCCTCATTCCCATTGACTCCCGTTTTGCTAGGGCTCCTTGATGCCACACTCGGTCAAATGCTGCCTTGATGTCAAGTGCAATCACTTTCACCTCAGCTCTGGAGTTCAGCTCTTTCGTCCATGTTTGGATTCAAAGTAGTTAAAGTTCTCCTGGTGTTTTTGTACCAAAACCAGATGGTTTCCAGAGTTTAGAATAATGAGAGGGATCTCATAGAAACCTATAAAATTCTAACAGGGCTAGACAGGCTAGATGCAGAGAGGATGTTCCTGATGACTGGGGAGTCCAGAACCAGGGGTCACAGTCTCAGGATACGGAGTATGCCATGGAGAACCGAAATGAGGAGAAATTTCTTCACTCAGAGGGTGGTGAACCTGTGAAATTCTTGACCGCAGAAGGCAATGGAGGCCAAGTCATTAAATATATTCAAGAAGGAGATAAATACATTTCTTAATGCCAAAGGGATCAAGGGATATGGGGAGAAAGTGGGAATAGGGTACTGAATTAGACGATCAGCCATGATCTTTTTTGAATGGTGGAGCAGGCCCAAAAGGCCGAATGGCCTACTCCTGCTCCTATTTTCTATGTTTCTCTGTAACTAAGATGGACTGCTATCTGATTGTAAGGTTTGAGGATTGCATCGATAGGGTGGGAAACCCGACCTTTGTTAACAGTATTGATTTGCTTACGGGATCCCGGCAAGTCCTCTTGTCTGACCAAGCAAAGGAAATATCTGCTTTTGTGACACCAGATGGTCTCTTCCAGTGTAAAGTCATGACATCTGGTATGAAAAATACATCGGCCATATTTCAAAGATTGACCAATCAAGTGATTGCTGAGTTGAGTAATTGTGTTGTGTACATCGATGACCTTTTGATTAAGTGATCATATCCGATGTTTAAGGGCTCTGTTTGACAGGCTGGCCAAAGCCAACCTTGTCATAAACCCGGCAAAGTGCAAGTTTGTTAAGGCCAAGGTTTTATGTTGGACATATTGTGAGTCAAAGTCAAGTGTTTCCACAAGAGGCCAAGGTTCAGGCGATAATCGATTTTCCTGTACCCAAGACAAAGGAAGAAGTGTTACAGTTTCTGGGTATGTGTGGATTCTACAGTAAATTTGTCCCTAATTTCAGCAGAGTAGTCAGCCTATTAACTAATCTGTTCAAGAAGAATGTGAAGTTTGAAGATTAGAGTCATGCCAAACAGCATCTGTGAAGTTAAAGGATATTTTAATAAAAGAACCAGTTCTTGCAGCCCCAGACTTTAACAAAACATTCAAAGTAGCCATTGATGACAGTGATGTAGGGGTAGTGTTACGAACGAGGTGAGAGAAGTGCAGTGTTTATTCTACTTCCCCTTCTCCACGGGTCACAGCATATATTTAATTTTTTTCCCAATTACCAATACGGTCAATTGTAGATTCCATTTTTATCCCAGAATAAAAGACCAACCAGGTTTCTTTAATAAACAACAAATTATCAGTTTATTATAAAACATGTCCAAACCAGTAATAAGAGAAAGCATAAACACACAGATCAAAATATAAAAGTTCCCTTTTTACCTTAGCCCCTCACACTGACACACACCTACACTGGTTAACCGGAATAATAAAAAGACTTTTGTTTTTGTAGCTCTATTACAAACAAAAAAAACTTGGGCTGAATACTTACTCATTCTTGAAGAAACAGCAAATGAGATACGTTGTGTTCCAAAACTAGCACACAGTCTGGCCTCCGAATACATATGGACAGGTCACTGGGATCTTTTCGAGCAGTTATTTTCAAGCGGCGTTGAGAAATAAATGAACTGGCTTTTCTTCAAAGACAGAAGACGAGATGAGTTGACACAATGGACTTTTCAGGGTCTTTTAGAGAGGTGCTGCAAAGCTGAACTGGGTTGTGGTCTTCTCTTCCTTGGGAATTCTCTTCTCTCCTTGGAAGTTCGCTCCCTTTTTATACAGTTCAACCCCAACTCAAAACAATTCAAAAACAAAACCGACAACAGGAGGTCAATCTTTTGGCCTCCATCAATGTTGACCTGTCACTTCTTTGTAAACAACTTCTCCAGGTGTCCAAAATGCTCTGTTGTTTATTGAGCTGGAAGTCAGTGGTTTCCAGAAAGGCTTGTTTTCCTCACAAGACCTCGCAGTGCCCCTTTTAAAAACATTTCCAGGTACTAATATTCAGAGTCAAGTCGTCTTCTTACCTTCTTGGGCAGTCACTCAGGAATGAGGAAGACCTTTTTCCACTCCAGGGTTGTGGGTCCTTAGGTGACTGAATAGTCTAATTTTGGATCCGGACACACTGCCACAGGTGGGGCAGGTGGTGTTTGGTGAGCTGAGTGAATGGGATGCTTGAATTTCCAAATAATCCTTCCGCTGTTTGCACTTGGTCGCTGCCTGAGCAAGTCGACGTTTGAATTGATTGGCACCTTCACGGATGTTTCTTCTCCATTTTGGGCAGTCTTGGGCAAGAGATTCCCACGAATGAGTGGAGATGTCACATTTTTTCAGGTAAGCAGAAGAAAGTGAAGACTCAATCCAGGAGCTGTTTCTGTTACTGAAAGTACAAAGTAACCAGACCCGGCCATACAGTGCACAGGTTGTCACTGAAGGATTCAGATAAAGGGAAGACTGGTATATTCACACCATCAAGAATGTCATGAGCACAGCGGAGGAGGTAATAGAATGATAGAATCATTTATTGGACAGAAGGAGGCCATTCAGCCCATTGAGTCCATGCCGGCTTTCCATGGACCTATCCAGTCAGTTCCACTACCCTAGTCGATACCCATAGCCCTGCAAGTTTATTTCCTTCAAGTGCCCATTTAAATTCCTTTTGAAGTCATTTATTATCTCCGCTTCCACCAGCCTTGTGGGCAGCAAGTTCCAGATCATTATCACCTGCTGCATAAAAATGTTCTTCCTCATATTCCCCCTGTATCTCTTGCCTAAATCCTTCAATCTGTGTCCCCTAGTCCTTGTACCATTAATTAATGGGAACAGTTTCTCCTTGTCTAATCTTGTACACTTCCATTAAATCTCCCCTCCATCTCCTTTGATCTAAGGATGACAACCACAGTTTTTCCAACCTAATCCTGAAACTAAAATCCTACATCCCTGGAATCATTCTGGTAAATCTCCTCTGCACCCTCTCAAGGACCCTCACATCCTTCCTGAAGAACGGTGACCAGAAATGGATGCAATTTTCCAGTTGGGGCCTAACCAGAGTTTTATAAAAGTTCAACATAACCTCCCTGCTTTTGTACTCAATGCCTCTATTTATGAAGTTCAAGATACCATATGCTTTACTAACCACTCTCTCAATATGTCCTGCCAGCTTCAAAGATCTATGAACATGCATTCCCAGGCCCCTCTGTTCCTGCACAGTCTTTAGAACTGTGCCATTAAGTACACATTTCCTCTCCCTACTCCTTCTGCCAAAATGCATCACCTAACACTTGTCAGTATTGTTATGACTGAGGCGGGAGTAATGCACTGTCAATTCAGTCCCCTTACTCCACAGGTCACAGCACATTATTAAAGTTTCCCACCGATCAGAAATTAGCCAAACTAAACACTTTATTAACCCCTAGAATAAAACACACAAAACCAGGTATCTTTAAACAACAACAAATTAGCTATTTATTAATCAACTAAATCTTAAACAATATTGAGATAAATCTATGTCTAAAAAGCCTTTATAACTTCTTTTTCCTTCTCATCCTCATGCACACACACATAGATTCAAAAACCAACAGTTAATGGGTCTAAAATTATGTTTTTAAATTAGAACTGTTTCTTAGAAATAATAAAACTGGGTTGTAAGTCCTGGTTGGTTATTTTCCTGGATCAATGAGGTGTCCCAGAGTCGAATAGTCAGATGCCGCTCAAAGTCTTCAGGCGAGTTAATGAACAGTCTGGAGTGGATAGGCGTTCAAGGCACTTCAGCTGCAGTAGGCATCACACAGATCTTTCAACAATGAGTATAACAACAGTCCTATTCAGATTTTGAAATAGCAGTCTATCGGTCAAAGCTTTACAGTGTCTTAAAGGCACACAGACCGCCCCCTTAGTTTAAACAACAGAAAACACCTCCATGACAGTACTGAATTCCATCTGCCACCTCTCTGTGTATTCTGCTAACCTACGTCTTGTTGCAGGTGCTTCATATCATCCACACTGCTTGCCACACCTCCAAGTTTTGTGTCATTGACAAATTTTGAGATTCTACTCTGTATTCTAAGATCCAATGCATTTACATATAGCAAAAAATGAAGTGGTCCCAGTACTGACCCTTGGGGAACACCATTGTCCACCATCCTCCAGTCTGAAAAATAACCATTTACTATGCTCGCTGTTTTCTGTCCTTAAGCCAATTTTTTATCCATGCTGACACTGATCCTCCTATTCCATGAGCCAGAAGGGTCTGGAAGTGGTCACCTTGTGACCACCTTGTGGTGACCACTGCACTCGTGGAGTTCAGATTGAGGGTAAACTACTGTCGGAAGAAGAACCGCAGCTAAATCCTTGAAAAAAAGGCTGAAAATCTACCTGAAGAACTGCAGAGTTGTGAAGAACGGTGTGACTGCTTCACCTTACTCTCTATCTCTTTTGACATCCAGGGAGCTCTGAATCTGTTTGCCCTATCTTTCCGCCTCATGGGAATGTACTTTCACCATTCCTGAACTATCTCTTTAAAAGCAGCTCATGTAATATTACTTGTCCCTTGGTGTGTGATCTGTTGTTAAGACTCACAGGATTACAAGTATATACAAAATAAACATGGGTTTTATTATAACTGATCTGGAACATATATATGGAAAGAGTAACTGAATGAGCACGTATTAACACATCTTACTATGTCAGGCTCCACCCACAACCCCCTAGTCATGTGTGATGTGACATCACTTCCAATGATGCTCTTCACTTGCATTCCTTAAGGTAGTCCCTTCTTAAGGTCATCCCACAACATCCCACTTTGCTCCAGAGATAAAAGCATATGTACAATAAATAATGATGTTGTGGTCCAGACTAACTAGACATGATTGAACAAGATGTTATTTACAGATAAGCAAATTTAACCCGCTCTAAAACATAGAGGAAGTTTGCTGATTCATCCAGATCTGCTTTTTGTCAGTCTCTTCCCAGTGGTGAGCTTGTCTTGATGACTCACTTGAAATTCTGGTGACCCAGAACTCTGGTTCGTATTGTTCTCTTCAGTGCTTGTTGTCTCCGTGCTTTCATCTCCAAATTTTGTTTTTGAATGCATCTGCATTATCTCAGGGTTGTCACATGTAGTGCTGTCATGCATCTCTCTGAGCTGACTTCGGTTTCTCCTGGGTGTCTGGACCCTGTATGACCTGGGTTGGTGACATATCCTAGCAACCTCTGCAGAATACCAGGATATGTCGTGGTATACATTGGTACAAACGACATAGGTAAAAAAAAAGGATGAGATCCTGAAAGCAGAATATAGGGAGCCAGGAAGTAAGTTGAAAAGTAGGACCTCAAAGGTAGCGATCTCAGGATTACTACCAGTGCCACGTGCTAGTCAGAATAGAAATAGCAGGATATATCGGATGAATACGTGGCTGAAGAGATGGTGTGAGGGGGAGAGTTTTAGATTCCTGGGGCATTGGGACCAGTTCTGGGGGAGGTGGGACCAGTACAAACTGGATGGGTTACACCTGGGCAGGACCGGGACTGATGTCCTAGGGGGAGTATTTGCTGGAGTGGTTGGGGAGGGTTTAAACTAAAATGGCAGGGGGATGGGAACCATTGCAAGGAGTCAGAGGAGGGGGGATCAAAGACAAGAATAAAAGACAATAAGGGGAATAAGAAAAGTGATAGGCAGAGAAATCAAGGGCCAGAATCAAACAGGGCCACAGTGAAAAATAGTGGGAAGGGGACAAGTAATGTTAAAAAGACAAGCCTTACGGCTTTGTGCCTAAACGCGTGGAGCATTCGCAATAAAGTGGATGAATTAATCGTGCAAATAGTTGGAAACGGGTATGATATAGTCCGGATTACGGAGACATGGCTGCAAGGTGACCAGGGATGTGAAATGAACATCCAGGGATATTCAGTATTCAGGAAGGACAGACAAAAAGCAAAAGGTGGTGGAGTTGCATTGCTGGTTAAAGAGGAAATTAGCACAATAGTGAGGAAAGATATTAGCTCTGATGATGTGGAATCTGTATGGGTAGAGCTGAGAAACACTAAGGGGCAAAAAACATGAGTGGGATTTGTATATAGACCCCCAAACTGTAGTGGTGATGTTGGGAATGGCATTAAACAGGAAATTAGAGATGCATGCGATAAAGGAACATCTGTAATTATGGGTGACTTTAACCTGCATATAAATTGCACAAATCAAACTAGTTAAAATACCGTAGAGGAGGAATTCTTGGAGTGTATACGGGATGGTTTTCTGGAACAATACGTTGAGGAACCAACTAAAGAACAGGCCATTCGAGACTGGGTGTTGTGTAATGAGAGAGGAATAATTGAAAATCTAGTGGTGCGAGACCCCTTGGGGACGAGCGAACTTAATATGATAGAATTCTTTATCAATATGGAGAGTGACGTAGTTGATTCTGAGACAAGAGTCCTGAATCTTAGTAAAGGAAACTACGAAGGCATGAGGCGCGAGTTGGCCATGACGGATTGGGAAACGTTACTTAAAGGGATGACGATGGATAGACAATGACAAACATTTAAAGAACGCATGGATGAACTGCAACAATTGTTAATCCCTGTCTGACGCAAAAGTAAATCAGGAAAGGTAGCCAAACCATGGCTTACAAGGGAAATTAGAGATAGCATTAGATCCAAGGAAGAGGCATATAAATTTGTCAGGAAAAACAACAGACCTGAGGATTGGGAGCAGTTTAGAATTCAGCAAAGGAGGACCAAGGGAGTGATTAAGAATGGGAAAATAGAGTACAAGAGTAAGCTTGCGGGCAACATAAAAACTGACTGTAAAAGTTTCTGTAGGTATGTGAAGAGAAAAAGATTGGTGAAGACAAATGTAGGTCCTGTACAGTCAGAAACAGGGGAATTTATTATGGGGAATAAAGAAATGGCTGACCAACTAAATGCATACTTTGGTTCTGTCTCCACAAAGGAGGACACAAATATCACACCAGAAATGTTGCGGAACACAGGGCTTAGTGAGAGAGAGGAACTGGAGGAAATCAGTATTAGTAGAGAAATGGTGTTGGGGAAATTGATGGGCTTGAAGGCCAATAAATCCCCAGGGCCTGATGGTATGCATCCCAGAGTACTTAAGGAAGTGGCCCCAGAAATAGTGGATGCATTGGTGGTCATCTTACAAGATTCTATAGACTCTGGAACAGTTCCTTCAGATTGGAGGGTAGCTAATGTCACCCCACTATTTAAAAAGGGAGGTGGAGAGAAAGCAGGGAATTATAGACCAGTCAGCCTGATGTCAGTAGTGGGGAAAATTCTAGAGTCCATTATCAAAGATTTTATAGCAGAGCACTTAGAGAACAGTGGTAGAATCGGGCAGATTCAGCATGGATTTACGAAAGGGAAATCATGCTTGACAAATCTACGAGAATTCTTCAAGGATACAACGAGTAGAGTTGATGAAGGGGAGTCAGTGGATGTGGTTTATTTGGACTTTCAGAAGGCTTTTGACAAAGTCCCACATAAGAGATTAGCGTGTAAAATTAAAGCGCATGGGATTGGGGGAAGTCATAGAGTCATCTTGAGATACAGGCCCTTCGGCCCACTGAGTCCACGCTGACCATCAACCATCCATTTATACTAATCCTACATTAACCCCATTTTTCCCTCTCACGTCCCCACCTTCCCTCAATTCTCCTCCCACCTACCTACACTAAGGGGAATCTTTTTTTACAATGGCCAATTTACCTATCAACCCACATGTTTTGGCAGTGTATTGCGATGGAGAGAAAATTGGTTACCTGACAGGAAACAAAGAGTAGGGATAAATTGGTCTTTTTCCGAATGGCAGGCTGGGACTAGTGGGGTATCACAGGGATCGGAGCTCAGACTCCAGCTATTCACACTATATATTGATTTTGATGAGGGAACTAAATGTAATATCTCTAAATTTGCAGATGACTCAAATCTGGGTGGGAGGGTGAGTTGTGAGGAGGATGCAGAGAGGCTTCAGGATGATTTGGACAAGCTGAGTGAGTGGGCAAATGCATGGCTGATGCAGTATAATGTGGATAAATGTGAGGTTGTCCATTTTGGTAGCAAAAACAGGAAGGCAGATTATTATCTGAACGGCTGTAAACTGAGAGAGAGGAATATGCAGCGAGACCTGGGTGTTCTCGTACACCAGTCGCTGAAGGTAAACATGCAGGTGCAACAGGCAGTAAAAAAGGCAAATGGTATGCTGGCCTTCATAGCGAGAGGATTCGAGTACAGAGCAGGGATGTCTTGCTGCAATTATACAGGGCCTTGGTGAGGCCACACCTGGAATATAGTGTGCAGTTTTGTTCTCCTTACCTGAGGAAGGATGTTCTTGCTATAGAGGGAGTGCAGCGAAGGTTTACCAGACTGATTCCTGGAATGGTGGGACTCATGTATGAGCAGAGCTTGAGTCGGTTTGGATTATATCCGCTGGAGTTCAGAAGAGTGAGGGGGGATCTCACCGAAACCTATAAAATTCTAACAGGACTTGACAGGGTAGATGCAGGAAGGATGTTCCCGATGGTGGGGGAGTCCAGAACCAGGGCTCATAGTTTAAGGATACCGGGTAAACCTTTCAGGACTGTGATGAGGAGAAATATCTTCACCCAGAGAGTGATGAGCCTGTGGAATTCGCTACCACAGAAAGCAGTTGAGGCCAAAACATTGTATGTTTTCAAGAAGGAGTTAGATATAGCTCTTTGGTCTAAAGGGATCAAAGGGTTTGGGGCGAAAGCGGGAACAGGTTACTGAGTTGGATGATCAGCCATGATCATAATGAATGGCAGAGCAGGCTCAAAGGGCCGAATGGCCTACTGCTGCTCCTATTTTCTATGTTTCTATGTTACCAACTTCCCTTTGCAAGATTGAGGACTCTGCCCTTCTGCTCCATCTGCATTCGAGCTGATTCTGGTAAAGCTTGCGTGTCATATGATGCCTTCATCTTCTCTTATTTGGACAGTGTCATTCGAGGATCCCACCTGCCAAGAATGAGGCACATTAATTTTGTCATGAACATTGATTTTAAACCATTACTGATGTGAAGAAAGGATTTGTTAAACAGATTAGCCGTGGCTGGAAAAGGTATTCGCATATTAACAGCTAGTGCTTGGAAGGATAATGGACCATTCCCTGACACATTCAACCCACAACAGACCTTGATCACCAGGTATTGTGTGTAAGAGGACCATGACAGAGACTGCTAAGGTGATATAATCCAAGAGGTGATCAGAAGGTTAGTCACATGACTAACATGCTTGGCAACCTGGGTTATTCTGAATTATACAACCAGTTTGAACTGAGAGTATCCGTTTACCTCTAGACAGAGAAGATCCCTCCTGTCTGCTCCCATCTCTTTCTCACAAGCCTCTGAATCCACTGAAGACACATGAACCCCAAGAGAGAAAAGTCTCCTCCAGCGAACAAGGTTTAAGAAGAATACTGGGTCCCAATGAAAAGCAAGAACTACCCGCAATCAAGAACTCTACAGTGAGTTTGAAGAACTGTGGCAATAACTCTTCAGATATGGCCTCAAATTTTTCACTTTATTTTTCTTCCAATCTTTTCTGTCTCTATTTGCATGTGTGTATCGCATATGAATGCTCGCATGGGCAAGTCTTATATCCGTAGGCGTGAACCGAATTAGAGTTTAAGTTCAAGTTTAATAAGTTTCAACTTTTCTTCTTTAAACCTAAGAAAACCTATTTGTACTGGTTTCTTTGCCTTATAATTGAAAAGTGGTGAACAAGGATTCACCAAGGGGGAGCTAAAAACACGGTGTGTTTATAATTAAACCCTGTTACGGTAAGACTAGGTGAAGGCTGAAAGGGAATCCTAGACCTCTTTCTCACCGAGTCATAACAGAAAGATATCCTTTCCTGTGGACAACTTAGAGAGATGTTGACTGGGCAGGTTAGTTCTTCCCTGCCTTCCAAACATTAACTCTGTAGGTGATGATAATCCCCTGTCCGATGGAGTGGCCTGGAGGTTCAGAATTGTCACCTTGAGGTCTGCACCTGTCTGCTTACACTTTAAAATAAGTGCTTTGATAGTGCACACCATGTGATCAGCCATGCCATTGGACTTAGGATAATGCGGCAACAATGTCACGTGATGGACTCCCCACCTGGCACACACGTCTCGGAATGGTCTTCCTGCATATTGTGGCCCATGATCAGAGATGATTTCATCCAACACGCCAAACTGGTGAAAGAGAGCACTGACCATATCCGCAACAACTATATTTGATAATCCTGTAGCTGCCTGATGATTGGAAACTTGATGAAGTAATCTGTAACAAGGAGGAAATCATCATCCTGAACGTGGAACAAATCTGTGCCAATTTCACCCATTGGTGTGAAGGTGTTTCATGTGGAATCAAGGGTTCCTTCGTGTTGATTCAGCTCACAGATTTGACATGCCTCGTAGGATTTTACCAGCATCTCAACATCACTGTTGATTCCTGGCCAGTATACCATCTCTCTGGCAAGGCATCTGCTGCGTTCTATTCCTAAATGCCCTTGATGCAATTGCACTAGAATATCAGAATGTAGAGCCTCGGGTATTAGGATTTGTTTGCCTTTGATACGGCCAGTAACAGAGGTTCGGTTACTTCCTGTATGGTGTCAGACCATCTATCCACAATCATCTTCCACAACAATGGTAGGGTCGGGTCACGTGTCATCTCGTCTCTCAGCTGCTCCATTTGTGGGGTTCAAAACTCATGATGTTGATCTGGAGGACATTCTCAATCTCAGTATTCACCGTGGACATTCAAATCGAGTGGGACATCTGTGTTTTAATTTGGGTTGACAACCTGCTCAGGGTGTCTGAGGTGACCATTTTGCTGCCTGGTTTATATCATACATCACAGTCATAGCCATGAACCTTCATCAGAAGTCTCTGCAGCCGTGGAGGAGCACCATAAGTGGTTTGCGCCGTATGGTTTCAAGCGGCTTGTGGTCAGTCTCCACGGTGAAATGTTTTCCGAACAAGTAGGTGTGAAACCTAACGATGCCAAAAACTAGAGCTAAGGTTTCACGTTCAACATTAGAGTAAATGAATTGTGTTTACCACAAACCCTTCGACGTGAAGGCAATTACTTCCATTCCTGCATGATGCAGGTGCCTAATCCCTCCGGGAGGCACCGATCTCAAGCTTGGTCTCTTTGGTTGGGTCATAATACTGTAACATGCTGTGCTGTCTTGACAGAGAAAACTTTAAGGACTCAAACACCTGATGGTGGCCTTCCTGCCACAAGAAATGGGTATCTTTATGCAGCAGTTCCATAAGTGCTGCAGCTCGCTCAGTGAAATTTACGGGGTCAAAACGTTGAACAACCTTAGGCACAGTTGTAGGTTTTCCAGGTCCTGAGGAGTTGGCACAGCTCTGACATCTTCAACCTTATCCGGGTCTGGATGTATTCCTGTGTCGGAATATATTGACTCAAAGAAGTTGGTATATCCTGTGTTGACCTGGCACTTCTTGCTGTTAAATACAAGGCCTTCACAACAAGCAACCAGCATTAGCAAGTGCAAGTTTCAGTCATCCTCTGCCTTGGTCTGCCCCATCTCCGCAGTATCGTCGCCTATACAGATATAGCCTGGACATTTTCTATTATCCTGTCTATGTATTGTTGGAATATGTCCTGGCTGATGCACAGACCAAACAGTAACCATCTGAAGCAGTATCTACCGAAAGGTGTTCTAAAAGTTTTGACTGACTAAGACTGCTTGGCTAAGTAGACAGACGAGTAGCCATGTTTTGCATCAAGTTTTGAAAAGTACTTAGCACCAGTGAACTGAGGATTCAGTTCCTCCAGGGTCAGGATTTTGTGTGGGCCTCTCTTAAGGGCTAAATTCAGTCATCGTGGATTTGAGCTAATCCTGAGATTGCCATCTTTTTTCAGCACACAGGTAATGGAGCTGCACCAATCGGAATGCTGGTGTACTCGGAGGATGACTCTATTTCACTCCATCACATCCAGCTCCACTTTAAGCTTCTCTTGAATGTGCACGCTGCACTTCCTTGGCATGTCAATAACAGGAACTGCATCCTCCCTCATGTACAGTATGATATCACCCTTCAAATCGCCGATTGCATCAAACCTGTCTGGGTAAAATAGTTTCAGGTCACTAATTGACTCAGTGCACTCTGTGTTACAATCTTCTGAACCTTTCACTGCAGTACTGACGTCATGTATTGTGACAATTTGTAAATCTTGGCAGACTGGAAGTCCTGCGACAGCTGGTCCAGTTGTGTCGACAATGTAAAATGTTTGTGGGAGCCGTTCAGAGTTTCCATAGCTGCATTGTAAGGTTATCATTCCAATGCACTTAATTGGAGAACCATTGTCGGCCGTCAGCCCAGCTGTGGTGGGTTGCACCATGGATTCCCATTTCTTGGATTACATGTCCTTCACTATGTCGATGGGTAGAATATTTGCACTTGCATCTGTGTCATTTTCTCCACATAGCTTATGCTTGCTCCTTTTCTGCGGACAGATAATCCTCATCATGGTGAATGCCTTGGATTGCACAATAGCATAGACACGTTGATCCAAATGGACCATGTGAAATGTTTGCTTGCTGTTCGCATGAGTGCTCTCTTCATCAGTGTCCTCCTGGCAATCTGTCTCTTTGCTGACCTGATGTACCTGCTTGGGCTTCTGTTGTGTGTTGCCATACCTCTTGTTGCGTTTGCCATCCTTTCTTGCAGACGTTCTCTCTGCATGGGATCTGTCACCATTCCTATGTGCAGTGCCTGAGCTGGGTCTTCTGCATTTCCTTGACCAATGTCCTTGCATACCATAAACTTTGCAAAGGACCTGTTACGCTGGACAGCTGTGAATTGGCTTAGTCAGGCCATGTTTGCCACAAGGCTTAGCAGACTTCTCAGCCTTGGTAATCATACTGATTGTTGTAGCCACCCCCAACACTTGTAACTGTTCGTGCCCAGCCATAATGGCTTCAAATTTAATTTGTGCAGTGCGTCTATGGTGTGCCCTTTTCTCTTTTCTAGCAGGTCTTTTTGAAAGACCTCTATTGGGGTAAATGCGAAAACCCATTCTGACAATTCCGTATCTACGAAGTCACATTCCTGAGCTTTGTCTCAGCATCTTGCAACAAACTGGTCAATGGACTCATCTTGCCTTTGCCGGTAGATCATAAGCTCAAATCTATGTATTTAGAAATTTAGCTTTCCCTTCAGTTGCTGCTCCAGGAATGTCCAGATCTTTTTCGGGTCCTTCAGATCCTCATCCAACAATCCTGAGGTATTGAGTCATTTCAAACCTTTGTTAGCCTGTGAGAGCTTAATTTTGGTAATTTATTTCTTTCATTCAGTGACTTCTATGCCTAGGACGCACAGCTCCATCTACTGTCAGAATAGTTTAAATGCAGACACCAAGTCCAAAACCTTCAGTTCATAACTGAACATCTGACAGCCATTGTAATAATGATCTTTTTACTTTGTAAATAAAGAACTTTTACAGGTTGTGTTTATCACAGGAACAGTTCTTGTGTTTCCTTTTTAAGTCAGTTTCGGATAATTGCCACTTCTAAGAGTGACAGACGATAGCTCTCATTGTTTGCACAGACTGGCTGATTGTTGACACAGCTGTTCATTGTTGTTTTTAAACAAAGCTTTTGTAAGATGCCTGGGAGCTTGCAGTACTTGCAGCTGCCACAACCAGTCTTTAACCTAGTGATGGACCTCCCGTGGTGCTGTCTAGTCTTCCCACTCTTTTGGGCTTAGGCACTGCCCACAAACTGAAAGAAAGAGAACACTGAAACAGTAATAGCTTCAGGTACTGCTTTAGAAACCTTCTGACCCACTGTCAGATTGGTGAAAGCTCTCATATCTTGGTCAATTTCCTGTTGTACTTTCAGAACTCTACCACTTCCTGGTGTCCTGTCTGTGTCCTCGCTCGCTGCAGTGTTGTGGGGTTTCTTGCTAGCTGCTCTCCTGCCAGATCTTCGGCCACTCTGGTAGGCAGCTTTCTGTTCCTTGTTATCTTTTTTGATGTATTCTTCAAGAAAAATCAGATGTTGCCACAATATGATGTTTGGTGGTCTACAGATAAATCAATAGATCACAGCACAGCAACCATGCAATATTACTTGCACCTTGGTGTGTTATGAAGGTGTTTCTATTTTTATTTTAAATCGTTTGAAAATTCGTGTGTTAGAAGGAGATGGATTCATTAGCGAACTGAAGTAATTCCATTGAGGTTGGGCTTTGTTTTTTTAAAAGAGGTCGCCGGAAGGACACTTGAAGTCTTATTTGAAAACAACCTTCACTGGAAGTCACATGCCTTAAGCTCAATAAACAACAGAAACATTGGTGACTTGGGGGAGATGTTTACAGAGAAGTGGCATGTCACGATTTATGAGGGTCAGACAGTTCTGACTTGCTATTTGGTTTCACTTCTGACATATTGTTTTGGTTCAGTTGGGGTATGGACAGTGTTGAAAGCTGTTGGAGATCAACCACCCAGCTTGCCTCCTTCCTTGTGTCTCTGTGAAATTCTGCATTTCTCCTGAGGAGCCCCTGGAAAGCTTGCCAGATTAATTGTTGATGCTGCCTAAAAAGAACTGCTCCAGAAAAGATCCCAGTGACATATCTACATGTACTCGGATGCCAGACTGTATGCCAATCAGAGATACAAAATATCTCAACCATTTTCTGCAAGAATGAACAAGTATTCGACCAGCGTATTCTTTTCTATATCTTTTTGTGAAAGGGCTCTGCAGAGAAAATCTCTATTTTTTTGGTTAACTGCTGTGTGTGTGTGTGTGTGTGTGTGTGTGTGTTTGTGTGTGTGGGTGTGTATGCGAGGGGCTAAGGTAAAAAGGGAACTTTCATATTTCAATCTGTGTGTTAATGCTTTGTTTCATTGCTGGATAAATCCTATTTTATAATAAACTGATAATTTTGTTGACAATTAAAGAAACCTGGTTGGTGTACTTTATTTGGGGATGAAGAGTAGAGTGATCTTATTGGTAACTGGGTAAATATTTCAAGATATATTGTGACCTGTGGAGAAGTAGAACTAGAAAAGACAGTGCATTCCTCCCACCTTGGTTGAAACAGCTGTGTGATCTGTCATTAAGACTCACAGCATGACAAGTAATATCCAAAATAAATGCAGCCTTATTATAACTGAACTGGAACATATATATATTATATTTAAACACGTCTTACTGTGTCGGGATCTACCCACAATTTGCTGGTCAAGTGTGATGTGACATCACTTCCTCTGATGATCTTCACTTGCAGTTCTTAAACTGGTCTGGTTTAAGGTAGTCCCTTCTTAAGGTTGTCCTACAACAGCCCATTGTTCAATTACAATTTTGCCTGTCAATCTCTGATTCCAGTTTACCTGGGCCAGATCCATTCCCACTCCATTTTAGATGCTCACCCCCAATTAATTATCTTTAATCTGGATTCTTCCTTGTTCTTTTCCACAGCCAACATAAAATTTATGATGCTATGGTCACTGTCCCCTAAATGTTCCCACTTGACACACCTCATTCTCCAGAACCAGATACAGCAATGCCTCCTTCCTTGTTGGACCGGAAACATACTGATGTAGAAAATTCTCCTGAACACACTCCAGAAACTCTTGCCCCTCTCTGTCCTTTACACTACGACCATCCCAGTCTATATTAGAATAATTAAGGTCCCCCATTATAACTCTATAATTCTTGCCCTGCTCTGTAATTTCCCTGCAAATTTGTTCCTCTATCTTTCCCACTAATTGGTGGCCTATGGAAGACCCCCAGCGATGTAATGATTCATCTATTGTTTCTTAGCTCGAACCAAATAAATATCCCTCCAGGACATCATCTCTCCCCAGCACTGTAGTGTTCTCCTTAATCAATACAACTACCCCTCCTCCTTTCCTTCCTTCCCCAAAGTTTAGAGGGGATGTGCGAGGCAAGTTCTTTACACAGAGGGTGGTGAGTGCCTGGAACTTGTTGCCGGGGGAGGTGGTGGAAGCAGGTACGATAGCGACGTTTAAGAGGCATCTTGACAAATATATGAATAGGATGGGAATAGAGGGATACAGTCCCCGGAAGTGCAGAAGGTTTTAGTTTAGGCTGGCATCAAGATCGGCGCAGGCTTGGAGGGCCAAATGGCCTGTTCCTGTGCTGTCCTGTTCTTTGTTCTCTTTGTCCCATGCTTCCTGAACACATTGGGCTCACTGATATTAGTTTTTGTTTTGTATACTAATGAATCAATCAAGTATTACTTTATGGTTGACTATATTAAATTAAAAGCTTCCCAGTACACTCACCCCAGCCTGCTTTCTGCTTCCCCGCACTCTCTGTTGATTGTGATGTCAATCAGACGTCACTTTTCAATTTTTTTTCCTGCACTTCAAAACTTTACTTCCTGTTGGTCAAGTTTTTCACACTTTGATGACTTTTTTTTTCCATTTATAAATTCCTCTGATGCTCCTTTGAAGCATCTTGGTGTGTTTTACTGTGTCAAAGGAGCTATATAAATACAAGTTTTACATTAGTCATTGTTGTCCACATATATAATAGGAACTGTCTGTGTAAACTTGCTGCACATAATGAGGACCTCCCCCCAATGATGGCACTCTCTAATTTGCATCTTCTCATTTAAATTGTGATTTAACTATAAAATAATACCAGAAGACAGGATTAATTTGTAATAGGATTACATGCATCATGCCATGGCCGGCACAGACACGATGGGCCGAAGGACCTGTTTCAGTGCTGTATGACTCTGTGACTCTATGACTATTTCACAATGGGACTGAATTATATTTGAACACCCTGGTTGAGTAATCCCACACATTCTAACACTGCTTCACCTGAAGACGACACTTCGGCCTGGGCTCCCTTTGTCCATTGGCTGGGAGATTGACCAGTGACTTTTTTAAATGTTTTGCCTCCCAAACTTGCTGGATTTTTCAGCAAGGAGAGGGAGTCATGTGATCTAGGAGTGGGGAAGGGAATAATCATGACATGGGAGCTTGTCGTATTCAGGAGGATTCTGGAGATGGTTGGGATTACTGAGATTTGGCAGTATCGGGGGAGAGAGGGGCAGCAGCATCAAAAATATCTTGTTGAGGAGTTGGGGGGTGCTGTGGTTTTTAATGCAATGAGACAGAAACTGCTATTGGCTCCTTTGGTACCTTCAGGCCTTCATCCATTACCTGTTCCTGAAACTTAGGTGCCTGAACTTCCACCTCCCTGTTTGTCTGCCTATTCCTATCTTCTGTTATAGTCTTGTGCTGGGGAGCATAAATGCTTGGTTACCAAAACCATAAAAAGTACAAACAGAGAGCTGGGGTTCATTTCTAGAGGAATAGAATTCAAAAACTGACAGGTTGCTGGGTATTTTCCCAGGCAGTTGGAGACAGGCAGGATGGGTTGAAGGAGAGCAAGTAACTCCTGTGGGTCTGGCTGGTAAGTAATTTAGAAGTTGTTGAGATTCTTGAGAAGCCACTTGAGGTCATTTCGAACTTCATCCTGAATTTCCCTGTAATAGAAGGTGTTTCCTGAGCTGCGAGCAACCTCACCAGGATCAAAGAAGCAATTGTATAGCGGGAAAAGCTCATCAATAAAACCGACAAAGCTGGAAAGGCTTTGATCAATTACACTGAAGAGCTACAGCTATAGCCAGATGAGAGGCTGCTGTTCAAAGCACTTCTTCTCTCAGAGACTACTTTCACTGTTTGATAGGTGATTTCCAACTTCTTAGAAGTCACTTCCCCTATCCAGCACTTCACTGATCTTCAGCTTCATTTCGCTGCTGCCAGCCTTCAGCATCACATGGAAGCAGTTTCTGCAGCTCCACCACTGGTGCTCAGATGGGGATGTGAGGTGTTTGCAGGGAGACGAATGAGTAGAGCTGCAAGGTGTTCTGAGGTGTGCTGTTCAGGAGAATGCTGGGCAAGTCAGAATGGGGGGCTTGGCACCTGAACGTGTTAAGCCACTCACCCTTCATGCCCTCCTGAGGTCCTGGATCCTATTGAAGGTTATCTCCAGTTTGGAGGGCACACACTTCTGCTGCTGACTTCCTCAGCCAGTTCCATCCTCGCCTGCTTGGTGGGAGAGGCCGGCCTCTTCCTCCCATCGTTGGTAGAGGTCACCTCACTGCAGCCCCTCAGATCCCTCAACAGGACCTCCAGCTAAGAGTGAGCCCAGAGGAGGGCTCTTAGTTGGTTTGCTCTGGGAAAAAGCAACCACAAAGCCCAAACAGCAGGGAGTCAGCTTCCAAACCCAAAAATCATAGACTCATAGTCATAACAGCACAGAAGGAAACCATTTGGCCAGTCGATCCATGCCAGCTCTCCACAGAGTAACCAATCAGTCCCATTCCCCAGCTCTATCCCCTGTAAGAATTTCCCTCAGGTGCCCATCCAATTTCCTTTTGAAATCATTCATCAACGGAGTTGATCAATGACTTAAGAGGAAGTTGGATTGCCACCAGATTCGATGGGCTGAATGGCCTACTTCTGTGCCATAAATGACCCTATGACTCTACATTTCCACCACCCTCGTAAGCAGTGAGTTCTAGCTTACTACCACTCTCTGCATAAAAAAGTCCACCCCCCCGCCATATCTTGCCCAAAACCTTAAATCTGTGTCTCCTAATCCTTGTGCCATCAACTAAGGGGAATAGTTTTACTTTGTCTACCCAACCAAACCTGTCAGAATCTTGTACACCTCCATCATATCTCCCCTCAATCTCCTTCGCTTCTCCAACCTAACCTTGTAGCTAAAAGCCTTCTTCCCCGGACCCATTCTGCGAAATCCCCTCTGCATCCTCTCAAGGACACTGACATCCTTCCTAAAGTGTGGTGGCTAGAACTGGATGAAATATTCTTGTTGTGGATTAACCACAGCTTTCTAAAGGTTCAGCATAATATCCCAGCTTTTGAACTCAAGATCCCATATGCTTTGCTAACTCTCTGATTATATCCTGCCACTATTAAAGATCTATGCAAATAAACTCCCAGTTCTTCTGTCCCTCGACACTCTTTTGAACTGTACGATTTAGTCTATATTGTCTCTCCCTATCCCTTTTGCCAAAATCCACATCCCATTCCTTTTCCTAACCTTACAGTTCTCTGTATTAAATTCCATCTGCCACTTGTCTGCCCATTCTGCTAGTCTATCAGTGTCCTGTTGGCAGTCGATTGGCATCATCCTCACTAAATGCCACTTCTCCAAGTTTGGTTCATCACCAAATTTTGAAATTTTCTCCATATTCCAATATCCAAGTCATTTATGTATAATCAAAAAAGCAGTGATCCGAGCACTGACCCTTGGGGAACACCACTGTCTACCATCCTCCAGTCTGAAAAACAGCCATTTACCATGACTCCTTGTTTTCTGTCCGAAATCCAATTTTTTTATCCAAGCTGACACGAACCCTCCTATTTGAGGAGGCTCAATTTTGTTAACCAGCCTTATATGTGATACTTTGGCAAAGGCTTTCATACAATCAATATCGACAACATCCATTGCTTCCTCTTCATCAAATTTCTCTGATACTTCATCAAAAAATTCAATTCGATTCATCAAGCACAATCTGCCTTTTATAAATCCTTGCTGGCTCTCCTTAATTAATTCAAACCTCTCCAAGTGCCTGTTGATATTTTCCATGATTATTGTTACTAATACCTCACCCACCACAAATGTTCAACTGACCGGCCTGTAATTACGAGGAATGTCCTTACACCATTTCTGGAATAATGGTGTCACATTTCCCATTCTCCAATCCTCTGACACCTCCCCTGTATCTAGGGAAGATTGGAAGATTATGGCAAACCCTTCCACTATCTTCCACTCCCACTGCTTTTCACAACCTGGGATGCAAGCCAACTGGATCAGGTGACTTCTTTACGCTAACCATAGCCAGGCTTTCCAGAACATCCTGCCTATCAACTTTCACCTTATCCTTCACCTCTGCCATCTCCGCTTCACATGGGATTGGAGGTATTATAATGGCATGGATTGAGAACTGATTAATGAATGGAAAACAGACAGTAGGAATAAGCAGTGGCAGTTTGTGACTAGTGGGGTACCGCAAGGATCAGTGCTTGGGCCCCAGCTACTCACAATCTGCCACCTTCAACAATTTGTGCACATATACCCCAGGTCTCTCTGCTCTTTTAGAACTCTACCCTTTATTTTTAATTTTCTTTCCTCATTCTTCCTACCAAAATGAACACGTCATACTTCTCTGCATTAAATTTCATCTGCCACATATCCGCCTATTCCACCAACCTGTGTAATTCCTCTTGAAGTCTATTACTATCCACCTCACAGTTCACAATATTTCCGAGGTGACCATTGCTCTGCTTATTTCCTTTGGCACATCTACTCTATACTTTTTATATTCAGCCTGATTCTGCCCTGTATGATCAAGCTGACATTTGTCATATGCCCCCTTTTTCAGATTCATCCTGCTCTCTAACACCTTTCTAATCCTGGGAGCTCTGGAATTTGTTACCCTCACTTTCCCCTTGTGGGAATGTCCCTAAACTGTGTCTGAACCATCTCCTCTTCATTATATTTCTGCCTGCAAGTCTTTGACTCCAATTTGAAAACGAGTTTCTATAGATACTTAAAAAAGAGTCAACAAAGTGTGTGATGGTCCTATAGAAAGTGCATCTGGGGAATTAATAATTGATAATTAGGAGATGGCAGATGAATTGAACAGATATTTTGCATCGGTCTTCACCATTGAGGATACAGGTAACATGCCAGTATTAACTGTAAGTCAGGAAATGGGAGGGAGGAAGGAACTCAAGAAAATTACAATCACCAGGGAAGTGATACAGAGAAAATTGTTGGAGCTGTGGGCTGAAGTCCCCGCGCCCTGATGGACTTCATCCTAGGGTCAAAAAAGAAGTGGCTAGTGAGATAGTTGATGTGTTAGTTTTAATTTTCCAAAATTCCCTAGATTCAGGGAAGGTTCCGTTAGATTGGAAAATAGCATAAGTAACACCTTTATTCACATGGGATTGGAGGTATTATAATGGCATGGATTGAGAATTGATTAATGAATGGAAAACAGAGAGTAGGAATAAGAGACAATGTTTTCGAAGCAGATGTTGTGGCTACTTTGTCTCCAGCAAGGTCCCACAATTAGGAAATTAGATAATGGACCAGTTTCATTCCACCCCTTGCTTGTCAAGAATCTATCTACCTCTGCCTTAAAAATATTCAAAGACTCTGCTTCCACCGGCTCTTGAGGAAGAAAATTCCAAAGACTCACGGCCCTCTGAGAGAAAATAATTTCTCCTCATCTCTGTCTTAAATGGGCGACCCCTTATTTTTAAACAGTGACCCCTAGTTCTAGATTCTCCCACAAAGGGAAACATCCTTTCCACATCCACCCTGTCAAGACCCCTCAGGATCTTATATGTTTCAATCAAGTCACCTTTTATTCTTCTAAATTCCAGCAGATACTAACCTAGCCTGTCTACTCTTACCTCGTAAGACAGCCCGCCCATTCTAGGTATTAGTCCAGTAAACCTGCTCTGTACTGCCTCCAATGCGTTTACATCCTTCCTTAAATAAGGAGTACTGATCACAGTACTCCAGATCTGGTCTCACCAATGCCCTGTATAGCTGAAGCATAACCTCCCTACTTTTGTATTCAATTCCCCTCACAATAAACAATAACATTCTCTAAGCTTCGCTAATTACATGCTTGTACCTGCATACTAATCTTTTGCAATTCATGCTCTCGGACACCCAGATCCCTATGCATCTCAGAGCTCTGCAATCTCTCACCATTTAGAAAATATGCCTCTTTTTTATTCTTCCTGCCAAAGTGGACAATTTCCCACTTTCCCACATTATACTCCATTTGCCAGATCTTTGCCCACTCACTTAACCTATCTATATCCCTTTGTAGCCCCTTGATGTCCTCTTCACAACTTACTTTCCTACCTATCTTTGTGTCATCAGCAAATTTAGCAACCATTCCTTCGGCCCCTTCATCTAAGTCAGTTACATAAATTGTAAAAAGTTGGGACTCCAGCACAGATCCCTGTGGCACACCACTTGTTACATCTTGCCAACCAGAAAATTACCCATTTATGCCTCCTCTCCATTTCCTGTCAGTTAGCCAATCTTCTATCCATACCAATATGTTACTCCCTGCACCATGAGCTTTTATTTTCTGCAATAACCTTTGATGTGGCACCTTATCAAATGCCTTCTGGAAATCTAAGTACAATACATCCACCAGTTCCCCTTTATCCACAGCACATGTAACTCCCTCAAAGAACTGAAATAAATTAGTTAAACATGATTTCCCTTTCACAAAACCATGTTGACTCTGCCTGATTACCTTGAATTTTTCGAAATGGCCTGCTATACCCTCTTTAATAATAGTTTCTAATATTTTCCCTAAGGCAGATGTTAAGCTAATTGGCCTGTAGTTTCCTGCTACCCTCCCTTTTTGAATAAAGTCTTGTTACAACCAAGGTGGGAGTCATGTACTCTTAATTCAGTCCCACTACTCCACAGGTCACAGAATATTAGTAAAGTTTCCCACCTACCAGAAATTAGCCAAATTAAACTCTTTATATATCCCCGAGAATAAAGCACACCAAACCAGATTTCTTTAAGCAACAACAAAATTAACTCTTTATTCATAAACTAAACCTTAAACAATAATGAGATAAATCTATTTATATATATAAAAGATTGATAACTTCTTAGTCTTCCTAACCCTTGTGCACACACACATACATTCGAAAACCGGTTAACTGGGGAAAAAGGCTTTTTGGTGTTAAACTGTTTCTTAGGAATAATAAAATAGTTAGTGATCATGGTCTGGTAGGATATTTCTGGATTAGTGAGGTGTCCCAGAGTCGAATAGTCAGATGCTATTCGAAGTCTCTCATGAGTTTGATGAACATCTGTGATGGGTAGGCATTCAAGGTAGTTCGTCTGCAACAGGTTTCACACAGATCTGTCACCGAAAGGAGTAGCAACAGGTCTACTTAAATTTTAAAGCAGAAGGCTAGCAATAGAAGCTTTCTTGAGATTTCAGGATCTCAGAAGAATACGAGTAACAGGAATCATTCTTGAGGCAGAGATTTCCCAGAGATTGGAGGCAATACAAGTTTGCTACCATTAACAATGCAGGGCTTCCTCTCCGCAAAGGAGCCTTTCTCCAATCTTATTCTCAACCTCTACTCTCACTTTGGTTTTTGTGTCTGATTTTACAGCTGCCGTTAAAGCTACAGCCTGGTTTACTGTACTCTCAGTCAGTGCCCCTTTCTCTGCATTATCTTTCTGTACCCCAACAAGTCCCATGGTTTAGCTAACCACTTCCAGCATTCAGAACGAAGATGTTTCATCTTGTGACAATGATAACACTTTGGTTTGCAGACCTCACTTCTACCCTCAGCACCTCTCTGTCTGGCCTGAGGAGAGGATCCTGGGGTGTTCCCAGCTGCTCCTTCTTGTCCCCAGCTACTTGCCTTCCTTTCACTCTCCCACTTTCTATCCATCTCATGTTGTAGGGGTGATGGACAAAGGGTTTTGGCTTATTCACAAGCACAAAATCATCAGTGATTTCTGCTGCTTGTCTGACTTTTGAAACTTTTAGGTTCTCCACATGAGTTCTCACTACTGGAGGAATTGAATTTGTAAACTTTTCCAAGAGAATCAGTTCTCGAAGGTTCTCATATGTGGTTTCCATCTTTAATGCCCGTATCCAACAATCAAAATTAATTTGCTTTACCCTCTCAAATTCTACATAAATCTGCTTGGCCAACCAGCCAATCTACATAAGTTCCAAAACTTTTATCGGTAAGCTTCAGGGTCTAACTCCAACGCACCGAGAAAAACTTTTTTTTCCATCTCATAATCTGCAGAAGCCTCTTCAGGAAGTATGGCATAAACTTCATGATCTCTGCCTATCAACCTGCTTTGCATAAGCAGTGTCCAGCTTTCCTTTGACCATTTCATTTGTTTGGCTATTTTTCGAAAGAAATTAAAAGTGCTCTGCGTTCCTTTCCTCAAACTTCAGGAGAGCTTGTATAAATGTAAACAGCTTTTTGCTGGGTCCTGGGTTGGGTTCAGATTCTTCCTGACCCGAATTTTCCTGGAGTCAAGTCGACCTCTTTGTCTTAGTTCCATCTCTTTTAACCTAAATTCCCTCTCTTCTCTTTCACTTTCTCTCTGAAGTTCAGGTTTTCTTATTGCTTTTTTTTTCTGTTGAAGTTTTCTCATTTCTTTTTCAGCCTCAAGTTGTTTCATTTGTAATTGAATTTTAGCTTATTCAACTGCATCACCCTCTGACTTACTATTTTCTTGTTTATCTTCTTCTTCTTGTAATTTTAAATGTTGAGCTATTACGTCAACTATCTCTGCTTTTTTAGCACCTGATTTCAATTCAAACCCCAATTCTGCTGCCAACTCTTTTAGTTTAATCTTGGTTAAAGTTTTCAATCACTGAGGGGCATATTCGCCTTTCTCAGTAAAACTGCGACAACTGCTAATGCCATTCTGATGGTATAGCCTGTACCTGATTATACAAGAAACCCTGGTTCCCTTTTTTTCTCATTCAATTATTTTCCCTTACAACCAACATAATTAGTGTTGGAACTATCCCTTCAAGAGCCCCCAATGAATGTGTCATGACCAAGGCGGGAGTGATGTACTGTTAATTCAGTCCCACTACTCCACAGGTCACAGCACATTAGTAAAGTTTTTCATCTACTGGAAATTAGCTGAATTAAACACTTTAATTATCCTCCAGAATAAAGCACACCAAACCAGGTTTCTTTACACAATAATAAAATTAACTATTTATTAATAAACTAAATGTTAAACAACAATGAGATAAATCTATATATATATATATAAAAGATTTATTACTTCTTCCTAATCCTCATGCAGACACACATATGTTGGAAAACTGGTTAGCTGGGGAAAAAGACTTTTTGGCAACTGTTTCTTAGCAATAATAAAATAGATGGTGGTCACAGTCTGATAGGATATTTCCAGATTGGTGAGGTGTCCCAGAGATGAATAGTCAGATGCCACTCAAAGTCTTTCCAGGCAAGCTTGATGGTCAGTGATGGGTTGACATTCAAGGCAATTCTTCTGCAGCAGGTGTCACACAAATCTGTCAGCAAAAGGTATAGCAACAGGTCTTGTATATTAAAGTAGCAGTCTAGCAATAGAAGCTTTCTTGAGATTTCACAATCTCCCAAAAACAAAAGCACAGGAATCACTCTTGAGGCAGAGGTTTCCTAGACACTGGAGGCAATAGGTGTTTGCCACATTTAACAATGTAGTGCTCCCTCTCAGCAAAGGAGCCATTCTCCACAGAGAGCAGCAACTCCTCTTTCTCTGGGTCTTTTCCTCTCCAGTGATCTTTTTCCCTCCAGGCAGAACACAGTCACAACTCAAATGTAGACTTTCTTTTTTCAAGAGATGCAAGCCTTCGTTTCAGGGAGAGTTCTTTTTCTGTTCTGCAAAAAGCACAGGTCCCGGCCAGTTTGTTCTGCCTCCTGCCTGCCCAGCACTGGTCTTTCTCAAAACAAAAGTGAAACTGAACTCTTAACAATAAGTCATGTGACCTGTCAGTTCCCTTGCTGTTGAGTTGTTTGGAAACAAGTTGTCTTGCAGTCTGTGCCCCACCCAGTTCAGCATTCAATGTTCTCAGAGATTTTTTTCTCTCTCTGTCTTTCAAGACACAGAACACCAAGTTTTCTTTTTAAAACCAAACAACTTGGAACACACTTCAAAAATAATTAATAAGTATGTAAGAAATAGGAGCAGGAATAGGCCATTCGGCCCCTCAAGCCTGCCCCACCATTCAATAAGATCATGGCTGATCTGCCCCAGACCTCAACTCCTCTTTCGTGCCAGCTCCTCATAGCCCTTAACTCCCCGATATTTCAAAAATCTATCTACCTCCTCTTTAAATACTTTCAGTGATCTAGCCTCCACAACTTCTGGGGGAGAGAATTCCAGACATTCCATAATGAATATTTAGCATGGAAGGACATCTTGAGGATGTGGAAGGCACTAGGTAAATGCAAGTTCTAGCGAAATCTTCCCCTCCTAATTTCTACTTGATGCTGCCAGTTTTGTTTGTAAAGTGTCTTGGGACTTACTGTTCTGTGAAAAAAGCTGTATCAACATTAGTTGTTATTTCTTCATGCTTCACCAGAATTAATAGAACAAAGCTACTTGACTGACAGTACACAACGAGCAAATTGGATCACATATATTGTGAATTTTTTTAAATTACTGTATCTGGATGGAATTAATTTGGATCTGCAGAGCACTACTTCAAATTATAGTGCACTACCTCAGCTGCTCAGGGAAACCACAAACATGTTCCACGAGAAAATACCAGGATCTCAGGTAAAAGCCATCTTTTTAAAAATAGGGACAAGCAATTTAGTTCCACTTAATTATAAAGAAACATGGATAGTTTCCTGGATTAGTAAATTGAAATGAAGATTTCCAGCTGTTGTTTATCAGAGCATCAACTTGTTACGAGACTGTTTGGACCAAAGCTGAGAAAAGACATTTTAGTTTGAATCAGCTGAATCTGAATCTGCAGCAGACTTGGTGATGCAGAACATGTAGCCCAGAATTATACAAGTGTATTGAGGCCCAGATTCTAGTGATGGCATGTTTCAAACTGTAATTATCACACAAGTGGAAGAATGATACAGCACAGAAGGAGTCCATTTGGCCAATCGTGTTTGTGCTGGCTGTCTAAAAGAGCAACTCACTTAGTCCCACTCCTCTGCCAATTCCCTATAGCTCTGCAAATTTTATCTCTTCAGTTAATTATCCAATTCTCTTTACAAGGCCTCGATTGAATCTGCCTCCACCACACTCTCGAGCAGTACATTCCTGATCCTCACAACCCGCTGTGTGAAAAAGTTTTCCCTCATGTCGCTGTTGCTTCTTTTTCCAATCCCCTTAAATTGATGTCCTCTGGTTCTCAATCCGTCCACCAATGGGAACAGTTTCTCTGTATCTACGCTGTCCATGTCCCTCATGATTTTGGACACCTAGGAACGAACAAACATATGAACATATAAATTAGGAGCAGAAGTAGGCTATTCAGCCCCTTGATCCTGCTCCCCCACTCAATAAGCTCATGGCTGATCTGTTTGTGTTTCGAATTCCACACTCCCATCTACTTCTGATAACCTTTGATTCCCTTGCCTAACAAGAAACTATCTACCTCTGCCTTAAAGATATTTAATATCCCCGCCTCCACCACCTTCTGACGCAGAGAGTTCCAAAGTTGCACAACCCTCTAAGAGAAAAAATTTCTCCTCATCTCTGTCCTAAAAGAGCGACCCCTAATTTTAAAATAGTGCCCCCTAGTTCTGGACTCCCCACAAGAAGAAACATCCTCTCCACATCCACCTTGTCAAGACCGTTCAGGATCTTATATACTTCAATAAAGTCTCCCCTCACTCTTCTAAACTCCAGTGAAAACAAGCCTAGTCTGTCCAACCTTTCCTTGTAAGACAACCCGCTCATTCCAGGTATCAATCTAGTAAACCTCCTCTGATCATACTTCAACATATTCACATCCTTCCTTAAATAAGGAGACAGTATTCGAGATGTGGTCTCACCAATGCCCTGTATAAGTGAAGCATAACATCCTTACTTTTATTTTCAATTCCTCTCATAATAAAGGGGAGCATTCCATTACTTCTTTAATACCTGCTGTAGCTGCATACTAACTTTTTACGACTCATGCACTAGAACACCTAGATCCCTCTGCACCTTGGAATTTTGCAGTCATTCTCTATTTAAGTAGCATTCAGCTTTTTTATTCTTCCTGCCAAGCTGAACAACTTTACATTTTTCCACATTATATTCCAGCTGCCAGATTTTTGCCCACACATTCTACCCATCTATATCAGTCTGCAGTCTCCTTATGTCCTCTTCATAACTTTCCTACCTATCTTTGTGTCATCTGCAAATTTAGCTACCATGCCGTCGCTCCCTTCATCTAAGACATTGATATAAATTATAAAAAGTTGTGGCCCCAACATAGATCCTTGCGGGATACCACTCGTCACATCCTGCCAATCAGAAAAGGATTCATTTCTGCATACACTCTGTTTTCTGCCAGTCAGCCAATCTTCTATCCATGCTAATATGTTACCCCCTACACCTGAGCTCCTACTTTGCACAATAACCTCTAAATGGCACCTTGTCAAATGTTTTCTGGAAATCCAAGTACAGTACGTCAACGGGTTCCCCTTTATCCATAGCACATGTCACTCCATCAAAGAACTCCAATAAATTGATGAAACATGATTTTCCCTTTCAGAAAACCATGCTGACTATTCCCGATTTCCTTCAGTTTTTCTAAGTGCCCAGTCACGACCTCCTTCATGATCGATTCTAATGACAGACGTCAAGCTAACTATCCGATAACTGACCTCTACCTACTTTCCTCTTAATCTTCTTTTCTCCAAAGAGAACAACCCCAGCTTCTCCAATTTATCAGCAGGAAAGCGGGAAACAACAGGCCAGTTACCTTAACATCTGTCATAGGGAACATGTTAGAAGCTACTATCAAAGATGTTGTAGCAGGGCACATAGAAAAATTCAAAGTAATCAGGCAGAGTCAACATGGTTTTATATTGCCTTCCCTTATTCTTCCTACAAAAATGAATCACTTCACACTTTTCTGCATGAACTTTGGGGCCACTGCTGTTTGTCATTTTTATAAATGACCTGGAAGAGGGTGTAGAAGGGTGGGTTAGTAAATTTGCGGATGACACTAAGGTCGGTGGAGTTGTGGATAGTGCCGAAGGATGTTGTAGGGTACAGAGGGACATAGATAGGCCGCAGAGCTGGGCTGAGAGATGGCAAATGGAGTTTAATGCGGAAAAGTGTGAGGTGATTCACTTTGGAAGGAGTAACAGGAATGCAGAGTACTGGGCTAATGGGAAGATTCTTGGTAGTGCAGATGAACAGAGAGATCTTGGTGTCCAGGTGCATAAATCCCTGAAGGTTGCTACCCAGGTTAATAGGGCTGTTGAGAAGGCATATGGTGTGTTAGCTTTTATTAGTAGGGGGATCGAGTTTCGGAGCCACGAGGTCATGCTGCAGCTGTACAAAACTCTGGTGAGACCGCACCTGGAGTATTGCGTGCAGTTCTGGTCACCGCATTATAGGAAGGATGTGGAAGCTTTGGAAAGGGTGCAGAGGAGATTTACTAGGATGTTGCCTGGTATGGAGGGAAGGTCTTACGAGGAAAGGCTGAGGGACTTGAGGTTGTTTTCGTTGGAGAGAAGGAGGAGGAGAGGTGACTTAATAGAGACATATAAGATAATCAGAGGGTTAGATAGGGTGGATAGTGAGAGTCTTTTTCCTCGGATGGTGATGGCAAACACGAGGGGACATAGCTTTAAGTTGAGGGGTGATAGATATAGGACAGATGTCAGAGGTAGTTTCTTTACTCAGAGAGTAGTAGGGGTGTGGAACGCCCTGCCTGCAACAGTAGTAGACTCGCCAACTTTAAGGGCATTTAAGTGGTCATTGGACAGACATATGGATGAAAATGGAATAGTGTAGGTCAGATGGTTTCACAGGTCGGTGCAACATCGAGGGCCGAAGGGCCTGTACTGCGCTGTAATGTTCTATGTTCTATGTTCTCTATCTGCTCCTCTATCTCTCCCTGACTGTTTGGAAGCCTGTTGTACACTCCCAGCCAAGTGATTGCCCCTTTTTTGTTTTCAAGTTCTACCTAAATTGCCTCATTTGAGGAACATTCTGTGATATCATCCCTCCTTACTGCAGTAATTGATTCCTTGATTAACAGTGCAATGCCACCTCCTCTTTTATCCCCTCCCCTGTCACGCCTGAATGGCAAAGTTTGTTCACTTTGGTCGTAAAAATAGAAAAGCAGAATATTTTTTAAAAGGTGTGAAACTGGTAAGTGTTAATGTTCAGAGAGACTTGGGCGTACTCGTCCAAGGAATACACAAAGTTAACATGCAGGTGCAGCAGGCTATGAGGAAGGCAAATGGCATGTTGGCCTTTATTGAAAGGGGATTGGAGTACAGGAATAAAGAAGTCTTACTAAAATTGTACAGGGCTTTGGTGAGACTGCACCTGGAATATTATGTGCAGTTTTGGTCTCCACATTTAAGAAATGATATACTTGCACTGGAGGCAGTGTAGCGAAGATTTACTAAATTGGTTCCTGGAATGAGGAGATTGTTCTAAGATGAGAGGCTGAGTAAATTGAGCCTATATTCTGTGGAGTTTAGGAAAATGAGAGGCGATCTAATTGAGACATACAAGATTCTGAAAGGGCTTGATAGGGTAGAAGCTGAGAGATTGTTTCTGCTGGTCAGGGAATCTCGGCACAGTCCTGGGATCATTCAGGACCGAGACGAGGGGAAATTACTAGTCTCAAAGGGTTGTGAATCTTTGGAATTCTCTACCCCAGAGAGTTGTGGATGCTCCATCATGGAAAACATTTAAAGTTGGGATAGAGAGATTTTTGGTCTTGCAGGGTATCAAGGATATGGGGTGTGGGCAGGAAAGTGGAATTGAAGCCCAAGATCACCCATGATCGTATTGAATGGTAGAGCAGGTTCAATGGGCCATATGGTCCACTGCTCCTATTTCTTGTGTTCTTGTGAACCCCACTATTTACCCTTCTCCAGTCCAAACACAACCGTTCACCACTATGCTCTGTTTCCTGTCACCCAGCCAACTTCGTATCCATGCTGCCACTGTCCCTTTTATTCCACGAGCTCTACCTTTGCTGATAAGCCTGTATTATGGCACTTTCTCAAATGCCTTTTGGAAGTCCATGTACACCACATCAACATCATTACCTTCATCAATCCTCTCAGTTACCTCATCAAAAAACTGAAGGAAATTAGTAAAACATGATTTTCCCTTTAAAAATCCATGCTGGCTCTCCTTAATTAATCCACATTTATCCAAGTAACTATTAATTTTGTCCCAAATTATCATTTCTAAAATTTTTCCCACCACCGATGTTAAACTGACTGGCCTGTAGTTTCTGGATTTGTCCTTACACCCTTTCTTGAATAAGGGTGTAACATTTGGAATTCTCCAGTCCTCTCGCACCATCCCTGTATCTAAGGAGGATTGAAAGTTTATGGACAGTACCTCTGCAATTTCCACCCTTACTTCCCTCAGAAAACTTGGATGAATCTCATCCAGTCCTGTTGACTTTAAGTACAACCAGTCTATCTAATACCTCCTCTTTATTAATTTCTAGCCCCTTCAATGTCTCAACTACCTCCTCTTTCACTGTGACTTGAGCAGCACCTTCTTCCTTGGTGAAGACAAATGCAAAATACTCATTTAATATCTCAGCCACGCCCCCTGCCTCCATTCATAAATCCACTTTTATATCCCTAAAAGTCCCGGCTTTTCCTTTTACCACCCCTCTACTGTTTATATGGCTATAGAAGACTTTTGGGTTCCCTTTTGTGTGAGCTGGTAGACTCTTCTCATACTCTCTCTTTGCTTCTCTTAGTCATTGTTTCACTTTCCGTCTGAACCTTCAATATTCAGCCTGGTGGCAATTGTATTATCCACCTGAAATCTGTAATATGCAGCCATTTTCAGCTTATTCTCTATCTCTTTTGTCATCCAGGGAGTTTTTGATTTATTTAGAGACACAGCACTGAAACAGGCCCTTTGGTCCATCGGCTCTGTGCCGACCATCAACCACCCATTTATACCAATCCTTCATTAATCCCATTACCCTCTCACATCCCCACCTTCCCTCAATTCCCCTACCACCTACCTATACGAGGGGCAATTTACAATGGCCAATTCACCTATCAACCTGCAAGTCTTTGGCTGTGGGAGGAAACCGGAGCACCCGACGAAAACCCACGCGGTCACAGGGAGAACTTGCAAACTCCGCACAGGCAGTACCCAGAATCGAACCCTGGTCGTTGGAGCTGTGAGGCTGCAGTGCTAACCACTGCGCCACTGTGCTGCCCCAGTTTGTTTGCCCTGCCTTTCCCCTTTGACTGTACACAAACTATCTCCTCTTTAAAGGCTGCCCATTGTTTCAAAGAACAAAGAAAGAACAAAGAACAGTACAGCACAGGAACAGGCCATTCGGCCCTCCAAGCCTGCGCCGATTATGGTGCCTGTCTAAACTAAAACCTTCTGCACTTCCGAGGTCCGTATCCCTCTATTCCTATCTTACTCATATATTTGTCAAGATGCCTCATAAACGTCGCTATCGCACCTGCTTCCACCACCTCCCCCGGCAGCAAGTTCCAGGCACTCACCACCCTCTGTGTAAAGAACATGCCTCGTAGATCCCCTCTAAACTTTGCCCCTCTCACCTTAAACCCATGTCCCCTAATAATTGACTCTTCCACCCTGGGATAAAGCTTCTGACTATCCACTATATCCATGCCACTCATAACTTTGTAAACCTCTATCATGTCGCCCCTCCACCTCTGTCGTTCCACTGAAAACAATCCGAGTTTATCCAACCTCTTCTCATAGCTAATACCCTCCAGACCAGGCAACATCCTGGTAAACCTCTTCTGTACCCTCTCCAAAGCCTCCACGTCCTTCTGGTAGTGTGGCGACCAGAATTGTACGCAATATTCCAATATTCCAATATTCTAAGGTTCTGTACAGCTGCAACATGACTTGCCAATTTTTATACTCTATGCCGCGACCAATGAAGGCAAGCATGCTGCATGCCTTCGTTGCAGGTTTGCCTGCAAATCTTTGATTCCAATTTATTCATACGGTCATGGAGTCATTTACCACACAGAAGGAAGCCATTCGGCCCATCAAGTCTCCATGAAGCAATCTAGTCAGTCCCAATGCCCTGCTCGATCCCTGTAGTCCTGTACATTTATTTCTTACAAGTGCCCATCCAATTTCCTATTTAAATCATTGATTGTTTCCCCTTCGACCACACTCATGGCAGCGAGTTCCAGGTCATTACCACTCGCTGTGTAAAAAAGTTCTTCCTCACCTTCCCCCTGCATCTTTTAGCCAAAACCTTAAATCAGTGTCCTCTCGCCCTTGTACCATTAGCTAATGTGAACAGTTATTCCTAGTCTACCTTATTGAAGCCTTTCATCATCTTGTACACCTCTATCTCACCTCAATCTGCTTTGCTCCAGTGTTTCCAAACTAACCTTGTAACTTAAATCGCCCATTGCTGGAACCATTCTGGTACATCTCCTCTACAGCCTCTCACAGACCCTCATAACCTTCCTAAAGTGTGGTGAACAGAACTGGATGTAATACTTCAATTTGGGCCTAACTAGAGCTTTACAAATGTTCAACATTACTTACCTGCGTTTGTACTCAATGCCTTTATTTATGAAGCCCAAGATCCCATATGATTTGCTAACCACTCTCTCAATATGTCCGACCACCTTCCAAGATCGATGCACATGCAGCCCCAGGTCCCTCTCTGTTCCTGCACACTCTTTAGAACTGGGCCATTAAATCTATATTGCTTCACCCTATTCCTTCTACCAAAATGCATCACCTCACACTAGTCTGTTTTAAATTCCATCTGCCACCTGTCTGCCTATTCTGCTCGCCCAGGGTTGTCCAACATACGACCCGTGGGTCAGGATCCAGCCTGTCAAAGGTTTCCATCCGGCCCACATTCCTCTGTGGAGAGAGAAGCAGAGTTAATGGCTCAGGTCTGTGACCTTGTATCAGAATGGGGACAGAGAGGGGTGAACAACACAGAGAGGGGAAACAACACAGAGAGGGGTGAACAACACAGAGAGGGGGGAACAACACAGAGAGGGGTGAACAACACAGAAAGGGGGGAACAACACAGAGAGGGGGAACAACACAGAGAGGGGGGAACAACACAGAGAGGGCTGAACAACACAGAGAGGGGGAACAACACAGAGAGGGGTGAACAACACAGAGAGGGAGAACAACACAGAGAGGGGGGAAACAACACAGAGAGGGGGGAACAACACAGAGAGGGGGGAACAACACAGAGAGGGGTGAACAACACAGAAAGGGGGGAACAACACAGAGAGGGGGAACAACACAGAGAGGGGGGAACAACACAGAGAGGGCTGAACAACACAGAGAGGGGGAACAACACAGAGAGGGGTGAACAACACAGAGAGGGGGGAAACAACACAGAGAGGGGGGAACAACACAGAGAGGGCTGAACAACACAGAGAGGGGGAACAACACAGAGAGGGGTGAACAACACAGAGAGGGGGGAAACAACACAGAGAGGGGGAACAACACAGAGAGGGGGGAAACAACACAGAGAGGGGGGAACAACACAGAGAGGGGGAACAACACAGAGAGGGGGAACAACACAGAGAGGGGGGAAACAACACAGAGAGGGGGAACAACACAGAGAGGGGGGAAACAACACAGAGAGGGGGGAACAACACAGAAAGGGGTGAACAACACAGAGAGGGGTGAACAACACAGAGAGGGGGAACAACACAGAGAGGGGGAACAACACAGAGAGGGGGGAACAACACAAAGAGTGGGGAACAACACAGAGAGGGGGAACAACACAGAGAGGGGTGAACAACACAGAGAGGGGGAACAACACAGAGAGGGGGAACAACACAGAGAGGGGGGAACAACACAAAGAGGGGGGAACAACACAGAGAGGGGTGAACAACACAGAGAGGGGGGAACAACACAGAGAGGGGGAACAACACAGAGAGGAGTGAACAACACAGAGAGGGGGGATCAACACAGAGAGGGGTGAACAACACAGAGAGGGGGAACAACACAGAGAGGGGGAACAACACAGAGAGGGGGGACATAGGGAGAGAGAAAGAGACTGAGAAAGAGGGAGAGAGAGTGCTCAAGATCACTCCTGACAGAATGACATCTATCCGGAATACTCGGCATCACTGATGAAAAGTCACAGACCTGAAATGTTAACTCTGCTTCTCTGTCCACAGCTGCTGCCTGACCTGCTGAGTATTTTCAGCACTTTCTGTTTTTATTTCAGATTTCCAGCATCTGCAGTATTTTGCTTTTATGTTAATGTACATTTGTTGTTTTGATTAATAATAATATAATTTTGTTACGCCTTTCTCTTTCTGAAATTGTCTCACCACCGCCTATGTCAGACACAAATTGTAATGTGCTCCCCCCACCCCCGCCATTTGAAAAGTTTGGATCACCCTGTGCTAGTCAATTTCTGTCCTGTTGCAGGCGATTCGTATCATCCTCACTGTTTGCCACTCCTCCAAAATTGGTATCTTCAGCAATTTTTTTAAAATTTTGCTTTATATTCCAAGATCCAAGTTGTTTATATATAGCAAAAAAGCAGTGGTCCTAACATTGACCCTTGGGAACACCATTACCTCCCATTCTCCAGTCTGAAAAACAACCATTTACCACCACTCGATATTTTATATCCTTCAGCCAATTTTTTATCCAATTAGTCACTGATCCTCCTATTCCATGTGCCTGAGTTCCATTAACCAGCCTTTTATGTGGTATTTAATCAAATGCTTTCCAGATCTGTTCTCATCCCATTGATGTTGACCCTCCCCCTATTAATTATTTTCACTCTGGATTGCTCCTTGTACTTTTCCACAGCCAACCTAACCCTTATGATACTATGATCACTGTCCTCTAAATGTTCCACTACTGACACTTGATCCACTTGACCCACCTCATTCCCCAGAACCAGATACAGCAATGCCTCCTTCCTTTGTTGGACTGGAAACATACTGATGTAGAAAATTCTCCTGAACACACTCCAGAAACTCTTGCCCCTCTCTGTCCTTTACATTACTACTATCCGAGTCTATATCAGGATAATTAAAGTCCCCCATTATAACGACTCTATAATTCTTGCCCCAGTCTGTAATGTTCCTGCAAATTTGTTCCTCAAATCTTTCCCACTATTTGGTAGTCTATAGAATACACCCATCAGTGTAATGGGGTACCTCTATTGTTTCTTAGCTCTAACCAAATAGATTCTGTCCTTGACCCCTCTAGGACAACCTCTCTCTCCAGCACTGTAATGTTCTCTTTAATCAATGCAGCTGTCCCTTCCCCCACCTTTCCTTCCCTATCTTTCCTGAACACCTTGTATCCAGGAATATTTAGTACCCAGTCCTGCCCTTTATTTGAGCCAGGTCTCCATTATCACCACAACATCATATTTCCACTTGCCTGCAGCTCACCAACCTTATTTATTACACTCCACGCATTCACATTCATGCACTATAAACCTAATTTCGACATTTTTACATTCCCTCTTACTCTGACCCCACCTAATGCCTTACTATTTCCTATTCTAGTGCTATCCGTTTCTCCAAATCCTCTGTGCACCTTGTTTTATTCTCTCTACTATTACCTCCTGGTTCCGCATCCCTGCCAAGTTAGGTTAAACCTTCCCAAATAGCACTAGCAAATCGCCCTGCAAGGACATTGGTCCTGGCTCTCTTCAGGTGCAACTCGTCCGGCTTGCATAGGTTCCATCTCCCAGAACCAGTCCCAATGTCCAAGGAATCTAAAGCCTTTCCTCCTGCACCATCTCTCCAGTCATGCATTCATCTGCTCTTTCTTCCTATTTCTGTACTCACCTGCGCATGGTACTGGGAGTAATCTGGAGATTATTACCTTTGAGATGCTGCTTGCTAGTTTCTTTCCTAACTCCTTGAACTCTACCTGCAGGACCCCATCTCTCTTTCCAGCTGAGTTGTTGGTACTGATATGGACCACGACCGTTAGTTGCTCACCCTCCCCCGTCAGAGTGCTCTGCAACTGTTGAGTGACATCCATGACCCTGGCGTCAGGGAGACAACATAACATCCTGGATTCACATCTGTGGCCACAGAAACACCTGTCTGTTCCCCTATTGAATTCCATCTCACTATTGCTTTTCCAATCTTCCTGATTAATATTTAGACAATCAAGGATCCTAACAATTAAGACTCACTATTTTCCCCAACTTTATCATGTTCCATTTTATAAAGTCATGAACATTGCAGAACATCTCCCCTGTTGAATTTCACAGCTTCAATGCCCTGTGCATTAGAAGGGAATGCTTAATAAAAACCAAATAACTACGTGTGACAACAACAGAAGGGGCTGAATATTCTGCAGCGGGTGAAAAGACTGGCGGCCCACCTGGGTGGGCCACACGCCAAAGAGTCACCGCGATTCCAAGTGCTGCAGCTCATTTAAATAGCTGGGACAGGCTGCCCCCACTCCGATCCTGTGGAGCGGGCAGCCTGTCCGTCCCTGACAATGGCATCAACTGCCTGTGCTCAGGCGCTGACATCATTTTTAAAAGGCTGTCAGCCCTACCGGGACATTTAAATATTAAAAGTCACATTGAATTACATTTCTTTTGCCTCTCTCCCAACCCCCAATATCAATTGGATTAATTATTTCCCCTTTTCACCCCAAAACACTGACCTTCACAATCTGACCTTCCCTTCAAACTGCACAAAATTTAAACTGTAACCTTTCCCACCATCCCCTGCACCCATAACATTCATTTGAGCCCCCATCCCCCGCACTGAGAAACTTACCTTCTCCCCCCTCCCATCCAATGTTGTGTCTTGTTTCCCTGGACGGGAATCCGAAGGTTTGGCAGTGCCAACCGCCAGGGTGAAGATCGCGGTGGGATGTAAGGAGGCGACGGGAGACTCATTTAATCAGGTGAGTTAATTTATAAAAATATTAAATGGCCGTTGTGTCGCCGCATGGTGAGGGGGGCCGCCATGAGGCCTTACCCGTCACCAGCAATATCGGGCTGTGCCCTGCCGGTGTCGAGGTCCATGGCTGGCCTCATCCAGGGCAATCTTCATGCCCCCTTCCCCACCATGGATCCCGACATCGAGGGCTCGAAAAAATCCAACCCAAGGTGTGAGATAAAGTTAACTTCTCATTACTATTTGTTCCTTAGGTCACATTTAATGTACCTTGGACTCCAGACTGCCCAAATGGCCAATGCCATGATTATGTGGGAATGGCAAATTCCTGTGACTTCTTAGTCGTGCAGTCCTACAATTTGCAGAACCAAATGTGGGATGAGTGCTTTGCAAAAGCAGGTGCTCCCTATCACCAGGTTTATTCAGGTATGTACATTAAAACCTTCTGGTTCAGGGTCTGCCTCCCGGATATCAATGTTTATCTCAGACTGTCATATTTTTATCTATTTAGGTCTCTCTGCTTATATCAAACTGGGTGTTGATTCCAGAAAGCTGCTGATGGTAGTTCCATGGTATGGTTACGACTATAATTGCCAGCGCTTTTATGAGGTAAGAAATGTTTAGTTTGCATTGCACAAGAAATGGGAGTGAATCATAGAATCGTAAAACGTTTAAGACATAGAAAGAGGCCACTTGGCACATCATATCTGCGCTGGCCGAAAAACGATCTATCTATTCTAATCTCACCTTCCAGCATTTGGTCCGTAGCTCTTTAGCTTACAGCATTTGAGGTGCATATCCAGACTCCTTTTTAATGAGTTGAGGGTCTCTGCCTCAACTACCCTTTCAGGCAGTAAGTTCACCCTCTGGGTGAAAACGTTTTTCCTCATCTCTCTAATTATTCTGCCAATCACTTTAAATCTATACCCCCTCATCACTGACCTTTCTGCTAAGGTGAATAGACCCTTCACCTCCACTCTATCCAGGCCCCTCAAAATTTTGCACATTTCACTCAGAACTCTCCTCAGCCTTCTCTGTTCCAAGGAGAACATCCCAACCGATCCAATCTTTCCTCATAGCTGCACTTTTCCAGTCCTGGCAACATCCTCGTAAATCTCCTCTGTATCCTTTCTCGTGCAATTACATCCTTTCTACAATGAGGTGACCACAACTGCACGCAATACTCAAGTTATGGCCTAACCATCGAGTTATACAGTTCCAGCATAACGTCCCTGCTCTTATATTCTGTACCTCGGCTAATAAAGGAAAGGATTCCATATGCAGATTCCATTACAGTCAGAAACAGGGGAATTTATTATGTGGAATAAAGAAATGACTGACCAACTAAATTCATACTTTGGTTCTGTCTTCACAAAGGAGGACACAAATATTATACCAGAAATGTTGGGGAACACAGGGCTTAGTGAGAGGGAGGAACTGAAAGAAATCAGTATTAGTAGAGAAATGATGCTGGAGAAATTGATGGGATTGATGGGATAAATCCCCAGGGCCTGATGGTATGCATCCCAGAGTACTTAAGGAAGTGGCCCCAGAAATAATGGATGCATTGGTGGTCATCTTCCAAGATTCTATAGTCTCTGGAACAGTTCCTACAGATTGGAGGGTAGCTAATGTAACCCCACTATTTAAAAAGGGAGGTGGAGAGAAAGCAGGGAATTATTGACAAGTCAGCCTGATGTCGGCAGTGGGGAAAATTCTAGAGTCCATTATCAAAGATTTTATAGCAGAGCACTTAGAGAACAGTGGTAGAATCGGGCAGAGTCAGCATGGATTTACAAAAGGGAAATTGTGCTTTACAAATCTACTCGAATTCTTCGAGGATATAACTAGTAGAGTTGATGAGGGGGTGCCTGTGGATGTGGTTTTTTGGGACTTTCAGAAGGCATTCGACAAAGTCCCACATGAGATAATAGCATGTAAAATTAAAGCGCACGGGATTGGGGGTAATGTATTATCGAAGGATAGAAAATTGGTTGGCGGACAGGAAACAAAGAGTAGGGATAAATGGGTCTTTTTCCGAATGGCAGGCAGTGACTAGTGGGGTACCGCAGGGATCGGTGCTAGGACACCAGCTACTCACAATATACATTAATGATTTAAGAACAAAGAACAAAGAAAATTACAGCACAGGAACAGGCCCTTCAGCCCTCCAAGCCTGCGCCGATCCAGATCCTCTATCTAAACATGTCGCCTATTTTCTAAGGGTCCGTATCTCTTTGCTTCCTGCCCATTCATGTATCTGTCTAGATACATCTTAAAAGACGCTATTTTGCCCGCGTCTACCACTTCCGCTGGCGACCCGTTCCAGGAACCCACCACCCTCTGCGTAAAGAACATTCCATGCATATCCCCCCTAAACTTTTCCCCTCTCACTTTGAACTCGTGACCCCTAGTAATTGAATCCTCCACTCTGGGAAAAAGCTTCTTGCTATCCACCCTGTCTATACCTCTCATGATTTTGTACACCTCAATCAGGTCCCCCTGATTTTGATAAGGGAACTAAATGTAATATCTCTAAATTTGCAGATGACACAAAACTGGGTGGGAGGGTGAGTTGTGAGGAGGATGCAGAGAGGCTTCAGGGTGATTTGGACAAGTTGAATGAGTGGGCTAATGCATGGCAGATGCAGTATGATGTGGATTAATGTGAGGTTATCCACTTTGGTAGCAAAAACAGGAAGACAGATTATTATCTGAATGGCTGTAAACTGAGAGAAGGGAATATGCAGCGAGACCTGGGTGTTCTCGTACACCAGTCGCTGAAGGTAAACATGCAGGTGCAACAGGCGATAAAAAAGGCAAATGGTATGTTGGCCTTCATAGTGAGAGGATTCGAGTACAGAAGCAGGGGTGTCTTGCTGCAATTATACTGGACCTTGGTAAGACCACACCTGGAATATTGTGTGCAGTTTTGGTCTCCTTATCTGAGGAAGGATGTGCTTGCTACAGAGGGAGTGTAGCAAAGGTTTACCAGACCGATTCCTGGGATGGTGGGACTGACGTATGAGGAGAGATTGAGTCAGTTAGGATTATATTTACTGGAGTTCAGAAAAGTGAGGGGGCATCTCATAGAAAACTTTAAAATTCTAACAGGACTTGACAGGGTTGGTGCGGAAAGGATGTGCCCGATGATGGGGGAGTCCAGAACCAGGGGTCATAGTCTAAGGATACGGGGTAAACCTTTCAGGACTGAGATGAGGAGAAGTTTCTTCACCCAGAGAGTGGTGAGCCTATGGAATTTGCTACCACAGAAAGCAGCTGAGGCCAAAACATTGTATGTTTTCAAGAAGGAGTTAGATATAGCTCTAGGGTCTAAAGGGATCAAAGGGTATGGGGCGAAAGTGGGAACAGGTTACTGAGTTGGATGATCAGCCATGATCACAATGAATGGCAGAGCAGGCTCGAAGGGCCGAATGGCCTACTCCTGCTCCTATCTTCTATGTTTCTATGCCTTCTTAACCACCTTATCGACCTGTCCTGCTACCTTCAGGGATCTGTGAACATTTACTCCGAGGTCCCTTACCTCCTCTGCACCACTCAGTATTTTACCATTAATCGTGTGTGAAAGAATGAACTTTGAGAAAAAAATCCGGAAGTAATTGAGTGAATTCAGTTCACCTGAAATTCATCCCTTGTCCACATTATCTGTCCAATCAAGGCATCTATTTGCATTTTGAAACAGCCCAGTATTTTCTCTTGCTCAGCTTGCTTGTAGCCTAGTTCAATAATTTTGCTTTTTTTACTTTAAGCGTTTTTAATACTTGCTTTACAATTTTGCTACTTTCCATTTGTATCCATTGGTTTTCTGTCTGGGCTGACCTTATCCATACTATTTAACATTTCATTTCACTGAGGCATTTCCTTAACTGCATTCTTCTAGACTGTAAATCTTAAGCTTCTGAATTTCTTTCTCAAAGCTCTTGTTTTTATTTCAGATTTCCAGCATCCGCAGTATTTTGCTTTTATACACCTGAAACACATCCCTCGTCCACATTAACTGTCCAATCAGGGTATCTAAATGTATTTGAAAACAGTCCAGTATTTTGCCTTATTTAGCTTGCTTGTAGCCCCGTTCAATAACTTTGATGTTTTTTACATTCAGCATTTTTATTACCCGTTTTACAGTTTTGTTAATTTCCATTTGTATCCGTTGGTTTGCTGTCTGGACTTACCTTATCCATGCTATTTAACATTTCATTTCACTGAAGCATTTCTTTAACTGCATTCTTCTGGACTGTAAATCTTAAGCTTCTGAATTTTTTTTCTCAAAGCTCATTCCTTCACACATGGAATCAAAGAAGCACAGGAGATACAGTAGACCATTCAATTACTCAAGCCTGTTCCACCACTCAGTTTGAATGTTACTGATTTTTATCCCATATACCTGCCTTGACTTTGTCACGATTAATACCTCCACCTAACAAAATTCTATTGAGCTTCGTTTCGAAATTTTCAATTATCCTTGAGTCCTAATTGCCCCTCAGAGCCTATACACTAGGAGATCAGTCATGCTGTCACTACATTTTTGAAGTTAGCAGAGTAACTATATTCACAAGTAATAATTTCTCATCCTTTTGTACTTTACAGCCTGGTAGATGTGAATTGCAAAAGATTCCTCTCGGAGGTGCTCCTTGCAGTTCACAAGTTGGAAGATCGATTCCATATAAAGAGATCATGCAGCAGCTGCCCAGATCAATTACCGGCAGATATTGGGATGATGATTACAAATCCCCATATTATGTCTACAGGGTAAGACAATCAATCAAAGCACAGTGGAGACCTGTGCATTTCAACATTCTTTGTAGAATGTGAACATTGCAGGGTTTCATGATTCAGTATTCTCTGTGTGCAGGATTCAGCAAAGTTCAAAATGTCCAGTTTGTAAAGTCGGAAACGTGTGTAGTTGGAGAATTGACAAGAAAATGGGAGTTGAGAAGCAAAGCACCAAAACCAGTTCACCTTGTTAAAACATTGTGAAAAACCAGTTGCAGACACTGTCGGAGGTGTTGTTTTTCAAACAGGAAGTTAAACTGAGGCCCTAACCGTCCTCTGAGGTGGACATAAATGTTCCAATAGCACTATTTTGAGGAAGAGTGGAGGTGTCCTCCCTGGTGTCCTGGGCAATATTTATCCCTCAACCAACATCACTAAAAGATTATCTGATCATTATCACATGCTGTTTGTGGGATCTTGCTCTGTGCAAATTGTCTGCTGCATTTCCTACATTACAACAGTCACTACATTTCAAAAGCACTTCATGAGCTGCACATTGCTTTGGATGGTCTGAGTTTGTGAACGGTGCTATTTAAATGCCAATACTTTCTCTAGAAGCTTTACATGAATATATCTAAAGTAATGATGTAATTTTATTAATCAAGGCAAACAGTCACAGTCATCATGACAATTTTGAGGAATATATTTGTCCTGTTAACATGTGCCTTGTGTTCAGATGTTGCACAGCATCCAGATGAGTTCATTGTTTTTGGTGTTAAAAAGATTGACTGGGAATTTCCTTGGAGCTGCTCCTCCAAGAAACCAAAGAATGTCCTTCATACTGAATTTGATCATATCTGTTTAAATCATCGCAAGGGTTTCACACAATAAGTTTCTTTCAAGTGCAGTAACATAGTTATGTAATTGGCTTGAAATTATGTTGTGAGGTGTTCGTGGATGAATGTTTAATTCAGTCAGATGAACAAACTTACACTAATTTAATGCCATCATGAAACTATTAAATTGTTTGGACACTATCCCATGGTCCAATCTTCAGGTCAATGCTGCCATTGACTTTGCCAATTTTAGTATTTTATAAAATTAAAACAGTTGATATTTATTCACATCCAAGGCCCTGTGATCTCAATGAAGGATCAGTGGTGAGAGTTTTCGAGCAATAGTTTCCATTTCAGTTCTATTCCATGTGTGATTTGTTAATGTACTAATACACTTTACAGATTAATAAAGGGGGAGGTGGTGGCATAGTGGTAATGGACTGGTAATCTAGAGGCTAGGCTAATGTACTGGGGACAAGGGTTCGAATCCCACCATGGCAGATGGTGAAAATTTAAATTCAGTTCAGAATTCTGGAATTAAAAAAGCTAGTCTAATGGTGACCATGAAACCACTGTCAATTGTTGTAAAAACTCATCTGGTTCACTAATGTCCTTTCGGGAAAAAAATCTGCTGTCCTTACCTGGTCTAGCCTGCATGTGATTCCAGACCTGCAGCAATGTGGTTGACTCTTACAAGCCCTCTGAAATGGCCTAACAAGCCACTCAGTTGTATCTAACTGCTACGAAGTCAATAAAAAGGATTGAAACCAGACAGACCACCTGGCATCAACCTCGGCACCAGAAACAACAACGGCAAACCCAGCCCTGTTGACCCTGCAAAGCCCTCCTTACTAACAACTGGGGGCTTGTGCCAAATTGGGAGAGCTGTCCCACAGACTAGTGAAGCAACAGCCTGACATAGTCATACTCAGGGAATTATACCTTACAGAAAATATCCAAGACACTACCATCACCATCCCTGGTGTCAGGCACAGTGGTATACAGTCAGGAGGTCTCATGGCATCAAGTCAAACATGGACAAGGAAACATCCTGATGATTACCACCGACCACTCTCCCTCAGCTGATGAGTCAGTACTCCTCCATGTTGAACACCCCTTGGAGGAAGCACTGAGGGTGGCAAGGGCACAGAATGTACTCTGGGTGGGGGACTTCAATGTCCATTACCAAGAGTGGCTTGGTAGCAGTAGCACCACTACTGACCGAGCTGGCCGAGTCCTAAAGGACATAGCTGCTATACTGGGTATGCGGCAGGTGGTGAGGGAAAAACATACTTGACCTCGTCCTCACCAATCTGCCTGTCGTAGATGCATCTGTCCATGACAGTATTGGTAGCAGTGAACACTGCACAGTCCTTGTGGAGATGAAGTCCCGCCTTCACATTGAGGAAACTGTCCATCATGTCGTGTGGCACTACCACCGTGCTAAATGGAATAGATTTCAAACAGATCTAGCAATGCAAAACTGGGCATCCATGAGGCGCTTTGGGCCATCAGTAGCAGCAGAATTGTACTCAACCACAATCTGTAACCTCATGGCCCCGTATATTCCCACTCTACCATTACCATCAAGCCAGGAGACCAACCCCGGTTCAATGAAGAGTACAGGCGGACATGCCAGGAGCCACACCAGGCATACCTCAAAATGAGGTGTCAACCTGGGGAAGCTACAACCCAGGGCTACTTGCGTGCCAAACTGCATAAGCAGCATGTGATAGACAGAGCTAAGCGATCCCATAACCAATCGATTAGATCTAAGCTCTGCAGTCCTGCCACATCCAGCCATGAATGGTGACGGACAATTAAACAACTAACTGGAGGAGGTGACTCCACAAATATCCCCATCCTTAATGATGGGGGAGCCCAGCACATCAGTGCGAAAGATAAGGCTGAAGCATTTGCAACAACTTTCAGCCAGAAGTGCCGAGTTGACGATCCATCTCGGCCTCCTCCTGAAATCCCCAGCATCACAGATGCCAGACTTCAGCCAATTTGATTCACTCCGCATGATATCAAGAAATGACTGAAGGCACTGGATACTGCAAAGGCTATGGGCCCTGACAATATTCCGGCAGTAGTACTGAAGACATGTGCTCCAGAACTTACTGCAGCCCGAGCCAAGCTGTTCCAGTACAGCTACAACACTGGCATCTACCTGGCAATGTGGAAAATTGCCCAGGTATGTCCTGTCGACAAAAAGCAGGACCAGTCCAACCCGGCCAATTACCACCCCATCAGCCTACTCTCAATCATCAGTAAAGTGATGGAATATGTCAGCAACAATGCCATCAAGCGGCACTTGCTTAGCAATAACCTGCTCAGTTTGGGTTCCGCCAGGGCAACTCAGCTCCTGACCTCATGACAGCCTTGGTTCAAACGTGCACAAAAGAGCTGAACTCAAGAGGTGAGGTGAGAGTGACTGCCCTTGACATCACAGCAGTATTTGACTGAGTATGGCATCAAGGAGACCAAGCAAAACTGAAGTTAATGGGAATCAGGGGGAATAATCTCCGCTGGTTGTAGTCATACCTCGAGCTAAGGAAGATGTTTGTGGTTGTTGGAGGTCAATCATCTGAGCTCCAGGACATCACTGCAAGAGTTCCTCAGGGTAGTGTCCTAGGCCCAACCATCTTCAGCTGTTTCATCAAGGATCTTCCTTCAATCATAAGATCAGAAGTGGGGATGTTGGCTGATGATTGCACAATGTTCAGCACCATTCGCAACTCCTCAGATACTGAAGCAGTCCGTGTAGAAATGCAGCAAGACCTGGAGTGGCAAGTAACATTTGCGCCACACAAGTGCCAGGCAATGACCATCTCCATCAGGAGAGAATCTAACCATCTCCCGTGACATTCAATGGCATTACCTTTGCTGAATCCCCCGTTATCAACATCCTAGAGGCTACCATTAACCAGAAACAGAACTGGAGTAGTTATATTAATACCGTAGCTACAAAAGCAGTCAGAGGCTAGAAATCCTGAGGCGAGTAACTCACCTCCTGACTCCCAAAGCCTGTCCACTACCTACAAAGCACAAGACAGGAGTGTGATGGAATACTCTCCACTTGCCTGGATGGGTGCAGCTCCAACAACACTCAAGAAGTTCGATACCATCCAGGACAAAGCAACCTGCTTGATTGGCACCCCATCCACAAACATTCACTCCCTCCACTACCGACGCACAGTGGCAGCAGTATGTACCATCTACAAGATGCACTGCAGCAACACACCAAGGCTCCTTAGACAGCACCTTCCAAACTTGCGACCTCCACCAACTCGAAGGACAAGGGCAGCAAATGCATGGGAACACCACTGCCTGCAAGTTCCCCTCCAAGTCACACAACATCTTGACTTGGAACTATATCGCCGTTCCTTCACTGTCACAGGGTCAAAATTCTGGCACTCCCTTCCTAACAGCACTGTGGGTGTACCTACCTCCCATGGACTGCAGCGGTTCAAGAAGACAGTTCACCACCACCTTGTCAAGGGCAATTAGGGATGGGTAATAAATGCTGGCCTAGCCAGCGATGCCCACATCCCATGAATGAATTAAAAACATGGATTCTTATCCTCTGACCTGCTCTTGCAGCCATGGTATTTATATGGCTACTCCAGTTCAGTTTCTGGTCAATGGAAACCCCCAGCTTGTTGTTAGTGGGGGATTCAGCAATCGTAATGCCATTGAATGTCAAGGGGAGATGGTTAGATCCTGTCCATGAAAAGCAGGACAAATCCAATCCGGCCAATTACCGCCCAATCAGTCTACTCTTGATCAACAGAGAAGTGATGGAAGATATCGTTGACAGTGCTATCAAGCGACGCTTACTCAGCAATAACCTGCTCACCAGTGCTCAGTTTGGGTTCTGCCTGGGTGTCTTATCTCCTGACCTCATTACAGCCTTGTTCCAAACATGGACAAAATAGCTGAATTCCAGAGGTGAGGTGAGTGACTGCCCTTGACATCAAAGCAGCATTTGACCAAGTGTGGCATCAAGGAGCCCAACAAAATTAATGTCAATGGGAATCAGGGTGGAAACTCTCCACTGCTTGGAGACATACTTAGCACAAAGGAAGACAGTTGTGTTGTTGGTGGCCAATCATCTTGTCTCCAGGACATCGCTACAAGAGTTCATCAGGGTAGTGTCCGAGGCCCAACTATCTTCAGCAGCTTCATTAATGGCCTTCCCTCCATGATGAGGTCATAAGTGGGAATGTTCACTGATGATTGCACAGTGCTCAGTACCATTCGGAACTCCTCAGATACTGAAGCAGTGCGTATTCACATGCAACAAGACCTGGACAGCATTCAGGCATGAGCTGCTAAGTGGTGAGTAAAATTCATGCCATACAAGTGCCAAGCAATGACCAGCTCCAAAAAGAGCGATTCTAACCCTTCACATTCAACAGCATTCCCATCACTGCAACCGCAACCATCACCATCCTGCAGGTCACCATTGAGCAGAAACTGAACTAGAACAGCCATATAAATAATGTGGCTACAAGAACAGGTCAGAGGCTGGGTATTATGTGGTGAATAACTCACCTCCTGACTCCTCAATGCCTGTCCATCATCGACAAGGCACAAGTCAGGAGTGTGCTGGAATACTCTGCATTTCTTCGGATGAGTGCAGTTCGAACAACATTCAAGAAGATCAAACTTTGACACCATCCAGGACAAAGCAGTTCATTGATCGGCACCCCATCCACTACCTTAAACATTAATTCGCTCCACCACCAGCACACACTGGCAGCAGAGTGTACCATCTACAAAACTCGCCCAGACTCCTTCGACAGCATTTTCCAAAGCTGTGAACACTACCATCTGGAAGGACAAGGGCAGTAGATGCATGGGAACACCACCACCTGCAAGTTCCTATCCAAGCCATAAACATCCTGACTTGGGACTATATCGCTGTTCCTTCACTGTTGCCGGGTCAAAGTCCTGAAACTCCCTTCCTTGCAGCACTGTAACTGTAAATACACCACATGGACTGGCTCACCACAACCTCATGGACAATTAGGGATTGGCAAAAATGCTGGACTTGCCAGTGACACATTGAATGAAAGAATAGATTTTTTAAAAATCAATTTAAATGAGATTTGGAACAAACTGCCTTTATATGTTTCATCTGTTTAATCCACCTAAACTTATCCTTTAATGCGAGTACAAGTTTAATGTATTTTAAATGGTGATGTTGAAGATGAACAGCATTGTGTCTAGAACTGTGCATTGACCTAAACTTAGCTCCTATCTGTCTAACTCTCTTTGGCTATTTTGGCAGGTTAATAACACATACCATGAGGTTTGGTATGATGATCCAGAGAGCATTTCACTAAAATCATCGATCTTGAAGAAACTAAAACTCCGTGGCATAGGTGCGTGGACTGGAAATGACCTAAACTACACTGGTTATCCTGCAGCAGCAGTGCAAACTGAAGAAATGTGGAATGCTCTGTGCCCTATCCGAGGAAAATGGAGAACTTAAACCATTTACTCTTCTCATAATGTGATTATTTAATTTTGCAAGTAAACAGAACAAAAAGTGAAATAAAAACGGCAAGTGCTGGAAAAGCTCAGCTGGTCTGGCAGAATCTGTAGAGAGCGAAACAGAGTTAATGTTTCAGGTCAGTGACCTTACACCAGAATGTTTCTGATGAAAGGTCACAGACCTGAAACGTTTACTCTGTTTCTCTCTCCTCAGATGCTGCCAGAGCTGCTGAGTTTTTCCAGCACTTTCTGTTTTTATTTCAGATTTTCAACATCTGCGGTATTTTGCTTTTATTACAACAAAAAGTGAGCTCACTTCCAATGTTAGAAATTTAACTGATGCAGATCTAGGGAAAGATTTAATATTTTATCTGATCAATCAATTCCTATTCAATGGAAAGTAAATGTACAAATATGATTTGTAATCCAAGATCTGGTCACTTCAAGCATCTTAAATTGTGAACAAAATGCACTAAATCAGCATTAACTACCATAATTGGTCAGAATATAAAGAACAGCAGAGAAAAACAAAAAGGTTACTAGGGAGAAAGAAATTAGAGTATGCGAGGAAGTAGCGAGAAATGTAAAAACGGATAGCAAGAGTTTCTACAGGTATTTAAAAAGGAAAAGAGTAAGTAAAGTGTGTGTTGGTCCTCTGGAGAATGAGAATGGGGAGTTAATATTAGATAATAAGGAAATGGCAGATGAAATGAACAAATATTTTGCTTCTGTCTTCACTATAGAGGATACAAAAAACATTCCAGTAATAGCTGTAAATCAGGAGGTGGAAGGAGGAGAGGAACTTGGTGAAATTACAATCAAGGGAAGTGATACTGAGCAAACTGATGGAGCTGTGGACTGACATGTCCCAGGTCCTGATGAGCTTCATCCTAGGGTCTTAAAAGAGGTGGCAAATGAGGTAGTAGATGCGTTGGTGTTAGTTTTTCAAAATTTGATAGATTCTGGAAAGGTTCCATCAGAGTGGAAAATATCCCCTCTATTCAAGAAGTGGAGGAGGCAGAAAACAGGTAACAATAGGCCAGTTAGTTTGAAGTCTGTCATGGGGAAGGTGTTAGAATCAATCATTCCGGAGGCTATTGCTGGCCACTTAGAAAAATTTAAGGTAATCGGGAATAGTCAGTGTAGTTTTATGAAAGGGAGATCATGTTTAACCAATTTATTGGAGTTCTTTGAAGGAGTAACACGCGCTGTGGATAAAGTACGTTGATGTACTGTATTGGATTTCCAGAAGGCATTTGACAAGGTGCCACATAAAAGGTTATTGCGCAAAGTAGGAACTCATGGTGTAGTTTGTAACATATTAGCATGGAAGATTGACTGGCTGGCAGAAAACAGAGAGTATGCATCAAGGGGCCCTTTTCTGATTGGCAGGATGCGACAAGTCGAGTCCCGCAGGGGTCTGTGCTGGGGCCTCAACTTTTTACAATTTATATTAGATGAGGGGAGCGATGGCATGGTCACTAAAATTTACAGATGACACAAAGATAGGTAGGAAAGTATGTTGTGAAGAGAACATAAGGAAGTTGCAGACTGATATAGACAGATTAAGTGAGTGGGCAAAAATGTGGCAGATGGACTATAATGTGGGAAAGTGGGAAAGTGTGAAGTTGTTCACTTTGGCAGGAAGAATAAACAAGCAGAATATTACTTAAACGGAGAACAACTGCAGAACTCTGAGGTGCAGAGGGATCTAGGTGTTTTAGTGCATGAGTCACAAAAGGTTAGTCTGCAAGTAATGAAGAACAAGTAATAAAGAGGGCTAATGGAATGCTATCCTTTATTATGAGAGGAATTGAAAATAAAAGTAAGGATGTTATGCTTCAATTAAACATGGCATTGGCGAGACCACATCTCGAATACTGTGTGCAGTTTTCATCCCCTTATTTAAGGAAGGATGTGAATGCGTTGGAGGCTGTTCAGAGAAGGCTTACGAGATTGATACCTGGAATGAGTGGGTTGTCTTATGAGGAAAGGGTGGACAGACTGGGCTTGTTTTCACTGGAGTTTAGAAAAGTGAGGGGAGACTTGACTGAAGTATATAAGATCCTGAATGGTCTTGACAAGGTGGATGTGGAAAGGATGTTTCCTCTTGTGGATGAGTCCAGAACTAGGGGACACTGTTTTAAAATTAGGGGCCGCTCTTTTAGATTAGAGATCTCAGACGGCTGGGCGACTTTGGAACTCTCTGCTTCAGAAGGTGGTGGAGGAGGGGTCATTAAATATTTTTAAGGTGGAGGTAGATAGATTCTTGTTAGGCAAGGGAATCAAAGGGTATCAGGGGTAGATGGGAGTGTGGAATTCGAAACACAAACAGATTAGCCATGATCTTATTGAGTGGGGGAGCAGGCTCGAGGGGCCGAATGGCCTACTTCAGCTCCTAATTCGTATGTTCATTTCATGCTTAATGACAGTACAGCCTAAAACTTGTTGCCACTAAATACTTACTATTCAGGAAACAATTCAACTTTCCCGTTGTGTAATAATCAGTTCTGACATACACAAGTGCTGCCTGTTTGATACACATCTTCACTCTCAACCATGATTTATTATGATTTTATTTTGCCATAGTTTATCATTATGAACTTAGAGAACCTTTTAATGTTCAGTTTCCTCCATTAAGGGGTGTGAATGGACCACAAATGTTTAGTTTAGTTTAGAGATACAGCACTGAAACAGGCCCTTCGGCCCACCGAGTCTGTGCCGACCATCAACCACCCATTTATACTAATCCTACACTAATCCCACATTCCTACCACATCCCCACCTGTCCCTATATTTCCCTACCACCTACCTATACTAGGGGCAATTTATAATGGCCAATTAACCTATCAACCTGCAAGTCTTTGGCATGTGGGAGGAAACCGGAGCACCCGGAGGAAACCCACGCAGACACAGGGAGAACTTGCAAACTCCACACAGGCAGTACCCAGAATTGAACCCGGGTCGCTGGAGCTGTGAGGCTGCGGTGCTAACCACTGCGCCACTGTGCCGCCCACAAATAGTGTCCTCTTTTTGCTGCTTGCTTTTTAATTGTAATAATACAAACACTGTAACTATTTGCATTTTAATCTTCATGAGAGATTTACAATTGCCTATTCCTGAAAGACAAGTTGAATCTTCCCATGAATATGTATTTCACAAAATAAAATGCTGTTTTCAAAGTAAGTGTTTTAATTCTGTTGCTCGAGGCAAGTGGAAATTGTGGAAATATAAAACAATTGTGGATCTGGTTAGAAAAGAATTCCCATCGATGTAATCTTTGCACATATACGTAGTTGTCCTTTGTTAATCACCTTCCCTCCTTATTTCTAATGTGAAAAACTCACCATTGGGGCCGGGTGGATTGCAGTTCGGTATTTCTCTCATATTCTCTGTATTTGTAATTCTACCCAGCAAGAATTATCATTCTTTATTCCTGATACAAATTTCTTCAGTAACAATGTAGTTTCAGTAACTTTGTATGTAATATTATGGGTCTAACCAGTTCCCTGATAAGAGTACAATTCTGGTATGGAATTTGCAAAAACACAGTTAATTTGAGATGAAGGTAAAGAAGGCAGAAGAAAACGACCTCTTTCAGTGATTATTAAAGTTACCTTTCTTTTTCCCTGGCAAACTATAAATACTTTAAACTACAACACTGTCTTTGCAGCAAAACCTTGAAAGTTTGAGAATTACTAAAGCCGTACAGATGCATCCTGCGCATCCCTGGTTTATATCATCCCACCATTGGTGGCAGTGTCTTCAGCAGCCTAAGCCCTAAACTCATTGATTTCTGAATCCTCATTTTCTCTCTCTCCTCCTTTCGGACACTTCTTAAAACGTACCTCTTTGATGAAGCTATTGGTCACCTGCCCTAATATCTTCTGTGTGAAGGCATTAGAGACAATGCAGAAACATGTACAAGAATGGTTCCAGGGATGAGGACTTCATTTTTTTTATTCATTCATGGAAGGTTGGCGTCACTGGCTCGGCCAGCATTGATTGCCCATCCATAATTTCCCTTGACAAGGTGGTGGTGAGCTACCTTCCTGAACCGCTGCAGTCCATGTGGGGTAGGAACACCCACAGTGCTGTTCGGAAGGGAGTTCCAGAATTATGACCCAGCGACAGTGAAGGAACGTCAATATAGTTCCAAGTCAGGATGGTGTGTGACTTGGAAGGGAACATGCAGGTGGTGCTGTTCCCATGCATTTTCTGCCTTTGTCCTTCTAGTTGGTAGAGTTCGCAGGTTTGGAAGGTGCAGTCTGAGTTGCTGCAGTGCATCTTGCAGATGGTACACACTGCTGCCACTGTGCGTCTGTGGTGGAGGGAGTGAATGTTTGTGGATGGGGTGCCGATCAAGCGGGCTGCTTTCTCCTGGATGGTGTTGAGCTTTTTGAATGTTGTTGGAGCTGGACCCATCCAGGCAAGTGGAGAGTATTCAATCACACTCCTGACTTGTGCCTCGTAGATGGTGGACAGGCTTTGGGGAGTCAGGAGATGAGTTACTCGCTGCAGGATTCCTAACCTCTGACCTGCTCTTGTAGCCGTGGTATTTATATGGCTACTCCAGTTCTGTTTCTGGTCAATGGTAGCCCCTAGGATATTGATAGTGGGGGATTCCACAATGGTATTGAATGGCAAGGGGAGATGGTTAGATTCTCTCTTGTTGGAGATGGTCATTGCCTGGCACTTCTGTGGCGCGAATGTTACTTGCCAACTATCAGCCCAAGCCTGGATATTGTCCAAGTCTTGCTGCATTTCTACACGGACTGCTTCAGTCTCTGAGGAGTCGGGAACGGTGCTGAACATTGTGCAATCATCAGCGAACATCCCCACTTATGACCTAATGATTGAAGGAAGGTCATTGATGAAGCAGCTGAAGATGGTTGGGCCTAGGACACTACCCTGAGGAACTCCTGCAGTGATGTCCTGGAACTCAGATGATTGACCTCCAACAACCACAGAAATCTTCCTTTGCCCTAGGTATGATTCCAACCAGTGGAGAGTCTTCCCCCTGATTCCCATTGACTTCAGTTTTGCGAGGGCTCCTTGATGCCATACTCGGTCAGTTACAAGGATTGATTTCAGAAGCTGGGGCTTTGAAAAGAGAAGGTTGAGAGGAAATTTTGATAGAGGTGTTCAAATTCATGAGCGGTCTGGCAGGGTAGTTAGGGAGAAATTGTTCCCATTGGCAGAAGGGTCGAGAATCAAAGGACACACATTTAAAGTGAATTATAAAAGAACCAAAGGTGATATGAGAATAAACCTCTACAGAGCATATGGTTAGGATCTGGGATGCACTGCCTGAGAGTGTGGTAGAGGCAGATTTAATCATGGCTTTCAAATGGGAATTGGATAATGATCTGAAGAAAAGAAATTGCAGGGCCATGGGGAAAGACGGAATGAAGATTCAGAAATGAATTCTAGAGGGGTTGCGGTGGGAATTGCTGAGTTGCTGTTGCAGAGAGCCATCATGATGCTGTGACCATTCTATGATTCTATGGTGTCAAATATTGCTTGATAACATTCCTGTGAAGCACCTTGGGATGTTTTACTGTGTTAAAGGCACTATATAAATACAAGTGTTGTTGATCAGTGTGTTTCCAGCCCAACAAGGATGGAAGCAGTACAGGATCAAGCTCTCAGGAAGTAGGGCAAGTGGGGAAGGTTTTAGTTGAGGATCATTTGGGCAACAGTGATCATAATAACTGGTTAAGAATAGTTCTGGAGAAAAGACAAGGGACAACCAGGCATAAAAATTCTTCACTAGAGGAGGACTAATTTCAGTGATTCAAAAAGGGATCGAGCCCAGGTGGATCAGAATTGAAAATTGCTAAGTAAAGCTGGAACTGAACAATGCGATGCTTTCAAATAGGAGATGGTTCGAGTACAAAGTAGACATTGCCATGAGGGGAAAGGAATTGCATCCAAAGTGTCCTGGATGACTAAAGACATAGATATAAAATGAAACAGAAAAATTAAGCTACGAACAATATGATTGTTAACACTGTAGAGAATCGAGCTGAATACAAAAAATAGAGGAGATCTAAAAAGAAATGAGGGACATGAGATTAGCAGTTCACATAGAAAGGAACCCAAAAGTTTTTTTATAAACATGTAGTAAGAGAGTAGTCAATGGAAGAATGAGGCTGATTGGGGGCCAAAAAGTGAACTTCTTGTGGAGACAGAGGTCATGGCCGAGGTACGAAATGCTATTTCTAATCTCTGACCATTAGAGAAGAGGATGTTGCTCATCACGCAGTAATGTAGGAGGTAGTAGCAATATTGCATATAATAACCTTTCACTGAATGATAGAATTGTTACAGCACAGAAGGAGACCATTTGGCCCATTGTGTCTATGCTAGCTCACCAAAGGAGCAAGTTACCTCGTGCCACTCCCCTGCCTTCTCCCCATATCCCTGCACATTCTTCCTTTTCAGATAATAATCCAATTCCCTCTTGAATGCTTCTGTTGAACCTGCCTCCACCACACTCCTGGGCAGTGCATTCCAAATCCGAATCAATCGCTGCGTGAAAAAGTTTTTCCTGATGACTCCATTGCTTCTTTTGCCAATTACCTTAAATCTCTGCCACCTTGTTCTCAATCCTTCCATCAGTAGGAATAGTTTTTCCCAATCTATGCTGTCCAGACCCCTCATAATTTTGAATTTTTTAAAAATTCATTCAAAGGATGTGGGCGTTGCTGGCCAGGCCAGCATTTATTGCCCATCCCTAATTGCCCTTGAGAAGGTGGTGGTGAGCTGCCTTCTTGAACCGCTGCAGTCCATTTGGGGTAGGTATACCCACAGTTCTGTTAGGAAGGGAGTTCCGGGATTTTGACCCAGCGACAGTGAAGGAACGGCGATATAGTTCCTAGTCAGAATCTAGAACTAGGGAACACTGAGAGCGGGAAACAGCGAGACCGGAGCTGGAGCTTAAAAAGACTGGGAGAGAGAGCAAGAGCGAGAGTTTGAAAATAAAGTGAACAGTGACATCACAGTTATAAACTGGATTTTTCTAAATGTTCAGAATAAACAGGAAAGCTGCAAGGTGATTGTTTGGTGAGTAACTGCTGTTAGGGAATAAACTCTAAATAGCTGGGTTAGTAACTAAAGTAAAGAGAAAGGTAAGGTCTGCTCGAGGAACAGCATCTCATCTACCGATTAGGCACACTACAGCCTGCCGGACTGAACATTGAGTTCAATAATTTCAGAGCATGTGACTTTTCTAATATTTGTCAGTTCCGAAGAACGGTCACTGACCCGAAACGTTAACTCTGCTTCTCTTTCCACAGATGCTGCCAGACCTGCTGAGTGATTCCAGCATTTCTTGTTTTTATTTCAGATTTCCAGCATCCGCAGTATTTTGCTTTTATTTTAGTTCCAAGTCAGGGTGGTTTGTCAGGATGCATCTATCAAATCTCCTTTCGACCTTCTCCAAGGGAAACAGTCCCAATTTCTCCAATCTATCCACCTAACTGAAGTTCCTCATCCCTGGAAACATTCTCGTGAATCTTTTCTGTACTCTCTCTAATGTCATCACATCTTTCCTAAAGTGTGGTGCCCAGAACTGGACACAAAGGCCGAACCAATGTTTTATACAAGTTTAACATAACTTTTCTTTCATTCATGGGATGTGGGCATCGCTGGCTGGGCCAGCATTTATTGCCCATCCCTAATTTCCCTTGAGAAAGTGGTGGAGAATGTCCTCACTTTTGTACTCTATATCCTTCTTAATAACTCCTAGGAGACTGTATGTTTATTAACCACTCTCTCAACCTGCCCTGCCACCTTCAATGATACATGCTCATCAAGGAGCCCGAACAAAACTGGACTCATTGGGAATCAGGGGAAAACTCTCCGCTGGTTGGAGTCATACCGAGCACAAAGGAAGATGGTTGTGGTTGTTGGAGGTCAATCATCTGAGCTCCAGGACATCACTGCAGGAGTTCCTCAGTGTAGTGTCCTAGGCCCAACCATCTTCAGCTCCTTCATCACAGTGTCCCCAGCCGCTCCAGATCCGAAATGTGGATTTCGAGTAGCTGCAGCTGGCGACACTTCCTGCCCACGTGTTTGCCCTGGACACTGGAAGTGTCTCTGACTTCCCACATTGGACAGAAGGAGCATTCTACGCTTCCGAGTTGCCCTGCCATGACTTACCCTTAATTTACTTCCTTAAATTACTCAAAAATTAGAGATTATTGACACTAGGGACTTTGATTCCCTCAAAAAACACTACTTACCATATAAAAAAACTGCAGACCTTACCTTTCTCTTTACTTTAGTTACTAACCCAGCTATTTAGAGTTATTCCCTAACAGCAGTTACTCACCAAACAATCACCTTGCAGCTTTCCTGTTTATTCTGAACATTTAGAAAAATCCAGTTTATAACAGTGATGTCACTGTTCACTTTATTTTCAAACTCTCGCTCTTGCTCTCTCTCCCGGTCTTTTTATGCTCCGCTCCGGTCTCGCTGTTTCCTGCTCTCAGTGATCCCGAGTTCTAGATTCTCCCACAAAGTGGGAAAATCCTTTCCACAGCTACCCTGTCAAGACCCCTCAGGATCTTAAATGTTTTGTTCTGAACAAGGCAGGAGGAGTGCACCGTTAATTCAGTCCCACTTCTCCACAGGTCACAACATATTTATAAAAAAGATTTTCCCACTTAATCACCAGTGTTCTTTACTGAACAACAAAATTAACAGTTTATTATAAAACAAGTCTTAACTAGTATTGAGGTAAAACAATATATCACAGATCACACTTTAAAAAGTCCCCTTTCTATCGTAACCAAATTTTAAAGTCCCTTCACACTCACACACACATATGCACCAAAAGCTATTAAAAAGGGATTTCTGGATTAGAGCTCTGTTACAGACAAAAAAACACCCATGCAGATCACTTGCCAACCCCTGAAGAAAGCAGCCAATGAGACACACTGCATGAAAACTGGCACAGAGTCCAACCTTTGAGTACACGTAGACAGGATCTTTAGAACAGTTCTCTTCAGGCGGTATTGAAAATTCTTTTTAGCAGGCTTTCTTCAAATACAGGAAACAAGATGAATTGACACAAAGGACTTCTCAGAGTATTTTAGGGAATTGCTGGAAAGCGAGCTGGGTTGTAGTATTCTGCTCTTCCTTGGAATTCTCTCCTTCTTCTGTCCTTTTTTCACACTTCAGCAGCACTTGACTTTTATCTCCTTCTGGAAGGTAAAACCACACACACACTGACTCACAACGAGAAAGCTTGTCATGTTATCTGCCCATCTCAGGTGCACTCTCTTACAACTGGGCTTGTCCAATCAAAGGAGCATATCACTTTTATGCCCCTGTTGCCAGGGTTTCTTTTCTAAGCCTAACCCGAGCCATGTGACATCCAGCAACCCTGTTGCTAATCTGTCCCTCTCTCTCTCTCAGTGTCTGTTTGATGGCTTCCTTTTTTAAAAAATACCTAGGTCCAACATTTACTCAGCTTAACCATAAATTCTATTAAAAATATTTAACAAAAAAGAATGACTTTCATGACAGTTTCAATCAAGTCACCACATACTCTTCAAACTCCAGCGGATACAAGCCTAGCCTGTCCAACCTTTCCTCATAAAACAACCCACCCATTCCACCCATAACAGATGAAGTCCTGCCAGCTTCAATGAATTATGCACATATACACCCAGGTACCTCTGCTCCTGCACCCCTTTAGAATTGTACCCTTTAATCTATCTCTATGTCTCTCCATGTTTTTCCTAAAAAATGAATCACTTCACATTTCTCTGCATTGAACTTCATCTGTCACCTGTCTGCCCATTCCACCAACTTGTCTATGTCCTTTTGAAGTTCTACACTATCCTCCTCACAGTTCACAATGCTTCCAAGTTTCGTATCATCTGCAAACTTTGAAATTATGCCCTGTACACCAAGGTCTTGGTCATTAATATATATCAGGAAAAGCAAGGGTCCCAACACTGATCCCTGGGGAACTCCACTACAAACCTTCCTGCAGCCGGAAAAACATTCATTAACCACTACTCTTTGTTTCCTGTCACTCAGCCAATGTTGTATCCTACTGTCCCTTTTATTCCATGAGCTACAGGTTTGCTCACAAGTCTGTTGTGTGGCATTGGATCAAATGCCTTTTCAAAGTCCATGTACACCACATCAACAGCATTGCCCTCATCAACCCTCTCTGTTACCTCCTCAAAAAACTCCAGCAAGTTAGTAAAACATGATTTTCCCTTAAGAAATCCATGCTGGCTTTCCTTAATTAATTCGCATTTGTCCATATAACTATTGATTTTGTCCCGAATTACTTTTTCTCCAAGTTTTCCCACCACCGAAGTTAAACTGACTGGTCTGTAATTGCTGGGCTAATCTATACACCCTTTTTTGAACAAGGGTGTAACGTTTGCAGTTCTCCAGTCTGCTGGTACCACCCCTGAGTCTAAAGAAGACTGAACAATTATGGCCAGTGCCTCTGCGATTTCCACCCTCACTTCATTCTGTGTGCTTGGATGCATCTCATCTGGTCCTGGTATTTTATCCACTTTAAGTACAGACAGCCTATCTAATACTTCCTCTTTATCAATTTTAAACCCCTCTAGTATCTGACTCATCTCCACTTTCAACATTGCCTGGTTTGCATCTTCTTCCTTGGTAAAGACAGATGCAAATTATTAATTTAGTATCTCAGCTAGGCCCTCTGCCTCCCTGTGTAAATCCCCTTTCTGGTCCCTAATCGGCCCCACTTCTCCTTTAACCACCCTTTTACTACTTTTATGCCTAAAGAAAACTGTGGGATTTCCTTTAATGCTAGCTGCCAGTCTCTTTTCATGCTCTCTCGTTGCTTCTCTTATTTGCTTTTTCACTTCCCCTCTGGACCTTCTATATTCAGCTTCAATAGTATTTTCTACCTGCATCTGCCATAAGTACACTGTTTCTTCTTTATCTTAATCTCTACCTCTTTTGTCATCCAGGGAGCCCTGGATTTGTTTGCCCTACTTTTCCCCTTTGAGGGAACATACCTTGACTGTGTCTGAACTATCTCTTCTTTGAAGAAGACCATTGTTCATCTATCGGTTTTCCTGTCAGTTTTTGACTCCAATTTATTCACCCCAGCTCCATTCTTACTCCATTGAAGTTGGCCTTCCCCCAGTTAATTATTCTTTCCCTGGATTGCTTTTTGTCCTTTTCCATAGTCAGCCTAAACCTTATGATACAATGATCACTATCCTCCAAATGCTCTCCTACTGATACTTGATCTACTGGGCCCACCTCATTCCTAAGAACCAGGTCTAGCACTGCCTCCTTTCTCCTTGGACTAGCAGCATACTTGTTGTCGAAAATTTTCCTGAACACACTTTCGGAAATCTTGCCCCTCACTACCCTTTACACTACTATTATTCCAGTCTATGTTTGAATAATTAAAGTCCACCATTATAACTACCCTATAATTTTTGCACCCTCTCTGTAATTTAAGAATGTAGTAACAGGAGTAGGCCATTCAGCCCATCGAGCCTGCTCTGCCATTCAATACGATCATGGCTGATCATCCACTTCAATGCCTTTTTCCCACAATATCCTCATATTCCTTTATGTCATTTGTATTTAGAAATCTGTCAATCTGTGCTTTAAACATACTCAATAACTGAGTTTCCGCAGCCCTCTGGGGTAGAACATTCCAAATATTTACAACCTCTGAGTAAAGAAATTTCTCCTCATCTCTGACCTAAGTGGCTTCCCCCTTATTTTGAAATTGTGTCTCCTGGTTCTCGACTCCCAACCTGGGGAAACATCTTACCTGCATCTACCCTGTCTATCCCTTTAAGTATTTTGTAGGTTTCAATGAGATCACCTCGCACTCTTCCAAACTACAGAGAATACAGGCACAGTTTCCCCAGTCTCTCTTCATAGAACAGTCCCACCATCCTGGGAACAAGTCTGGTGAACCTTCGTTGCACTCTCTCTATGGCAATAATATCCTTCCTAAGGCAAGGGGACCAAAACTGCACACTATACTCCAGGTGTAGTCTAACCAAGGTTCTATACAATTGAAGCATGATTTCACTATTCCTGCACTCAAATGCTCTTGTGATAAAGGTTAACACTAGCCTTCTTAATTGTTTGCTGCACCTGCATGTCAGCTTTCAGTGACTTATTGACAAGGACACCCAGGTTCCTTTGTACATCTACACTTTCTAGTCTCTTACCATTTAAGAAATACTCTGCACATTTGTTCCTCCTACCAAAGTGGATAACTTCACATTTTTCCATATTATATTCTATCTGCCATGTTCTTGCCCACTCACTATGTCTTTCCAAATCCCCTTGAAGCCGCTTTGCATCTTCCTCACAATATACATTCCCACCTAGTTTGAACTTGGAAATACTACATTTGGTCCCCACATCCAAATCATTGATATATATTGCGAACAGCTGGGGCCCAAGCACTGATGCCTGCGGTACGCCACTAGTCACTGCCTGACAATGTGAGAATGACCCATTTATTCCTACTCTCTGCTTTCTGCCTGTTAACCAATCCTTAATCCATGCCAGTATATTACCTCCTATCCCATATGCTCTAATTTTGCTAACCAACCTCCTGTGGGGGACTTTATCAAGGGCCTTTTGAAAATCTAAGTATACCACACCCACCAACTCCCCTTTATGAATTCTGTGAGTAACATCCTCAAAAAACTCCAACAGGTTCATCAATCGTGATTTTCCATTCATAAGTCCATGTTGACTATGCCCAATCAGATCATTATTATCCAAGTGTCCATTTAACACATCCTTTAGAATAGATTCTAGCATTTTCCCAATGACTGATAGAAGGTTAACAGGTCTGTAATTCTTCTTTTTTCTCTCTCCCTCCCTTCTTAAATAGTGAGGTGAAATTTGCGACCTTCCAATCAGCAGGAACTGCTCCAGAATCCATAGAATTTTGGAAGATGATCACCAATGCATCCATTATCTCCATAGCTACCTCTTTCAACAGTGTGGGATGTAGAATATCTGGTCCTGGGGACTTATCAACTTTCAGTCCCATTAATTTCTCCAATACAACCTTCTTATTAATACCAATTTCCTTCAATTCCTCATTCCCGCTAATCTATTTCTGGGAGATTTCTTGTATCTTCCTCATTGAAGACAGACAGAAAGAAATCATTTAGCTTCTCTGCCATTTCTCTGTTTCTCATTATAAATTCTCCTGACTCTGCCTGTAATGGACCCACATTTTTCTTAGCCAAACGTTTCCTTTCTATGTCCCAATAGAAGCTGTTACGTCCCTTTTTATATTTTTTGCTATCTTGCATTCATATTCTATTATCCCTTGCTTTATCCGTTTCTTCATCCTCCGTTGCTGTATTCTAAAATCCTCCCAATCCTCAGGTTTACTATTATTTTTGGAAACTTTATAGGCCTTTTCTTTTAATCTTATACAATCCTTAACTTCCTTTGTTATCCATGGTTGACTGCCTTTACTGTTGGGTTTTTTGTGTCTTGAAGGAATGTATAGTTGCTGTACGCTATGTAATATTTCTTTAAAGACTATCCATTGCCTATGTACTGTCATACCTTTCATTGTATTTTCCCAATCCACCTCAGCCAATTTGCCCCTTATACCTTCATAATTTCCTTTGTTCAGATTTAACACCCTGGCTTCAGACTGAACTATCTCACTTACAAATATAATGTAAAATGTAATATTATGGTCACTCATCCCTAAAGGTTCTTTTACAACAAGATTATTAATAAGCCCTTTCTAATTACATAATACTAGATCTAAAATAGCTTGTTCTCCGGTCGGTTCCTCAACATACTGCTCTCGAAAACCATCCCTAACACACTCCAGAAAATCGTCCTCCACAGCATTAGTGTTCATTAGGTTTAACCTGCCTATATGCAGATTAAAATCACCCATGATTACTGTATTACCCATGCTACATGCTTCTCTAATCTCTAATCTCCTGCCCCACACTACCATTACTGTTTGGTGGCCTATAAACAACTCCTACCAATGTTTGCTGCCTCTTGCTGTTTCTTCGCTCCACCCAAACAGATTCCACATTTTGTTCTTCCGATCTGAGATCCTGCCTTGCTAATGTACTGATCCCATCCCTTATTATCAGCACAACAACACCTCCTTTTTCTTTTTGCCTGTCCTTCCTAAATGTCAAATATCCTTGAATATTCAGTTCCCAGTCTTGGTCACCCTGTAGCCACATTTCTGTTATGACAATTAGATTATGCCCATTTACCTCTATTTGGGCCTTTATGTCACCTACCTTGTTGCGAATGCAGCGTGTATTTGGGTAGAGTGCCCTTAACCTTGTCTTCTTGACATTCTGCATTCTAAACCTAGTTGATGATCGCCTTTGTTTTGCCTGCCTTCTAATGTCACTTGCTACTTTTCTACCTCCAGTTCCCAGCTTCATTTCCTTCTAATTTGAGCTACCCCTCAGGTTCCCATCCCCCTGACAAGCTAGTTTAAACCCTCCTCAACAGCACGAGCAAATCTCCCTGCGAGAATGTTAGTTCTGGTCCTGTTCAGGTGTAGTCCGTCCACCTTGTACAGGTCCCACCTGGTACAGG